>NC_041037.1:16141921-16770492 GCF_900634625.1 Parambassis ranga
CTTAGCATGGGCCCACCTGTGCTTGTGACTTAGAGATAAGATAAAATATATTAATCCCTGAGGGGGACTTTTGCAAAGATTAACAAAGAGTAAAATATTAAACAAAAATACTGAGGCAGAATAAAGACAGTCCTTGAATACCAAGTACAATATGTAAACAAAGACAGCTGCACTGTTTGCTCATGCTCACACCTACCTTGTGTTTTATATGTTTCAAGGTGGGGAACCCACAGAAGTACAGAGTTGAGTGGTCAACATGCCTGCTGATGTGGTCTAAAGGCACCTGCCAAGCATCCATTGCAATGTTTACTTTCCTGTAACAACCAAACACAGGAATACAAACTAAGAAGTGAACACGAGGAAGCTTGCTGTGCACAAGCCAGTATCCAGTTCTTTATCACAGACAGTAATATGGTAGTTTGCAGTACCTGACATGGCAGTGTACAATGTCAGGGAGAATGTGAGGCAGACTGGAGCTGTAATTGAAATCTATCTCCGGGTCATGTGTGTAGACCGCACACTCTGTGTGATGATTCCTGGCCTTCTCTTCCTTCGTCAGCTTGTGGTTGCAAGGATCCATGGCTGCTAGTAAGCACCTCTGCTCAGTAGACACACACACACATAATTACAAGGTCAGTGAGTGAAACTATGTGACATTATTATACAATTATTTTCTATGTATGTGTACCTCATCTATGAATGGAATGAGCACCACAGCTTCCCATTCCTGCTGCTTGCCATTGAGGTCCGTTTTGAAGTCAGGAGGGTAGTACTCAATAATGGGAGAGAATTCGCTGGTCATCAGGTGCTAAAACAATAGATCAAGATCAATAGTTAATATTAGTTCACACACTAAGACACATAGATGCATCTACAGTACATGAGCGAGTGTGGAAAAGGGTTTGTTACCCTGTAGCACTCTGGCAGCAGTTCCTTGCTGGCAGAAGGCAGGACTGCCAATAGCTGCTGGAAGGGCATGAAGGGGTTTCCGAGGTCAAAGGTCAACTTCAACCTTGATATATTCTTGATGTCAGACAGGAAGGGAGCATAATGGTAGGGGTAGTACCTAGAAAAATGCATACAAAGAGTTTAAAGACTGAAGAGATTGTGATCTTAAAAATCTAAACATAACTTCCCATTGCTAAGACTTTAATGACTCTTGATAACATACTGGGCCTAATTGTAAAGAAATATGACAAATATATGATGAATATCAAATAAAAAAGGGCCTAACTTAAGAGGAAGAAAGAAGAAACTCACCAGCTCCAGGACTGGACTCCGTGGTAATAGTAGTGGAGAATCCATTGGATACCTTCCACATAGCACTTGGCTTGATTGGCAAGAAAGTCACTGCAAATTAGAAGTGAACATAATTTAGAGTCACTAATGCACACTGTGCACATGGATGTGACAATGGCCATTATTTCTGTGGCACCATGTATTCCTGAAATGAACGTTGTGCATCAGTGTGTGTGGAATGTGTTGCAATAATAAGTGGTAGCTTTATTCAAATGTGGCAACAAGTCTGCCATATACAGATGCCAACAACTCGATGATGCTTAAAATCTATATACAATAGGTAAACTGAACACAACACAGTCCACTGTATATAGCTTAAACAAAAATTCGTTTCACATTTTGATGTTTTTCCATACTAAGATCTGGATGCAGAACTTAGCAATCTCTACCTTATATCGTGATTGGTTTTTTGAGTGTCTCTATACTCACTCGGACACCACATCCACACCCATCTTGGTCATGTAGTATGTGCGTTTGTACTGCCTGAACTCAGTTTCAAACATGTCGTCCTCCTCTTCTTCATCATCTGCCACTGCTTTCCCCTCTTCCAGCACTTTTTCTGATAAGCTCAAAGCCGCCAGGCTGAGGACCGAATCCTACACACGATAAATCATAGAAGTAATTAACCACAGGAAACACATCTTGACAACTGATAATGAAACCATGCACAGTTACCTCATTCTTGTTGGCATCTTTGCTCACAGCTTCCTTCTCCGCGGCCAGTCCGGCTGCCTCGTTAAGGTATTTGTTACCAACTTTACTCTCAAACCATTTCAAATCCACAAACACCTCGCTGAAATGTTCCCGATCAAACTGCAGGGATGCAGGAAAACAAAGAATGTCATCATATTACCAGGATTCACCAACTGCCTGTAAAAAAAACAAAACAAAAGGGTCTTACCTCAGAAAGCTTCTCCAAGTACTTCTCAAAATTTCGGAGGTTTAGGTTGCCGTTCTCATTCAGATAACCTATGTCAGAAAGTAACACCGTTCTGAAACAGCACTTGTATGCAACATTTTAACAGCCATTGAAATAAAATGTGCATCTGCAGCTCACCCCCTATACTGGGTAGTACACTGATGTAGTTCTTGTACAGCAATGGCAAAGCATTATGGTTGATGTGAAGATTTGGGAGGTGAGGGATGAAGTCGTTTCCTACGAGGAAGCCCATCAGGATCCAGTCGTCAATTACTCTTTCCAGGTCATAAGCAGCACCCATCTTATTCTGAAAAACAATGCAATAGCATAGCATTAATACAGATTACATGGCATCAAATCATGTGGTTCTTTTTTACGATTTGGGGGTATTTTTATTACATTAAGGGCACATTTGAGTGTGTGTGTGTTTGTATTTGTGTCACCTTAAGGTCAGAGAACTCGTAGTCTATGTACTCTCTCATTAGAGACAAGTGAAGCAAATGAAATGTAGTCTCCTCTGGAGCAGTTATCCTAGAAAAGACAAAAAGAACAGGATTCATAAATTAAAGTAAAAACTGTAGGACAGAATGTGATAAAATAATTTTAGAAATAGCTATTCAAAACATCAAAAGTTAGTGAAACCTTTTCTGGGATTTCTTCCCTCCAAAGCGGACTTCCTCTCTGAGCAGTGAGAAATTTGGCTCGTGGCTGGTCAAACCCAACATAATCTACAACACAGACTAAAATGAGTAAAAAAATAGAGCAATACCATGTAATCCATATTTTATTCTAAACCATACCAAGTCAGCATCCAGGCCATACAGGCAGTGTCGGGTGTTGGGGTCATGACCTGGCCGGGCATTCTCAGACCGAATAAACTCCATGATTTTGTGTTCTCCTTCTCCCGGAGTCTATGAAGAGAAGGAAATACAAACTTGAGGTATATGGATAAAGGTATGTGGTGTTGATTAAACAGCAAATGGTCAATTATTTTACATAAAAAAAAAATCTGACACACCCACACATACGCACCTCATGCCCAGACAGGTAGACTTTGACATTCTTCCACAACTTGTCATTGGAAAGCTTATTGTGGACAAAATACTTAAGTTGTTCTTGGAGACGTGTCATGAAATCAGTGCCTGGAAGGAGATGTGATTAGTGTCTGACTCAATTGCATAATATGGACCCAGAAGTAATAAATCCTGATGTTTGACGTTATAGATCATCCCTACCAGGAGTGATACAGTTGGAGTCGAAGCGTGCCTCAGTGGGAAGCACCTCTCCCTTATCCAAAGCTTTTTTTATCTTCTCCTCTGCTTCTTTGGCAGACCTAGACAGACAGAAACCCACACACATCACATATACAAGACTGAAGGTCAAACTCATAGTTCAGGCTGTTGTCTGGTTTCTTCAGTCTTGTTAACAACTCTTCAGTCTAAGGCAATAAACAGTTTATAGGACTGGGGTTGAAATCAGTAGCCTGACAATTACCACACACAATAACCAAAATATTCTATTAACACTACTAATAAAAAAAAAAACCCAACAGACATTTAGTATTAGAATAAATCCCTCTGTACCTGAATCTCCGTCCTCTCTGCTGGTTCATCTTTGCCCTCGGTGCCACACCGTCCACAGCCATAAAGAACACTTTGCGAGGTTTAATGATCCTGAAGAGCACTCCCAGGTAATGGAAGATGTCTGCAAAAATCTTTTCCTCAGAGATGCGAAAGTGAACATCTTCATCATTCGGGTGAGAACACTGGTGGATGATGCCGTTCATGTCCAGATAAAGGTTGTCAAATTCTGGAATCTGAAATGAGACAGAAACAAACAAAGCAAGAGATTCAGTAAGTATTTGTAAAACAGAAAAATACATTGTGCAACATTTCTTAGGGTTAGCATACACAATGACATTAAAACACACAAGATACGAAATAGCACTTAGATTTGCTATTACAAAGCCAAGTGTAAGGCCAAAGTATGGCTGGCTTTAAAGAACGCTCATCTTTTCATCACTTTCTTTTAGTGTTTTGCTTGCATAGTCTGTGCTTTCAAATCCTGTCTTGAGGTTGGTGGATCTGTAAATGGTGTGTTTTTGTGTTTGTTCATCTTGTGTGTTAAATCTTTTTTCCCACCTTATAGCTTAAAATGTTGTTTACACACACACGAAAAAAGCTATTACTCATAAAAACATAGCTTTGTGTTTCGAAAACAAATATTACTGGGGAGTCTAGGATGCATCATACATTCCTTATAAATTATAATTCTGAAAATACAAAAATAACATATATTTTCACATTATCACACATTCCACAAGTTCCTATGCACTTTGAGCAGGCGTGACCATGAACAGCAGCAGGCTGATGAAATAACTCGCCCTGCACTGAAATACTACCTTGTAAGTAGGTCACTTACAGATCATATATAAAAACAATAACCTAAATTATGAACTTATGTAAAGCTAACCAGTATCTATTACAAGCTGGCCATTAAAACATTTTTAAACAAATTCATAAATAGTGTATGGTGCAGCTGCTGTGAACTAGTTGACAACAATAACCCTTCTGCTGTCTCTATACATCTCTTGTTTGCGTAAAGTTTGTTAGCTAGCTGACTGCGAGTGGTTCATTGTTCTTCAGAATGTTCTTATCCAACAAAGACCTAAACTACTCATTGACTGCACAATTACTAATTACACTTTGACCTGCTAACGTGAAGATACACAAACTAGAGAAGAAAATAATAAGCTATTTGGTTTGGGGATTTGGTTAGTGATGTTACGTGTATCTTGTCTTTAGTGAAATAACAAAAAGCTCGTATGGCAACATAATAAATATCCGTTCACAATACAAACATGGGCAGTCTATATGGAATAAAACTTCCTCTGCCCGCGATACTTAGCTCCCTGTTAGCAAGCAGCTAGCTACGCTAACACTGCTGCTATTAGCAGCAGTGGCTGGTGAAGCTAAGTCATCATTGCTTTCCTACCTGGTGTTCCTGGACAACTTCACTGAGGCAGGGATAGCGCTCCGAAATCCATCGGTAAAATTTCGGTACCCCCATCTTGACCAGGAAACTTCAAACCTCTGGATGAAAACAGCAAGCAGTCAAAACTGAGAGTATGTGTCTAGCTATGCGGGTAACAAAATACAGCCAAGATTTGACTGGGTAACATGAGAACTTGCTTAGAGTGTCCGGTTTTGTTTCCAACGGCCGCTAGCTAATTGTGTTTGTCCGTCTGCTAAAACCTTCCGCCGCCACTCGAAAGAGATTCGTTCCACGCTCAAAAACAGAAAACCAGTACGGAAGCGTATTGCATTCACTTGAGCAAAAAAATAAATCTTGTTTTTACTTGAAAAATTTTTCTTTTTTTACGAGTTATTTTTTTCTGTTTTTACGAGTTATATTTTCTGTTTTTACGAGTAATAATTTCTTAACGCGATACCTAAAGTCTGCAGGAGGCCCACTCACTCGGCGGCTATCGAGGGATGACATGACCGTAGTGTTGGTCCATATACGATTTTGGTTGACTATTTATGTTATTGCAGCTACAATTGTAGTGTAGAAGCCATTTATGTTTCGCTTACAGACTTGCGCCTCACTGTGGTTGTAACAAAAAACTGCACCGTAGTAAAAACAACAGCACATACACGTCACAACTGAGTACACATATACAAAAGAATGTCTCTTAACAAAACAGATACTCAATGCATTCTATGCCGTGGTTATTACGTCATTCTTTATGACGCGGAATCCCAGCTGCTCAGCTAAAGCGTCATGTTACCATGGAGACAGAGAGCGGTTATATTGATAACTGTGCACTCAGCTTTAGTTGGAGCCTTTAGTTACAGTGTAAACAGATAGTGTGTGTAGATACAGATTAGATGTAAATGTAAAATCCTAGGAAAGTTCAAAAAAGGACCCCATATACTTTGAAACCTTTGCTGTTGATCTTTAAGAGTGTAAGTGATCTTCTCTAAAGGTAAAGGCAAACACAGACACATCTCTTTGAGCCATGTCCCAACACTTGGTCGATCAATGTTTTTCCAGCTTAACGCAATACGCTTGTAACAAATATATATCAACAAATTGCTCTCTATGTTTTATCTTGTATATATTGGGAGGCGTTGACGTCGCTAGCCCTATTTTAGGGGGGCTTCAGCCTCCCTAAAACAATCCAAAGCCCCCCTATAATTTGGGGCTTGATTATTTCGGAGTTGACCACGTTGTATACGATATGAGAGCATATGTCTTACAAAGTCGCTCATGTATCAGGAAAGTAATAGCTAGAGACGTTCTGTTTCTTTCCTCTAAAAGAGGACACATCAGGCATGTCTGTGTGATGTAGACTGGCTGTATTATTCTACGGGCAAGTCAGTGTCCAATCGGACCATCGAGCGATATCACAAGGGGCTCAAATATCCAATTGTAGAGCCTTGTGCCTCTGACGTGGGTTTTCAAAGATGTCTTCTGAAGACAAGAGAAGTATCTCCACTAACTAGCTGAGTCGTCTACACGTCTGAAATGCGGCCCTGAACGCAATAGACGCGTAGCGGACTGTTATCTCAGCCGGAAGGTGCATTGTTCTGCATACCCCTGTTATACACTGTTATTCACTGTTATTTCTTACTGGAAACTTTTATTTGACTTATTAGCGCTGCTATGTTTTGTTACGCTAACCCGGAAGTTACGTCGAAGACGTTGCGGATGAACAGGGGAGCTCGCTCTCAGACGCTCACAGTAAACAGCGCTTCTTTCATGTAGCGCAGCTTCATTTTTCAACTTTTGCCACACAACTATTGCAGGGACAAAAGAAACATTTACAGCGCGACTATTTCTGAAAGAATATGAAAAGATTATAGACTGAGATGCTGTTTCAGAGTCACTGGCAGAAGTTTTTTCCACAGATGAACAGCTGGATTGGTGGTTGATAGGTGCAATATTCACACAGCACACAGGGTTGGTGGTTGGTGATTAGCCCCCCCTATCTGTCAACCCTAGTGACGTCCATGTTGGGAGGGATGCCTACGATAAAAACATTTAAGTTATAGTTCAATGTTGATTTGTAGGATTTCCTGCATTATTTGTACAATTTCTGTCCAAAATGCTTTAATTTTGATGCAGGTCCAAACACAGTGCAACAATGTACCTTTCTCTGCCCTGCATTTAACACACACGTCTAAAACATTTGGATTGAATTTACTTAACCTTGCAGGAGTCAAACTCTCATCAACCATTTATATTTCGACATACAACGTATTAATAATATTGAATTCAGTTTTAGTTCATAAATGCATATTGACTGTTAAAAACGTGCATTCATAGCGGTAATTAGTTGTATCTGTTTGTTTTTAGGAGAGAAGGAAGCCAGTTTTTGTTGACTATCAAAACGTAACATACCATAGCGCACACCTTTGCACGTTCATCACCGGTTTATTCTTTTGGTTTATGTTTTCATCTCCGCAATGCAGTGTTTTGAAGCAAGGCGTCTGGACTTGTGGAGTTTTCTAGAAGACGTTTCGCTGCTCATCCAAGCAGCTTCATCAGTTCTAACTGTTTGGTGGGGAAACATGGTTTATATGTGGTTACAGACCTATGTGGGTGGGTCTGGGTAAAAACTTAAAAACTGAAAAAACAATAGCACTAAATGTTTCCATACTTACCTGTGATGTTCTGGCTGACTGGGCCAGGTGAGTCTAACGACTGGCTAACGACTATGAAACTGCCGGAGGGGGACTGGTTGACAGCCCTTTGTTCTTACTGTGAGTATGTGCAAACTTCCTGGGAATGGATGGAATCACTGCATTGTATGTGGTAGAAAGATGATGTCTGAGGCCACCACCTCTGTTAAGGGAAGGTTTTTCCAGCTTAACATAGATGGCTTCCTTGACTCCTCTTTCATACCACCTTTCCTCCCTGTCTAAAATGTGAACATTGTTGTCCTCAAAGGAGTGTCCTTTGTCTTTGAGGTGGAGGTGAACAGCTGAGTCTTGTCCTGAGGAGGTGGCTCTCCTGTGCTGAGCCATTCTTCTGTGGAGTGGTTGTTTAGTTTCTCCAATGTACAGATCAGAGCATTCCTCACTGCACTGGACTGCATATATCACATTGCTGTGTTTCTCCCTGGCGACTTTGGAGGTTTGAGGAAGTCGCTATATATACTGCTGCTGTTTAGTTATGTGCAGCTCCTTGTCTTCCGCGTACAGACACAGACAGTGGCATTCCACTAAAAACAGGCATATGAGCCACAGAGCTGTACGAACCCCTGGAAGATCCATACATTCATATATTATAATATATGAGTGACACATGGTGCTAGAGCAGACTGTCCAACTGATAAATCCCAAAACAGGCATTCAATGGCACCAAAACATCCCCAGAAGCTGGCATGCCACTGTCTGTGAGCGGCATGAAAACAAGGAGCTGCACATAACTAAAACAGCGACAGTATATATGATTGCTACGTACACTGAGTGATACAACGCGCTAGAGCAGACTGTCAAACTGATGAAGTCCAAAACGGGCATTAAATGGCACCAAAACATCCCCAGATCTGGGGCATGTGAGCCACAGATTGCCACATACCACTAACACAGTCACACATGCACTTTGAGATCGCTCATACATATTTTTTTTCCACCTGCTGTTGGTTAGGAGTTGAGTACATGGCTAAGATGCAGGAAGGTGCATCTCACAGTCCTCTTACATGTTTTATGTTTGTGCAGGATTGCTCTTAGGACCGTGACAGGGCATCCAGAGGAAATGGCGAGATTCTGTCTGGCACTGTGTCTTGGAACCGGCTTGGCCGTTTCAAGCCTTTGCTACTATATGTATAGGAAGAAGAAGAAGACAGTAGAGAAACTTGATGTGAGTATGAATGTATTTCATCAACATTATATAGCAGTAGTCTGCAGAGTAAATTGTAAAGTTCAGTGCATGCTGACTTAGCTCACTAGTCTCTGACAAAAAAGTACACCATGCAAAAATGCTTGAGAAAAGTTCTCCTACTTGTTTAACCAAAATCCTTTGCAGCCCTTTAACATGTTGTTGGTGATGGTCATGCAGCGTAACATGCAAGTTTGTAAAACCTCTAAACCGTCCATATGTGCCATCTGACTATCTGTGTGTCATATTCAGAATGCCCCCCACATCAACATAGATGGAAAACTTAAAGACACTTTGGAGGTTACACCAGGAGCATGTCTGCAGTATGCTGTTGTTGAAGGTAACCAGAGTTGGATCATTTCTAATACAAACAAGTGATGATTATGTATTTCCACTTCATACTGTATGTTTGTGTATATATTGTAGGTGTTGTGGAGCCTGTAGACGAGGCACTGAGGAGTCAGTTTCATGAAGACATTGATGGTGTGTTGCACAAACTCAAAGTCAGAGAGCGCAGGCTGGGATGGAGCGGCTATTCCAACATATTGTGAGAAGTGAAACAAGAGAATGACATTATGAATGGCATTACAAACTTTGCTATTTGTATGCCTCTGCATCAGTGACTGCTGTAGCCAGAGCCAGCCATGACTTTATATTTCTTTAGTCATCAACACTCAACAATACATGGGTCATGGATGTAAACTGTGACTTCACTTGCTAGCACAGAACAGAGCATTAGTGCCCTGATTGCAGACCTTCAGTTTCAGTATGTTTGATAAACTCCAAACAAACATTTAAAATACCTACGGCTCTTTTGTCTGCTCTTTTCAGGGGTCTTAATGATCGAGTCTTGCACAAACAAGTGCCCTTCGTATTAAGGGGTTCGGATGAGACTGCAGTCCGAGTCCATTGTCCACTGCAGGCCTCTGGATTGAAAATGAAGATGACCTACAAGAAGCTTCACCAGTTCCATGGATTTGATGATCTTGCTGGATTTCATCTCAACATGCTGAATCGCAAGGGCCACCTGCAGACCGAGGAAATGCTTAAAGTCAGTTACCAATGCTTGTTATTTTAATAATTAATTCAAAATGTTTGTTGCTTATCACTAATAATTTACATAGTAACAATACATTATGAACATATGCACCTTTTTTCAGGTGGGCACAACTGTTACTGGTGTAGGCAAGCTGACGCTGGACACAGAGGGCACCCTGAGTCTTAGACCCCCTTCTGATGGATCTCAGTACTTTCTGAGCACGGCAGACTATGACACTTTGCGAAATCAATACAAGGCTGCGACCAAAGTGTGGAAGAATTTGACTGTTGCATGTGCTTTAGCCGGTACAGTGGCACTCTGCTGCGTTGGCCTGCGTTACTACCAACACCGAAAGCTTCGCTTCACTGAAAAAAATGACTTGTAAGATTTATTAAAGAAATTTCTGTAACAATTTGCACGAACATTTTTTAAGTAAATTTTAATGCTGCAATAATAAGTAAGACTTACTTTGTAGATTTAAGTACAGTTTACTCAGTACTGGCAAGGTTACAACCTACTTTTGTGAAGATATTAAGTAAATGTTACTTAATTGCATTTAAGTTGATATGTTATTTTTATTCAAACTATTAGGTAAAGAGTATTATTTATTTAATTAATGTAATCAAAACATTAAGTAAATTTTTACCTTTTAGTTATGAAAGAACTACGTAAGTAGAATTTCTTTCTTTCTCTCTTATTTTATTAATTACTTACAACAAATTCTACTCACTGTAATTAAAAAATGATGCAGGAATTTGATAAATGTAAATGACAAATCACAACACACAAACACGGCCAAACACATTTTTTTTTTTTTTTTAGAACTTTTGTGTTGAACAATTAGATCTAAGCATCCATAATTGTAACAGTGGCCACAGTGGCATGACTTATATCAATTTATAAAACATTTACCCACTGATTTAGACCGGTCATAGAAAAAGGACAATGGTACTGAAGGCTGCTGATGTTTCAGTTTCCTTGTAATAACATAAAGTTACCAAAAATAAGAAAATATCACTGGTTTTGACCTCAGCATAAAATATGAAATGGTGTGTATGACATGAGACATATCTGATTGACAACAGTAACAATACATTAGTACCTTGCTTTTAAAGACAGTTCTGCAAGACTTCAAATGTGTAGGGGAGTGGTTGAGCGTAGGCAAACTTAAGTGCTTAAATAAGTCCCAATGAGGAGCACACATACACGCCACTACATCCCTGCCTTCAAGAAGGATGGAGGCCTCCACAGGATCCTCTCCTTCCGCTTCATGGTACATGAAGATCCTCAGGATGTGTTCCATGTCTTCCACCCAGCAGCCCACCTGCATACAATGTACAACACAAATTAAAATACATTTAAAAATAGAACTTATTGTTCTTCAGACAGGAACCATCCATGCATCATTAAATAAAGATTAGATCACACTAAACAAAGTCAAAATTATTTTCCAACGAGCTGGCCCTATAAAAATAGAACATCTTGACACACAACATCATTGGAGGGTGTGTGGATCAAGGATGCAGATCTCTTGCACATTTCAAAAGATACGTGTGGAAAAATGTTAATACAGCTATTACAAAGATTTAGGGAAAATTGCAAACAGCTGGACAGTGATGAGATTAGAAGATTTCTATTTAACTAAGGTTGTACTTGCACCCAAAATAAAACAGTTTTTGAAAATCATGTCTGACAGTTTGGGAACATTAAACACTTTACTTACCAGGCAATCTTTAAAAAGTTCCTCTTCTTTTACACCAAGGTACAGTCTGAGGTCCCAGAGAGCAGACTCATGTCTCATCTCAATCCTCTGGGGCTGTGAACAGATGTTTGTGTCAATACAAAACCATTATTTATATGCCATGAACTGTCAAATATGAAGAGCATACATTTGCAAAGACCAGTAAGACCACTGCAGACACCAGAAACCAGTCAGCCTGTCCTCCCAAGACCTCAGCTGTCCACTGCCTGGGCTTGTGTTAGAAAAGACATCACCCTGTGAATGAACAAACACCACATGTGTGTTTTAACAATATTACAAACACTTTATGTTGCATTAAGCCGATTTCCACCTACTTAAATGACAAAGTTTTTACAAGAGGGTGCTATTCAGCTCTCTGTTGACACAGATTACAGATTAAATTAGTGCTGTCAATAGATTGTGTTAACATTCAAGTGATACTTAATCACGTCAACAGAGCTAGTGCGCGTGGGGGCGACACGTTATTGTCAGAGGCAATAACGTGATGTAGTAGTTTTTTAACACGTTCACTCCTTCGTTTTAATCTGCAGTACTAATCTTTATACTTCTCACTGACATGTTTTACTGTGCAGTCTCAGTGTGGACGGGGCTAGTCATACCTTGGGAGCCTCCCAGTGACCCCGCATAACGTCCACAACACGGCCTCCATAAGTGCACCACACTCACGGGGCGACATGGCTCGGTTGCCATGTGATTGGAGCAAGATACTTGATTATGTGCAAACTAGCTTTAACATATTGCTCGCTGCGCAATATTAACAAGAAGTATTTGTGTTTCCGGCTCACCGTGTGCACCTAGCTAGTTGTCAACCTAGGCTGCAGATGTTTTAAACTCATGAGAACTGTCGCTGCCAAAATGCCTCTGGTTGATCTGACCAGATGATTATTTTCCACAATAAGAACAGTACATACTAACGTATTCTACAGTCACAACTGTAAAACAGAAATGCCCCCTGTGACCCTGCACTGCAGGATGAAGCAGGTTACTACATGATGGATGGATGTTGCCAGATTTATCACTGGGTTCTGATGGTATTTACTGGACCCTATAACACTTAACGTATACTATATAATATACTATATACTACTATATAATATATACTATATAAGGAGCTATATCTTCTATGTAAGATCCAACCTCCACTACAGCCACTCACATGTTACTGTACGTCAACTGTGAAAACAGATGGCGCTGTAAACTGTGTAGCCGTTCTTGACAAATGCCTTGTACACTATTGTTAAGCAGCTTCATGAGGTCATTACCTCAGAATGTACCAGAATAGTTTGCATTGTGATGAGAGGGGCTCTCGAGAGGAACAGCTTTGGAAAGGAAGACAGTTGAAAGGGACTTTGTGAGTTAGATCTAGCAGCAGCGGGGAAATCAGTGCTGAAGGAGAATGACAAGAACAGAACTGTTCAGACCAGGAAACACAAGAAGTGGACATTAGAAGGTGGACAAGGTGATACCTACACCAGGTATGAGTTTCCTTTGTGTATATAAAATAGTAAAATGAATGAAGGTGGCTGGTACAGTCATTTATAATAACATAAATGCAGCCTTCTGACAGAGAGTTGAATTGGACTCAGTTTGTGTCCGAAGGTTTAAAAATCTTTTGTCTTCTGCTCCTGTTTCAGGGGTCCTTCCTGAAGCCTCTCCTCTTGGCTGCCATGGTTGTGGGAAACAATAGCCTTACTGTCATGTATTGCTGAACTTTGACTTAAGATGGTAAAGAAACTGGAAGACCAAGCCTGAACAGGAAGAATACTTTTGTTATCCAGCTATACGTTTCTGCTTCATGATACTATCTTTGATATTACACACTTAATAATAATGATTAAAAGATGCTATTGAATCTGCATAAATTCAGCACTGACACATGCCACTCCTCACAACATGCCACATGTCTGAATCCTAATATGAGAAGGGGAGAGAAGAAGAGAATATATGTTTTATTTTCTACCTTATAAGGCTGTAACTTTCCCAGTATATATCACCCATTGTAAAGTTTTGTTTTTGCTTTTGATTAAAAATCATGGTTTCCCTCTTCTTCAGGTCATTGTGTTTAAAATAAATCCTCTCTCCAGTTGTACTTCTCTTGCAGTCTGAATCAGATTCAGGTTTAGTCTGTATTTTGTTGAGAGTTCAGGACTCAGACGTAAACTATCCAGAATAATTAAACAAAAAGCAAGTTTTATTAAAATAAATCTGGAAAAAAACGTATTAAAAAAACCATCTAAAGAAATCCAAACAGACAAACTGACCAAGACTTGAATACACAGGTGTTAACAAGACGCAGGTGAAGACAGTCAGGGCAGGGCATAAATGACGAAAACCAAGGAAAACAAAGCTAAGCAGGCTGAGGATCATGCCGTACCCTCTACCTTTACAATCCAGGGCCTGCTGCCAAGAAGCATCCTCACAGCCTGCGGCGGTTCTACATTGAACTATACTCCCCCTCTGTGTGAGTCACACAGCTTCTGTGCACGGCACCTTCTCAACAAGCAGGGGAGCCTAGAGCTGCAGGGGGCGCCATTTGCCAATTCCCCCACACAGTGATATGATAGATAATAGAAAACCGCTCAGCAGCAGCTGCCCGGTTCACCCTCACAGCATGATACAACCACCGCCGTGCTTCATAGTGGGGATGGTGATGTTAGTTATCATCATACACCTTCTCCCTCACTTGCCCATAAAGCAGGTGCCTCCCTAACTGGTCTCCTTGTACTATATCCCTTCCATTTCTAAACACCAAGTGGATGTTTTTGTATCCATCCTCTGACTTCTGTTTAAACAAGGAAGAACCTGAAACAAGTTCACACGAGGAAGAACAAAAACACCACTGACTGACTGACTGACTGATCAGCAGCGTGGGAAATGTTTCTTTGTTTGTTTGTCGTGTGTTTTGGGTGCTATTTATATGGAGATATTGAACGTTCTGAAGGGTTCACAAATGTTAAGGCACCACTAACATCATAATTTCTATATTATATGGTGAAATTCTATGTAATATCCTGAGGCGTACCTTGTCCAACATTGCAGTGACATCATATTTATGCCTCATTAGATTGTATAACGTTCTTAACCCAGGACAACATTTCATGTAAATCAGTGTGTCATCACAAACAGCTGCTTTTCGACGCCTTATGTGAAAGACAAGGACATCACGCACAAACATCCTAATGATGCAATAAGCATACATTCGGCACACACTCACAGGAGATTAGCAAGCTGAATTTTGACGTCAAATAAACACTAATCCTCTGAAAGGTTGGAGAAGATGATCACAGATGACAGATGTGCTTCACTGTGTGTGTGTGTGTGTGAGTGAGAGAGAGAGAGAGAGAGAGAGAGAGAGTATTGTATATGTCTGTATTCGTCCTAAAATAAGTGTGTCAGCGTGGAGCTGAACATGTGTGTGCCGCAAAATGTCGCCAAAGCTGCTGTTTTCTGATTGGCTGCTGCCCACACATACTCAGTATGCACCCCGCTGGCATCGAGATGTGAGTATGAGAGAGAGAGAGAGAGAGAGAGAGAGGGGGGATATAAAAAGGGGAAAGACAGGGATAATATAAAGGAGAGGGGAGAGACAGTGGCATACAAGTCAATAATATACTGCCAGTCTAACCAGCCACAGTCACAGCTGGAACATAAGGTAGGACATGCTCTTCTTTGGTTGTTCGTGTTTGCTGCTGGCTTCAAAACTTTTCCTCAAGTCCCTTAAATACATTGAGAAGATGTTTTTTGTTGGGTTTCATTTTCTGTTTTTCACTGAGACAACCTGAAAATAACAAAGAATATATTCATATTCTGCTGCAGATGTGTGATGTATTCATTATTAAGAAGTCTTAAGAGCTGACCTTTTGGTGGTGGAGCCTTGGAGGTTAGGCATGAACTAATTACAGCTCACACTGGGTGACAGGCTGGTGCAAGAGGCTGGGTTGCTAAAGTCCACCTGTGTGCGTTCCTGTGCAGGTTCAAGCCAATAGTAATGTAATGTGTCCCTAAGCACTGAGTGTGTTTGTCCACTCTACTGGAGGGGGTATTGCCACTGGCCTGGGTAAGTGTGGTACTAAAGACTGGATTGAGACCCAAACTCTTGGCTGCTGCACGAGGTCATCATACTTAACCTATATAAAAAAATGCAAACAATATACAGTGGCCTGCATCTATATCAACCTAGGAGTCTTCTCTTTGTGTATACTGCCTGCAGCTGAAATCAAACTGTACGATAACTTATTAGCATCATGAACGTCAACATTGCAAAACCAGCTACTGAGAAAAGTGGATTTCCTGTTTACTTATGCAACAATAGCTACCCGGTGTTAGCATTACTGCTCAGGTTACAGCAACAACAGTGTTATTATGTTGAAGATGCCTTTTTCTGATGAGGTGATGATGAAGTTTTAGCATTGGTAGCAGATTATACCATGTGGTGGCAGGTGTAGAAATATTTAGTGTCACAGTTAGCTCCTTTATAATAGCCATGTGCTAAGGAACATTAGGCTTTAAACACAGTATGATACAATAAATTTACTTTATAGTGTGTGTGTGTGTGTGTGTGTGTGTGTGTGAAAACAGAAAAAAACAGGTACCAAAATGGACCCTTGATCTCTGCCTGGAATCCACTGAGACTGAAGATTAGTGGAGGGAGGAGGGAGTTTTGATGAGTCTGATGGATTTAGCAAGCCTCAACCTACAGGATTAGATAATGTCTGGAAATATGTCTCCACTCGACTGATTAATCTAGCCTGTTTATGTTTACATGTACATGTCTATTTACTATGTTTAACCAATATGTGAGATTTTTGTGGTACGCCACAGACCACCTATAAATCAGTGACAGTTGACAGTTGACGCGACAAATGGGTCCGACCATCAGTTTGGTGATTATTGGGTGACAGAGTCATACAGAAAATGAGATTACGTTCACTCGTCTCATTTAAATCAATAGACTCTGGACCCACTGCCGGGGTCAGGGTGGTATTTCAAGAAATGTCTGCTTTCTTGTTTCTTAATGGTTTTTGGTTGCATTCCTCAAGGCTCGAATGTGCATAGTATCTCCAGTATATTCAACAATGAATGGTGCCCTGTGCCTTTTAGTGCCTCTGGTTGAGCCACGCCTGCCCTTTCAAACCGTGTCCATGGATGGCCTCCCAGATGGTTCTGTGAAACAAACCATCTGGCGTGCCAGGTTCACCATATGCACACATATAAATGATGAAATACATGGGAGAAAAATGTGCACTGACTTGATGAGATAATGGTATGCTAAATTACTGTGTATAGCATTATATGTGACTCCACATGTAGCAAATTCAATATATTCTGTATTCACGTATGGACCTTTGTAATATTTTGGAACAATTGATTATTGAATGTGCTGCTAACTCACTGTCATGTCGCTGTGGCCTAGTCTTTCATCTACCAAAGACAAAATCATGCAATGAGTTACACAATCCACAGCAAAGAAGGATTAGAGCCATGTATTGAACTGCTGAAATGAGATCTGACTCAGTCGCACACTGATGGTTGACACATAAAGCCAGCCCAGTGTTTTAGTGAGATGTGGCTGCATCGTAACGCTCCAAACAGTTTCAGTGCTCCCACCGTCGGCTGTGTGGATGTCCATTGGAGGCGTGAACGTTATTGTTCTGAACCATAAAACCTCATTTGGTTGTGGAGTGTCACTATTGAGTGACCTATATTGATCATGGATCTCAACTCAGTTGCTGAAAAGCTTTGCAGTACAGTGTAGTAGTTGCAGCTCTATGGGTCAGGCGAAGTTGGCTTTTTGGTCTTTTGTTGTGGAGATAATGGAAAATGAAAGAGTCACACAAAGAACTGTGCTCACAAACCTGGACTAATACACACTAATGTTACTTCTTCAGTTACATTAACTGTGTGCTGCTATGTGTGTGTGTGTGTGTGTGTGTATATATATATATATATACACAGTATATTGCTGTATATATTGTATTATTACTTCTTTGATATATGCTGCATAAACTACAACTTAATTTCACTACGGGGATTAACAAAGTAAATCCTAATCCTAATCTTAAACAGCAACTAACCATTAGCAAATTGCCACTAGCTGTCAACCAAACCAAAGAAAACGATGGCTAATGTAGCTAGCAAAGTGTCTAAAACCTTTACCAAAGACGCTCCATACTGTAAGACGGTGCAGTATGCTAATGGCATGCAATGATAAAACGTCTCTCCAGTGGTCAGGGTAAGAACATCACCTAAAGTGTGGTCTGAATTAATATGTTAGCATTATGTGTTGTTGATATTGTGCTTATAATAAGTTAAATTAAAGGGGGAATTTTTTACCTTTGACCTGTGACTACTGAATTCTAATCAGTAGTCAATGTTTTTATTGGTCCCTGTACACAGTGTGAGAATTAAAATGATCATTTGTTCTATAAAAAGTGTCTGAAGAAGACAAATGAAATTGGGCAAAGCACTGTGAAGACACTGAAAACACTCTCTGGGCTCAAGGTCTTCATTTCCCATAAAGGGTTAAGAACAGATTGTCACCAGATTACATCCCCCAGTCATTACATCAACAGTCTAGTTCAGTGGTTCAGTTTAATAATGATTTGGTATCTGAAGGTCAGATCTGGGTTTTGCTTCCCATATTGGCAGCAAAGCTATCACTCATCTCTCTCTCTCTCTCTTCCCATTCATCTGTCTCTCGCCCCTCATCCAGGGTGGCAGACAGTGGCACCTTACCTCAGCTCACCTCACTAACTCTCCCTCTCCCTCACACAGATGACATAAGAGTCTGTCAGTCAGTGTTAAAGGCCATGAATTAAACTCCAGCAGGGTTATTTCATTCCAAGCAGCCACCTCTGCTGAGGTTGCAACAATGCCCTGAATGTTTTAGATACGTTTTACACAGTGCAACAGCTGGTGGTAAAGGGCAGGTTATTGATAAGGCCGATGCAGTGGAATTCAGTGTGACTGTGTAAGCACCCCTGCATGTTCTAAAGACTCTGGGACCAAGATTTTCCAACTCACTGTAACGGTGATAAATGTAGCTGCATGACCATTTCTATTCATTTCTATGGGGTGTGTAGCTATGGTTGTATCCTAACTAAGTAATTGATGACATCTGATGCTCACATCTCAGGCAATGACAAACACATATGTGTATATATGTAAACCTGCATTCTGAACTTACAGAGAGCAGCTATGTGTAAGTAATCCCTATATTTCAAACAAGGCAGATGTTTTATGCAGCGTACTGTCTGCTGTGCCTGTGAGTTTGTCCCAGGCTGCCATATTGATTTGCTGTCTGGAAAAAAATCTGTACAGCAGCCTGGTCTATGAGACTATGAGAAATTCAACCTAGAAGAACTCTCAGTGAAACTTTTTTTTTCTGCTTCTGAAAGCAAGACAGTGGCTGTTCCTATTTCTGAATCAAACAGGTCCTCATTTGCAAGATTTACATAATGAACATGAATACAGTTATATAAATAACTTTTATGTAACTAATCACATAAAGGCATGGCGGCTTTATTGTGTTGAGCAGCAGGAAGTCATTATACATTCTCTCTCTCTCTCTCTCTCTGTGTGTGTGTGTGTGTGTTTGTGTGTGTGGGATGTCTGCTCCTAAATTTTCTTGACATCCATTCATGCACAGGTTACTGTGTGTGTACATTTGAAGAGCACAGCCTGTGTGCATCACTTTTTAGTTATGTGCCAAATAAACCACCGTGGGAGCAGCTTCAGATGCTATCAGCAGTCGCAGTGTTACTATATATTGTCAGATTGCGTCATGCAATAGCATAGCCTTGTTAGCATTAGCTTTGCATTTGGGCTTCTGCACTGAGTGTTGACATGTAAAACTGTGATCAACCACCCAGAGTGGTCATGGTAAAAGCTTTAGCGAACATTAACCTGCCAGAAGTTTTTGTTTTGTTCCAGACAGAGCTAACCAGAGCTAACCTCAACTCTGTCTCAGTTACCGTGGCAACCGCACAGACCTGATGTGACTGATGTTTTTATGTCCTCATTTATTCAATTGCATTCGCTGGCTTTGATCACCAGAAGTTATGTCATGACGACGAAAAGTTATATATGAGTTTGTTGTGCATATCTGTGCACATGAGCAATTTTTTTTATCAATCTGTCGACATTGTTATTTATGGCCAATAATCAAAAATTATAAAAAACCACACACACACACACACACATATAGGGACAGCAGGAGCAACATCCTATGCCCTATTTGTGGGACAATTTAAAAAGAAACAGGCACCAACTTTTTATAATGAAATCCATATGGATAATGTAGGAGAGCGTGACGTCACTATAAAGTATCCAATCAAGGCGTGAATACAGTGGACATTAGATCCCCATAGGCTTAGCCTAATTGTTAGGCTATTTTTTTACAGTGGACTGGTGGGCGGGAACGGCCGGATGCAGCACGCGTGCAGAGGCAGAGAGAGAGAGAGAGAGAGAGAGAGAGAGAGAGCCATTAATACAGTAAAAAAAGAGAGAGAGAGAGAGGCGGACGCACAATAGTATGCCAATACAGATTTATCTCTTCTGCTCTAATTCACCAGCAGCATAACAGCACAGGTCGATATATCCTTCCTCTCTCTCTCTCTCTCTCTCTCTCTCTCTCTCTCTCCCTCTCGCTTTACCTCTCTCCAACACACACACACACAAACACACAAACACACACACACATCCACGCGCCGCAGCCGTCAGCTTGCATGCGTCCCTCCTCGCGCCGGCGAGTGGCCGCCTGGCTGCTCGCGCTGCCGTTGGGGAGAGGAGGAGAGGAATGCGCGCGCCGCGGCCGCCTGGAGATGATCTCGTTTTGGCTGCTGTGCTGGAAGCTGTTGGTAGGTAAAACAATAAATACATCAATGACAAACAATGTCGTTATAATAAACAGACCAACATCCTTCTTCCCTCTCCTGGGTTGACAGCCTGTTTTTTTGGGGGGAGGGAGGGGAGGGGAGGGGGGGCTTCCACCATGTTGAATGCGCACGAGACGTGTTGGTGTGTCGCTACCATCAAATCCCGCTTTTCTTGGCTTCTGACTGCGCGCTTATCTGTCACGATTTTGGTGCTTTGCCCGATTTTAGGATGCGGTCTTATGTAACACACTGCTGTGACAGAATGGAGGAGAACGTTTTATTATTATAGCAGTGTCACATTTTATGAGTTAAATGTAATTTGACAGGCTGACAAAGAGCAGAACATGATGGAAAAGCTAAAAAGAAAAAGAAAATGTTAGCAATAGCATGGAAGTGTGTCGCCGATAGGGCATCGCGCTAGCACTTATTCCTCCTGTGATAAAGCAGATGATGCTTAAAGCTGCTCTGTAATCCTCCGTGCACACACACACACACACACACACACACACACACACACACACACTCAGAGGTGCCTGATTAAGTAATGGTGATAATGCTATCTCCAGCTGTTGATGGGGGCATGCAGAGGTTTGAAGCCTGACTGACAGGTCGGACAGCTAATGTTATTGGCCGATAAAGGACCAGATCAGTCCATGTGTGTATATGTGATGTGATATACATATATATTGTGTGTGTCAAATGTGCTTGAGCTCTTTTGTCGTACTGTCTGCAGCACATGTAGCCAAGTACCCATCAGAGGCAAACAGATGGAAGAACAGGTGGTGTTGTAAGATACTTGTTTGTTGCAATTTGTAACATACACCACTGGAAAGTTAACAGTTAATGACCCACAACTTGCCACTAGCAGCAACCTAGCAAAGTAGCTAACAGGAAAAGTTTCCGTGCCATTAATCCAAATCTCTTGTGACCAGTTTTGAACCTATGTGCATTCACATGTGTCATAACCCAACTGCACCTAACTGAATGTAATAGTATATATCTGAAGTTTAAAGAGAGGTTGACACAAGCTAGCAAGGTCTGCACATAATCCAAAAGGTCGCTGGTTCAAATCCAGCTTCCAGATGCATGGATTAGAGCAGAGAGCTGCTGCAAAACTAATAACTCTGTGGTCCGTCCGCGCATGTCATGACTTAGATTGAATGTGCACAGAAGTGTCCCGCCCTTGTTCAATGTTTGATGCTGTAATACACAGATGCAGCATAGTCATAAATGAAAATTCTACTTTGACACTGTGTTGCTGTTGAAGGTTAAATGAGAGGCAGACAGATGCTAAACACCAAATGAAGTCAGATCATGTTTAAGTTTGTGCTGATGACCAGATGAACTAATCATGGACAGGGACCAGATTTGTTTTGACTGCCTCATGTTCCTGAAATCTCTAATCTGGCAGGATGACACAACAGGGTGGGGAAGCTAACATTATAAAAGCCTGCTTTGTAGTTTTTCTGTTCCAGTTTTTACCAGTACCAGCTTTTTCTGGTGTGTTAATACGACCGTGCAATCATTTTTATTACCTGTTCTTTTCATGCTAATTACTTGGTAGGAGCAGATGTGGAGGCCTAAATGATGTCCCCCAGACTATATTCTTCGGGCTCTGCTTACTATCCAGGGAAAAAAGTCAGCCATGATGATTGATTGGCTGTAACAATCATCGAGTTTAAGTGGGGTCACAGAGAATGTATTGGTATCCTCGCGGAAGAGACACATTCGATTCATGTCGTGGATTGATCCTGTTTATATTCCCCTCATACAGAGTTCAGTCTGATATGAAATAATCCCAGTGTACAATGTGTGAGAGGGTGCAAATATCCATATTTACATAACTGCGTGGTGGAATAAACAGCAGAGAAGGGAGATGACTAGACAAAAACAAAAGCTGAAGAAGAGAATCAGAGTGATTTTTCTGTAATCCTCAGTTTATGGAAAGCTGTTAAAAGCTCCTGCTGTACATTATTCACTTTTTTTTACCACAGCACACAAGAAAATGTTACAAATATCAAACTGTGCTCATTTTATCAAGACGTTTTAATGGACAAAAGGCTTGTCTGCATTCATGCTATGCAGAGCTGTGGAAATGCTTGTTGTAACTAGTCTTTGACAACAGGAGGCAGTGTCAAAAACAGGGTTAAATTATTACCTCGACTGTGCAAGCCATAGTCTAAATTACCCTGTATATTATTTGTAACATTTCCTAACTTAATTTTTTAGCGTTTGAAGTTTCATGTTGACATGTTGGCAGCATCACTTTTCGCCAAAGCTCCACATACAGACAAAAAAGTGGAGCACTAGTGGAGTCACCACGGCCATAATTATGCATAAAACAATCACTCCCCGTACAATCGCTAGAAAGAAACTTATCAGTAGAGACCAGAATTGTTTTTTGTACCAGGCCGTAACGTGTATTTCTGCTATAAAGGTGGCCACTTTAACATGGGAGTCTATGGGGATTGGCTCATTTTTGGGCCAATGTCTCAGCCCCCAAGGTTACTACTTCGCTGAAACAGTATGGTAAACGTTAAAAAATAATAATTACAAGTAAATGAAAACGTTCATAGAGTAGTTGTGGGTTGTGAATGGCTGATTTGTAAAGTGTATGTATTGGATAAACAACCTTTAGCTAACAGTAGTTTATGTTTGAAATATTAAGCAGAATATAAAGCAGAGAAAAGATGTAATAGTTCAAATATGCTCAAAAGTTAGGCTAACCTACATACCTAAAATGATGAGTGATGAGTAGTAAGCTGGTATATCGATGTCAGTGAGCATATGAAAGGGCAAGTGTGTCTGTGGTGTAGAGTTTTAGTGTCAGAAACTGCTTTCATCGTTGTCCTTCCTTCAACATGTGTTCTTCAACATGTTACTATATCAACATTGGCAAAAACTTTATATTGTGCACCCCCAGTTCAAATGGTACATAATCACAGCCATCACATAGATTCTGTAACAGATGCAGAGGAAAGGACAGAACCAGCCAGATGATGTTAGAACAGATGTCATTTTTTTCTCAGATTCAAACATGAAGTAAAGGCTTATGTTTATCCACTCAGCTGCACAAGTGCTTCATGTTGGTGTTTGGATTGCTGCGTAATGCACTTGAATGGACGTCTGTTCCAAGAAAGAAAATGAACTCAAGTTTTTACTGAAGGCTGGAAATTGAGTGCTGATGTAACAAGGACAACTTTTTCTTCATAGTTTGGAAAATACACTGTGGGACAGTATGCCAAAAGGAAGTCCCGGAGATGACTTAAAATGTGGGTAAATACATCAGCAAGAGTTCAAAAACAGAAGCACTGACCAACAAAAGTGCTGCTTATGTCGCATGCTTTTAAAAAGCATCAGGCTCTGCATAAAAAATGGATCACTACATCAAAAAATGGAGTGTTAGTGCTTGTTATACCATGTAGCTTTTATGTTGACACACATTTGCATGTGTGACAGAAACATTCAACGGATAGAGTGAGCTCATATTGAGTGGTAACTAAATAAATATGATTAATCTGATCTTTCTCCACACTTTGTGACTTATCTGAAAGAGAACTGACTGCCTGCCTCTGCATCTATACTTAGTGTTACCATAGCAACATCTCCCATCTGTCACCAGCACATGCCTGGACCGACAGACCATAATAATCCGCAAACCCACTCGCAGCCAACGCAGCGTTGCCATGGTAACGGTACGAAGGCTTCAGTTTAACCCATCAAACATTTATAGGGCGAGCGCGCCGTTTTAATCTGCTCTGTGATCAGTGTGTGAACTGTTGTGTGATGTGAAACGATGCAGTCACAGTGGAGTGTATATTCCTTAGTATGTAGAGTGCAGTCATTATGTAGTATGTAGAGTGCAGTCATTATATATGAGTATTTAACTCGTTTTAGCTCCACCATCTCTTTAGAACAGATATTTGTCTCTTTAGTTGTTGTTTATCGTGTAGAGCAGGTTGTGTAATGCTGCAATATTACAGTAACAACTGATTCCATAAATAAACAATAGACCGGAAGACTGTAAAACACTGTGTGTTTTTCTATATGATTTGTTTCTGTGTGTTGTCAAACAGTAGAAATCATATAAATCTTAAGTAGAATTTTTTAAAAAGTCAGAAATTTGAGATACTAACTGATGTGTGATTGTGCAGTACCAAGGCAGAGGATTATTACTGTATCAAAGTCACACCACTGTAAATTGCACATTTTACTTTTAGAGATACAACTGTGAGAAATTAAGTAATTTGCATGCATTAATCAACTTACAGTGCTAAATAAACCTGAACAAATTCTACTAAATTACTAACTTTATATTCACTACAGAGTGCCTCAGTGTATAACATCATCTAAAATAGCTAGCTACCTAATAGTAGCAAAATTGGTTTTGGATGGGCATCTAATGTTTCCATATTTCCATGCTGGTTAGTTGCCAAATAAACCCAGAGTAGCACACGTACCATGCAGGTTACAGCTAGCTGGCCAAGTAGTGTGCTTTAGTAACAACACAAACCATACAAAACTTTTTGTTATATACGTATTATAACTGCTCATACAGATGAACAATTAGTTTGGTGAGCCACCTAGCTGTATGTTTAGGTATAGAACTTTCATATCTGAACCTTTAGACAATTCATATAAACTACAAGTCAAATGGGTTCAATATATGAATCCTTGAATCCATAACTATGATGCTATACATTAAAATTATGAGACATACATGAGACTTTTGTCTGGAGTTAGTGGACAGGAAACAAAGTTCAACAAATGTTTGACATCCTTCTTATAACTACTGTTTCCACAGAGAGCTACAGCTGGACTGAGGAGAACAACACCTGAGCTAACAGACGGTAACCAGGACAACGGTAGCTCCAGCAACAGTAACAACTCTCCCACTCCTACACAGCCCACAGACCCAGTTGCCATGGAGATGAGCTCCTCGCCACCACTAACAGATCTGGAAAGAGAAAACTTGTTTAGCTGCCATAGCCAGGAACTTGTGGAACTCCATTACCCAGAGGTCCATGGGATGGACGAAGAGGCTGCAGGGGGAGAAAACGGAAAAGGAGATGAGTGTGACTATCTTGTTTTTGAGATAGGAGAGAAGAAGAGAGGAGAGGGAGGGAGTGAGAGTGGAGGGGAGGAGGGTGAAGATGGAGAAACAGAGAGAGGGGAGGAACACAGAGGGGAGGTTGAGGGAGAAGAAGAGGGGAGGGGAGAAACGGAAGGAGAAGTCGAAATGCGAGAAGAAATAGAGATAGGGAATGAAGATAGAGGGAAAGTTGAGGGAGAAGATGAAGGAGAAACAGATGATTGGGGAAAAAGAGAAATAGAAGGAGAAGATCAGGATGATGATGAAGAAAGAGAAAAAACAGAGGGAGAATATGGTGAAAGTGGAGAGACTGAGGGGCCATGTACAGAAGAAGAGGAAGGGACGGATGGAGAAATGAAGGATCTTGCTGATCTCCTCTTCATCTCTGACAAGCCTCTGTGTCCTTCATCGTCTGAGGCCCTGTTTGTCACCTCAGATCCTGCAGAGGCATCACTGCACGAGGCCTGGGGCCATGATCTTGGCAACAGAGATGACCTTAGCGACAGCCACCTAAGCGACTGCCTCCAAGCAGAGCTGGCTATCGTGTACTCAGACAGCGACGCCGGGGAGGACCAGTGGGCGACCTTTCCGCCCTCTGATGTTACCAGTCAGGTAGAAGCAGGGGTTCCTGAAGGCATGTGTGGTGGAGAGAGTAAGGAAGAGGAGATAGGGGGAGAAGAAGAGACCCAAAGAGAGGAGCAGAGAGAGGAGGAGGCGGAGGAAACTGGGGAAGGCAGTAACGAGGAGCAGATGAGGTCAAGGAGGGATCTTTTCCTGAGGTCTCCTTCGGCCAGCTCCACGTCAAGCTCCATAGACCCAGACAAAAGGGTAAACCCGATCTTCGTTCGGTCGGACAGATTAAAAGAAATCTTCCAACGTAATCCCATGTCTGATCTTTCCTGTCAGGTTCCTGTGGATTTCTGTGTGCAGCAGGAGGCCCTCAGTGAGAACGTCTCCACCGAACACGTAGACTTCATGCTGGCACGCCGGCAGTGGAAGAAGATGGAGGAGGAAGTCAAAGGTCAGCCCATCCCGAAACCAGGATTGAGAGCACAGGGGAGTTTCCAGGGCACCCACACGTCACTGTACCCACCCACTCGTAGCCCAAGACTCAAGCACAGGTAGGACGTCGTCCCAGCTCTTAAATGCTAATGTTATTGATTTAAATAAAGAGGTTAATTCTCTTTCATCCTCTGCTGTTGAAAGAGTAGTTTTTAGTCTAGCTTACCCTAATTTAAGTGGGGTTTCCTCCTGTCTTGTGCAAGGGAAATTCAACCCCCTGTGCATAGGGAACCTCCCCTGTCCTCCACCCTGTCCCCAAGTTCAGAGGATTCAGGGCTGGATGACTTGTCATACCGCAGCCCCCTGGAGGAGCCAGAGAGTGCAGTGGAGAGAGAGATCCGGATGACCCTGGAGAGGGAGGAACGGCACCGCAGAGAGAGGGGGATGATCGCACAAGGCCTGACCACATCTAGGTAAGACCCACGCATCCAGGCTTCAGGCTGAATCAAAACGGATTATCTAGAATTACAATTATGTTTTTTTGCCTTCAGACCATCTTCTCTGCAGACAGGACGTTCTCCGCCCCGACCTCCAGCCTGCCGCACTCCCACTCTGTCCATCTCCCCGTCCCCGTCCTGCTCCTCCTCCCTCCCTCGATCTGTCTACCATGAAATGACGGCCAACAACGTCATCATCCTGGAGCCCGACTCCTCCAACTCCGCCGCCAGGAGCCGCCTCCTCTCCTCTGCGATCGGCACCATTTCCGATTGGCCGGCAAGCTTGGATGCGGTACCCTCGGCTAACGTCATCGTCGTGGAAACCTCCAATCTGATCATCCGCAGCGCCTCCGAGTTCTGCCTGAACTCCGCCCCTCTGTCCGTTGAAATGCAGGAGAGCACTTTCACGTCCAATCCGTTCTTCAAGCTGCGCTCTCTCAGCAGCCAGTCTCTGGTGGAGCAAGAAATCAGGATGGTGAGGCAGAGAGAGGAAGAGTGGAGGAGGCAGAGGGAGGAGATGTGGAGGAGGAGGAGAGAGGAGGAGTGGAGGAGAGGGAGAGAGAGGTACGACACTGTGTTGGTGTCCCAGGGCCTGACCGACAGCATCACTTGTAACGGTATGTAACATCCACATGACACTGGAAATCACTCGGCTTGTGTTGTCGCTGCGTTCAAAGTTGTGCGCTCTAGTAGGGTTGTTTGCATTTCTCACCCTATAAGATGACACTTTGTGCTTCTGTGTCTTTTCTCACAGTTCCAGAGGTTTCTGACAGGTCCGTCTCCTCCCCTTCATCGCCCTCTAGGACCCGCAAAATGGAACGATCCAGTTTGTCTTGTGATCACAAGGTTGGCAGACACACAGGATATCCCAATGACACACATGTACACATACTAGGCACAAAGGTGCATTATATTGCATTATCTAATAAGGCTAACCCTAGCATTAGCTTCTTGGTCAGATGGCTCAGGTGTTAGCAGCCTGTCCACTGAGCAGAACAGATGCAGCGAGAGGTGTGTAAGAATAATAATGCCTCATTCACATTGTCTATGTGTCCATAACACATAAGTTAATGTAAGCAGGTTGACAAATAGTCAGGATTACAATGTTATTGGATGCACATATTGGCATTATGTATTCATAGATTTAAATTGGAAACATTTTAGCTTGCTGTGGAAATGGTGTGAAACGGTTCATACTGTATGGCAGCCCAGAACATCAGGGGCAAAAAAAAAAAATGTCTGGATTAAGCATAGTTTGAGTGCAGCCTCAATCACATGTTACACTATAATGATGTTTACACTCTGCACTGATTGTTATCTGTTTGGTTGGCTTCATGTGTCAGCACATTATTATGTTATTATTTCCATGTTGTGTAATTGATTTCTTCCTTTACTCATTCATTCATGTGATACCTTTATTCACTGTGAACTAAATGATTTCTCAATCAGTTGGATTGATCACAGTTTGATCCAATCAGTTCACAATATAGCAGATATATATACATTATCTACTCATTACATCTGTTCCCATCTATCCCATAATGCCTCACTCATTTCCATCTTCTGTTTACGTTTTCTGTCGTCTTGTCACCCATCCTTTCCATAATCCACCCGTGCATCTTTGCTCCAGTGGTTTAGCTGAATCTCCCCTCCCTCCCTCCAGTTTCCCCCCTCCCTCTCCTCAGTGCCTCGACGACAGAATGCCATGGCACAGCGATGGGAGGCCTCCCTGTTAGCCAATCAGAAGAAGGAGTGATAGCTCTCGACATGTTTTGAAAGCCAATACGACACCTGTTTCTTCCTTATTCAAACGGTCCTGTCTGTCAGCAGCAAATGTTCTTCTATGGTGTTAGCCTGTTTTCGGCTGCGTGAGATGCTTGGATTTCAACGATTACGGTAATTAGTTCTTTTATAAAAAGTCTTGATGTCAGACGGGTCTTGTGCATGATGGTGTGAAGCAGTGTGACTCTGTAAGTTCACAATTCCCCTCATTTAGCAGAAACTGCACCACAAGTAATAACTGCGTATACATGAACAGTACCACTGTGGTTTGACATGTGATATTTTATGTAAACATGTCAAACCCGGCAGTCCTTTATATTTCATATTTATAGCACTTTGATTTCTATGTAAACAAATTATGGCACAAGTATAACTATATATATATATATATATATATACATATATTTATGAATTATTGAGTATGACTGATGGTAATGCAGTGATTTTCAAATTCTTTCTGGCCGATCTCATTTTTAATTTTTAATGTCTATGTATAATACATTAATAGCATTTTAAAATACTGTAGCTATGCATTGCAGAGATTTGAGAAGGCACATGGGAAAATGATTGAGCATGTTGTGTCCTTTTTCAAATGACAGTACTTTTTATGTTACCCAGACTTTGAAAATCACTGCCTTAATAAAGTAGTAATTGAGCCATTGATTTTGAAAGAGTTTGGCCCTCCTATGTTTCCCTGTCATCCGGTTTGGTTTAGGAGTGCTAGCTAGCTGATGCCTGAATACCATTATCAGCTCTTGCCTCTTTTTGGAGGTCAGTTGTCAGCCAGACATGGTAAACATTCTCTTTTTTGTGGAAATTTTAAACCTCAAATCTGCTAGTTTTTTCTAGTCGTGCTAGCTTCCACTACACAGAATGCAAAATCTAAGCTGTTCAACCTGACACTTAACAGTTGAGCATCATCTTTTATCCATGATGTTGTTGTACTAGCTGCTTTTAGCTTGCTAGCTACACTGCGCCATACAATTGGCACCGAGAAATATATATAAAAAATAAAAAACTGCTAAAATGATGAGAGACAGGATGGAGCCTGTGTGTTCAGACTGAATGCTAATCAGACACGTGTATATTTACTTGATGCAGTGCTAATGTCTCCTGAGGCTTCCTTCTGGTTGCTTAGTAACCTTAACATCTCCAGTTGTCACAGGCATGTGATGAGATTAGAATATGTAAGGTCTTGAAGGATACACCAGTTGGATCACTACCAGGAAAAAAAAGACACATTTCTTGGACATGTTTTATGGACTCTTGCATGCTTGAGTGGCATTTTTATTTGGGCCTGAGCGTTAGCATCTTCACCAAAAATACACAAAGTTCACATTCACATGACATAACATCTGTTTAGTACATCCCTGAGTCCAAATTACAGTAGCTACTTGTTAGCAACGACCACCCTAACATAAATAAATAAATAAAATCATGTCATATGCTAAAACATTAATGTTGCTTTAGCTTTTATTGACCTTATTTCGGGCATCTAACCCAAAACCTGTGGGTTGACAACAAGATAATAATACCAATAGTGTTAATATGCTAATACTTTTTCCGGTTTCAGTGTTACATGTTGCTAAAAATACAGCTCCAATAGCTTTAGACAAAAACTCACATTCAGTCTGAACACACCCTTTGGAGGGGCCGTGGCTCAGGTGGTAAAAGCGGTTATCCACTAACCACAAAGTTGGGGGTTTGGTCCCGTCCTGGCTGCATGCTGATGTGTCCCTGGGCAAGACACGTAACCCTACATTGCTCATAAGCGCTATATAAATACACATGTTAGTCCGAAAACATACTTTTAGAATGCTACTTTCTTAGCATGGAAGTGTTAGTATGGTGCCCATACTGTTACAAGCTGGTCAAACTCTAGAATATGGCTCTGCACTTTTAGCAAAGTGAGCACATGTGAACGAGTGTGATATTTAAACCCAGTGAATCAAGCGAAGATTTTTACAGATTTTTATGTCCTGTCTTGATTCCTATAATAAGAGATTTCTTGTATTGTATTTTTGCTGCATATATTTATGAACTGAGCAATGCTTATAAATCCTTAAAGCTTTTATTTGTAAAAGGTTTATATATTGTGACCGAATGGAAAATGTCTGCCATGTTTTGTTTTTGTTGTTTTTTTTTTAGGAAATGTGTGTGGTTTATGAAGGTGTGTATGAGTGTAAAATCCAAATCCATCTAGCCCGGTTAACCTCTAAGTTCTGGTGCAGTGACACTCCAGTACGGTCAAGCTGTCCTGGCTAAAGGTGCAATCAGTGAAATAATGGCAGGATAAATGTAACACAGAGGATCAAACTCCTGAGTCACTGTTCAACCTGAAGCTGTGTCTGCACACACGATGTAGCCTGAATGATCCTTTTCTGTGCTGAATGTCTAATTTAAAGACGGGCTTGGTTGCAATAATGAATCTGGATATGAGGATGGATTTTTAACATGGCAGCGGTCAAAGGTCAGATTTGCTGCTTAAAGTTGGCGCCATATTGTTCCAAAGGTACCTTTGGTAAAACACTAGCTTACTACAAATACAAACCAGTCCATGGAGGGAATAATATATTATATATATATAATATTTAGCTGCTTTGAGTTACCAATTCTTATAATTAAGAACACACATTACAGAAATCTTGCGTGACTGCCGACATTTATGTCAATCATGGCTCTGAGCCCTTAGATTTAACTTAGAGAGCAATAACTGCCAAAATGATCACCAGCATAGTTATTAGAAAGAAGAAGACAAGTGATGTGTCTCACTGTGTACACCAAGTACACAAAAACTGAAAGGAATTGACCTTAGTAACATTAGCAACATGCTAATCTACATCCCTGATGCCACATTTTGTGTAACCAAATTTTAGAATTAGTCCAATATACATGATGGCCTCTGATAGCAATATGGCTGCAATGACAGTAAACACTTTGCACAGCTGTGTGTAACATCATGTTTAGTCCTTTTCAAGCACAACAGCTGCAGCTACTGCTATTTTTGTGTGTTTTCTGTGACGTAGACAACCTTTGTGAGTACGCCGTCTCACCGAGTACTCAAGCGTCCAGCTGTCGTACGCGTCAGTGTAAATTCATGTTATATGCACTCAAAACAGCAAATATGAGAACAGAAGTATGTGATGTGACGCTCTGAGAAGGAAATCAAGAATTGTTTTTTTTTTTAAATTGGAGCCAGCATCTAGTGGCCGTGGGTGGAATTGCACTTTAAAGTATTTCTGCACTGGCTCCAGCCTCAAGCTTTGGTAGCTGCTGTTTTAGTCAACCTCTTTGTACTTGAAAGAAAATTGTTTCAGTGAGGTAGTTCAATTCTTTTGTCTTCTGATTTAGTCTGAGTACTGTTGCACCTTTTAGAACATATGGGTACACTGTAACCTAAAGTTGTTCTCTGTTACATATAGAATATGTGTTGGGGTGGGAGAGCCATGATATGATTTCTGACTTCTATGACTCATGTGAATAAGAGAGCAGGTTTAGTCATGTCACTGTATGGTAGCACATAATACACACAACTGTATGCTCGGTCCTTCTTTAGTTCTGATTAATATACTTTAGCTTTGGTTCGACAGAAGGGAACTTCCTGTGTTACAGACAGATGTTTTCCTCACTATAGTGTCATCTACTCTGTTTATTAGTTCGTTTGCCTTGAGATTCAGTCATTTATTATTGCCAAATGATCATGTGTGGTGGTGACATCTTCAATAAAGCGTGTGACTCCTGAATACAGCTGTGAGTGTGTTTTATTTTCAAAGGTTTACTAAAGTGAGGACATGATATCATGCATATGGGTGCTGCTGACTTAGAAAAAGACACCATCATCATCTTTATTTAAGGCAAAAAAAGCACAGAAATCTTTGACTAAGGCAACCTGGGTGGCTAACATGGTGATAGGACACAGCAGAGACACATTTTGTGGCATCATTAGTTGCCATGGTAACACCAAATCACAGATTTCACCCCTCTACACACCTTAAGCAACATATTGGAGACAAGAGTCAGTCGTAGACAGAACAGAAGCTCTGCCTGAAGAAACAGCAGGTGTGATGTCAGCATAGGATGACGACGAGGAGGCCAGTCAGGAGGATGAAGGTCTGACCCAGCTCCTCCCTTTACTCTTCTCCTGCACCTGGCACACAAACACATACACTTCGTTCAAGATTCCTGTGGCAACGCTATCAGTAATAAAGTGCTGTTCTACAGCTCTCAACTTAATCCTGCTGTCTTCTTCAGCAGATTAAAGGACAATTCCGGTTTATTTCAACCCCTCTGTTTCCCTGTATAGTAGCAAAAGCTAAAGAGGAAATCCATTCATCCTGTTCTTCAGTGTCAGGTAGGGTGTTGGAGCCTTTCCCAATGGTCAGCACGAGAGAAGGGGCACTGATCTGCCAACACTTCCTGTCTTTAGTTGTGCTGGGAGTTTGGATACATTTCTCAGATTTAGTTTTGCTTGTGCTAATAACATTAGCTAAGCTTAGCCAGTGAGCTGTAAAGATAGAACGTTGGATTTTACGCTAATGGTAGAACATTTAGTAGACAGGTCAGAACAACTGTCTGGATCTGGCTCAAATATTTATCCTGTTAGCAGCTATTGTGTGACCTAAATACAAGAAGCGACTGTAACCACGTCTGTGTCGGCTCATATTCTGATGTGTCAGATCATATATTTTGCTCATCAGTTATTATAAATCAAATGTTCTGGCTGCATCAGTTGTTTTTTGCAGTTGGTGTGTGCCATGGTGTTCAGTGACAAATGAATACTGGCAGTGTGTCAGAGCAAATCATACAAGTACCAGCATTAGGGCTATGAAAGTTGATGTACATGCTGTAAACACAGTCTGATATCTGGCACGACTGTGTGGGAGACTGATCTCATAAAGGACTCATGTCACACACACACATGCACACACAGTGTTGTGGTGATGACACAGAGGCATGCACTGTTAACATCAATCAGTGACAAAGGTTTATTAGCATCATCATTCCACGATTCTCCATGTTCTTCCTCTCATGTGTTGCATACAAACATTTGTTAGTATAAAAACTGATATTTTACAACATAAATATTACATATGTTTTCAGCTCACGTGTCAGGTCATTATTTGTTAAGGTTGTTATTGTATTTCAGGTCCAAATCTTTCATCTGGAGGAAGCAAAACCAGGTTAGTGAAGTCACATGTAGCTTTTCATTTTTGTGGATGTGTACTACAGTATATGGTGCTACACATTAAAAACAGCAGTCCCTGCAGTGAGTGACAGTTATACTATATTGTTTTATCTAGGTCTAGCGCTGTTGTTCACATCACCACCAGCAGAGGGAGCCACAGATCTTTTATTAACTTAAGATTCCTCTCATTAAGAGTCTGCTCCATCATCAGTGGTGATCGAAATGAGATGCATTATTTATAAGCATTTTACTAATTGTGAGCATGTGCCAGCCAGACCTGTAACATTTGAGTTTGTTATTTGCATTGAATTTCTGCATTAGGTTGTGCAGTACATTTGTTGTCAAGTTGAAGATTGTTTCTTAATGTGTTGTTTTGTTGATATGCATGCATTCACAGTACGCAGTGTACTGGACTGGGCAGCTAAAGGAGATGTTTGCAGAATTTGACAAAGTGTACTTCATTATGGTGGTTTACTCTGTGGTAAAGTATGGTTTATTTTACCCTCTAGGCATTTTATCTGTTTAATATAAAAGCCACTAACTCTCATTTTAGCATTAATTTGGTCTGAACACATTTGCAGTGTTCACTGGTCACTACTGTAGGACGCCCCAACCTTATTGTATTGATCCAGGCAGACGCAGGCATACTTCACTCTGTACAGCAGTCCTCTCTCTAAGTCCTCAAGCATTGTGTGAGTGAAAAAGACAATGTGTTACTGTGAAGTAAGTATTTTTGATTTCAGGCGGTTCTGCAAATGCATTGTAATCAACATTTTTTTTAACATAGTGTTAGACTCCATCTATCAGCAGACGTCCAATTTTAAAGGGCTAATATCAGGATTGCTGTAATCTGTAAATATTGAACTGGGGCATGTTTCTGTTAGTAGTGTACTGTATGAAGTATGTTCAGTCAGTGAACCCTGTGACAGCTCAGCCCATTTCAAGCACCATGTAAAGAGAATAAATAAACAGTAATTAGTTGTTAGTAGCGTGTCACAGGTAGCGTGTCAGGCCCTTTTTAGTCATTCCAGTTAGCAGACAGTGCAGCATGCCTTGTGTTTTTTCTGGATCTTTTTGATACCTGGTCCCACTTGTCTCTCTGTGCATCTGTCTCCCTCCACCTGCCTCATATTTCCATTGGCTGAACCTCTTGCTGGGGTGTGGTTTTTCTTCTCCTTTGTGCTGCTGTCTTCACAGTTATCTTCATTGTCTTCAATGATGACCAGCTCGGCCTTCAGGGAGCCTTCAAACTCCTGCACCTGCCCGCTGTCGTCCTGTGCTGTCTGGTAGCCCATGAAGATGGCTGTGATTGGCTCAGTTGTCTCCATAATGTTGAGGATGGTGTAAGGGGTGTCGTCTCCGTAGAGTGGTGAGGGCACTCGGTCAGTGTGGCTTGGGCCATGGTACAGAGCAGTGGATTGGTTGTGGCTGTTCTCCGTCTGGCTGTTTGACTGGTACGATGGTGTCTTGTAACTATGTTCTTGTTCGTCAACACTGATATAATCAGCGAGAGGAATATAATTGGCTGGAGTGTAGCAGAGCTGTGGTTGATAAAATGACACTCCTCGCTGGTCATGTGATCTGGGAGGGGGGTAGCCATTGGGTCTGCTACCATTTATCCAACTACTGCTTCTGATGATGCCGTTGCTGTGGTGGCTCACAGGCCCACCTCCCTGAACACTGTGGCAATTCCTCACTTGGTATGAACTGTGGTGATCATCTTGCTGGTTGCCATAGTGATGTCCCAGGTGATGACTTTGCCTCAGGTTGCTGTGGTTGTTTCTGCATTCCTGCCTGCTGTAATGGTAGCGATGCTCATCGAGCCATTTCTCCCTGCCGTTGAAGTCTTTCTCTGCTATGTTGTGTTTGAGGACGTGGTGACCGTAATGTCCTCCCTGGTTTCTGAGGTCATGCCCCTCCACTGTGTCTCTCTCTTCTTGGTGGCTGTAAAAGCAGTGCTCCTCCCTTCTGCTGGGATTTTGGCAGAGGTTTTGGTGTTTGACTTGGTTGTGCACAGTAGCACTTCTCAGCAACTGTTCCACCTCAGTGGCTGACAGCTCAGAAACACAGCTCTCATCTGTTGACCCCTAGAAGTAAAAACAAAGACTCAAATGTGTCACAACAAAGCAGAGAACAAGAGGCATCTATGTGACTTTAAGGACAGAAAACACTCTGAGTTTACACACTGCCTAAGTACTAGGGATGTCCCGATCAGGTTTTTTTGCCCTCGAGTCCGAGTCATTTGATTTTGAGTATCTGCCGATACCGAGTCCCGATCCCATACTTTCAGGATTCTCTATAAAGGCAAAACGTGTGTGTGTGTGTCCAGAGCGCCACGCTAGGACATTTCAGACACGCAGCAGCTCATCGAGACCTCGAACCCAGGACCTCTCGCGCCAAAAGCGACTGTCATATCCCTACACTACAGGACACAGAGCCACCCTGCACAGAAGGCGTTAACTTTGCCAGCCCTAATAAATATATATCCGAGTCCTGATCGGGAGGTAATGTCCAATTCCAATTGAGTCTGAAATCACGTAATCGGGCCCAATTTCCAATCACGTGATCGGATCGGGACATCCCTACTAACTTTACTGTTCTGATAAACCTGTTTATAACAATCATTTTCTTTCCAAGGCTTTAGACATACCTCTTGAGAACCGACAGCATAAACACACTTCCTGCCATCGTCATAAACCTTGAGGCCGGTGTGTTTTAGCTCCTCAGGAAGGACATTGGCAGTAGAAAGTACTGTGCTCTCCCCAGTCAACATGTTTTTAGTCACATTGATCTCCATGGCAAACAGAGCTGAGAGACACAGATAGAGACTATGTTAATGTCCACACTGAGTAACAATACAGGCTTTTAGTGGAGTAGAGTTTGAATATCTTTACAGATGCGTCTGGAAATGATCTTACTCTTTCTTGGAGTGGTTGGTTCAGAATCTTGATTGGCTGGTGGAGAGAGGCATTCTGGGACATCAGGAACCACTCGAGTGACCTGTAATGGTTCTGTGAGACGTCAAACAGAACCTTTAGCATGAATGCATATGTGGTGTGGGTCAAAGTCAGAAACATTTGAATTCAAGTCGTGGCTTACCTGGAACAAAGCTGTCCTGGGCCTCCTGGAAGGCAGACACAAGTCAGTAAGAGCAACACAAGGAAGGTGAGAGCTGTGTGTGAGGACAGTGGATATCTATGTGTGTTCTGTACCTTGATAATATCCTCTGTACTCTTCTCCACAGCTTTCAGTCTGTTAAGGATGAAGCTCTCGTTGGTAGAAATCATTGACTCCTCTCTTTCTAGAGACTCCACCTCCATCTCTATCCTGTTGGGACAAAGAGTCAGCACAGGCCCAAACAGCACTGTATCCATGTGTGTGTGTGTGTAAATACACATGTGATACTGTAATATATTTTTAGTACCGATGGATGCTAAGCTGCAGGGCTCTGGTTTGCTGCTGCATGGAGTCTGCTGCATTGTTGGAAGCTGAGTCCGGTAGCAGCCACTGCTCTCTCAGTGCCTTTTTCTGTACAAACAAAGGACAGAGGATCATGAGCTCCACCAACAGGCACAAAAACAGCCCTGGTGGTGAGACAGATGGGTGGAATGTCTTTTCACCAAACATGTACCTTTATATGCTGTAGTTTTAATTTCTCCTGGTCCAGCTCCAACTTCTTTTGTCTAATGTCCTCTTGAATGCGATGTTTCACCTGTTCCATCAAAGACAAAGTCACCCACAACTTACAATACACTCTTACATTTAAAGCCTGAGTGGTATATTATTCTGTCAATGTTATCACAGATATATTGGTGCATGCTGATTAATATGTGCTTATAGTATAATTAGCAGCTGTGCAGATGTACCGATGGTAAGTTGCTAACTGCTTTATTACTACAACTGAACCCTGAGGTAAAGGTACATGCAGGTGTGGTTACAGAATATGAACATTAGTGTTTCTGTAGAGCAGATGCTGTGTAAAACTTTACAGTGATGGCCTGGAGCCTCTCCTTCAGCAAGTTACTCTCCTCCATACTGCTACGTCAGGACCGTCTAAGAGAGCAAAAAGAAAGCAGACGCGTATGTCAGACATGTTTACCTGCAGTTCCACAGATAAATAAACACATTATGCATGGAGCAACAAGTTATACCAGCCACACTGTGACTCAAGCTACATGTTTAGACAGCACGATGTAACAGGTCTTACCGCACAAATTTTTGCAGACTTCTGCAGTATGCACAATATACAAACTGCTTCATTCTCTACAGCAGTGGGTATTTTGCTGTCCGTCTAATGCAACTACTTTAGTGTCATCAAATTAAAGAGGTCACTGTTACAATGACCAGTGCTACATCAGGCTAACCTATGTGTCAGTTTACCAATCTATTAAAACAAGAGACGAGTTCCTGACAGGGGTCCTTGATTTACAAGACTCTGCTTTAACCACAGCTGCTGTGGCCAGACTGGCTGTCTGCCACACACAGTCCAAACCAGTGTAATGATCATATCACGTATTTGCATATGTTTAAATGATCACACTTCTGGTCTGGGTATTACATGGGACAGGCCTGCAGTCAGTCGCTATGATTAAACACTGTAGTTTATTTTTTCACCTAGTAACGGTCTAAAGCAGCTGCAGCATGAAGGGTTCACCTTTGATGGAGTGGATCTGTAACTTCCTGCTCAAAAATATACCACTCTGGCTTTTTATATGCTACAGGGTCAGTATTTATATCCACTGGGTCAGTGGGCCATCTGCTGGGGGAGCATTGATGTCCTGTTGGTTCAGCTGTCCACATTGTGTACCACGTGGTTACCTTGTTATTCAATGTTTATTTTGTTTCTTTTAGCAGTTTATCATTTGGATGTTGCACACCAACAGAACCAACACCAACAGTGTATGACCCTCTCAGATCCAGCTGTGATTGTGATGTTATTGTGTGATAAACTCAATGCTTTGTTATGTTTGTGCTCATTTGTGTTTAAAGCAACAGACAATAAAAGTCTGTGCATTCTGTGCTTGTCAGATTCTTTGTCATGTTTTCTTTTATGCCTGCCCTGATTAGTCAGCACATGTGGGATTAAACTTGCCAACCTGGAGGAGGTGGCGAGGGACAGAGTGCTGGCTAAACTGCTGACAATCATGGACAATCCCTCTAACCCTCTCCACAGCACTGTGGACAGACTGAGAAGCAGCTTCAGCAGCAGACTCCTGCTGCCCCGCTGCTCTAAGGAACAGTACAGGAAGTCCTTCCTGCCGCCGCCTGTATAACTCCTCTGTGACTGTCAGAGCTGTGCTCACAAACTGGGACTAAAGCATCACCACAGGTGCACTTCAAACTCCTCATTTACATTAACTGTGTATTTATGTTCATTTATCTGTTGCTATGAGTGTGGATGTATATAAGAGGGAACGTTCATTATTGTTCTTAGATGTGTGCTGCTGCTACTACAACCTAATTTCCCTACAGGGACTAATAAAGTAAATCTTAATCTTCTCACAAACGAACAGCGTCAAAGCTAATAATTCATCGGCCTCAATCAGTTTAATTGACACATTAGATTATTGTACCTTTTTCATGTCTTTAACAAAGCACCCATACTTTGCTTTGAGCACATTTTTGGAGCATGCGGGTTATTCTGAAGAATATTCTGAAAAGTATTTATTATTGTCTTGAATGTTTAGGACATTAATAAGAGATTCTTTAAGAGTTACATTTACAGCAAATGAAAATGTGGAATTAATGTAAAATTAATTGTGACTTTTTAATCAGTAGTGTTTAAACATATTTGTCTGTCCAGTTTTCACAAACAGGAAGACCAAAGAGTCTTTATGTTTATTTCTGCTGTCTAGTTTCACATGGAGATCTATGAGGACATTAACCAATCATCTTGTTCCAAACTGTTTGAAACATTAGATTTTTGTTACACCAATAATAATATGAAATTGCTGTTTGTAGTTTCCCCCGGACAGATATGGGTCAGGAGAATTTGAACAGGGGGCAGATGAATAAAGGGGTTGAGTGGGAGGAGGGTATACTGCTTCTATTTCCAGGTCACCATTTGCCAAAGTCTATCCTAAACACCGATGACCGTGAGATGCATGTATAGATTTCCGCTGCACTCTATCTGATCAGATATATAGTTCTATAGAAAAGGTTTTTTGCTGTCCTGTAATGTAAGGTCGGCTGTATGCCTCACGGCTAAACAAACACCACACTAACATGTTACTGACCCACTGCCTCAGGTCAGACAGGAGAAAAGCATCTCACATTAATTTTGCTTTAACTCATCTTAACAAACCAGTGGATCCACATGGCAGGCTGCATGTTATTCTGCCCTAACTCCTTTAAACAAGGCATCCTGTCAGTCAGAGGTGTGGGTTTAATCTGACCCCTGTCCACTCACACGGACAGTTCTGTGTTTATCCAATCAGTCCTACATGACAGTCATCTGTGAAAACATAGGCTGTTAGCCAAACAGCACACCTATCTGTATAATCTATCAGGACAACTCCTAGGAAATAAAGGTTGAGTTTATCAGCCTGCCAGTCAGTGAGGTAACCAGTCAGTTGGTAAACTGAGCTAATCTTCTCATGAGGCTCTTAATCTGTGTAAGCCATCTGCTTGCCAACTACAGACAGTTACAGCAACGCGGTGTGGACTGATCAGTACAATTGTCATGTGCTCATTTTCCCCTTTAATATCTCTTCTGTGGCGTACAGTATAATTTACTGTCAAATCATTATTACAGCTCTGTGCTAGAGCCTGCACGCCACTTTTGTATATTTTAATATGGAAACTGTACTCTCCAACTTTTCAGCAACTGAAGCATTGAAACATATTTGTCTACGTTGTACTGACGTATGTATTTAATAACGTGGTCCATGACAAGGTGTAGGTCTTGTGCACACTCACACAAAAACCGCTGTGTGCTGTGTGCACAGATCAAATATGCAGGAACTTTAGATGCTTCAGAGCTTTTAAAACATTTCAGGTGGAAGACTTTTAACAGATTACAAGTGACCACAGAACCATAAAAAGTGGCAAATTAAAACACACTGTGTCTTCACAGGGCAGCACTGCAGGATACTTCTGCACACAAAAGCCACAAACCAGTGCAATGTCAATGTAATCACATCAGTCCAATCAATAGTTGTTGTACAGTGAAAGTCAGCAATTTGTGCTGCAGTGTGTCAAAGCCAGTATTCAGAATAAAGTTTATTAATTAAATATAAACAATGTAAATACACAAAGTGTAACCTAGGCTGAAGCCCTGCAGGGAGAAGCAGCAGGAGAAACTGAAGCTTAAACAGAATTAAAGAATTATCTGCACCTCTCACCGTGTTGTCTCCGTGTGGCTCTTTCTCCGCTGTAGTCACTTTGTCAATTTACATGTGTGTCACTGTCAAAGCCACCATGACAGTCTGCATATTAACCCCAGTTCAAGTTTGGCTGAGCAAGAGTTAAACTCCTGTTGAAGTCTTTCGCCTGCTAGCTATTAGCTTAATTCATCACAATACATATTTGAAGTGTTTTAACGCTGTTGCTGCACGTTAGAAAATAGGAGTTAGTAATTACGAAGAAACTTCAGTAGTTGGTGAATCGCAGCCTGTGGAACTCTTTAACGTGAACTAACCTTTAAACAGCAGAAACTGAGCACATGGGGTTAAGTTAGCTTACCTGACAGCAGCTCTCTGCCTCTCGCGCTGAACGCTTGTGAGTCTGTCCCGCGGGAAGAAGCTCGCGACCACCAGGACGCAGGTGCAGGGGGAGGAGCTATGTGTTGCTGATTGACAGCTGACTGTCCTCTGATTAGCCAATAGAAATGAGAAACTCGGTGCCTCTAAAGTCTGTCAAATTAAAAGTCTGAAGAAGCCAACAAAAAGTTAGTGAACATAAGTCAGACCTAAACACATTTTACTCAGTTTAAATGTGAATTACAGTACATACATTTAACGTACATCATTTTTATGCGTTTTTATATTTGAAGACTTATTTTTTACATTTTATTTTTATAATGTACTTCTACCCTGTACTGTACATTTGAATGGCAAATTTTGTTTTATGAAAAAAAAGTTTTATTGATACTAAGAATCATGTTTAAACTGTGTTTAGCACTACTAAAAAGCTATTTAATACTGTTTTTACAGTATATATGTGTATGAGTATATAGAGTATACATTATGTAATTACATCAAAAATATATTCTTCATTTAACTGGGCTGCCATCAAGATATTTAATTAGCTTTATATCTGCATGTAATAATTATTGTAGTCCTTTTTTAAAAAACATATTGGATCTGCAACTTCAGCTGTAGTTTTGTCAGTGTGCAGCAGATGGAAGTCTTGTATCATTTATTGGAGCCACGCTGTGTGACTGGTCCAAAATAGGGAATTACCTGGTTCCTACAGGCTAAATCTACAAGAAGTGTTGTGAATAGAATAAGTCGGAAAAGGATACATATGGAGGATACATGGCCTCTGCCTTATTCTAAAAAGTATACATGAATATTCATTTTACCTAATTCAAAGACTGGATAAATTACAATATAAATGTGATTTTTTTGTGAATTGTCTATAATATTATTATATTTTATCATATAAAATATAAGGCAGATCCATTTTCTATTTAAGGTATTTAAAACATTAAACTGGAAAACATTTAGTGGTGAATTAGCATATTGTATCGGTATTAGGTTACATGATACATGTCATTAGTCAGACTGTGGCCTTTTAAATGAGTTAACATGCCAACATGTTTAGTTTTATGTTGTTACTGTTACCGGGTAACTACTTATAATGTGTTACTACTACTGCTAATACTGGAAGCAGAAGATAAAGTAGATTAAATCTTAACACAGGCAAGAAGTTTCAGTGGCTGAAACACTTCGATAAACCATTTGAATAATTCCTTTATTTCATTGTTAGATAGAATACATGGCATCTTTGTGAGAGCATCCATTTTAATGCAAGATGTTACATAGGCCTACTATATGGTACATACAGTAATATTGTTACAATTTGTGCCAGTATAACTAATGTTATCTCTAAATGTATGCCTGCTTTAAAAAAAGAAGAGCGTTACATAAATATGAATAAATACATCAGAAGAAATAATCTCATAGCTAGCCTGTGAGTTTGAAGTCATGTACAACTGTACTTTCAAACCTTATACATATACAGGATGACATGGACAGGAAGACACTAGAGACAGTAGAAGGATTCTACACATGCAAGGCTGTCCAATCGTAGGATCACTGCCCTACCCACTATTTCACCCACCATGGCAAGCTCATGTTTCTCCTCTTATTTTGAAATCATGCAGGATGTTTAAAATCACCACTAACAGCAATATATTATGTGTCATTGGAGCTTCCCACACAGATCCAAGACTGTGAACCAGTCCATTATGGTGGAATTACTGCATTTCCATTCCCATATGTGTCTTTATTTTCTTCTACACCACGGAGGAACTAACCGACTAATGAGTGTCTAATTCTGACGGGCACACTTTGTTTTATCACTAGGATGCAAACAAAATAGGACCAGATGCAACCAAACCACCAGAGGACAACAAAGACACACAAAACTTTGTTTCAGACTCTGTCTTAAATCTTTACAGGTGTGGAGAGTAGGAGGTAAATTGTTAAGGACTGACCAACATGAACGTACATTATTTTACACACCTGTTCCCCTTGAAGTAGTGTCATCATCACACTATAATTAAAGTGTTCAGTGACACATGGATATAGGTAAACCACATTCTACCTCCAGTCATGTAGTCTACTCTTTTTCAATTCTATGTCCAAAAATACTGTTCAAAAAATAAAGGAACACTTAAAGAACACAATGTAACTCCAAGTCAGTCACTCTTCTGTGAAATCAGCCTGTCCAGTTAGGATCCACACTGATTGTGAATCAGTTTCAGCTGCTGTTGTGCAAATGGAACAGACAACAGGTGGAAATGAGGCAGTTATCAAGACAGCCCTATAAAGGAGAGGTTCTGCAGGTGCTGACCACAGACCATTTCTCTGCTCTCATCCTTTCTGCCTGATGTTTGATCACTTTTGCATTTTGTCAGTGCTCTCACCCCTAGAGGTAGCATGAGGCGGTGTCTACAACCCACACAAGCTGCTCAGGTGCAAGGGGCCGTTGTATGCATGACAACGCTAGGCCTCATGTGGCTGGAGTGTGTCAGCAGTTCCTGCATGATGAAGGCATTGATGCTATGGACTGGCCTGCTCATTCTATTTACCAACATCACGTTGCACCACAGACTGTCCAGGAGTTGACTGATGCTTTAATCCAGGTCTGGGAGGAGATCCTTCAGGAGAGCATCCACCGCCTCATCAGGAGCATGCCCAGGTGTTGTAGGGAGGTCATACAGGCACATGGAGGCCACACACATTGCTGAGCCTCATTCTGACTTGTCTTGAGGAATTTCCACTCAAGCTGGATCAGCCTGTAATGTGATTTTCCACTTTTAGTTTGAGTATGGTTCCAAATCCAGACCTTCATGGGTCAATAATTCTGATTTATATTGATAATTTTAGTATTCCACTTTGTAATGAGTGAAGATTTCAACTGGAATATTGCATTCATTGAGACCTAGGAGGTGTTATTTTAGTGTTCCCTTTACTCTTTGAGCAGTGTACAATCAAAATCATCAAGTTGAGCTGCAGCAGGTGCTGCTGATCATCAGTCCTTGATGAATTGATCATCAGCAAATGTATAGACCTCTGTAAAAACAGATGTTTTGACAGTTTGCTGCTCTGGAACTTTCAGGTGTGTGTTAACACAATGCTGAGAGGGAAATACATGAACAATGGTGTTAGAGAAGCAGCTGCTGTTTCACATGAATCTAGAAAGACTTATAAAACTAAAACTAAACTATTTGGAGTTCATCGTTCTACAGTGAGAAAGATTATTCACAAGTGGAAAACATTGAAGACAGCTGTCAATCTTCACAGGAGTGGACGTCCCAGCAAATTCAGCCCAAGATCAGAGAAATACAACAAAACCCAGGAGCTACATGTCAGAGCCTACAGACCTCACTGAGCATGCTCAGTGTTTATGTGACAGCACAATTAGAAGAAGACTGAACAAATACAGTTTGTTTGAAGGGTTACCAGGAGAAAGACTCTTCTGTCTAAAAAGCACATGGAAGCAGGACTGAGGTTCACTAAACTGCATCTGAACAAAGAACAACACTTGTGGAACAATGTCCTATGGACAGATGAGACCAAAGTGGAGCTGTTTGGTCTTAATGATCACCACCATGTCTGCTGAAAACCAAACACAGCATTTCAGCAGAAATACATCATACAATTGTCAAGCATGGTGGTGGAGGTCTGATGATTTGGGCTTGTTGAGTCAGAGTCGCCGATACAAACATTCTAGAGGAACATGTGAGACCATCTGTCTGACAGTTAAAGCTTGGTGGCTCATACAACCGAACAATGATCCAAAGCTCAGCAGCTAATCCACAGGTAGGACAGAATGAAAAATCAAAGAATCAAGGTTCCAGAATGGTCTACTCAAAGTCCAGACTTCAACAATACAATAGAATACAATACAATTCACAATAGAAATACTGTGGTGGGAGCTTAGGAGGGCTGAAAAAAAAATGAAGCAGTGTTGTGAAGGAGAATGAACCAAAATCCTCCAGAACCACATGAGACACTGATCGAGTCATACTGCTAAAGGTGGATCTACAAGTTGCTGAATCATGAGAGGCACTTAGTGTTGTTCATATGTTTGCTTTGCATTTTTTGCTAAATAAATAATGACAGGTGTAAAATTTAGCCAAAGATACAGAGTATAATCATGAAACAGCACAGGTAGGACATCATGTTTCAGCACCAGCTGTATAAAGAGAAGCTCATTTTTGCTTCTTGATCCTCAGATTTCATTTGGCATCATATGTTGTTGTTAGCATGAAGTGGCCTGTTACTGATACTTCTAATAATAATACTCAAGATTAAAGTTTAACTGATTAATCAACACTCTAATGCTGTAAATGGCAAATGAGACTAGTATATTGGATAAGTATCCTAAACAGCCAGAAGATACATGTAAAGCTAGAGGCTGCAACAGGAAAATATGAAGGTACTGCACAGAACTGTGATGTTCCTTTCCCCCTTACTCAGGTTGTGGGTAGGTGAGGGGGTGACGGGTCATAGTCAGGTGACTTCTGTGCAGGATCCTGGGCTCTAGAGGAACAGCAAAGAAACATCATGCTTTTATTTTTTGTTTGGTGATGGTACGTCCACTCTGAAGACTGTGACAGGCATCATGTCAGAAAGCACCAGCTGTAGTCATATTATCGTTCACCTGTGAGACGACATATTTGTCGCCGGTCTCCATGGTGCGATTGATGTAGGCTGAAACCTCATCGGTGTTGCCTGTTCCTGCGTCTGAGGGACTCAGAGGCATCCCAGGTCTCTTTTTAAAACACTGGACTACAAAGACAACCTAAGAAGGAAAGACAGACAGTCTAGAATAGTTCCTTCCACTCAAAACAACTGTTTGTATGATCTCACGGGAAGACACAGCCACACGCAAGAAAAAACTAAGGTAGCCTCACAAAAAACAGCTGCATCCTGATGCATTTGTACTATGACTGCATCATTTCTGTTTAGATTGTTTCTGTGACCCATCCAAGACTGCTGTGCATGACTCGTTACACAAAAGAGGAATTCAAGTTCATCCAACCAACAACAGCTTGTGTGCTATATGTGTATGTCCGGCAGCAGATTAGTCCATTAGGCTAGTACTCCTTAAAGGGAAGAGCCTAAATCTTGTAGTTTGGCCCAAGCAGCATAATGAAGTGAGAGAGCAAAGGGCCTCACTGACTCTCTGAAAAGAGATGTATTTAGAAAAGACACTTTAAAATGTCTGGAATGTTACAGAGAGTAAAATATTGAATGATATACACTGAGTAAGGATTCATCCAAAGGCAACGATCCTCTCAGAGTGCACAGTTTGCAACCGTTAGCAACAAGCAGCCAATCACATGGCCATATGTAGTACCAGAGCCCTTGATATAACCCAATCAGAATCAGAATATCAAGGGCTTTGGGTAGGACCAATGATAGGAGGATATCTATTGGTAGGATGCCAGAAAAGAACAGAATTGAACCCTTCCTGCACCCAATGAGAATCTGTTTTTTTTTGTTGTTGTTGTTGAGGGAATCGAATTATTGGTGGGGACAATTTAGTAATCGCTGGACATTGGTGGGGACACGTCCCCTCCGTCCATGCTAAAACTAAGCCCTTGATTATAACACAGTAAGCATCTGATTGTTTTTTTGTCAACCTAATAGAGCAACTTTTCCACTTTAAACCACTGAGTGGTCAATAAAAGTACCCAAACATGCAACTTTAATACAACCTTAACTGCATGACATGTTATTTAGTGTTGTTTTATGGTATGAGCACAGTTAAATTTCAAATGCATGTCTTTGTGTCCAAGTATTGGCACAAATTAGCCGCTGGATAGTAACAGTGTATGTATATTGTGGGGGGGGGGGGGGGGGGGGGTAGTTGGCTAAGCAGTCTTTTAAATTGGTTTGCCAAAACAATATATATATATATATATATATATATATATATATATATATATATATATAGGTCAAAGGCTAAGTGCATAGTAGTTAAGTGAATAAAGTACTGTTTTTACACTGGCCTAGTTGTGGAATGGTCAGCTGGTGGGTGCTGATTTACCAGAAAGACGGCGATAGCAGCACCTATGATCTGTCCTGCTATCACATCACTCCAGTGGTTACGATATTCAGCCACTCTGTTGATGCCTGTCAGCACAGCCAGACTGACCATGGAGAGGCTGAGGAGTGGGCCAGCCAGACGACCTCCACTGGAGCCAATGCAGCACATGACATACATCTAAAAAAGGACAAATAATTATTTACAAACAAACAAACCGGATTCCATTCCATGACATTAAACTAGAGCCACTCACTGCCAGATAAACAGCTGGGTACAGACTCAGTGCGGCCTCTTTGGAAGGAAATGTCTTCCTGGCTCTTAGGATATCATCAGGGTCACCAGTGCAGGCATCTGATTGGACGACAAAAAGCGGCGTGTCCTGGCAGCCCAGAGCGGTGTAATTGGGCTGACAAACAGACAGGAAGTAAGGAGCCAGACTTCCTGTGACCAGCTGACCGGCGTTTACAAAAATGTCCGTTGCGAACAGACCGAAGACGTAAACACCTACGCAACAAGAGATTTGATTATTAATTAATGAATAATTAAATTCAGTACAGCAGCTCAGGAGTGCCAGAAAATATTTTCTACATAAAATTAAAAATATGTGAAAAATATGTCACCTGGATGTATACATTAGAATTTAGACTGTCCCTTAATTACCAAGGAAACGGAAGGTCCTGCGCACCATGGGGTTCACATAGCAGCAGTCTCCCATTAAAACAACCTTCTCTTGGTCATAGAGGTTGTTTGAGTTGTAGTGAAGCAGGAAGATCACCAGTTCTACTCCTGAAATCTGCAAAACGATATGACAAGGTGTGACAGAGGCCAACCTGGAACACACTCCTTTCAGCTTTGTTTTGGTCTCTACCAACACTTAGAAGATAAATCCCTCACTGTCTTTACCTGCTAGCTGCTACTACTGCTTGACTGCTATTGTTCCAGATAAAATTCCTCTAAAATTCTTTAAATATTAGGGCTCAGTTTGTTAGAATCACTAGCAAGTTAGCAGATCATGCTAATTTTTATTAGTAACTTACACATCAGACACAGGTAAGGTCATCGACATTGGTGACAGGAGGTTGATGGACTAAATCAGGAAATGCATACAGGGGATTGTTCCTGCCGTGAAAGCACTTATAATTAAATGTAACACACACATGTTCACACATTTGTCTTGGAAAGGGTAGCTGTGACATTACTTTTTAGCGCTGGTATAGCGTTCAGGTCAGTGGGATCAATTTCTGGTGTTTACTGAAAAACAACGGATGTCTCTGACAGACTTTTTCCTCATCTAATTATCAGTGAAGAACACATGAAACAACACATTTTAATTGAGCGCAACACCCCACACATAGGAGATAATGATGTTTGGGTCCACTGGACATGAGGGTGTTAAAAGGTTAGGAAGTGACAAATGTGTCAAAGTGATGAAAAAAAGTAGGACAGACTCTGAATTAGAAAATCTAAATACAAAATTGTGGTATATAATTATGGTTTAGTTTAGCACCCTTACCAGTACCACGGGTAATCCGCCCACCACAGAGTACAGGATCACAGGCTGTATGAGGCTGTCCTGCTCAGGTCCAGGATCAGGTTTAGTCAAAGCTGCGTCCCTGCAGATAAAGCCCTGCTGTGCCGGGCTGAAGGTGTCAGTGAACTCACAGTAGTAAACCATCATCAACGTGGCTGACAGAATCACCACCTGGAAGTACAGCATGGTGACAGCACAGGCGTCCTGGAGATTGTTACCACGGCAATGAGAAATACAGTCCTACAGGTGTGAACACATTTATGAAGTCTTGGCTCTTCTCTCTAATCCAGCTTTCTTAGTTTGTGTCACTATGGTTACAGTCCAAATACTCACGGATGATGACTACACTGATGCCTCTCAGTGGTTCTCTTTTGCGTGTTTTTTGTTTGTTTTGTGATTCTGTGAGAGAGAAACCTTGTCCTTCCGCTCCTGTGACTTTATCCAATCATCAGAGTGGAGTGAGTGGGGAATTCATTCTGTTTCACTGAACAATCTCTAAAGGGTCACGTGCCGTCTGTTGAATGAAAACATACATACACCAAACAGCAGAAGGGGTCAATGAGAGAGACAAGGTTTGAAAACCAGAAAGAACCTTCTTTCTGTGAGGTGACAGTGCACCACCCTGCAGCCCATTTTCTGATTGACTATTTGCATGAAGTGGATTTAGTGTGTAAGGGCTCTTGGCTTGGAGCCCTTACACCCTGAGCGCTATGGACAAAAATACAAGAATATTGTCTAACACAGTTCTAAAGCCCATACAACCAAGGTGAGGACCACACAGGCTGCCTCTGGCCCCCATGAGTCTTCTGAAATTTGATTCAACATGCTCAATAAGGCTCTATATTACCCAGTTGGCATATTTTTTTCTTTTAAACCTCCCTATTTTTAGACAATTCAGACAATTGCATGTCCTGGAATGAGAAATATTTCTCATAAGCTCTGCTGCCCTCCAGTGGTAACATTCACAAATAAAAGTGTGTCAATTTTTTAAAATTTATTTTGCTTTTTTTGGTCCTGCTGCTGGGTTGTTGCCCTCCTACAGCCCCCTCCACGTCTCCTGGTGTACTGGCCTGTCTCCTGGTGTCTCCTCTATGCTCTGGACACTGTGCTGACAGACACAGCAAACCTTCTTGCCACAGCTCTCATTGATCCATCCTGGATGAGCTGCACTACCTGAGCAGCTTGTGTGGGTTGTAGACAGCGCCTCATGCTACCTCTAGGGCTGAGAGCACTGACAAAATGCAAAAGTGATCAAACATCAGCAGAAAGGATGAGAGCAGAGAGATGGTCTGTGGTCAGCACCTGCAGAACCTCTCCTTTATAGGGCTGTCTTGATAACTGCCTCATTTCCACCTGTTGTCTGTTCCATTTGCACAACAGCAGCTGAAACTGATTCACAATCAGTGTTGATCCTAACTGGACAGGCTGATGTCACAGAAAAGTGACTGACTTTAGTTACATTGTGTTCTTTAAGTGTTCCTTTATTTTTTAAGCAGTGTTTTTAAATTTATTAATGTATTTTTTTTGTGTGTGTATAATAAATTACAGTTTTTTTAAAACAATTAAAAACAGACCTACAGACACTTTGAATAAATTATTTTAATAGCTGCAGAGCTGTGAGTGGTCAGAGGCTGTACATAATGCTGTGCTCCATGTTTTGGTCCTGTAGAAGTGGTTTATCCATCTTTCCAGTGAGCATCGTCAGTAGGCGGAAGGCGACATTCATCCTGAGTAGCTGTGCGGTGTTGGTTACCATGGTGATCTTCTTCAAGATGAAGGCTGCAGAACTCACCAAAAATCACTCCTGCATTCAGAAAAAAGGACCTCTGCAGTCCGGTCAATGACACACAGTTGTGTAGTTGTGCAGAGCCACATGTTCATGTGAACAAATCCAGACAGTCATCCAGGTCAGGGGTGCTGCTTTCCCCGTCATCATGGCAACAGTCAGTCTCCTGCTGTTCTCTTTTTCGCCTCCGTTTATAAACACTTGTTTTCCCCACATGCTTTTCTTCTTCCTCCCTTTTTTCTGTATCCAGAGTGTGAATGACATTTTGTAGATCCTGTGAGCTGGGAGAATCGGGAGAATCTGGGATTTGTAGTTTTTGTAGTTTCTCTGAAGTCAGGGCAGACTGAAGGTTCTGGAAGAACCTGTAGGTGACAGAGAAGAAATGGTTGAAATGAAAGTTAGGCAGCCTTGCGGATAATCAGCAGACTGACCTGTCTATCCGCCGAAGGTTCTCCTCCATCTTCTGATTGGCTATCTGCGTTAGAAAGTGGATGTACTCATGTTCAACTAGAAGCTTTCCGTCACGGCTCAGAGGGACCTCTAGGCCGTGAGTGCTACGGACTGCCTAAAGGGGAAAAATACAGCAAGATGGGGTTAGACTTCAGGCTAACTAGATCTTACTTACTTGCACTGAACAATGACACAGCTACAGGTCCTACAAAACAATCAAAATCAAATCAAAGAACTTCTCCTGAGGGGGCAATTCAAGGCATTGTAAAGATTACCGCGATGATCTTCCCAGTCTTGCCAATGGTGAGGCCAGAGTTCCTAAAGCCTGAGTTGACAGCCACAGAGTGCTGCAGGAGAGACAACATGTTAGATGTACACCTGGTAAGTCACTGTGCTTTTACAGACAAACTGTATTAGAGAAACAAATAAGGACAAAGTTATATTCTGTGTTTTAGCCGTGGCATTAGCATACTATTGTTAATTTCAATTGAACTCTTAGAAAGAATAAGTTGAAAAGAAAAAGAATCCAAAGTACATAGTGCATGCACCATGAATGATGTGAGTTTTGTATGTACAACCAAATCTAAGTTTAATCTAACACCATTAGCATGTGCGCGTTCTGTTTTTCAACTATTGGCAACACCTGTGGGCAAATAGAAATGACAGTAGCTTCTGTGGCTTGTCCCGCTGAAGAACACATTTGAACACATGATTAGGAATCTTAAAATTTGCTCATCCTGTTAAGTATACATATAAAATAAAAACACACACAAAAACAAACATGTTTTATGCTTACCAAGAGCTGAGCATCCTCCAGCCTCCTACACTGAACATGAAGCACAAAGGGTTCAAACTTAAACACAGCATCCCTGCTAGATTCAGCCAGACCAGACATCTAAAAGTACAATATAGTGACACAATCAAGTAGCACGTTTAATCTTTGTTATCATTTAAGGCAATAACAGGGGTCCATGATTACTCACCAAGCCATCAAATGTGCATGTCTGGTGTGAGACAAACAACCACACACAGTTCTGTTTCTGCACATCACTGCTGTCTGCAGCCTGGAGAGGAACATGTGGAGTTTAACATTAGAGAACGCGGGCTGTACACGACAGAGCCAACAAGCCTCAATCAGCTAAGACGTCTTGTAAGGGTAGTCTAAGGACTGTCCTCACCCCGTCAATGAGGATGATTCTCCCGGAGCAGGAGCTGGTGGTGAAGTACTCCTCACTGCTGTTCAATAGAGACACGACATGTCTAATATCTTCATCCACGCTGCCTTTCTTACTCAGGTCCAACTTGTTCAGACACTGCCTTTTCCACTGGCTGAAGTTTTTCTCCATGTTGTGTTGAAGCCAAGCGACGCTAACGTAGCTAGTAGTAAAATACTAGCTGATAGCTAAACCGTAGCGAGCACTAAGTAGACGTATTTTTGCTCTGGTGTGAGGTAACGACCTAGCAGAATCTCAGAACCCAAGCGGCAAAACTTACCTACACATCTTTAATTCATTTCTACTCACTTAATGCCAGTTAATGCTAACTTTCTGCCTCTTGGTTCTTGTTCTAAGGTTAAGTGACAACAAACGGCGAGCGTGAGCTTACAGCCACACTGCCCCCTGCTGCAGCGGAGAGGAAGTGGCCCTAAGGTATTTTTTTAATATCAAAAGCAAGGCAGTATTTTGCTCTAGTTTTAGTTACGTTTGTGTATATAATGTTCATTACATTTTGTTGGCATGTAAACATAAATTCAAATGAATTTTACATTTTTAAATAAATATATTAAAGGAATCCTAAAATATTGTAATAGTAAATTGAATATCCTAAAGTCTCAAGCTATTTACTATTTACATGGTACATTTTATATTTACACTGAAAAAACACATTTTACTGGATATGCACTTTAAAGAGAAAAAGGAGAGTTATATTAATTTTTGTTACTGTATGCTTTCTAAATATATCTATTGAATTGTGTGTGTGTGTGTGTGTGTGTGTGTGTGTGTGTGTGTGTGTGTGTGAGTGTGAGAGAGAGAGAGACAGACAGAAAGAGAGAGAGAGAGAGAGAGAGAGAGATATCCCCTATAGGACTGGCATGGTTTTGCTGTCCCAGAATCTATAAGTAACACCAGAACAAAGAATAGCAGTTTGAAGAAAACAGTGGAAGTTGCAGAATACAAGGACACAGCACATTAGTTAGATGTAGAGAGCCCTCCCTCAGTGTGACAATCTTTTTTTAAAGGAAAATCTCTTTTACAGTTTTCAATGGTGGATTAATCCATATCCTGTTTAATATTTGGGCTAGAGGTGGATCAGAATTAATGTTTGTCTAATGAATGAACATGTGAGGCAGTATAACCTCGTGGCACATGTTTATAGGGCATGTGGGAAGTAAAAGTTTTTTAAAGTGGCAAATAATAATAACATGGTGTTATAAATAATAATAATATTAATAGCCTAATGTCATATATATATATATAATATTATGGTCTAATATCAGTGGACTTGTTAGTTTATATCTGCCAATTTTAATATTTTATTAACATAAAGCTCTCCTTGGCTTGTATATTTACAAATATAGAATATGTGTATCGAATTTTAATTGTTTGGTTCCACATTCTAATCATCTGGGCTCTAATTTAAGCCATGTTGATTTTGTTTGTCATAAATTAGTAGGATGAATTGTTGAGCTATCTCCGTCTGATTTAAAGTCCTTATAAACACTGCAATGCCAATGTTTGCACAGATTCAAACGTTTAAAAACTTTGTATCTCTGCCACTTGATTTGACTCTCACAGTGGTGACTGTGCACTGTGTGTGTGTGTGGGGGGGGGGGGCACACATCTGTCTTGTGAGGGATTCATGACATCAGCAGATGTGGCTTTAAAATGAAATATCAGGAAAGCAATCAGATAAGCTGACAGTGTGTACCCATGGTAACAAAGTTTACAGGTGGGATGTTTTTTTTTTTAAATTTTATTATTTATTATTTTCAACTTACTACTGTGTTGGATTTGTATAGTCAAATCGACTGCTTGCCGTTGCTCTGACAGCAGATTGCAGGCTGCGTCCTGCGGCTGTGCCGTGGTGTACGGTGCGCTATGGCCACGCGTCCTGGGGGCTGTGTGCCCCACATATTGTCACGGGCACGGCTCTGTTCTGCTAGAAGGAGATGTTCACACACCCCATACTACACTCATGCGCGCTACCCGAGTGGAAAATAGGTTTTTAGCACACTTCTGACGTCACGGCCATCGATCGGTTTTGGTTTTCCGCCGAAGATTGAATATTTAAAGGATGAATAACTAATAACTACAAATAATAGCCTAATGATTATTAATTATGATGTGTATTGTATTATACTTATATTACAAATATAATACATATATTATAGGCCTATTTTGGGCTCAAAATAAACTAAAGAAGAAGAAAAAAACACAGATATTATTGAATTTGCCCCATAAAAGCGTGATATGTGAGTGAGACGTCTTCCTAATTTCCTCTCTGCTGCTGTTGGCGGTTCTTTCCGTCAAGTTAGATGATAATACCGGATGTTGTTATGATAGTTGTGGTACAACTAATTTTACAATCACAATAAAATAAAAACGAATTATATGAAAACTATCATTTTTGCACAGAAGACGTTACAATCCTTCCGGTTGAATTCATGCCCTGGTGAGAAACACCATTTGTCGGAAAATGTAAGAAAAGTGTTGTTTTATTTTGAAAGGACTGACAGGAAACGCGGCGTGCTTTGGTTAACCTGACCGCGGTCACCTGCTGCAGCGGAGCCGCGGAGCCGGAGGACAGCGAGCGGGTGAGTGGGTGTGCAGCTCAGAGGAACGCGAGTGTGACTGGAGGACCCTGCTCTGAACGCCGCGGTCTAAAAGTATTTACAGGATGAAGTTTAATGTCCGCGCTGAGGACGAACAGCTACGGACGACACAGTGCCTGGAGTCCTGCGCTGGCACAGATTTATAAAGCCCCGCAAACCGCATTTTAGGGGCGACGCAGCAGACGCCGACACTCAGCTCACCTTGTCGGGCGATGGAGGTACGTCGTTAGGGGCTTTTGGGACAGGAGGGAGAACTGGGGGGCAAGGCCGGAATTTCGCCAAAATTACGACGGGAATCAAGTACAGCTCCCTGTCTCCCGGCAACGGGAGAGACAACCGGCCGCTCGTGATGTCTCGTGCCAAGGTGCGGCTGAAAGGCGGGAAGGAGACCAAGGACAGCGTCACTCTGCTTCCGTGCTTTTATTTTGTCGAGGTAAATATCTATCTATCTATCTATCTATCTATCTATCTATCTATCTATCTATCTATCTATCTATCTATCTATCTATCTATCTATCTATCTATCTATCTATTTTGATTGACAGGCTGCTCAGTTGACTGACAGTTTAAAGGGCCTTCTGTCCATGCAGCAGGTGAAGCCATCCTCTCTGTCAGTCAGGCTATTGTTGGGGTGCGTCTGGTTTTGGAGTGGTACAGCACTGCGGGGTGGCTGTCTTCTTTCCTTCTCTAAAATGCAAATTCCATGAGGCCTGTAGTCTGTGAATGCACAGTTAGAGAAGGCTAATAATGCAACAATGAATATTATGGGTACTTAACCCCACTGTGGATGTCGTGGAATGGTGCATACAAACTGTAATCCTGAGAATCTGTATTCACCTCATCTCTCTTTACCCCGTTGTTGTTGTTGTTGTTGTTTTTTTTTGCAGCCAGTGATGCTGCAGTCTCCACAGGATGTGCTGTTTTATGTGGTAGCATTGTGTACACTTGTGCATCAGATGTGCATCAGTCAAAATGCCTTAACTCAACAGGAGTCCACATGTCCACATCCTGCTCTAACCTCAGGATCACTCCTCATTGAATCATCAGTATTAAGGCATTAACAGCCACAGGTTGTGCTTGAGCCTGTTCCCTGACAGATCGCTGTGTCCCACCGACTCTTTCGCAGTAATTGTTCTTCTTTCCTGGACTAAAGCCTACAGCCAGGCTGCATTTAGTTCAAACGCCCCCAGACTTTGCATAGTCTTCCTGTCGGCTCTACTTTGTTGAACAAAATATAAAATTAGTTGTAGCTGTGGCAGGAGTGGCCCATTTGTTTTTTTCTTCTCCATTCAATGACCTGTAAAGTGAGTACACGCTGTCTTGGTGTGCACTGTGCACTGTCCCCAGTGTTTAGTTACATAACTGTGTGTCAAAGCTCATCTTTACCTGCTTGATAGGCAGAATATTTACAATGTTTACGACCTCAGACCAATACCAGTTTTTGGTGGTAAAATGCTGATGGCAGATGCTGCTCCTATAACATCCAACAACAATTTGACAAAAAGATGGCTTCTCCTGAGGACTAAACTACATTTTGTTTGGTTTTGAAAAACAGTGATAATGTAGTTATTGTACTTAACATGCCATTTACTATCTAACCAAGTGCATCTTACTTTTAAATATATGGGACTTACTATGTTTATTTGTGTTGTTCTTAATTTGGACCGAACTAAACACAACCCAATTTATCTAAATAAAGGATTGGCTACTTAAGCCAAATAAACAAATGTTTATGGACCTTGATCAATATCTTGTGCTTAGTGGGTACAGTAGGAACAGGGACACAATTGCATTACAATTAATTGTTACAATGAAAATTTGTGGGTCATTGTTTATTAACTTTCCAAGTAGGTTCTGCTACATGTACAACAGGCAGATGAGAGTATGATTAAAAATGGCATTGTTGAGCAGCTCAAACTATGTGACCTGAAGCATCTTTTTTAGCATTTTGTATAAAAAAAAATGTGGTCTGATCACATAAAGCCTAAGTAGTAGTCAGGGTGACTGAAAGTCTTTTTGCTGGGTTAATAGATTCTTCATCTAAATCGGTATTTGGGTTTAGCACTGTTTGCCTTTAGTGCAAGTTCTAGTTCTCCTCGGTACTCTTGCATAGGCTTCTCCAGGCAGTAGAGAATGTGCCACAGATCCTCTGTTGATTTAGTTTCAGTGTTTTAATCCACACCACCTGTTGCTGGGCTGAAGATGGTGTATTCTTATGCTGGGTTTGGTGTTCTGCTGCAGAAAGGGTTTGGACCAGACACACTTAACTCTTTTGGTGTTTGGTGTTGTAGGGGTCAAGAGGTGTTTATATATTTGGCAGTGTCTTGTTGTGAGAATATAAAGCATGTAAAATGCTTTGTTGGGGTTACCATGGTAGCCAAATTTTTGACCTAAAATGGGTTTCATGTTCTGTTAGAGCATTGACTCTATATAAAGTGACAGTTCACCTGGATTAACCCCCTCGGTGGCTGGCAGCAGTACAGCTCATACAGCCCCCTCCATGTCAGTGTATGGGACAAAGATTGATAGTACTCCAAATATATAAATACATTTTCCCAGCACAGGTTAATGGCTGGTTAGCTGGTTTTACCACACTGATCTGTGTTCAGCTATACATTTATTGATACATGTGTATTTAGTTAGTTATTGCCTGCTAAAAAATGAGAAAGTAATGCAGCAGTTATCAGGGAAGCCAAGCTACTGGTACGACATGTAAGCTTGTGGGTGTTTGGGCGACACAGCAATGGTGTGGCTTCACCTTTCAGACTCTGCACAGACTCTTGTTCCAAGATGGTGCCTTTTTCCAATATGGCAGCAAGATATTTTTGCCCTACTTTTATACAATTGGTGGTTCAAAAGACAGAATTGCAGTGTTTGTCTGTAGTCAATGTGTTGTGGGGCAAGGTTTAAGAAAAAAGTGTAAAACAAGGACATAATGCAAAAAGTTGCTTATGGTAATTTAAATATGGTGTCATCAAATGAATTAAAGTTAATAATTTAAAGTGTTTAAAGTCTTCAGCATGTGTACAGTACATGATTAACAGTTGTCAACATACAGAGCTGTAGAGGGTATAGAGGGTGTGAGATAAATGGGCTCAGTTGTGCAGACACACCCCCTCTCTCACAAGGAGTGACATAGAAACTGCAACAGCACAGTCCCTGTCACCACAGACAATGCTGTGAATGCAGTCAATGAAAAAGGGCCACAGGTTGGCTGCCTTGCAACCAAAATTGTTGTGCCTCACCAAACCTAAAGGCTAAACATTATTTTGTGGGTATCTGTGCACATTCCCAACTGTAGTCATATGATGATCCAACCCCCAAGCTTTAGACGCAGACACTGACGCAGCTATGTAATTTGTAATTTACATATGGATATTTGCTGATTTCATGCTTTATCTTTAAATGATCCAGTGTTATTAACTGAGCTAAGAGTTTTGCCTCTTTTTCCAACAAACATTTTCATTAAGGAAATAGAGGTGCTCATCAGTGTTCGGTGTTGGGGCTGACTTTTCCTTGTTTAGGTTGAAAAAATAACAGGCTCCATCACAGTTTCTCCTCTCCTCTTTTTTTTTTCCCCGATAGAGCTTCTCTGTGTCTCCTACATTGTCTATTTCACACACTGTCACACCATCCTACCCACTTACTGGCTGCTAGGCAACATGGCCCTCTGAATGGGGTGTATTTTTATATCTGTGTTCAGAGCTACAGACGTTAAGAGGAGCAAAACATCCTTACTGCAGCCTGCTTTGCACAGAAACCATGAAGGTTAATATGTCTTTAAAATAATCAGCATGTATTTGCATCATCAACTATGCATGATATACCTGTGAACCCTGGAGGATTAGAGGAGGGATTGGGCATCATGTGCTCTCATCATTGATGTAGGGAGTACTCTGTGTATACATCGGTGTTCTCTGCTGCAGCTTCAGCAGACATGTGGTAGTTTTAGGGCAGTAAATCAGGCCAATGGGCTAATAACTATGCAGCACACTGGTGTTACACAGTACCTAGCTAGTCGTGGGAGTAGTTCAGTGTTGAGAGTGCTTCATCATTGCTGTGTTATTTTCCTCATTTGTTATGAATATTGTTTAGTGATATCAGGTTGCTAAAATCTCCACCTGTTTAAAAGAACAGAGGTACAACTATTTTGGATTTGGGGTAATAAAGGATAACACAGAGAACATGTGGACAATACCCAAATACAGTGGTGCAAGGATTACCTATTTTTGTAGGCTCAAATAATCTTTACAAATAAACTTGACTATTGACTTTTTCAATATATATATTGGTCACATTTTATTAGAAATGGCAAATACAAACTTCTCATATCAAAGAGTTCTGTTTTAATGTGTCAAGTTACCTATTATTCAGTCTGCTTCAGTTAAATGCCCTCTGGGCTTTCAGTGAGACTGAAAGAGTTTTGAGTCCATCTGTGACCTTGATAACACCGGGAAAGTCCGCTGTATTAATCAGTGTTCTCGTCTTGGCTTGAGATGCACACATCTGCTTGGCATGAAATGAACTGAAGCTGTGAAACACACAGGCAGATAATGTTGCCCCAGTTCCAGGAATGACTCTCATTTGCCAGAAAGTCATTCTTATCGTAATTTATTTTATTCTAAAAAGCTTAAAGCTTGAGGTCCATTTTCTAAAGTAAACAGCTACGCTTCTTAAAATTAAATCCTAATATCAATTTTAGTAGTAGTAGTCAATAGCTTGCATTTTTTACTGTCTTTGTATAAGAAACAGCTTGGCCTGGCTCCAGGAGAGGAAAGGAGGGGTGACACAACAAAGAACAGAGGGCTGGGGCCACAGTTATAAGTCATAGACCAAAACAAGCATCCTGTAAAACAAACTATAATAATTTGGCTTGGAGCGGTAGCAGACTCTAATCTGGTAGAATATTCAGCAGGAGGGCTGAGTAGGGGTCAAATTGACTTTCTGAGAAGCCTTAGGTAGATGCCAGGGCCAGGCCACATATGACTGAGTTCTGGCGCCAGAATTCAACAGCAACAGCAATGCAGATGGGCCTGGACAGAGGGCACATCCTATCAGGCTAGAATCAGGTGTAAGTTTATAATCAAACCATTTTTTGTACCCGTGTAGGCCTCGGCAGGGGGTGTTACAGCCAGATCCAAGGACCCTGTGAGATCCAGGAGGGCAGGTTTGCAGAGGTTGTGCAATAAATGCAGATATCTTTTGTTGGTTTGCTTACTCAGTCAAGTTGCTGGTCTGTGGTTAATATGCCATGTTCTGCAGGCAGAACAGTGGTTTCCCTACCAGAATGGAGCCATTTTGAAAAAAGTATCTGTGGTTTGTCAGTAGGATTTTATAACAAGCAGGCTTCAAGAATAAGCCAGGAATTTGGAGCACTGTTGCGTTGTCAGGGCAGAATACAGTCTGACATTGATCTGGCCTCAGGGATGATAAACAGGAAGGCCGGGATTAATGTTCCTAGAACTAACGAGGTAAGTTAGGGTGAAGTCAAATGTAAGTGTGTCTGAGGTTTAGGTCTTGGGTAGTCTGATTTACCCTCTAGCTGCTAGCTCCATCCTTAGTCCGTGGGCTGGAGCGCCCGGCATCAGATGATGATGACATGATCTAACATCACGTGAGTGTTCTCCTTGATACTGACATCACTTCCTGTTCAGTGTGTGCTGTTAATTAGTAACAGAAATGGCCATAATCAACACCTCTTTTTACTGGAATGTTTACTGGTTTGTTGCAGGGGGAGTGATCAGTTTACCAGATTATAATAAGTATCAAGTACAGGAGGCAGATGAATGTTTTGTACTGGTGTTCTGTCTTTGTTGCAGCTCCCTATCCTGGCTTCTTCTGTTGTCAGTCTTTATTTCCTGGAGCTGACGGACATTTTCCAGCCAGTGCATTCTGGGTACAGTTGTAATGATCGCAGTCTGTCCCTGCCCTACATCCTGCCCAGACAGGAAGTCTGCCCGCTGCCTCTGCTTTTCAGCTTGGCCTTCGCCGCTCCCACAGTTACTGTAAGTAAACCATGACACTGGACCTGACGGTAACATGTGTGTCATCATGTGTGCAATATTGATTGCTTTCATGGATTCTATGGAGTGAGCCACACAAAGATAAAGGTCTTACTAAATTTGCTCAGATGTTATTTTCTTCATGTTGTAGCCCACAAGGCTATGGCCATCTGACCATGCTGAGAGAAGCTGCTATTTTAACTGATTGAGAGAAGCCTCTCTTTTTTATCTGATTGCCAATTGCGTGAAAAAGTACATAGCTTATAGTGCTTTTTCCAGCTGATGTCTTCAGTCAGTTTTAACAGTGCAAAGCAGTAGCTCAGATATGACTTACAATGATTAGCATTTATTCAAAATTGTAATTAGCAGAGCCTGGTGTAAATTTGTGTATATGACAGTTTACAGTTTTCTGTCAAAATCTTCTGGTTAAAATGTTAAATATTTGAAAAATATAAAAATAATATTTGGCAATGACACCCACAGGACAGTGTCCTCATCTGACAAGCACATACAATTCAGCCTCCACACCATCTCTTCAAACATTTCTCTTTCGCACTGTAATTAAAAAATTACTGTTCAACATGTATTATCTCTAACTCCAACATGTTTGCTCAGTGTCAACTCAAACTTGACACAGTGCCATTAAAACTGGTTATCATTCTATAGTATAAATGCTAGTGTGGTCTCTCTGTATGTGCATCTTAGTACCATAAATCAAACTTACTTTTTATCTCTTTTAAAAGGTGCAGCCAGCCTCAAGTGGCCACTTTTGGAACTGTGTTAAAAACTAATACTTTTCAGTTGTCATCCTTTTTTCTCTTTTAGATTCTGATAGGAGAGGCCATCCTCTACTGCTACCTGTCCAGGAGGTCTTTAGCCACACAGACTGAAGCCAACATCAATGCTGCAGGCTGCAATTTTAACTCCTACATTCGCAGAGCTGTACGCTTCATAGGTGGGCGGACATGTTTATTGTACATCCTGCAACATAAGTCAGAGAATGAAGTGCTTAATGTCAGCTTGAGGTCACTGTGATGGTTCTTCTTCACAGGTGTCCATATCTTTGGCCTGTGTGTGACTGCACTGATAACTGACATTCTTCAGCTGTCCACTGGTCAACACACTCCGTATTGGCTGGATGTGTGCAAACCTAACCTGACCCACATCAACCTGTCCACCTGTGATGAAGCTTTTATTCTGGAGGATATCTGCTCTGGACAAGACACAGGGCTCATCAATGCTGGGAGGTGAGGCTTTATTGTACTGAGTGAAGCAGTCAGTGTGTCAGAGGATGCATGTGGCTGTGGTGAGATTATGTGTGTTGGCGGACATTGTTTTGATGTGTAGTTTTTACACACATAGAGAGTATAATCTTGTTGTCACCGCCCTAGGCTGTGCTTAAAGTCACTCTTCTTACACAGATCCCCAATATTTCACTGTTGATAAGTTGTGGGTGTTTTGTGAAGTATAGATTATATATGGTGTTTTTTTAAATGAAGCCCCCATGGCAAACTTTATTAGATCTGCAGCAGCCTTCAACTCAAAGCAATTTTATGTCAATATTCTCACATTTTAGCATCTACACTCAGCTATATTAAAACTTGGCTACAAATATGTTTACCATATTTGATGTGATGTTAATAGAAGTTATTCTAAAGACAGGGGGTTTGTTTTCCTTTAGGTCCTACATAGATACAACTATCAGTTAACCTGAGTGTTTCTTTTACTGTGGTTATAAATAATAGAGCTTATTGAACGCAGATAAGGCAAGACAACAGTACAAACCAGCATACCATCAGATCCATCAATAATAGATCAGACATATGCTTGTGATCATGCTGCCTACAGCTTAGTTCACGTGACACTGTTATTATTAGGTCTCAGTGAAAAGCAGCAGGGGTGTAAGTGGATCTCATTTTCACATATTAGTGAGTCTGGTATTCATCTAACCTGATTTATCAGATGTTTTAGTAAACAGAAACATCTATGAGGGCTACCAAAGATGATTGGGTGGAGCACCTATTGGTAACTGCCAATCACAACATAATCTTATCCACAACTACTGTATTTGAAATTATCTATTGCAAACCACAGCCTAGTGCATACTAGCCAGTATACTGTGTTGTAATATCCAGTATGAAACCAGTCGGTCAGTGTATTTGCTGTATGCTAGGATGGACAGTTTTTCCATTTTGGAAAGTGGAAGTAAACAATAGAGGGTATGCACTTGAAATCGTGGGACGCAGAAGTCACTGCGGTTATATCCGCTGAGTGACAAAAAGCTTGTTCAGTGGCAGCATTGTGTTGAATGTGCTCCATGAAAAATCAAAGGCACAACTAAAACAATTAAGAGGAAGAGCTTTGTGGCTGACTACAACTAGATTCAGCAATAAATCTGAGATCTGATTTCACAGACTGCTGAAAGAAAAAAGGAGCAAATGGATTCCTGCAATTCACAGAAACATCTGGAATCCAGCAGCGGAACCATCAGTCTAACATACCTGACACCACCACTGCTTAAATGTTGTGTTTAAGATTCATCTTTTAAATATTTAGCATCTTCCATTTAGTTGTGAGCATTAAAACATGGACCACTGCTTCTTTTGAGCCAAGTTTTGAGGATCACTGTCAGGTCCAGCTGTCTTTAATTAAAGCAGATAATCGTCTGGTTTACTTCTGTTTCTGTCTCCTGACGGCAGCCATGTTACTGGTTGTTTTTGCCACTCAGGCGGGAGTGAGACGTGGAACCATGACGGCTGTTCCACTAGCATTCATGTTTGTTTCACAGACTCTGCTGATTTTCCTGTGTATTTTTGCCATTTTGCATGTTGGTTTATGCTGTGGCGTCAGACAGTCTACTTGCATTAAGGTGGAGTGAGCACTGCAGCCTGTGTGTAGAGCTCAAGTACAGCAGTGCAATTGGTCTCTCACAGTTGCTTGTGTTTCCACCCACAAAATTATCTGTACTTATAAAGAGCACACAGCAATTTCCAGAGGCTCTAAAAGTGTAAAAAAAAAAACATTGTATTTTACTGAAGCATGGTTCTGTGTATATCTGTGTATATGCATCTGGAGTATTACAGGCATCCTCAGTCATCCTGAGCTTCTTCAAAATCTCAGGGTGTGATTTTAATTAAATCTCCAAACACCATGTCCTCTGTGTAATTAAAATATTATCTTTGTATTATTATGGGTCCTTTCTTTATGTTAATGTGTAAACAGATTAACAAACTCCTGCTTTTCCCTTCGCAGTAGTGACATCATGTGTGCAAGTGTATGTTGTGCTGTTAAGTCGAAGCACATCAAAACGCTGGGATTGTTGCCCTCCTTGTTTTCCTTCATACTCTGCATTTATCAAACACCTGCTTGAGCAGCACCACTTCCGAGTATCTATGAAAGTCACTCCCCTGATGCACATGAATATTCCGCATTGTCCTTAGCTGTCTGAACATGATAATTAGCATAAAGAACGCTCCTTTCTGTCTGTTTTCATAGGAAGTCTTTCCCCTCCCAGCACGCTACTCTGGCTGCCTTTGCTGCCGTCTACATCTCAGTAAGTGGTCAGCAGACTTACACATGCTGTATATACTGTAGAATGAGACTGTGTAGCACCTTATATCAAATGTAGTCAAAGATACCGACTGGCTCATGTGTTTCAGATGTACTTCAACACAGTGCTGACGGACTCAGCCAAGCTGCTCAAGCCTCTCCTGGTGTTCTCTTTCGTCATGCTGGCCATCCTCGCTGGTTTAACGCGGATCATCCAGTTTAGAAACCACCCTGTTGACGTCTACTGTGGGTGGTTACTGGGAGCTGCAATTGCTGTTTATCTGGTAATTGAGTTATGTCTTATGTCAAATAAACTATAATAATTGTCAGAGAACATCTTCAAGATAAAATCCAAAATAAAAGTAAAAAAAAAATCCTAGGGGCATCCTTTAACTGTTCTCCTACTTTAACCCCCACAGGCCCACTGTTGTAACATCTAACCTTACATTTAACCTTACGAAAACATTTTCTCTTACTACTTACTAACTTTCTATTGTACAGGTTTACAATTTAGTTGGATGATAGATTGTGTAAATAGGTATAGTTACATGGCCATGAACATGTACAATTTGTGAAGTTTTCTTGAGGTCCAGCCTGGTCGCAGACTGTGATGGCACATGTCCACGGCATCTGCTGGTTACACATTTCCTATTCATTGTCTGTGTAAAATGCCATGCAGTGATTTCTGGTTGCATTGTGTTGCATGTGTGATTTGAGAGATGGATGGTGCGTCCAGGCTCATTTACATAACATGTAAAGCTAACCTTGCCAAATTAAAGAGGACTGACTTATATCCTGTGAAAATCTGGCCAAAAGGTTAGAAACATTACAGATATAAAATAAAGACTGAACTGCAGCTCATAGTGAAAGCACTCATCCAATCAGTTTGTGCTGTTAAAGTGTTCATGGGTCTGCCAATCATCAGTTGTCAAGTGTGCAAAGTTAGGATGCTGTGTGAGCCTGAGTGTTCTACAAAAGCCCCCGTGGACATGTATTATAAAGCCACAAGCATCAAAGTGTTCATTAATGTTGCCCGAACTGACATCTACTGGACGAGTTCCTTGCCTACAATGTTTTGTCTTGCAGTTTCTTAGACACAGAGGGAGACTTGTAGAATTAGAACAAGAGCTCGGGGGCTTGTGTGTCAGTGGTCCTGGCTGTACTGTAAATGTTTGGCTTGACATTGTCAGACTCTTTAGTACACTTCATTTAGATAGATATGTAGATCAGCCACTGAATGAAGACATCTAATCTGTGTTTGCTGATAACCCTGTTGTTGAGGTATGAGGAATAGACAGGACTACAGGGTGCTGATGTTGGCCTTCTGCACTGGTGATTGGTGAACACCTCCAAGATCAAGGAGGGCTAAACCTTCAGCCTGCTGCAGCATGCAGTATGTCAAGGAAGAAAACAAAATGGTGGGAACTGTAGTGGAGAGGTTTACACATGAAGGGAACAGAAGGTGTCTGAATTGTTATTGTCAGCTTTCACTGTCGTAGCTCTAGATGTTTTCAGCCTAGGCTTTGTCTGGGCCACTCAGAAACAGTCCGAGGCTTGTCCTGAAGCAACTTCAGTGTAGTCTTGGGCTGTTGAACACCACTGTCCTCACATACAGTGTGTGTCTTTGTGACCCAGTTGGTAAAATAGTGAAATAATCCTGTGCTGGAGGGCTGAAAGGAAACATGGATGTTCAACTCTTGTGTGGAAACTGGTTGATACTTGCTCAGTATCATACCTCCCACACACCATCAGACTCCAGCCTACACACACACAAGAACATGGGGCTGGACTGACAGTGTTACACACATGCTTATTAACACAGCTCTGTTCAGCTGTCTACACTTTTCTTCTGCTCCTTCCTCCACTGATATTTTATCCATCAAATAATCTGAAAGCACTTTAAACAGTTATTGTAAAAACCTAACTAATCAGAAGACTGCCAGCCAGGAAGATATGATTTTATTGTTCTTTTTCTGAACTATGTAGTGAGTAAACACATCAATGACTCTCGGCAGATCAGGCTTTACTGGGCTATTTTAAGGTCCTTTGTATCATCTTTCTTCAGAATAAAAAGGAGGAAGGTAAATAAATGAAGTGAGGCTGAGAGTCTTGTTTGTGTGCTGCAATGCATCAGCACAGCAGTGGGTCAGCTTTGGCAGGAAAGGTGCTGATAAGTTGATTGCAAAAACCCAAAATGTAATTAGTCTGCCAGCTTTTAGACCAGGTGCACTCCTCCTGCAGCATGTTTGTAACCACATGCAAAGATTTGTTGTGTCTCTGCTCTGCAGTATGGACTTGGAGATTTGTGGTCTGTAGAGAGATGTATTTGCGAAGATTGGGACAATATATTACTTTTTAAATCTTTTTTTTCAGTTGTTTAACATTCAATATTCTCATTCTCGTTTCTGAAATCTCTGATTTTTTTCTCTTGCAATTTCATTATATGCTGTGATGCTACACAGGAGGGACCGTCATCAGGCAAATTGCACCACTGATAGAGTGCAGGGTGTTTTTGTAGGCCACTCTGAAAGTCAGCATTTCAATTCTCTGTCTCACCACATTTCTGTGTGTAGGGTGTGTACGCAGTGGGGAATTTCCAGCCAAGTGAAGATCGGTCCAGAAGTCGACCACCTCCGCCAATTCTGAGAGAACCACCCCTCTCCGCCCTACCTAATGTCAGCCAGTCAGCAGTTAGCAACAGCCACCAAGGTAAACCCATAATAATAGTCAGACTATGGCAACTAAGAAAGTACTGTTATAATAAACACTTGCATGTAAACTTAAGATTTAAACAGATTGACCTTGTTTTCTGCTAGGCCACCACACCCTGGCTCCCAGCCAACCAGAGCCCATCATCACAAGGACCTCATCCCACAACTTGTTACCTGACCAAACGGGGCCCATCCTGACTCGTAGCTCCTCCTACAGAGAGCCATCCATGACCAATCTAAAGAGAGCCAGTGCTGAGGTGGAGGTGATTACTCCATCTAGTCCTCTGGGTAACCGTGACAACATGATGACCTTCAGCAGCAGCACACTGCCAAGGTACCTGCTTTTGTGTGTACCTGCAGTTTTAGTTTAGGGCATGAAAATGATTTCAACACTTAAAGTTGCTCTTTATTCTGATGTATTTGAACATGACCCCATTAATGGGGCTAAAAGTGTCCCTGTGCGTCATGCTGGCTTTGCAATCTCACCTTTGCTGTCCGCAGTCATGTGCATAGGTTTATGCCTGGCATCTGGACTGATGTGTGATCTTGTGATCTTACAAATTTCGTGAGAGTCCAGCTGCTTTGCTACAACCTCTCCAGCAACTGCCATACAAAAACAAACCCATGTGTGCAGATTAAAATGGGGGTGATTAGGTCAGCTAGGAATTTACTGTTGGTGGAGATCCCTGATACATTTAGTGAAATGGTTGCTCCAGATGGTTACTTTAAGTGTTTACTTGCAGTCAAACATTTCAAACGTTCAGTCAGGTCAAGCTGTAGGGCTTTTTGGCTTGGAAAAAGCTGGTTTGTGGGTCCTAATTTTTTTCCATTTGATTTGAGGTGAGGACAAGCAAAAGCAGGTTACAAAAAGAAGCTTGTGCCTACAGGTTTGTTGTGTCAGTGGTTTTCAGAAGGCATTTGTTGCTCTTGAACTATATAGTGTTAAGCTATACAGTTATGCTTTTAAGATTGCTGTTATTAGGATAAGCAGACCTTGGAAGCAGGCCTGTGTCAGTAAGGACTGTCACTCATTTTGCAGGTGCGTAGGCTGGCATAATGTATCATATGTACAGCAGAAAATGATGCACAACAGTAAAACACTGGGTAGAGCCAGAATCAGAGACATACAGCTCTGCAGCCAGGGACACCTGCAGGAAGACACAAAGGCAGTGGCATGCATACAAATGGCTGAAGCACAACTATGTAAGGGATAGTTCAGGGTCACCTCAGCTCACTAGCTCTAACTATAGACGTCATCAGGCCTTATCTTAAAAATAATGTAAAGCTTACATAATAAACACTGGAACATACGAAGTAAGTCATCTTTATTATTTGTTACTGACTCAATCGACCACGCGAATGTGGCAGTCTGCACTGAGAGAAGCAGAGAGGTGCTAGAATGGTGTGTTCCTCTGAGGAAGAAGCCTGAAGGGCTGTGTGGGTGGAACTAAGACAACAACTCATTTGAAGAATACTTGGACAGAAGCTCCCTGAAGTGGAAATGACACAAAAGGCTGCATGATGGATCACAGTGGGGGTTTGATGTTGAGTTTTTGGTTTAAAAAACCAGGCTGTCAGTAGTAATTAAGAATTCTCTCAGGGCATGTTTCAAGATATATAAAAATATGCTGCTTGGAATAATGTGTGCTTAATGTGCTATTCCACAGAAAATTGAAATGATCTGGTTAGAAATTAGCTATTGTTATCCATTGATGAAAGGCCAATTTAAAGGTTTGTGCAATCCAGGCTTCCACAGCACACTAATGTAAGCTGCCTCTTCGATTTTAGGGCACGCTCAGAGAGAAACTGCTGTTTTGGTTTTGGCCTGACTAATATTTGAGTCTCCTGATATTATTTGATGACATCAGCCTATCATAGATGCCTTGAATTTGTGCGTTGCTGAATATGTGGTAATCTAAACATAATTTTTTACAGATCAAAAGTTAATTTCTTTATGGTGTCATGACAAATTTTTATCCTTCATTTTAAAGATTACCTAGAAAAAGTGCATGTTGGGTGGTGGCACCAAATTATAGAAGGTTGTGATAAATGGGTGAGGGAGGATGGGGTATGTGGTTTTCTTTAAATATAAAATGTTAAAATGCATCAAGACTTAAATACATAACTATACATTAAAACACACCAAAAGTAATGCTGACATCAACTTGCATCTATAAATTCTTTTTCAAATCCTTTGTCTAACACAGCTATCTGATTTTGTTGCAGCATAACTCAAAGTAGTCACTACAACCATGAGTAATCACCATAAATATCAACTAGTAATAGTAATTTCAATACCAACTGATGTTTTCATTAGAGCTGGACTGATATCCGAGCCTATTAGTGATCCTTAACATACTGTATGTACCATATATAGTCTGATGTTCAGCAGCTTTAATCTAGGGTCAGGCTCAAATTACCATAATAAAATATTTTACTCTGCTCTGTAAAATGGTTTCAGAATCTAGTTATTAAGAAAATGATGATGGATGGATGAACCTTCAGTGAAGACACAATACAATACATGGTCTACAACATGATGGAAAAAAGATGCTTCTGAAGCTAATAAGTTTTCAAATACTTCTTCTTCACACAGAAGACATTGAGCTGTGTTGAGATATTGTTCCACATAGTGCACTCTTGACTTGATTCTTCATGACCGCCACGCTTTAGACTTTTTTTCCCCACTGACCCCAAAATTGCTAAAAGTTTGCCAAAGTGCAGCAAGAACAGAGCTGATAATATGTTAGATACTAGCTTTGCTCAAATACAGATAGAGTACAGATATGCAGTGTGTTGTACTTACTTTTTTTAAACATATTTTTGTAGGTGATTGAAGCTAAATTCTAAAAGAATGTTGGCCTATTTTTATTGGAGTGTAAAAATGAATCATTTGTGTTTACCCAGTCACGTTGTTGCCTCAGTGAACAAGACTGTGAGCACACGTGTCTTCTTCTCCTACTCCTATTGATTCGTTCTGCTCTCCTCCAGGTCACATGGAGGCTCCTCATTTGAGGAGGGTCGGATTCCCCGCCGTCATGCTTCCATCCACACCTCAATGGACTCAACCCGATCCAAGCAGCTCCTCAGCCAATGGAAGAATAAGAATGAAAACAGGAAGCTGTCATTACAAGTGATTGATGGAATAAGGCCAGTTCCCTCTTCATCCCCTCAGAGGAACATGGAGATGCGTTGCTCCTCCGAACCGTCTGCAATGGGTCTGGAGGCGGAGCTCCGTGGTGGAAACCACCTGCCTTTGGCCATAGGACAGGAAGCAGAGCTGCGTGCTGGGGGCCATATCCCGGCTCAGTACATGAAACTAGCAGCGAGCTCTGTTCCTATGGCCAATCACAATCACATGGCCCTTAATGGGAGCAGCGGAATGGCTGGTGGGGCCAGAGTTTCTATCCAGCCTCGACCTGGCTCCTCCCAGCTTGTTCACATTCCTGAGGAGGAAAATCCCACCAGCAAAGATCACGAGAGTGAATCAGAGGACAGCATCATGGATGGAGGTGGGTCAGTGAGGGAAAAATGGCTGAGAGTGACTGAAAAGACCACCATCCCATGTAGGCCACTCAGTGCTGGAGGACAACCTCGTCTTATGCAGGTCAGTCATTGAATGCCTTTTGTCTTTTTGTCTTTCTTCTGAACTGAGTGCAATCTGCACTGCAGTGGTGATTAATGGTGTGCAATGGACAGCTGCTGCATTCCCGACAGGAGAAATCTGCCAACACATTTTACATGGACTCTAACTTGAAAGCAGGCAATATTGATAGCTTGTGCAGGTTGAGCTGTAAGTTGACCATCCATTTCATTCAGCATCTCAGGTCATGTTAGGTATTTGATCGCTTGGTTTATAGAATCAACTGAGGATGGTTGTCCTCAGCGATTTATGTGGTAATTATCACTACATTTCACACAAAATTCGAACCGAATAACATTTGTTTTCTAATGGAATTGCAAATGGTGTTACTCTTTGGAGGAGAGTACTTGAAATACATAAAAAGCAGCCTGTGATGTGACATTTAGCAAGTGTTGCTTAAGTCCTTCACAGACATGAATAAAATATTTTGAGGTTAATAATTACTTTCATCTTCATTTTCCAGGTGATAGCCTTATCCAAACAGCAGGGTCTGCTTCACTCTCCACGGTCAGAGGATGGTGGCAGCACTGTCAGCTGCACTGGATCCATTCGATACCGAGCTCTGACGGACCAGGATCCCTCGCCACCTGCCTCCACTACTGGAGCAGTAGGAGGAGGAGGTCTGTAACTGGAGGGACATCTAACCACACACTGTTCACTCCATCACCATAGTAACCCTGTAATATGGTGAACTGACTTATTCAATTGTCTTGCTTTTTCAGGAGGTTTGGAAAGAACTGGGAGTATAGTACGAGTGGAAGCCCACCCAGAGTCCAGATCCAATAAACCAGTGGTGAAACCTCCCAGCACAGACGGAAGCGGCTCCTGGAGGTGGAAGCCTCCAGAACAGCGGGCGTCCCTCCGACAGTCAGCTTTCGCCCTCAATGACCTGAACAGACACACAGACAGCTGTGATTCGCTGAGGGATGGTGGGTCAGTGGATGGTAGGAGGTGTATGTCAGGGAATGAATCAGAGACTGAAGGGGGTGGAGATGGAGGAGGAGGTGAAGGAGGAGGGGGGGTTGGTGTATACACCAATCACCCACATGTTATGCACCCTTTACACCCCTTACATCCAAATAATCCTAACAATATCCAGCACCCCGGTTATAATTCGAACAATCCCAACAATCCAAACTTCAGCAACTCTCACCCTAATTTCAACCCCAACTCTAATCCCTCCAACATGCCGTTCACTCCAACCAACACCTTCCCTCCTCCCTTCCACCCCCACCCTCAGGCCATCACCACCATCAGGGTCACCCCTGTGGAGGGGACGGCTGCCAGCAGTGACGGGGGCTCAGATTGCCAGTCGGTGGCCTCATCCAGTCGTGAGTCGACTCTGAGGAGGAAGACGGGTAGCAACGTCGTCCATGTCACAGACCGAGGTCCCACGCCTGACCTCCAGAACAGCCACCGCATATGTGATGATGGCAATCGCCTTGACAACGAGAGCAGCAATCGTTTCCATGAAAACCTTAGAAGTTTCCAAGAAAATCCCATCCAGCTAATGCACCCTAACTACCCCAACCACCCCAACCACCCTAACCACCCTAACCATCCCAACCACCCTAACCATCCCAACCATCCTAACCATCCCAACCATCCTAACCATCCCAACCATCCTAACCACCCCAGCTACCCCAACCATCCCAACTACCCCAATCACCCCAACAGGCAGTTACAGGGGATGTTTGGGCGTCCAAGCCCAACTCCTCCTCCTACCTTACCACGCCCCATCCTAACTCACACTCCACCTCCAACTCTGGGGCTGGCTTATAAAGAGTGACGTGCTTAGTGTCTCAATGGTTCCTCCATCCAGTTATACCTGTGACAAAAAAGTGTCCTACATGAACAATGCTTAATTGCTGTGGATAGGCTGCTGGACACGCACACATACACACAACTTCGGCTTGGGCCAAAAATGAAGGGAAAACTAAGATAAATGAGTCTGGTGGCCAGAGTCATCTTAGCTCCATCAACGACAATTCATCTGGCCAACGGGGACACAATATATGGTGTCCCACTGGCCTCCCAGCTGGTTTTGCACCCAGCTTAATAAAATGATGTGTAATGCAATATATGGTAGGCTTCATAAATCCTATGAGCAATAGGTGTGGGATCCACTATAAAAGCCATAGAGTATGATCACAGTTAGCCCTGCCCCTAATTTCTAGCTGGCCAGTAACGGAGAACTACAGTCAGGCCCCATGTATAAGGAGTGAGTTTGACTCATCAGTTACTCTTTTTATTTATCATTTCTATCACGGACAGGCCAGACTTATTTTGTAAACCTAACGAATTGAATGCACTTAAGTTATAGGCACAAAGACAATGAGCTACATAAGCTGCTGACCCTCTGACTCACTTGTAAGATGAGAGTGTGAACCCGTTCTCTCCATCAGCAGGAATGGATACAGCGTGGTGACTCTTCTAACATTTCTCTGGCAGCAAGGTTAGCTCTGAAAATCCCCCCCCGCTGTCATCTTAAAACACAGGTAACTCATGATACACTGTATGGACCTTGCAGTGTAACCACAAGCCCTTAGATGGAATTTCACATTCAAAGCCCGTAACTGTGACGTGTTTGTACATATGACTGTGCGGGTGGCCATGAGGGAAATGAAACCTGTGGTCCTAATTGTCGGGCTACAAGCAGTCCCTTCTGGGCAATAACAGTATCTCTAGTTGATGGTGGTATTGTGTTTGTGTTGGATAAGAACAGTATCATGGGGCATATATTGTGTTTATATATAGTAAAAAAAAACAAAAAAAAAACATTAGCTCTTTTTACATGCTGTGTTTTAATGATGTGCAGTATAATTATCCTTTACTGTGTAGTTGCTGTACTGTTCATTGGCACATGCAGCATGTCCATCATCTGAACACACTCAGTCCAGTCCAAAGCCTAAAGAACAGGATGTTCTTTTTTTTATTTGCTCACCATGCAAATGTTGTGGGTGTAATTATAAGAGTATTAGGGCCACTGTCTGAAATATAGAGAACAAAATTGTGATATGCGTTAAAGCCAGATCAGTCAAGACTATTGCAGTCAAAGAAGTTATTCAAATCAAAGGCATAATACATATTTATTAGAAAATGTAACTTACAATCAAGTGCCATATAATTATTTACAGATCCTATTTTAATTTTACAATGGAATCATTTAACTAAGTAAAGACCTTGATAATGTTAGAAGAAAAATGTAATTTTATATAAAAAAATACTGTGCCATATGACTTAAAATAATAATTTTGAATAAATATTCATAATATTTAAAAAAAAATCTAACTTTTTTTATATTACAAAATGGAAATTTGAAGATAAATGTATAAGGTCTGTTTTCACCAAGGTGAAATTTTAGACTAAACTAACTAAATTAAATTATGATGGAAGATAATTATATATTTTGCATCATTTTGGGAATAACAAAATCAAAACAAACCCAAAAATAGTATTTCAAAATGCTGTCTTTCCGCAATATTTTATTATAAGAAAATTATAACAGAAAGAGTTTTATCTTTAAAAACACAATTTTATTTTCATACCTTTGTGTTTATTTTCTTCTCTTTTTTTGGCCTTAATGTACTTTATTTGGATTTCTCATATATACCATAATTCACTCATTTCTCCCCACTAAAAGTGGCCCTATTATTCAAACTGACTGCACTGTTTGACTATATTTGCTTCAGCATTCTGCATGTGTGTTTCTTCCATTCCACTCCATAGATGTTTATAGGAAAAGCATTTTTACAGCTGTAAAGGTATCAGACTTGAGACACTACCCACACTTTTCTCAGCCCAGTGTTTACATTATTTGACTTAGTGCCCAAGTGCCATCAATAGAAAAGCCTAGTGGCTGCAGACTGCTCACATAGATAGTCTGTTAGTGTCAGAGTGTGTATTTTCACTCATAATTTTGTTGCAGAAGCTGCCTGAAAACACTTGTTTGGATTGTGTAGAATTTAAGAAAGCACAATTACTGCGGTTGGGGGCTGTGCCGTGTAGATATCTGTGTAATTGTGTCAGAGATGTCTGCTTGCTTATTGGATTTGTAGGCGCAGCGCCGTGATGAAGACTTAGCTCATGGAGTTGTAAGGAGCTGCTGATGCGTTGATGTGTTGTTAATGGATTACACAGTAGGTGAGTGAAGCTTCGCTCAAGAAGTGGTTCAGCCAATTGACAGGCGACCACAGAGTTGGGATTTTTAGTTGCTTACTACACTGACAGACAGATTGGACACAGGAAAATAAGATGTAGAACACACAGAAACAGTGATGAAAAAGGCTTCTGTGCCCATTCTTGTGAGGATCATTTAACTGGTCTTGTTGCTGTCCTTATTGGTTTTGTATACAATTTGTTTATCCATCACTGGTAATTGCCAAAATCTTTGCTACTGTGCCACACAGTCACTCACTCAAAACAACCACGTGAGTGTTTCAAGTGCCAAGAATTATGGACATATGTGACTTGATTATTTATTTATTCATGTATTTATTTATTTATTGTGCTTGTATTTGTGGTTGTCATCTGGGTAGCTGGGCTACATATTGAATGATGGTCCATCAAGGACCAGCACAGGTTTTTAGTAAATATTAGGGCCAAACAGCCAAACTTTTCGGATCAAAATCGTATTGTGTGTACACGTGGCCAACTAAGAGAGAGCGTCATACGACTTGTAAAGCTGCCACCAGAACTTAAAGTAACAGATAAGTATTCGATGTACCTGTGTATGATTTCATCCCCAAGAACCTGGCTTCACAACGCAGACAGTTTCACAGTCTACACACGGCCCAGAACATAACCAAAGCTGCTTTAAACTGCCCAAACAATTAGCAAAGATTGTGCCATAACACAGAGATGTTAAAGAAGGATACAGTTGTGCTATTAGTGTTACAAACGTGGAGGAATGTAATGATATATATATATATATATATATATATATATATATATATATATATATATATATGAGTCAGGTTCAAGTCCATACTCTCTATTTGAAGGACCGTATGAGGGCTGTTTGACATGAATACTGTGATGTATTCACATATGTATCCCTGTCCTGCAGACTAAAGTATATATTTTTATATGACAGATGTTTTGGAGAAAATGATTAACAATAACCATTTACACCCAGGTGAGATCGCGGCAGCTATTTGGCTCTTCAGATCCAGAGATCTCATAACTTCCTGTTCCACTGAAAACATGATCACTGTGTTGTTCACATCACTAATCAAGTCAAAAGCTGACTGGTGAATCTTTAGTTTTGGTTTTCAATTGTTGGTAAGATTTAGACAAATAACTCCTTATATTAAAAAAAACAATAAACAAACTACTACACAATGTTAACAAAATTGTCTCTTCCATGCAGGTGTAAATAGCCTCATCGGTTATTCCACCCCAGGTGCAAACATAGGACATAAAAAATTCTTATTAAAGGGTTACAAATGCATAGAATCAGTGGTCATGGTATTGGCAAAGAATTCTTAGAGCGTATTTATGTTCATTTCCAGTGTCATTATAATCATCTGGGTTTTTATTTTGAATATTTTAGCATGAAAGAATAAATTGAAAGAATAATATGATTCTTAGAGTCCTGTGAGAATCCACCCGAAGCCTCAAACCTATCACCCCCCCCCCCCCCCCCCCCCCCCCCCCCGCCCGACCTGAATCTGTGTTGTCCAAACCATTCATACACAACCAAATTTTGGCCATGTAACAAGTATAGTGATCACACAGACAATCCCCTTTAATTTATTCCGGCACATGATGTCACTATTAGCATGTAAGTGGCAGGATGTCACTGTGCCTGGTCATTACTGTCACAAGCCGAGGAGGAGACCGGCCCCCTTTCGGCTGCAGAAAACCACTTTTCATACACTGTTTCTGACTGAAGTCATTAGATTTATTTACAGAGAAATGGGAAACCTTCTATGAAAACCAGATGAGATGACTTGAAACATTACTAACTTATATGTGTAAAATCCATCTTGCAGTGCTGTAGGCTTGACAGCCTTAAAATGACTTTGGCTTGACAGTTTAGAGCAGACCTGGTAACAGATCGTACAACGGGCGTAAGGGTTACCTGGATGGTGTTTTGCTACACAGCTAGCCTTCTTATACTACCTATTCTTACACAACTTAAAGGCCTGCTGGTCACAATACAATAATGTTAATACATTTAATCAGCCGTTTATCCTAAAAATAAGCTGAATGTGAATGATCCACAGAAAACTATTTAAGAACTATCATATTTATAATAATCAGTGTTATTTTTGTCTTTTTTTTCTTTTACTGAATCTCTATTGATATGATACAGTATATAGATATTTTTTGAGTGTACGTGAATGAGAACTTTTTATACACGCTTGTCAAATTTGTTGCAACTTGTCATGACAACCGTGTCCACTAATGTGAGTGGATGGTCGGTGTATCTATCTTACAGTGAGGCCAATAATAAGCCCAGAGGGGGCACAGTAAGAAAACCTGCCATGCTCTGCATCTGCTTGAGGATCCTGAATACAGTCTTATGTGGAAATGTTGTTGGGATTTAGTTCATGTTCTGACTGCAGAGACAGTATGTAGGTGTGTGTATAGCCATCCGGAGTGTATGAACACTTTTGATTGGTCGTACAGTGAGCTACTAGCAGCTTGGTTTTACACCCCGGACATAGATCTCAGTATGGCAAATGTGTCTTATTTGCTTCGTGTCCTGGACTTCATTGCCAGTCTCAGAGGATGCAGAGAACACCAGCTAGCCCAGCACCGGTAGAGTTCAAAGATGCACCCACCTACATATCTAACAGTTGACTACCTATCCTGACTCTGAACACTCACAGGGGCAAAATATATGTGCATTTACCCCAGTGTTAGGGTGTGCTGTTGGACTGTCCTAGAAGACTGCATATTACAAGAATGCAAGGCAGTGCTAGTGTTTTATATTATGACGTCCCATAGGATCCAAAATAAGCAGTTCCGATATATTGCAAAGAACTGACACTGTAAATGGTTTTATTGGATACTCGCTGTAGGTTTAGCTTTGTTCTTTTCTATCAGATTTATAATCAGTTGAAGATTTGAGCTCCTAGCTCTTTATAATGATCTACAACAGTATCGGTTTCTTGTTTCTATTACTGTAAATAGACATTTGTATCTTTATATTCATCAGTATATCCTGTACCCAGACTGAAAGTTTGGGTTGCTAGCTTGGTGGAAATGCTAATGTTTAGCATAGACTAAAAGACATTTTTGAGGCAGGCCTGGAGGTGGTCCAGCTTCAGATTCATTCTTTCACCACCAGTGTTCAGTCTGCCTAAGAGAACTATTTGATTCTGCTTCTAGATTTGAGTGGGACTAAATCCAGGCCTGCTATCTGTTTGGTACAGTGCAAAAAAAAAAGCTGCTGTCACATGACAACCTTGGTACTCCAGTTAAGTGTAATTATTCACATTGTTTCATAATCGAGATTTTCTTTTTAAAAATGTTATATTTGGGTACATGCACAGCTGTAACACTAAAAAGCCAACGAGTCCTGAGGTGTTCTAATTTTTGGGAAGTAAGAGGTTTTCATCAGCCTGTTATCATGTGTATCATGCTGATAGTTGTAGGGTACACTGACAGCACATCATGTTTGTGAATGGTAGAGTGCTCTGTTGCTAGCTGCATGATTGTTAAGTGAGCCTTACAATGGAGGCAGAAGCAAAAAAAGGAAATGTGTTTATGAATTTCAATATCTGTGTGGTTACTCTCAGTGGCTATGTTTATATGTACTTTATTTATGACATGCACTCACTCATGTTCTCCAGAGTTTAGCATGATGTTGCTATATGTGACAAATAATGTTTTTTATTACGTAAATTTATTGTTTTTTTAGCGTTTACTAGCAAAAATGCTGCCACCACAATGTGCACAAGCTGGCTAGTGCCAATACTATCTTCTTCAAAACCAAGTAGGAAATTTCCCTTAAAATGCCAAACAGAAGCTAACACAAGTGCCAAACCTGCAGTTCCTCTAGTGGCCACATGAGGCTGGCTCCAAAAGTGAGTCAATCCCAACAGGGTCCACGTCTTTGCCCATATTTGGATTTTAGGCAGACTTAGTCGCAGCCAAGATGGCGACGGCCGGAACAGTCAACACTAGGGTTCAAAGCTGCTGTTCAGAAATCAGAGGAGGGTTCCATCCATCCCTATTTACAGTTAGTGTGTTTTAGCAGGACAGCAAATAAATCTCCAAAACAAAATGTCAAACATTGTGTACGTGTAAATACAGCCACTGAGTGAGGTCATCTCATCCATTCTGTGAATGCAACACTCAAAGCTTCATATACAAACAGTGGGATCATTCTGTGCAGGACTTGACGTGTTGATGGCTAACTGCAGAGTGGATGAAGAAATCATGTGACCAATAGATGGAACTGTTACTTCTGAGCTGACTGTGAACACATACATCAGTGACGGTGTACTGATAATGACGGACAGAGTTTCTGTTTTCCAGTGGTGTCTCTGTAACAAAATAAAGGTTTGATATCAAGCTGTTTCAGTGTGTAGCTGATCCTTCATGTCCTCCCATCATGCATCTGTACCCAGGTACACAATATATTTTTATATAATCACTTTGTAAAATCATTTTATTTCATCATTTTGCTGTGTTAGTCACAGTTGTTCCCAACAAATATCAAATTGAAGTTGTGCAATCAGCATGACCATTACAGTCCTCACAGCCTGCTCATACAACAACAGCTCCTTCTTAGCTAAACGCTAAACCCAGTCCGTCCTGTCCATCAGACTGCTGCATCACAAAGACAAAGACCGGAGCACCTCTGCTGGTTCTGTGCCGACAGACACGGCTCTGTGCTGCACTGTGGTCGGGCAGACAGTGACTGACTTGTCAGCCTTGCAGCAGTGTGGGAAGACTCTGTGGCTGCTGATTCAGCCAGAGCGCAATAAAGGGGTTGCTTAAGTGTAATGTAAAAAACACAAAAGAGGACAGAGCCCTGTGGAGCTTCTGTATTGCTGTGTCTGACAATAGTGTACAACAGATAAGGTGCTCCATGGTCCAGGACAGAAGAGGAGCTTCAACCTCTTGTCTTCTTCCCCAGCTGATCAGGCTGAATGACAGTATGTCCTCACCAGGAAAATGTAACATCAGATCAATACCAAGATATAAAATGACAACTGCGCAGGAGCGACCCGTTTTTAATGTCTAACCTTAGCCAGTATTAAACTTACCACAGAGCAAAATTAAATTTTGCTTTGAGGTCCATGTTGCATAGACCTCCACCATCCCCAACCTAACTCCTTACTCTGATTTAAGAAGCTGAATCGGCCTCATGTTCCAATGACATTGGGCAATACGAGACATGCATATCAGTGTCCTGCTGCAGGTCATGTTGCAGGGCTCTGGCAGTGCTCCTCCTGCTCCTCCTTGCAAGAAGGAGGAGGTAGCGGTTCTATTGCTGGGTTGTTGCCCTCCTACGGCCCCCTCCACATCTCCTGGTGTACTGGCCTGTCTCCTGGTATCTCCTCCATGCTCTGAACACTGTGCTGACAGACACAGCAAACCTTCTTGCCACAGCTCTCATTGATGTGCCATCCCGGATGAGCTGCACTACCTGAGCAGTGTATTTTGTTAACATAAACACATAATGTTGTATGTCGGACAATATCTGTATGCTCCAACATCATGGGCGTATTATTCTTAAGACCACTGCTCATTACCAGCCATGCTTTGTGGAAACATTTCTGTTCCTCGTAGTGTGTCATTATTAGCTCATTATTAGCTCATCTTGTGAGAGTTTTAAGATGTTTTCTTAATTTTCAGGAGCTTATTATGTTATTAAGTTTAATTTGCTGCTAAGAGACGTGGTTCAGGAAGTAGCTCACAGTGATGAAAAAGAAAAAAAGTGAATGTGTTATTAGGAGCGTTTCACACTAATAATAGCTTATTGAGTGACAATGATTATGAGGTCATTGGAATGTGGATCAGTCTGGTTATTGGGAGGGGGGTGCTGCATCGCAACATAAGGGCTACTGAGGGGTAACAGAGCAGACAGCCAGCTAGTGACCTGAATACAGTGACTCAAGAAAAGACAGACACTGAGAGGAAAGGGGGGGGGGTGATAAAGCTGGCATTGGCTGGTTATTGATTTAAAATGAAGCATGCTATAATATTTTTTCCTTCTGTTTGCCTTTGCTTGGTGCATTTGCCCTCAATCTCTACCTACTCTCTCTTTGCCACTGCAACCCTGCAATCTCAGCTGAGTTTCCATGGCAATAACAGGAGGGAGAGCTAGAAGAGCACACAGACTGGGAGTGGGAGAGGGATAGAGAGAGAGAGGGAGAGATGTGCCTTATTACATGTTTCAGCAGGAATGTAATCTAAGTGTGTTTATGGCAGTGTGTGTCCATACATACGGCACAGCATATAGCATGAGCTATATGTTAATTTATATGTATTTATTTATACACACACGAGCACGGTGCGCACACAGACATTGCAGACAAAGCTTTGATTGGCTGGTCAAATATTCACCATGGCAACTATGCCAGAGAGCTCAGTATGGGTTCAGCACACTGGATCCCACATATACACAGAAAATGGAGGTGAAGTGTGTGTGTGTGTGTGAGAGAGAGAGTTAGGATTTGGGACAGACTGACCAATCAGGGTTCAGCCCAAACAGAGGACTGCAGAGGATTCTGCGCTGTCTGACAGGGGTGTGTGTGCACTGTGCAAGGGCCAGGGGCCAAAATGAAAGAGGGGCAGCTCAGATATTTTTTTTCTGTGTTTATTGAAGAGCAACAAAGCATTCCTGTGTCCATAAAACTTTTACAATACTGTGCTAGAGCTTTCAGTTTACATGTTGTTGCTGCTTGTTACTGTTTGATGGTAGTGTACTGCAAATGTACTGTTCACACCCTAAATGTTATGTGTTAGGTTCTGAGAAGCCAAATGCAGACACTAAGGCAGACACAAGGTGAGCTTTAATTGAAAAGCCAAAGTCCAAAAACTCAGGGAAAAATGGGAACACAAGTTTTCAAAATAAAACAGGAAACACATGAGGGAGGTCAGTAATGAAAGCAAACCATGGAATACAGCCACACCAAAACAATTAAGAAAACTGAAGATTTAACAAACAACAGGAAACAGAACACAGGACCAAGGGATCACAACACTAAAACTGTTTTTGTCCCAGGAGATGTTTGTTTCTGCTGTAGAGTTAGAGCCACTCACTCAAGTGGCCATTAATGGAACTGCAGTTACTGGAGCGGAGAATCTTCATCAACAAATTGCATATATTGGCCCCTTTATGGTGGCTTCGTTGCTTAACCTCAGATGTTCCTGCATGTTAAATAGAGAATTTAGTTCAGCAGAGAGTTGCTGGCATAGACAGCAAAGTAGGAAATATACTGTACTGAAGCAGGTTTCTGTCCATCCCTGCCTGGTAAATATGTGTGTGACTTACGTACGTACGTTTACCATTTTGTAGCGCCTTACAAATGTATATTGAGAATTACCCTATATAGTGCACTGAATGCATCCCATAAAGCATCATCAAGACTAGCTTGAGCTCTCCACTGTTAGTCACATAATTCCAGGTGCACTGTTGACAGCTGAATAAGTATTGTTCCTTTTATTGGCCAGTACTTGTACACTACTTTTCATGATTTGTTGTGGGATACACTGAGTGCACTATAGAGTTCACATTTGGACAACACTACAAAACGGCAAACACACTATAAAAGGGCACCAGTGGTACCACCAAGTGTCAGCGTATAAACACATTTAAAGTGATGTGTACCACAGAGAGGTCAATATAAATCGAATAAATGTGATAATTACACATACGCATTACAAAGTGCATTATGGGTCCTCACCACCTGGTGATTCTGGTCAGAATTCTTCTTGGTTTACTGTGTCACAGCAGCTGATGTTATATAGTAACAAACGCTGACATCTGCTGGTCAAATCTGTGTATTGTAATAACTAACAGATGGGGATAACACTTGTTGTGATCGTTGTATGAGAAAACTTGTACAAACACCATATCGTTTGTTATATTATGTTGTTCAGGGCTAACACCACCCAGCCTTGTAATGATATGCTGTGCAGCTACTGTCCACAGGATGACAGGTGACGTCTGCTGATGATGGGATTTGCACAACACTCAGTACTGCTGGTCCCGGATCTCAGGACCACCAGTACTGAGACAGAGGCAACCTCAAATCTTCATTTTCCCCAAGGCTTCATTTTGGAGACCAGTTTTATTTTCTCTCTGCAAGCTTGACCTTGGTCAGATCCTTCATGGCCACAGTGTGTTTCTACTGTTTGCAGATAATACGCAGTTGTACATATATCATAAAACTCGAGTTTCTGATCCGTCCACTGAGTTCTCTGCACTGCCTACACATGAAACTGGCACTAAATTTCCTTCAACTAAATGTGAACAAAAAATGGAGTCATTGTCATGGATCACAGCAAAGGGAATCCTGCCATCTGCTGGTCCCCTGCTGAAACACACAGCGCCTCATGTTTATATGTCTCCTAATGTTTATGTCATCTCAGAAAATAGAATAATTACAGACCATTTAAATGCTTTTATTATCTTTACATCATTATTGCTGGCACAAACAAAAAGCTTTAAACAGCCTTCAGTAAGATCTGTGGTACAATCATCGTTTTTGTCTTTTGTTGTTATTAGTTTGATTGCTGCAAGGCAAACTCTTGTTCTTCACCCGCTTTCTTCTTCTTCTCCTTCTTCCGTACGTTTTTTTGGTGCAGCGTATCTTCAGCATACACTGACCGATTTCAGCCATTCAGCTATCAAAATGTTCATCTCACAGAGGACATTCCGGGTCAACTTCAAGTTATTTTTTAAAAAATTATAGTTTTTCAAATATTAAGCAATTTCTGCATCATTTTTAACATGGGAGTCTATAGAGGAGCCTTCAAAACCACCTTTAACTTTGACATGTAACTAGTTCCACATGCTTTCAGCTACACAAACTGACATCATTCTGTTCAGATCTTCAAGGGCTAGTAAACATGTTTCGTTTTCAAAATATTAATAAAAATTCAAAAGCCATTTAACATGGGAGTCTATGAGAGAGCCCTTCAACGAGGGTCATCTGCCAAATGTATCTCCTCCTACAAACTTCAAGCTACAGACTCAAGTTTAGCCTTAAAACACTCATTATGCTGCTCTATAAAACCAGTATTCAGAATTTTCTAATTCCAAATACATATATAGTTGGAGTGGTTTTTGAGGTTACATGGCTATTACCATGGTGACAGGCTGACACACAGAGGCATACAAAGCAGCCATATTTGTAGTCTTTATCACATTTTAAGCATTATATGTATCATTGATCATCCTTCAGCTGTATACTACTTTTCCACATTTAAATCACACAGCCTGAGCTTCTTATAGTCTTATGGTATTATTCCAGCCTCAGACCTTTCATATGGTGTATTCACAGGCTATTATTATTATTATTATTATTATTATTATTATTTTATTATTGTTATTATGTGTTGTTGTTGTTCAGCTCAGGTTCCCACAGCTTCCTGTATTTTCGGATCACTTCCTGTACGGCAGCCTTTGCTCAAGAGGCGTCCGGTCGCCATAGCAACGTCGTAAAAGTGGAAACGCTAATATGTCTACCTCGGTGGTAAAAGAGGAGAAAAAGAAGCGTACTCTGGTACTCAAGTCGTAAGTGAAACCTTTTTTTTTCCTTGTAAATAAACTGTATGCTAACATGCTAACCGTGATGCTACTTTCTGTTGTTTTGCTGCCTTCTAGAGCGACAAATGTTTCGGGCGCTCATGGAGTCAAACAGAGCTTCAAGCACACCAACAGTGTGCTCTTTTCCACGAGCAGGAGGAGCCTCACCCTGGGTGTGGGCAGCAAAGTTCTGGAGAAGAGCACCACTCAAACTCCGAGACCGGCCGTCCGGGTAACACTTGACAGCTCAGTCACAACGTGCAGGAAGCTGCATGGTCTCTCCGCGGTCTGTCTGACTGTCTGACTGACTGATCTGTTGGCAGGTGTTCGATAAGGAGAACAACGACGTCACTCCGCTGCCCCTGTACCAGGCGGATCCAGGAGCAGCTCAGGCCAAAGCCAGCAGGTTCCTGACGGAGGAAATGTTTGCAGGGTCAGCATCAGACCAGACGACGACCATAGGCAGCTTCAGCCAGGCGCACTCCAGGTGGGTGCAGGCTGACATGAAATGAGAAAAAATGACAGTGAGTTCTGAAAATACCTGAATTGGACCTCTATTAGAGGGTTCCTCGTTAGTATAGTGGTGAGTATCCCCGCCTGTCACGCGGGAGACCGGGGTTCAATTCCCCGACGGGGAGGTTTCCTTTTATGCAATTTCCCCATTGTGGGACTAATAAAGGTTTCTTAATCTTAATCTTAAATATAAATTACCATTGATTGATTCAAGGCAAAGGCACAAAATTAAATCTGTAGACTGAAGCATGGCAGTGGTAGTATCATGGTTTGGGGATCCTTCTCAGATACAGTGAGAATGATTAAAATTCCGGAAGGATGTCAACAATCATGTAATTATGGGCAACTCTGTCAGGTCTACAAGGTCTATGAGTCACTGCCTATGAGGTCGACATGTGCTCGTTTACAGGTCAGGGCTGTGGAGCAGCAGAATATCAAGCTCGTCTACCCTAGGGTCAGTCACCGAGGAGATTGAGGATATATTTGCCAAACGGGACCTGCCCATCAGCTTCCCAGGTTCACTACAAAAATATGCATACAGTAATTGTCGTTTCTTCCAAATACCTTGTTGTGTTTGTTTAAAAGTTTTTGTTTCCTGCTAGTTCTGAAGAAGAAAAAAGACCCAGTGGAAGAATGTCAGACTGAAGAAATGCTGGACGAGAAAAAAGTAGTTGGTCTGAGTGAGACTGACACCTTCTCACTGCTGGACATACCCAGCACCTCTGTGTCGGTGGATGCTGATGATGCAAAGGCAGTCATGTGAGTGAAGTCCTCTACTTCTTCAGTGATCAGACAGGGACATGTAGCCATGCTGCACAGTACTTGTGGAAGTGATCTTTTGAGAAGTGTCCTCTTGGTTGTAACAAGCTGCTGCTGCGTTTTCACAGAGAGAGTAACAACCAGTACGTCGAGCTCTGCAGGAGCAAAGCGGGCTACGATAAGTATGTGGATCGATGGATGGAGACGGTGCATGGAGCGCTTAAAAACAAACATGTCCAGTGTGACAGAGTGTTCTTGGTGGATGCAGGTAAAACTTGCATGGATTCTCAAAGACACAATTCATGTCTGGTAGTTTGATTTAAACAGACATCATGAACATAATATTAGTCTTTGTCTGAAATTGAGTAGGGCCCGATAGATATTGGATATCAGTATGTCGGCCAATAATCCTAATATGTGTATGGTATACTAGGCAGTTGCTAGGCAACAGGGTTAGGTTAGAGAAAACCTGGGCAAAATGTGTCCAGAAGAGGTCCTTATGTTGGGTGGCCCTTTTTAATGAGGCACATGGACCAGTCAAAGATTAAGATTAAGATTAAGATTGAGATTGAGATTAAGAAACCCTTTATTTGTCCCACAATGGGGAAATTGCGTTAATGCAACAGCACAGATACAGAAAGCAAAAAAATAAGATAAGATGAGCAAAACTATAAACATTATAAAATAAACTAGCAATAAAATATACAATAGAGCACCCAAAAATGAATAAAGTCAGTGACTGATATGTCTTCTTACCATACATGTACACGTCACAACAAGAACAGTAGATATGAAAATACAATGAGCATTAACCGAACTGGCTGAAAGGACTGCCCTTTATCAGCATCAGACTCAACCCTCACAGGTCCCTTAACATCACACACAGCATCATGTCAGAAAGGTCTGATAAAATCCCAATTTATCAGACAAGCGAGGGAAAACATGCTCACATGTTAGAATGGGTCATTATGTCTGGGAAAATAATTCAGCAAACTGTTGCCTGCTGGATTTAACAGTGATTGTTCGTCATGTAAAGAAGAACACACTGATGATGTTGAACTGGCTGTTTGGTTTGGATCATGTTGGATCATTTGTGCTTTGGTTGTTCCTGTATCCGTAGCTGTGACTGTTACCCCCTGGGATATGTACGACACCTTCTGCGGAACAAAGCAGGAAGAAGCAGCGGTTAGACCTGAACCAGAGAAGCCTGCCTACGTAGAGGCTGCTTTGGACTCCAGCAGGGCTGCAAGCAGGAGCTTATCGGTGGACAGCACAGTCAGCACAGGTGACTATGCACTCACATTGTTTCAGTGCCAGTCTGAAAAGGGTTCACTGACAGGTTTATTATTTTTCTACCACATGTTTCGCTTCAGTCAGTGTTTCTAGCTCACTGAGGGAACTGGAAGCAATTGACAGCAGTGGAAAGACAGAGGCAGACATGCAGCTCATCATGATGTCAGAGGAGTTCCAGCACTCCTTGCTTGTAATGGAGAGGAGCATCCTGCTGAACCGCTTCCAGCCTCTGCTGTCTGCTTATAGACAGCTGCCGGTGCTACAAGGTAATCCCAGCTCATTATCACAGCAGGGGGCACGTTTTTCTCATCAGAAGCAGCGATTTATGAGGTTCAAAAAAAAAAAAAGATCTGGTACTATACACGTATTCATATATTGCCTCTATGCCATTGGTGACAGAACCAGACAGTCCAGAGAGGCCTGAGGCTGAGGAGAACATAGATGGTGATACAGAGAGCGCTCATCGTCGTCCAGCCCTGCAGAGTCTCTGGGTTTTCAGCTGTGAGCTCAGCAGAGGACGGCGCATCAGCAGCATGACCTGGAACAAGAAATACCCGGTAACAGAGGCCAAAGACTTTAGAATGCTCTGTAAAGACACTTCCTGTTTGATGCAGATGGCTTCTTTATTCTTCTCTCGTCAACATCATGTGGAGAAGTTGGTTTGTTGGTTGTTTTTAAATGCTTTGAATTTGCTTTGCATTTTTGTCATCAGCTTTTCGTGTATTAACTAATTAACACCTTGTTTTTGGTTATACTATTGTTGCCAAATTGCAGGTGTTTACTTAGCCAGACTATAAGATATCCATTGTTTTTTGTGAGTAGTTGCCACGGCAGCACAGTGAAACTTCTTACGTATTTTTAGCTGTAGTGTTAAGATGCTAAAGAAGCCAAATATCTGCAATTTGGCATTTTTCAGTGTATACAGTGATTTAAATAGACACTCTGCACTGTGTATCAGCCCACATTCAGAATTCAGGTACTGGAATTGGTTGCAGGAAAGAAGTGCTGCAGAGGATCTTGACCGAATAGTGATAGTATATCATCAGTAATAACTGCTATACATTCATGGTCTTACTACTGCTCTGGTTAGAGGAGTTAAATAAATGCATAGCTTTAGACGTATTTACATATGTTCTGTTTTCTAGGATCTCCTGGCTGTGGGCTACTGTGAGAGTGAGTCTGGGAACCAGAAACCAGGTCTGGTGTGCTGCTGGTCCCTCAAAAACCCTACGGTATACCTTTGTGTTGACCTGATTTTCAGCAGATTGTGAAACATAGACGTGTAGTATGGCGTTGTCATGTGTCTCCTCTCTCCCCCCCCCAGTGGCCTGAGCGAATCATCCACTGTGACAGCCCTGTGACTACTTTAGATTTCTCAGCCAGCAGCCCAGGTCAGCTTGCTGTGGGGATGCATGATGGCAGCATAGCCATCTACAACATGCAGAGTCAAGACACAATGTCGCGTTTCATCAGCACCCGGTGAGGAGAATATTGTGTTGTGCGTGTGTGGATGGTCCAGGTCTTTTTTTTTTGTTTTATCACACAACTGAAAAAGTGTCTCTGTGCAGTGAATGTCTCAACCAACACTTGGGGCCGGTGTGGCAGCTCAAGTGGACTCAGCAGGAGCTGAGCCTAACAGGAGACGAGAATGAGGAAGCTCTCATCTCTGTGAGTGCAGACGGCAGAGTCAGCAAGTGGTTCGTCTTCAACACAGGCCTGGACTGCATCGGTACTGTACTCATTGACTCTGTGAACGATGTCAGCCCTGAGAGTGCACACATAATGTCTGACTATCACATCTCCTGTCACAGACCTGATGAAGATCAAGAGGATTGTTAATATAAAGAATAAAGCTGGAATGAGCAGCGCAGTGAAGACAACTGAAAGTGTTCTGTCATCGCTGACTCCTGGTCTGTGCTTCGACTTTCATCCAACAGTAGGTTTTTAACAGATATTCACTCATTCTCTGAGCTAAAACACAGAACATACTTCTTTTTTTTGCTCAAAGACTGAAACCACTTTGTTACGCTGTTCCACAGGACTCTAGTATCTACATGATCGGTACGTGGGAAGGTCTGATCCACAAGTGCTCCTGTACCAACACTCAGCAGTATCTTGACACCTACAGGAAACACTATGTAAGTATTTCAGAATAAAAGTCACCACTGTTTTAGGCTGTGATCTGTGGGTTTGGAAAAAAAAGTTGTCTGATAGTAGTGTGGAGACACCTGTGAAGATCCGCTAATCCTAATCCTCTCTATTACACCATGAATATTGTTGTGAGCCCCACAGATCAGGAGCTATCTTGTCATTGGTGAATAGTTGTTCTGTTCCCCAGCAGGGGGCGGTATAACTTCAACCATTCAATAAAACCTCAACTCCCTGATGAATCCCTTTGTAGTGCTCTTACACTCGTAGTACAGCCCAGTGCAGGACCCAGTGAATATATATAATACGTGTGCTTCTTCCTTTCTGTCCTCTCAGTGTCCTGTGAATTGCATCACATGGAGTCCCCTGAACCCTGATGTGTTCCTGAGCTGCTCCTCTGATTGGACTATCCAGCTGTGGAAGCAGGACCACACCAACCCCGTGTTAGGCTTCACCTGTGCGCAGAAAGCCGTGCGCGACATCAAGTGGTCTCCGAAGTGGGCCACGGTATTTGGAGCCATTAACGATGGACAGCTAGAGATATGGGACCTGAATGCAAGCCTGTGAGTCAGCCTGAGGAGGGAGGAGTCTGTCTTCTGTGTTCTCTGTCTCACTTATGATGTGTCCTCTGCTTCAGCCTGGACCCTGTCGTTGTGAAGCCTGCTGCTCCCGGGGTGACGATGACATCCCTGCTGTTCACCCCAAAGTCAAACTGTGTCGTGGTAGGAGACAGCGTTGGACAAGTGACTGTCTACCAGCTGGAGAACCTGAAAGTGGGAGAGAGCAACCAGGTAACGCTGCAGGGGGAGCAGGCAGCCAAGTACAGGGGGTCACTGCAACACTCTAAGCTATGTTTTTTTCTTTTGTTTTCAGGTGGAGGTTGTGGAAGAACTCCTTCTCTCTGCAGCTTCAAGATAACTTTATGAAACTTTACATTACCTGTGCAGACTTGATGACCTCCGAGTTCGGTTATTTCTGCTCATTACTTCAAGTGTATCAATAAATAGTATTAAAAGTCCTATGAAGTCATACTAAGCTCATTTATAAGGCTTCAGAAAGGCTGATGTAATGATTTTGGGGAACTGTTGTCATGGTAACACTCAACTGTTTACATGCACACAATAGTCCGATTAAGGTCCTTATTCTACTTAAGGCCACATTCTGAATGAGGTATTTACATGCACTTCAGCTACAGGAATATCCACACATGTTATTAACAAACATAATGCAGACACAATGTTTTATAGCACCAAAAATATAGGCCGTCTTATGTGCGCCATCATTAAAACATTTATACATAAATATCTGATCATTGTATCGTGTCATGTTCAGTTAAAATAGTGATGATGATGATGATGATGATGATGAGTTGGAATTTATGGCTAGTTGAAAGCAGCTTTGACTGCTATTAAACCTAAATGTTACTCACATTTATACACCACTGATTGTCTCTCAGCTACTTTCATGACCAGGTCCACGTGCATGTGATCTGTGCACACTCCACAGGTTAAACAGCATCTTCTGGAGAGAAAATCACATCACAGCAGCACATCACGAGGCTCATTCAACAAACTCAAGCTGTTAGAAAATGCTATAAAATGCTGCGGAATAGAGTGCTACAGTGTGATTAAGGTGTTTACATGCTGTAAGGATACAACTGAGATCGACATATCCACATGTTTGAAAGCAACACCATGTCGTTTTTCAGCTTCCAAACTGTGTTTCCAGAATCACTCTGATGGTCCATTAACTCACAGCAGGTTTGTTGGCACCTGGATGGAGTGCTTCATTTATCAAAGGAAGAGGCAAAGAGAGGCTTCTGTGTGTGAGCGGAGCCTTTTCCACAGGAACCAGGCTAGACATCTATGGTTGGCCAGGACAATATGACATTAGTGCTTCAGACTCACATCACACTACGTGCTGCACACTGGGAAGAACGACACTCTGCACACACATACATGTATAATTTCTTTCAGCATTTTTCAACCTTTATTCTTTTATCTTTTTAAAAACAACAACCATCATATCAAAGGTGCACTCCACGTTATTAGTGTCATTGGTCAGTAGACTGTACATTCCCAAATCACCATTAATCTCATCAAAAACACAGTAAAGTATCATTTGCATAGCGATATTAGCAATAATGTTGCGGAGGATAAAACTGACTTCACATTAACACACGACATAGGTTTCCTTTATGTATTATTCATGTTGTCAAAATGAGAGCAAACACAAACATCCATGCCTAAATCCAAACATTATACTGCGTTACACTGTGTCTAAAGTATGTAGCTTATCAACATCATAATAATAATAATAATAAAGTGCATTCTGCTCACATGGCTTTGTTTCCACTCCTCCTCACCACTTCTGATCATTGCATTACATTAACAGATTGATATGAATGTATATGTTGTGTATGATTGAACTTGTGTTGCAGTCATATATTCTGGAAACATCACATTCAAATGTAAAGTTTGGTCCCAGTGTCATCTAAACTCACACATCACAGTGGAGGGGGGATTGTATTAGACCCATTGTTGGAATGAGCAGGAGAATATAGAATGAGACTGAGGTGATCTGGATCTTCAACAACCCTCAGTGCGGGCATGTAGGCAAAAAACAAAAAGCCACATGGAGTCCAACATGGATGTTCTCATTCCTGTCTCTCCCGCAGATCCAATTTAGGGTCGCACCCTGACTTAAGTGACTTAAGTCTAATTGAAAAGTCAGAACTGACGATCAGATTTGCGTCCATATTGACCTAAGAACATCAGATTTGAATCAGTGTAATGCAAACTCTATGTGTGAGTGTTTGTTATGTCTATGTCTTTGTCTGGGATGCAGTTAAGTTTCCACATATTGAAAGATCTGATCAGTGTCATCAGTTGTGAGCAGGGAGGAGACGTTCCAGATGTGAAGTCAATGAATCAAAGCGGGTCTGGTGCTGAACAGACTGAGGCTGAAGGGACTGAGGGAGGAGGGGGAGAGAGAGAGAGGGGGAGAGAGGCATACAGAAAAAAAAGTGAGCCAAAGCAGGACAAGACTGTTTGATGGTTAAAACTGAAGAAAAACATGGACGCCCACCTCCTTATTTGTGCGGCGGAGGAAGAGGAGGAGCTTCGTATCAGTTTTTTAGTTGACGAAGGGGAGAGGGGGAGGGGGACCTTAATAGATTTAGGAGGAGGGAGGATGGAGCAAGGCGTGGTCTTGGACAGATTTAACCTGAAATTAAATACAGTGGAATACAGCGCAGTGTGTACTTTTTCACATCACTTTCATCATCATGTTATCCATGGTGCAAGCTAGCATTAGCTTGTAAAATTAGTCATTATATATATAGCCTTAAACGCTTCTAAGCAAGTTAAGTGTCTAATACGAGACCCAGCACTAGCTTAGCTTCGCTCAAAGACTAGAGGACTAGAGAACCCCTGTGTGGTACCTGGAGGAGGAGGACACTGATCGAGGCGGCCGCTTTCCCTTTAATGCTTTCAGCCGGTCTCCTTGAGTTAGACCGGTTTCCTTGCAATTGTTCTGCACACATACAGAGAAAGAGAGAGGGAGTCATCAGCATGAGAAGGGCTGCCAAGGCAGGAAGTCCCACACCCCCCCATGTACCTCATCCAGGCTATATGATTTGCAGAGGGTGGTGTTGATTGACAGGTCGTCCATGCTGGAGAGCAGGCGGGACATGGCTTCCTGCTTCCCTCCCTCCACAGAGTCAGAGGTGTGAAGCTGCTGCTGCTGCTGCTGCTGTAGCTGCTGTCGCCGGCTCAGTCGCTGCTGGACCAGTTTCTGTTTGGAGCGGTGCACGTCTCCCTGGACCCACAGACTGTGCTGTTTCCTAAACACAACACACGTTCATCAGATCTGCATGTGGTTCGACTTGAAGCCAAATATAGCTGACACTAAAACTCACTCCTCTAAGAAGTTCTGCTGGGGACCGATGACGGATCCAGGTCGGCAGACTCTGATCCATGCGATGGCCTCGGCCGCAGTGAAGCGGAAATGCTTCATCAGGTAGCAGCCAATCAGAGTGCCTGTACGCCCCAAGCCAGCTGTGAGCAGAAGAGAGAGAGAGAGAGATTGGACAGGCGTCTTCAACCTCCGGTGTGTTCCATGCTTTGTTTGTCCCTGTCTCACCTTTACAGTGCACTGCCACAGCCCCTTCTGCGCTTTCACACACGTGCAGGAAGCGCCTGATGATGAGGTCAGAGGGCGTGGTCCCATCCAGGAAGAAGAGGTCATGGTGCTCAATCCCTGCATCCTCAAATCGCCGGCCATCGTACAACTTCCTGTTCAGACGCACCACGGCCGTCACATTATTTTGGCGGAAATATGGAAAGTAAGCTTCAGGTGAATGGAGAGGATAACCTGGAGACAGACACACACACTGTGAGGGCTTGTGGTGTTATGTCAGTGGTAAAAATGTGCTGTTTGTAACTCACCGTTCTCTATCTTACTACGTGGGTGAGGGCTGCTGAACGCCAGAATCTTTCCTGGAATTATCCAGTTCATATCTCCGTTTTCAACTCGCTTAAAAAAAACAGCAGATGTGTGTGACAGAGGAAATCATGCGCAACTTCCTGAATATTGAAATGATTCTATAAACATTCACTCACCTCATAATGTTCATATTCCTCAGCACTGAAATGGTCAAAGTCCAGGAAGCCGTGCTGAAATGCCTGCAGTGAGACGGGCAGACAGAGCTGTGAGACACGCCGCTTTAACCCTCGGCTGACTGACAGCCTTCCTCTTTTTTTTTTTTCTGACTGTACTCTGGTTAAGCCGTGCTTCTTGTTTACCTTGCGTATTCCTTGCAGACAGTCCAGGACGGTGAGGTTGAAGGAGCACTCGCCCACTGCTGCATCCCTGTGATTCACACACAATATTATTGGTATCCTTATTTAATAATCATATATATATTAGATCAGATTCGATGTTTTTATTTATTATTACTCTTGTTTGCTGTAATATAGGCATGAATGTGCTTTTTTCCCTATTACCCGGCCTTTATGCCGAGCAATGCTAAAGATATATAAGGTCAAACTGACTTTTAACTTCTGCCAGAAGTGTGTGTTTGTGTGTGTGTGTGTGTGTGTGTGTGTACCTGAATGGCATGTAGCCTGTGTTGTTTCCTGAGATCAGAGTCCTGTAGGCATCTTCTGGGCTCCTTTTCAAATAGATTACCTGGAGATCAGAGGTTTAGCTGCCTTTCTAATAATGAACAGATAAGACGAGGAGCAAAAGTGACGACAGGAGGAAAAGATATTTACAGCATAGGCACCGATGAGGACAGCAGCGTTGGCTCTCTTCTTCTGGTCATAACTGGTGTAGTAGACCAGTTTCTTCCTGGATATTGTGAAGGACTGGTAACAAAAAGCATACGTACACATAATCAATAACTGATAATCAATAATCTGTAAAATGCAGACCTGAGTCTGTGTTACCTTGAGCTTCTTGTTCAGTTTGCAGCAGTATCTGTACAGCATGGCCAGGTTGAGGGGCCCGAAGTCTGCGTAGAAACTGCAACATGCAATGAAATACAGCTGATATAGTGCAGACAGTATACTCTGTGTGCATAAAAACTAAAATGGTAGTTCAACAATGAGACCGAGCCCTGTTCTCACACACGTCCTTCTGGTCCCGCCTCTTCTCTCTGTCATTCATCCAATCACAGAATTCAAACCTGCCATTTTGCTACTTCACCTCCCATTCAAAACCCCCTGCTCTTTCTCACTGTCCTTGTTGCTTCTCGTCTCACCACCACCCCTACTCCACCCACCACCAGGGGGCTCTAGACTCCTCACCAGAGCAGGCTCCTGCACAGCCACAGAGTCTGAGCCTGCACTGCTTCATTGTCAATTATTTGTAAATGATCATCAATAATAATCATGAATCAAAAATTCATGTTCTAACAGAATTTTACCCGAGCAGACTTACAAGATAACATCAAGTTCATCAATTTAATGATAAGGAGTGACATATCAACAATAATACTCATTTTCTTGCTGCTAAGTGTCACACTTCCATTCTTCCATTATTGTCAATATTACATTATGTGTGAAATTAGGTTGTTTTAATTAAAATGTCACCTTTAATGGCTTCCCACCAAGCCGCACACCATCGTACAGTCAGCATAGTATAAGTACCAGGCCAATCTTAGTCTTCATAGATAATTTATGCTTCAACTAAACTTCTCCTTTCTGCTGCCTCCACTGCCAGCCACCCGGGCCTCTGGGTCCACTGCAGTCACTCATGTTTAACAGAAGGCTTCTTGGTGTATTCTGATCACTTTGCTGCAAATAAGAAAAACATTGCAGTGGCCTCTGGGTTCTTTGCTGAGATTTCAGAGCATGAATTTTTGTTATTTTTTTGCTGAGGTTAGCATACAGCTGAAGTCTGTGTTGTGATCTCGTGGGAAAATCTCCCTTACACTGCAGGCGATCCATGTTCAGCGGATGCTGATCTTGCACGTTGTCATCGCGGCTTGCAGCACAACAAATTTGAACAGCATTACACTCTGACCTGTTTTGTGCATCAGTGCCATTCTGGTTGATGCTGTTTTACTAAAACATGTCACACGCTGTCAGCAGTGTACGTTAGAGGTAAAATGGTGGGAGTGGGATGATTAAGTGTCCAGTCTGAATGATGTCATCCAGTGTTTGTCCTAAATCCCTATGCATCACGAGGGCACTGTCACTGATCTCAACTTGGCCTATATCTTACGATGACCGGCATGTTACATGAACAGGCTGCACAGATCACCGTTTATCAATACTCTGGCCATTTCTGAGGAACATCCCTCTGCCCTGTGTGGCTTATTGCTGCTATAACTACAAAGGATGATTCTGCTTGGCTACGCTGGAACCTACCAGCCATAACTTTCAGCTATGTCACTGTTATTTCTTCTTTAGGCTGTGCAGCTTTGTGCTGACTACCTACCAGCAGGTTACCATCACAGTCATCCAGACCTCCTACAAATGACATGACAGCTCCCCAAACATGAGGCCAAAACATCTGGAGTGCCGCCTCTTGGCTGGCTGCAGTAAAGGTAATTAAACCCCACCTCCTCCATGTTAGTGGATGGGACATGTATCCATGTAAAAACTAAAAGTACTTCTCAGATAAACGATTCCCAGAGATGCTTCATGCTAGCTCTTTATGGCAACTCTGGTTCCGAGATGGAATCTTTTTTTTTCCAACATGACAGTGCCAAGGAACAGAGATGGAGCCACGTTGTCCATCTGTATACACAGTCTATGTTTCCCTCTGATCTTAGATCTGTCAGTTAAAAGTTTCCTCTGCTCTTAGAACACATCAGCCTGTTCCCTGCCAATCAGTGGATTGATAGTGTGCTGCAAAGCCTCAGAACGGCTCTTCAGAACCAAACGGGAGATGTCACTGAAGCTTTGTCCATAGTTTTTACTGTCAGTGGTTTAAAGCCATTTGGATCTGAAGACATCCTTATTCCAGGTTACACACTGTACCATGACACGGCTCACTCACCATGCGACATGTTGGTCAAAACTACAGTTCTCCCTGTGGTCTCTGGGGGCAGGCTACAAAAGTAAATCAGCCCCCATAGACCTCCATGTTAACATGTCCCCCATAATAGATGAGAATAAAATGCTTTACAGCCTGGCGCATGGCAACCATCAGAACGATGTTTATGTGTGACGTCAAACACACTTTGCCCATAGGTATATACACATACATGCAAATAACCCAACACACAAAACAGGGTGATTAGTGATCAGACAGCAGGGCGGACAGTACGTGCTGAGGTTTACCTCTCATATAGGAACTCGTCATCCGTGCTGAAGTAGTGTGTGTTGGCTGTATTCTTTGGTTTGACACGTAGAGTGGCAAAGTACAGCCGGTCTGTGGAGCACACACACACACACACACACACAAAGACACAAAACATTGTTATCAATGGACGTCACCTGGATTACATCCTCTTTTTCCCATGCTGGCCCTGCTGGAGGAAACTCAGTCAGAGATCTTTGCTTATTACACAGTATAATGCAAAAATCTTTTCAATCCTCTGAGACATCAGGGCGTGTTTCCAAACACACACTTCTGTCTCTTACCTAACCTCTTTAATACAACTTAATCCCAGCACCACTGAAACTATTGTGGATACTCCAGAATGTAATCACTTACAAAACGGGCTTTAAAAAAGACAGAGCACAGGAACTAAAACCTTGTTGTGACTGCTGTATTTGGATAAGCAAGGTTTCTAATAGACATTGTAAATAATGATAACGTGCACACCTTGGATGTAAAATAATTGTAATATATATGCATCAAAGACAAGAGATTCGCACATTGCTTCTACTCAAACAAATCCATATTTATATGGACATAATGGCTCAAGAAGACCATTGGTGAATGACTGGAAGTATGACGGTTATGTAGTAGCACAGGATACCTGCTAAAATATAAGTACTTTGATCTAAACTGATTTTTGAAACTGTTCGAACAATCAATAACTGAATTTGAGTTGAACATGAACGCTAATACGTTTTTCATTATACTGACTGTCCCATTACATGTAAGGTCATTCTCATTTTTGTCATGCATGCTTATATGTGTGATCCTTTTTTCATGCCAGGCATGTTGGAATTGTGGTACCACTTTTTATTTTCATCATTTCACATATTGCCTGGTGCAGGCTGACACAAATAGTTTTTTGTGACAAACATCAAAAACATTTTCCAAGTGACATTTATGTCAACTATGAAACACAAAAAAATACAAAAGGGACACAAAACCCAGGACTACTGCCCTTTTGATCCTAATGGTGTGAATTTCGCATACAAAACAAAACATGTCAACAAATACAACAGTACATATAACATAACAGTGTGAGTGTGTGTTGACTGCAGACAGAGAACTTTGTCATGACATCATAAAACATCATGTGTACTCTTTTGCATTGTGTTCTGTAGAAAACAGCAGCCAACATAAAAAACCAGCTGATAATATCGATACACCGATATATCGGTTTGGCTCCAACAGGTCCCGATTTTTTGACTCTAGTTTTAAATCATTAATTTTCCAACAGATAATGTTGTTGTCAGAACAAACACAATAAGGATACATTCGTGCGTAACTTACCTTTGATAAATTCTGACGCACCGGCCTGCTCATATTCTTCTGCCATTTGATTCACTAAACAGTCCTTACTGTAAAACCCAGTCCACGGTCTGTTTACCTCTGATCTGATTCGGTCATCTGTTATCAGGCCACTTGAGATTCGCCCAAATAATTATGAGTTGGCTACAAGATATCATAATACCAGATCCGCTGTCCCGCCTCTGTGTCATCTCTTGAATAATACGCTGAGTAAATTCACAGCAATCACTTCATCAGTTACAGCTCCAGCTCCATGTTCACGATCCACGCGCGTAAAAGTCTCCAAAGTCACAGTCAGTCCCCTCCTCTCTCTCTCTCTCTCTCTCTCTCTCTCTCTCACTCAGACTCCGCTTGAACTCGTACAGTTTCCCGCACGCCGTCCCGTACCTTCATGTCTAAATTAAAACGCTTCCCGGAATATTCCAGCACTGAGCCAGAGACGCGCCGAGCCGCCCAGACTCCGAGGGAGCGCTAATCTTTCTGCGTCTCTGCACATGCTCAGTCTGTCTGTCTGTCAGTCAGTGGGAAACAGAGCCACACGCACACAATGCTGACCAGCATGTTGCCAAAGCCTGATAGAGGTGGACTGATGGATGAAGCTCTATATGTTCCTGTAATCCTTTCCCCACGATATTTATATAAATAATTATTCATGCTGAAAAATAAAGATCTGCTTGTTTGTGTCTGAAAACTTTATCTTTATGTGTCCTTTAATAATATTCTGCTGTAATAAGAGTGGTGCTGCAGTGGCTCACACAGCAGATTGGGCCTGAGGAATAGTTCGCTCTTGTCACATAAGGGTGTGGAGCCAAATGTCTGAGCTCCCTGATTGCCTGGCTGAGCTGTGACTTTGTAAATCTACACTTACATCACACAGTTGGGAGTTTAGACAGGAAGTGTCATCTTGGTTATTGAACTGAATTATGTAGGTTTTGTGGTATAACTGTCACAGGCCTGCCTGATGAGTCCACCAGTCACAGAGTCAATGGTTTGTTTCTGAGGCCCTTCACTGTGTTGTGGACTCTGAATGCACAATGACATCAGCTGCTTTAAAGTAAATTAAACCTCAGGTTGAATACAGAACCTTTGTTGCCATGTTACAGCGGGTTTACAGCAATAACCATAGTTAGGTTCATTTAAAAAAAAGGAGGGGATGCAGCTGAGGGGGTTCAGCATCTCTTTGGATGCTGATACATAGAGGGAATTTTGGGCATCCCTAGGCTGCCAAGACCTGTGTCCTGACCTCTAGACAGGTGGAGCAAAATGGATGGATGTTTTAAAACAGGAACAATGTGAGGTCATCCTGTCCAAACACCCTGACCTACATCCCATGTGGGTTATCCTCAGTCCATTGTTCCCTCCTTGGAACAACTTCTGTGCACGTATGTGCAGCTTTTACCCTCAAAATCAAGCAGTCAAACAACAACAAACCAAACAGAACCCCAAGTTGGAAAAAAAGTGACTGTGACTATGTCATAAGATACAAGAAGTACAGACACCTACGTCAAAGTCTGCAGCAGGGTTAGAGCCACCAGCCGCCCCTCCATCCTCTGAATGCATCATGGCAGCTGTATCAGTCCTGTGGTCACATGACACAGGACCATGATGATACCGTCCACTGGAGCTATCACATGACTATGGTGTTTATATGTGAGGATGTGCTGGGATTACATGACAGTATCACATACAGCATAAACTGTAAAAATGAAATGAAATCAATAAACTCAGGACCTACCGCTAGTCTGTTAGAGGCTCAGGGCTTTGAAGACCACGTGACACTGCTACAGGAAATGACAGTTTAACTGTTTCTGCATCATCTCTGAAATGTGTACACATTACAGAGGAAACACGGCTTTTATGTCTAACCTGGTAGTGTCCTGTGTAATCTTCAAACTCAGTCAGAGATCTTTGCTTATTACACAGTATAATGCAAAACATCTTTTCAATCCTCTGAGACATCAGGGCGTGTTTCCAAACACACACTTCTGTCTCTTACCTAACCTCTTTAATACAACTTAATCCCAGCACCACTGAAACTATTGTGGATACTCCAGAATGTAATCACTTACAAAACGGGCTTTAAAAAAGACAGAGCACGGGAAATAAAACCTTGTTGTGACTGCTGTATTTGGATAAGCAAGGTTTCTAATAGACATTGTAAATAATGATAACATGCACACCTTGGATGTAAAATAATTGTAATATATATGCATCAACGTTTTGCACATGTCTTAACTTTTAGCATCGCTGTGCTGCTATAGGTCCACGCTGTTGGGGAACACAAGCATGATCCACTGAGCGGTTCCCCTCAAATCCCCCTCTCACCCTCTGACCTCTCCTCTACTCTCATTAGTCTGGTTCATACTAGTGATTCATGCCATAAACTGTTTGCTGTCTTCCTCATAGTTTTGTGCCCCTTTGTGAATCACTGTTTCATCTTGTTTGACCTGTCATGTTTGTTCCTCTCTCTCTCTCCTTCATCCTCTCTGTCCTGCCTCCCTCTTCGTCTCCTCCTCTACCCGGCCGACTGTCAGCACGAAGGTTCTTCCTTATGAGTCGGGTCCTGTTCAAGGTTTCTTCCTGTTAAAAGGGAGTCTTTCCTGACACTGTTGCTCTTAAGGGGGTTCAGGCTCTGGGTCTTTGAGACAATTCTAAAATGCGCTATATAAATAAATTGGAATTGAATTGAATAACTGAATTTGCGTTTAAATATGAAAGCTAATAAGTTTTTCATTGTGGCTAACTTAGATTGCTATGAGGCATACACTGCTTCAACAACGTCTCATCACATTACATGTAAGGTAGTGTGTTGTGTAACTACACAACCTTATTGAGAAATGATTTCCCATCCCAGTGTTACCCCTTTCAGGACCTTGAGAGATTCCCATGGTGAGTTGCTCACTCACAAATAATATAAAATGATGTTGAGGTGGTTTAAATGTTGTTATTTGGTGATGATGGCTGTATTATTTAGCATACTACAGGTTTTTCCTTTACCATCGTAATGTCCTGTCCTGCACGTTGTCTAACCTCTAACTCAGATGCTCAGACACAGATCTCTCCGGCCTATTCCTGGTTTTAGCTTCATCTGCTCCAGTTAGCCAATTAGACACCAGCTTAGCAGAAGGAGGGGAGGGAATGAGCAGGGTCAGACCTGAGGACACCTAAACCATGACACTGAGTTAGGTTACAGAGGGTTATAGAGACATGTTGATCCAGATGATGGGTCGTCGGGTAGAGAGACTGTGGACATTTAAATAGTTTAATTTATTTCATTATTATGTGAACTATAACATAATAGATTTTTATTATGGTACTTGTGTACATTAGAGAGGATGTTATGGTGGCAAGAAGCTTAGTCACACAATGAGACACTGCCCCCTTGTGGTCAAGATTGTAATTTCATGTACATATTTTTTTTATTGTCAATAATAATTGACCACTGAGGATGCCTGGGATAGAGTTAGGTGAAAAAAAACATGATTCACCTGACAGGAACAGGCAAAGGCAGAAAAAGAAGACCACTGAATCTCAGAAAATGATAACCTGTGTTTGGTTTAGAGGCATTGTCATGGTGGTATTAAGCTTGCATTTACTGAATCAGTCTTACTGAAGGTCGTTTTTTGGCATTAACTACCATGTGCCATGTGCTCTTGTTCAATATAGTGACTGAATATTACACATTTTAATATTGTTATTCATTTTGTTATGTAAAAGGAAAAACCTAGTTTTAGTGACTCATACTCTTAAACTCTTGACTGTATTTAATGTAACTTGATACCCTCTGGCACAAGAATTTCCTTAATTAATACATTAATAAAGTTTTATCTCATCTTATTTTATCTCACAAATACTGACCTGTTAAAAAAAACAAGCAGGAACGATAGATAAATGGCCATGATCTGTGGGCTTCCACAGGGGTTCATCTTTAGGCCACTTTTTGTTCAGTCTTTACATCCCACCATTAAATTAAGTAAAACAAAACAGTACAGTATCCTGCCATATGACACTCAGATATACATGTTATTTACACTAGGTGTATATGGACATGTTAACTCTGGATTCTTGCCGTATAACATCAGCAGAGTCAGGGAAGAGACTTAGATTGAGCCACACATTCACTTCCAGCAGGTAAGATGAAATTAAATTAAATTAAGAAACCTTTATTAGTCCCACAATGGGGAAATTGCTTAAGGCAGCCCAGCAAAGAGCACCATACACCAGTGAGTACACTGGAGGCTATGCGGGTAAAGTGCCTTGCCCAAGGGAGGAGTTGGGATCGAACCACCAATTTTTAATAATTCTTTGAATTTCTGGGGTCTGAATGGTTTCATACATATTATGTCTCTTTGCCTAAAGAATGAGAGAATGTGTGGTCTAAATGGCTGCTTCCTCCTCCATCTGATGTAACACATCAGAGAGCGATGGCACATTGAAGTGTCATTGAACTTTCCAATCTGCTCCTCTCCGGCAACACTGCCAAAACCTCAACTTGTTATTGATTTCATTCAGAGGACATGACGTAAAACAAGCTTCAATTTTCCCAGAACATTCACACCATCTACCTGACGGGGGTTTGGCACATCCTGTTAAAAATGCTGATCACTGTGACATAACCCTCAATCAATGAAACTATACTCCATCATCTCAGTGCTGGACTGACTCCCAGTCCTCTATCAGCTCCCAAAGCAAATTTCTGCTAAAATGTCCTCTAACAGGAAATCACTTTCATTCAACAAAAACTGGCAAATCTCCCTCCGGAGTGGAAGGACGGACACCAGAGTCGCTGTGGAAATTATGTGATTGTGAATTGCCATCATTACATGGTGTAACCAGGAAGTCACGCTGACAAGTTTGTCAAATCGAAAAGGGCTCAAATTTCTTCAAAGAAAATAGGACAACTCACACTCACACAGGAAGCCAATAATATTGATTATTTCACATTCAGTGTGCACGCCAACTGACATACCAGGCATACCAGGCATACCAGGCATCATGGCTAATCAGAATCTTCTTCTTCTTCTGTATTGGCAGTCCATTTTTTTACAGCTCATCTGTCTGAGTAATAAAGCATCCATTAAATCTTGACATTTCTCTGAGGTAGATGTGATCATGGGTAGATTGTGTTCTGTCAGGTTCCCTTCCTGGAGGTTGCGTTTTGCTATTTTATTTTGAAATGACGGTGCTTCCTGTTTTATTTTGATTCATGTTTTCTTCCTCTTGTTTCAGGTGTCTTGTCTTCCCCTTCCTCATGTGTCTCCTCCCTCTGTGATTACCTGCCCCTGTGTCTCATTGGCTCCCCTTGCTTTTGTATTTAATGTTGGCGTCTCCTTGCACTCCCCGCCAGAGCGACTTGTGTTGTCACTCAAACGTTTCCAGCCTCATTTGAGCCTTATTATAGGCAGTCAAACCAACATTAGCATCATAGTTAGAGGTAGGGTAGGAGATTTTGAAAACTCAGTAAGAGTCAGCCAGATTTTGAAAGTAAACACACGCCCCGTTCTCTCGGAGCTCACCCCGAAGCCACGCCTCCCAACCAGTCTGTGACTTCGTCCATCATGCACGTACCTCTCTGGTGCACGCAGAGCAGGAAGAGAGTGACAACCAGCCAACTATATGTGCAGGTGCGCCTCGTAGGATTGGCTGATGTTTTTAGCATTTTATAGCTTCCACAGATGATTCATATTCTTTGTTTTAATGCGAAACTGCCAAACTAATTGGTTGCTATCGGATTGTAAAGAGAAGTTACACTAATTTAACAAAAAGTGCATCAGCATGAAATCTCCTACCCTACCTTTACATGTATATGAGAGAGAAATAGTTGTGTCATCGGCCAAAGCGCAACAACAATATTACAGACATCTGACTGATCATTTACATAGAACAAAAATGGTCTAAGAATGGAGCCATGGGGGACCCCAGTAACCTTTATACCCAAAAGGACTTTCATCCTGGAGGCTGTGGTTCACATCCTACAGATTTTTCTTGCACTGTACATTTGATATCCCTCACAAAGCAGAGTTAGTAAGCACCACTATAAGGTGTGAAACAATCATATGTGAGAAGCAAAAACATGTCTCCCTGTTTAAATCTATTCACCTAGTCTCAATGCTAATCCAAAAAGCAGGCATAGTTTGCTCATCATGCCACATGTGTACTAGAAGTGGGTGGAGCAGCACTTTTCTCCCCTTAACATACACGAGTGAAGGACCCTTGAGCAAAGTATTGAACTCCCCAGCTGCTCCCTGGGTGCTGCGCACAGCTGCCCGCTGCTCTGTGTGTGAGTGCAGAGAGCAGATTAAATAAGCATACAAAATACACACATGTTCAAGAGGTGATGCTGAAGTCACATTACAGGATGTCTGCCATGGACTTCTTTAGACGTACTTGAAAAGCATTTTTATTCCATTCAAGATTTATGTCAAAGGGACGTATACTTGTCTTGATTCGGATCACAGTAAATGTGCAGCTGTATAATCTTTGGAGGAGCTTTGGCGAATCTGACAAGATGATGTCATCTGGGTAACCTTGGCTTGAGACTGCAGCTTTTTAACGGAGGCAGCAACAGTATGGATGTCACAAGGAAAAACAAGACTGAGGCACATTATGATGCCTGAAGGAGCCAACGTTTTTGATCATTTGACTCACTTTTTCACAACTTTTGAAACTGGATCACTGCCTGAGATACTTCATCAGGCAGATTTTTAAAGGAAATAAAGCAGAAGAATTTTAAAGTCGACTCTGGATCTTTTGTTGATTCTGGTCAGTACTCTTACTGCAGCATTTTGGGCCAGTTAGAGGCCTGTTAATATGCCAAAGGGCATATCCTGGTAAAAAAAAATAAAATAAAATAAACCATGCCAACCTGCCATCCAGTGTCCCTGTATTTTGGCCTCAACTTTTTACATAAAATTATAAGCCATCAGGCCTGTATGTCCTTAATACATGTGGAGTTTGACTAATTGATTGGATAAATGCAGTTTACAGGCATAACAGAAACTTCTTAATTATATTTCATAGAAGGTTTACGTTTGCATAATAGAAGGGAGTGTTGTTTACACCATTCTTCTTTGCAGAACTGCTCAAACTCTGGAAGGTTTTTAACTCCAGCTTTAAATTTTCTGTTGGATTAAGGTCTGGGCTTAAGTCTGACTTGGTCACCAGGATTTGCCTTCCAGGGCCAAGAAGCATCCTCACAACATGATACTACCACTACCATGCTTCATGGTCGGGATGGTGTGTGGTGATGTGCAGTGTTTGGTGTCAGCAGAACACAATGTCTAGCCAGAAAAGCACAAACAACAAACACATCAGTCAAAAAAAACGTATTCTTCATTGACCTCATTTGAATCTACTACATGTGTAGAAGCTTTCATCTTTATTTAAATAGTGACACGGCTGGCTTTAGTGTCACTGAGACACATCCACTGTAGGCTCCTCAGCTTTAAAGGAGTTCATTTTATTTGACATACTTCAAATGAATATAAATGTCATAGTGTTCGCTGCCTATAAATGGCTCCTTCATTTGTTACTGTGCTGTGTTTTTTAAGGCAAAGAGAAGTGACAGACCCAAATGGCAGCATCAGCTGTGCAGGAGGCCTGGTCTCAAGGGCAAAGAGGGGTGGGGGTGGGGGGGCAGGGTTGGTAGTGGTTGTGGTGTTTTTTTTTTTTTGTGGATGGGTTGGGGGGGGGGGGGGGGTAGAGAGAGGAGCATCTGTCTGCATGGTGACGTCACCTCGCCCCAGCCGCTGGAAGCCTGTGCGTAATCCACCGCCCGCCCGTCCGCACCGTCCGGGAGGATGAATCCAAACACTTTGATTTCATTTAACAAATCTGAGTCGAATATTAAAACCAATTAACCGAGATCATTTTTTGTCCTCAACATCCAAGGAGAAATGAAGAGGAAACTGCGCCTCGCCGAAAAGGGACTCCGATTATTTTATTGTCATTTCTTTTTTTTTTCTCTCCCCTCTTTAGGTTTCTGTTTTTGTCCTGCATGAAAGAAGAGGAGAAGGAGGAGAAGGAGGAGGATGCGATCGAAGGCTTCGGGATGGATCCTGGTGGAGGAGATAATGCGACAAGGAGACGGGCAGCTCCGTGTTTCACCGACGCACTCTTCATATTTAGGCAATAACATTCCTGTTATTATCGGGTTATTTTATGCGAGGCTGCATTCAAATATCATCAAAGGGGGCTTATCCCCCTGTTTCTAACGCAAATATGTATGTATGTAACCCACAGCTCGTTTCTGTCTCGGTGTATATTGTGCGCGCTGGTTGTTTGGCAGAATGCGGTGTTTGGGCCCTGCTGGAGGCTGTAATGTTGCATGGGCCGACCTACATACTGGAGAAAATCTGCAATCTCGGGATGGGTGTAAAGCCTGGTGAAAAAAAAATCACTGTTAGGCCTGACATTCCGAGAGGCGCATTATGTCATAATTCAGTTTGCTGCAGCCTCATTGTATCTCCACTGTAATACAGTAGCATTGTGTGTGTGGACACAGGGGTGAGTGAGATGTTCTTTAATCCTAATATAGAATGATGTTTCAGTAACAGGATGACTGTAGATTTGATTTAACAAAGAGGATGACACATTTTGGAATCAGGCAGAAAAATGACTTTTTTTTTTTTACATTTTATTCTATAAAAGACTTTATTAACCGTTAATATAAAGTGATTATAGATGCTCCGGTTTCCATCTGTTTACATTCTGATGAGGCGCCATCAAATCTGGTCTTAGCCTCATTTAAAGCCCCGCAGTCCGGGCTCCACTCTGTAATGGCTGCCTGCTTGATGTGTGTCCTTGACATGACATGAGAAAGAAAGATGGAATATCATGTGTGTTAATGCGCGCTTCTTTTTTCATAGGCTGCACCTATTGGTGGGGGGGGGGGGGGTCAGGTGACACCGGCTGCCACAAAAGATAAAGCAAAAAAAAAAATCTATATAAAAAATAATATGTGACCTTTTTATGAAAGTGAAAGAGAGAGTTAGAATACTAATCCAAGACCAAATGAAGGCGCGATTCATGTGTTCAACCTCAACGCTCAGTCCATCAAGGTTATCCTGTCTGACTTCCTCTCTCAGTGTTCACAGTGGACCTTGATTTAAAATCAGTCAATTAAGGCACGCGGTGAATGCCAAGAGAGGAGCCTCACTGCTGCACAGCTCTGACTCTGCATGTGTGACACCATTGTGAGGAAAAAATGTGAATAAATAATCAGAATGATATAACTCTGCCTTTGATTTCTTCTTTCTTACAACAGATAAATGAATAAAAATGCTGATTTAGCTCATGAAGAGTTCCTGTGTAGCAAATTTGATTTCAAAATAAGATCACTTATAAATCAAGGTAACCCATTAACCCCCGGAACACTGATGTGTAATTAATGTTAATCTGATATCACAGTAGGCCGACTCATTATTCTGACATGTTTATGTTTTTTTTTACTAGCTGACTTTACCAGTAACCAAGTTATACAGCTGAGACACATGACTGAGGTGATATAAAACTCAAGTAGTCTAAACTCAGGTCTTGCAGACCCCCGACAAGAGCTTAACCCCACCACCGAAAGCATGCACAAACACAGCAAATCCACATCTTTATTAGCAAAAATAAACATCTGCTGTATAATATTTTGAATTCGAATAATGTATTTATGGATTCAAAGACTTAGCTTATTAATTAATTTTTATTTTTGTAATTTTTTCTTGCCTTTGAGTGGACATTAGTGGACACTGAGGATGACCGCTGTCATTAAACAGCACAGTTATTTAAATAAATAATTTAGTATATTTTATGCTTATTTTACAAAGCTTATGATGAAGCAGATATAAAATGTAAAAAGGTGACATCTGAATTGATCTGTTTTTCAGTCTGTCTGATGTTCTCTCTTTTGGTCTCAGTAGAGAATGTCACTGTCTTTTCAGTGTAGTAGGTGACATATTCTTCATATTGTCAAAGTGTATATGTCATCAGTGTCAGATATAAGTTGGTCACTGAACAGCCATGTGAATGTCTATGAGAGCTTCTAATAATAAGGTTTACTGAGAGGCCTGAGGATTCACACGCATCTATTCTGAAAACGAGGGGTTAACAAAGTTACATATCCAAGGTTGAACAAGTGAATAGCTGAGCTTGGTGAATGCTGTAAGGAAGAGATCAGCCGTGCTAAAAAAGACTCACTTAGCACACGTGTTATTCTGGCACGCCCTTTACATTGATTCCAACATTCATAAAGAAAAACAAACAAAAACAACACTTTATTCGGTATTCCTATGTCCCAGTCAGTCCATCCGATGAATGGCCAAACACTCCGTGTGTGATGTGGGGCAGACATATACATGCTGCACACACTCAGTGTGTCTGCATCACCACTTTTCTTCTTGAAGGTTCAAGGTAGTAACATTTACACAGAGGGAAAACTTATTATATTATTAACTTATTATTCTTAGACATGAACTCATCAATCCTCCCTTGCACACTATGTGCATACAAATAAGTGAAAAATAAATAAGCGTCACATTAAGCATTTAAGGATTAAATTATAAATAACTTGATGAATATAATCACAAATGAGCTGTTTATTATTATTTGCCACTTACAGCTCCACTAAGGAGCTGACATTTCTGCCACTTTTAAGTCTAAATATAACTCTAAAACAGTGTTTACTGCCTGTTTAAAACAGCTTGTTTACATTTAAACAGCCTGGTTATTAAAAGCATGCCAGTCTAATCTGACCCTGGTTGGCTGTTAATCCTCAGTAATGCAGTAATGATCGCTCTACATTTAGTGCTGCCGCTTCTCTGGATGTTTTTCTGCAGGCGCTGAGCTGTGTCAGCTTCTATTTCATAAACGCTCAGTTCTGTTCCAAAATAATCCTGTTTAGACTTCACTGTTCAATGTATGTACACACACACACACACACACACACACACACACACATTATGTAATCTGAAAGGATTTTCTGCTGTATTGATCTATGCTCAATTATATTATAAGTGAAAGCATGTCATTTTAATCTTACAGAAAACATTTGAAATGACATGTTACGTATATATTATGTAACAAAATCCAGCAGAAGCCAGCACACTATAGTCAGTGTATTCCTTTAGTAACATCAGCGGATGCATGGGTAAGTATCTGTACCAATCATCTTTAACTTGAGTAATTTGCATATCTTGATATAACACTGTGATCTGCACATTTTTTAGCAGATCAAAATCCACACATGGAGGCCATCCGTAGATCCCAGTGTTGTCAAGTGTCACCCCACAGTATTGGAGCTGCTACTGATTGTATGTTTTAACAGTTCAATATGTTCCTGATTATTGACTGCACCGTGCCTCCCTCTGCCTCTTTTTTCCAAGAGAGTTTAAAGGGAGCTGCCATCTAACATATTGTACTTTCACTCAGTGGAGACTGATTGATATTTGATTTTTGGACCAATACACATGTCCATATATTGGCTGATATGGATGTATGACATCATTTGAGTCTCTGCACCACCATCTGCTCAGCTACATGTTTTACTGTCAGTCAGTGCTGATAGTAAATAATGGGGTTGAAGCAGCTCAAACTATGTGATGATGCCTAACTGTTGCATCTTTTACTGTGCTATGTTTGGTTAAAAAAAACATAGCACCAATATACACTGCTCATAAAATAAAGGAACACTTAAAGAACACGATGTAACTGCAAGTCAGTCACTCTTCTGTGAGATCAGCCTGTCCAGTTAGGATCAACACTGAGTGTGAATCAGTTTCAGCTGCTGTTGTGCAAATGGAACAGACAACAGGTGGAAATGAGGCAGTTATCAAGACAGCCCTATAAAGGAGAGGTTCTGCAGGTGCTGACCACAGACCATCTCTCTGCTCTCATCCTTTCTGCTGATGTTTGATCACTTTTGCATTTTGTCAGTGCTCTCAGCCCTAGAGGTAGCATGAGGCGGTGTCTACAACCACACAAGCTGCTCAGGTAGTGCAGCTCATCCAGGATGGATCAATGAGAGCTGTGGCAAGAAGGTTTGCTGTGTCTGTCAGCACAGTGTCCAGAGCATGGAGGAGACACCAGGAGACAGGCCAGTACACCAGGAGACGTGGAGGGGGCCGTAGGAGGGCAACAACCCAGCAGCAGGAACGCTACCTCCTCCTTAGTGCAGGGGGGAGCAGGAGGAGCACTGCCAGAGCCCTGCAACATGACCTGCAGCAGGACACTAATATGCATGTTTCTGCTCAAACTGCCAGAAACAGACTCCATGAGGGCTGTATGAGGGCCCGACGTCCACAAGTGGGGCTTGTTCTTACAGCCCAACACTGTGCAGGACGATTAGCATTTGCCAGAGAACACCAAGACTGGCAGATACACACAGCCCTCCATGTGCTAGCCAAAGGGTACCCTGACTGCCATTAGGTACCAGGATGAGATCCTCAGACCCATTGTGAGACCATATGCTGGTGCAGTGGGCCCTGGGTTCCTTCTGATGCATGACAATGCTAGGCCTCAAGTGGCTGAAGTGTGTCAGCAGTTCCTACACGATGAAGGCATTGATGCTATGGACTGACCTGCCCGTTCCCCAGACCTGAATCCAATCCAGCACATCTGGGACATCATGTCTCGTTCCATCCACCAACACCACGTTGCACCACAGACTGTCTAGGAGTGGACTGATGCTTTAATCCAGGTCTGGGAGGAGATCCCTCAGGAGAGCATCTGCTCAATTATTTCTAAGCACTATTTCTGTTCGTGGAGTGGTTTTTGTGTAAGAGGCAATAACATTTCCTCTATTTTTTAACAACACGGTGTATTTTAGAATCATATTGTTTGTTTGTTTTGTGTAATATTATCATTACTGCTAATATTTAGATGTTGGAAGTATTACACATCATAGAAAATGTTGTTCTTGAAAACGTGTCCATCAGGTGTAGACTATAATGTGCACACCTACAATTTCACTATTCAGTCCCAGCCTGTTCTATCGGTGTCTAGTAGCCAGCTAATATTATCCACTGCAACTTTTCCCACTGAGGTACTAAAAAAAGGTTTATCTTATCTTTATTTTGTGATACCTTCAATCCATCACAGCCAGTTAAAGAGGTATGGCCTATGAATAATATGTGGGTACGTAATGTGGCATGCAGGTGCTGGCTGACATTAAAGGGGCTGAAAATGTGTCATGTTATATAGTATATACAACAGAAAGAGTGACTGAAAGCATTAACCAGTAATGAAACAGCCTATAGTGACAGTCCTGCGGTAACAGTCCTTAAGACACACAGTGTGTTTTCTCTGATTGTGGCTGATTAGGCCTCAGGGAATGGAATGATGATTGAAATTCAGTGTCTCTGAACTGAATCAATTACTCCTAAGAATGATAAAATCTTATTTTTCTGCTTTAAAGAGGTGCAGCAAGCTAACATACCAGTCCAGTCTGGACGAAGCCTGCAGGCTCTGAAACCTGACTTCATCATAGTGCTAAAAATGTGTGATTTTGTTTTTCAGTGGGGGAAAGACATAATAAATAACAGTGCACTCACTCTGGATAGCTATGCCTAGAGATAAGACATCATTACTAAAGCTAATTTGTGCTTTTTTTTATTTCCATCCATCCATCTATTCGTTTAATAGGTGGAGCGTATTAAAGCTGTCACTTACAATGAGCCTCACACAAAACAAAAAAGTTGTCCTTCAACCCTGTTGGGAAGCAACTAATTATTTCAACACTAGGGGGCACTGTTAGTCTTTTCACCGCCACAGCCTGGGCTTTTAGAAATGACCGTGATCAAAACGTTAGAATATGTCAGGTTAAATCATAAAATGTCTCTGCCTGCAAATATATATATAATTATTATAATTATTGATAAGAATAGGTGACATGCAGATCTTAGTGCAGTAATATGCATAAAACAAACAGTGTTTGACATTTGTACTGTCTGGGACACAGGATTAAGAATTGTCCTATAAATTATATATATATATATATATATACACACACATATATATATATATATATATATATATGTATATATATATATATATATATATATATATATATATATATATATATGTATATATATATATATATATATATATATATATATATATATATATATATATATATATGTACATATATACCTATATATATGTGTGTGTATATATATATATATATACATATAGAGTTTTTTATTACTTCTATACATTGCACTATATATTTACCACGAAAAACAAACAACTTCTGTAGCTGTGTCAAACAACATTTAGTATCTACATAAATTCTTATTTTTGGATCTTCACTACAGCAGCCGCGTACACACGAAGGATGAAAACTTTCCACCTGAGTCTCTCCCTTAACGAAAAAAACAGCCAATCTACATCTACGTCACCTTCTCTCAAAGGTGGCTAAAAACGTCACGTATGTGGCATTCAAGGGTAGTGGGAATATATAGCGAAAACAGATCTATACAGTAGCCCAATGCGAGATAAAAACAATATTGAGGGGAAACAGCATTAAAGCAGATTGTTATGGATACAAACATTATGCTGTATATTTTGAATATATGTAATACAAATAAACATAACAGACTGAACGAAAATATAATATCTAAATTATAAGGTATGACTGTGTGGGTTCTTATTCCACTTCTTTCCATTACACTCTGCTTTAAAGCCTCGCCGTTTAATGTCAAAGCGACCAGTGAAATGTCCGGTCTGGGTGACGTCTCTTGAAAAACGCCACACCTTGAAACACCCACCATCATGTGCTGGCTGGTATATTTCCCACTGCACCTGAAAGCAGCGGGAGACAAGAGGTCGAGAGAGGTAGGGGATGAACAGGGAGAGAGGAGGAGGGGGGCGATAGCAAGACCCAGCTAACACAAACACCGTGAGCCGACACAGACACCGAGCGATAATTCTGCGCAACAAATAAAAGTGAATTCAAGTGTTTTCCCTCTAAGCTAAGATGTAACTCTTCGAGCACTTCGTTGAGTGGATTTGAAACGACAGCAATATGTCCCGGTAGCTAGCTAGGGTAACGTGAAGACAAAAAGGGCATCTCTGTGTCTTTGACCGAGCAGCAGGACCGTAATCTTCGGATGAGAGTTTGTGTAAACGTTTGTGAACCAGCACGACCGAACCTCCTGCTGCTCGGCTGAACCGCTCAGGTCCTGGTTTTCAAGAAAAAGGGGGGCAGCGGAGAGAAATCCACAAACTGTCAAAATGAAATTCACAGAGCATCTCTCTGCTCACATCACCCCGGAGTGGAGAAAACAGTACATCCAGTATGAGGTAAGTTAGCTTCGTTTTAAACCTGCTAACCAGTAGCTAGCGGTTTGGCTAACCACACAACCAGGCTAGAGATCTCTTTATACCGGTTGTTTACCGGCGATGGCTTCCTCGTCTTTCACTCGCCTGTCGTTACACAACAGGAAGAGAGGGGCTGCTTCGTTTTATTACGCCGTTAAATCAGGCTACAGCAGCTCAACTAGCTATAGCCAACCAGGGCAGGTTTGTTTTGTTGCTCTGCAGGTTGCACCGCGGTCGAATCTTTAGCTGTACCTAGCTCGCTGGCAGGGTCTTGGATGTGTCGGTCCTTAGGAGCTGCTTGGAATGTTTTTAGGAGACAAAAGACATTTGGCTGAGTCATCATTTATTGAGCTTGTTAATCTTTGCTCTCTGTGTTCAGATGAGCTGACCCGGCTCACCGTTCAACATGCTGCTGTTTTAACATCGGGGCGAAGGGAGCTGCTGATTGCTCAATCTGCAACCTTTGATCCGTTAATTGGGAAAACCAGTGTAAATACAGTATAAGAAGTATCCTCTAAATCTTTTTTTGCATATGTGGCAGAAATCCAGAGCCAGTGATCCTCGGAGAATGGCTGTTCAATCAAGCCAGTGAGTGCCATTATAAAGTAGCTGATCTGTGTGCTAGATACATTTATTACAGTTAATCAGTTTGTAATGAGTGCTCTATAATTAAGGAATGCGATAGGTCTTTGGACTTATATGTCATAACCACACAGGCTGAAAGATCTCAAAACATGCAAAAGCACTTGACACCAGCAAATTAAGTAAACATGTTTGACACATCCAGTGCATGGATTTCTGTTGGGGAAATGTTTTGGGGAACACCTCTATATAAATCTTTCAGATTTTTTTTTTAATTTGGCAGGAAGGTAAACTATTTAGCAACTAACAAGCATAGTTTGTTTGATTTTCTGACCTGCAATCCTCTGCACAGAGAAGACTTTTACACAAGTGAGCATGTGTTGTTCCACAAAATGTGGAAATATTGCAGTCACAATTGTGGGTTTTACACAAAAATAATACAGTGAGCACGGTCTTCTGCCATATTTATTCTACATGTAAGCATGTGTCGTTGACTGAGTCGTTACACAAGAGTGGTCAATACTTCAGGCTGAGGAGTTGTACAGTGAATGATAAGATGAGACACATTCAATAAAACCAATCGGTTTACTTGCATCGGCAGAATGATGCTAGTAACTCTAAAGTCGTGGAAATGTAGTCGAGCTAAGCATTTTAACAAGACTAAATATGACCGTACAGCTGCTGGCAAGTGCAAAGTGCTGCTTCTTTTGCTTTATGAGCTTTAGGCCATTACAACAGAAAATATATACATAAAGTATGTTTCCCGTCTTTGTGTTTGAGCTACTATAAAGTTAATTTTATCCAGCTGATATTATCTGCTGCTTTTGATGTTTCACAGCAAAATCCAAATGGCCAGTTCACATAAGAACCAAGTCCAGAACCTACACCTCATACCAAAAACAATTGCTCCATCATATATCAATTAGCATTAGCTGTTGTGATAGGCTTTGTAAATATGTATATAAGGTGCTATAATGTTTCATGATGAGCTGTACTCTATACCACATTGTTGTGGCTGGAATGCAGCTATCACGTTTCTGCCTGCAGGTAGTCCCCCTCTCTCTCAGTATCTGCATTTTCTTTTTCTTTTTTTTGGTGATGGTAGTTGCAGTGTTTTTTATAAGTCATGTGTCCGCTCTGCATCGTCATGTACTGATACAGCTCAGTGTCTCTGCAGCACGTTCTTTCTGGGTGTGGGGTTGCAAATGTACTAAAACCCCGACCTGTTACAGAGATCAGGGGATATATTTCATGTGTTTATGCTCTTTATTCCTAAGTCGTCTGCGTTCTTTCAGTTGTTCGGAGCCAGAGCTGTGTTTCTGGCTTGAAGTCAGAAGCTATCAGTCATTTCCTCTGCACCCCTGACACATTGTTTTAATCCTGTGTTCCTTTTGCAGCACAGTCACATTAAGCGTAGAGCCCAAGGTCCTTTGCTGTAGTTAGAAATACAGTCTGTTGTTAAAGGAGATTCAGCGGCCCTGTTCAGTGTCATATCAGCCCACAACCTTTACAGAATTCACCGCAGCTCAGCTCAGCTCCAGATATCCAAACAGCAATAAACAGCAAAGCCTCCAGTGAATTTAAAAGCTCCTGAAATGGAAACCTGCCGTTAGGTCGTGCGACATTTTTTGAAACGTTGCTTTCAAGACAAACAGGAAAGCAAATGCAAATACAAGCTGATGTTTAAAGACACTAGGAATGCATGAGGATAGATTACTTTCTGCCAGTATTGTCAAACTCATTTTGGCCAATACACATATTGTACACCTAATATCAGCAACACATTTCGTCTCTAGCAATATTAACGTATCAAGATAAATGTGTGATTTGGCTTCTTCTCCTATGAGCAATAATGAGTGGTCCTTGTGAATAGTATGTTCTTGGTTTTTAAGAAAAACATGTCACCATACCACATACTTTGCCTGATGTGCTCGCACCCTCGTGTCGGGAGCACAGTGAGCATTCGTTGGGTCTATGCATTTGTGCTTAGCCAATAGGCATATTTGTGCAGTATTAGTTTATTTATTTCCTGCTCAAAGTTGCAGATGTCAAGAATAAGACAAACCAAACCTTATTATGTGTTAGGGTTTTTGCACTGCAAGGCCACGATAGAGACAGAGCACAACAGTTCATACTCCTAAAGCTCACCAACAACGACTGGACCCCTATTAAATTCAGATTTCTCCATCAACGTATTTATGTTCGCGTAAAATGTCTACCTGCTAATGTTTGCAATATGTGAGCAAGTTACCGCAGCTAGCCATAGCACATAAAACTGCACAGCTTTGGGATTTGTCTACACTCCGCTATATTGCACGTTGTCATTATGCATTAGCTTAATGTACAGATCCTGCCTAAAACTGCCTAAATACAACTGACATTTAGAAATTTAAATTCTCTGTTCTATGATTCCGAAGTAGTAAATCTGCTGTCTTGGTAGTAAATCTTAGCAGACCAAATTATAAGCACCCAATACTAATTCACTGGATTGCATCCCCTTTAGTGTGGGTGGAACCTAAATGCACTCTGTCTCCATATAAGTTGTGTTGTTTAACATACCCCTGAGACAATTAATGTGATCCTTGAAGTGCAGTTGGAGTCATAGGTGAATTAGTTTAAAAGCTCTGCAGATGTCCAAACGCTGATCAGCAGTTGGTATTTCTCCTCGGGAGGCTATCACAAAGGAATCAATTTTCTATTTGATCATGACAATGTTATGAGTGCAGTTGTGGATTTCATTGCTGTAGGACTGTTTGTCCCACACTACAGTTGTAGTGTAGGTCTGAGCTAAGCTGCTACAGTCCACTACGTGGTGTCTTTGAGGAAAACTGTTTTGCACTTGTATGTGTTGCTACAGAAGTTTCACATGGACTCAGTTTTCTCATGCCCCTGCAGAGTTCAGATACAGACCAGATGTAGCTTGTTGTTTCACCCAGCCGTAAATCTGGCCCTAGGCCCAGTTAGTTTTAGTTCCTGTGAAGATGTGGGACCCAGGCCTGTGAGATTTGCAGAGTCGTGCTGACCAGAGCTGTTATATGCATGTCACATTTTCTGGTGGCAGCTGTGTTGTTTGTGTCAGACTCCTAGTAGCAGGTCAGTTTAATAAACAGCGGTATACCTTGAGCGGTCATTATACAATCTGTGCTTAAATGAAGAAGACAATCAGATTCTTTGTTTTTATGCTGTTTCAAACCTGCAGTATTTCATTACAGAATATTGACATTCCAATACTGTGCAACATTTTTCTACATCAAAAATGTTTGATGTACCGTATTCATTTTCAGCCTTCACAATAGAACCGACAGTGTTGACACACTGCTTACATTTAAACCTGTGAGGAAAGCAGCTTTATTTAACTCAACAGATTTCTAGCATGACTGCCAGACAGGAACAATTAGACAATAAATGCCTGATGGTCATTTGAATGACTCGGCAGTCTCATTGACTGTCTGATTGGATGACTACATGACTGGAGTGTCCAGTCAGTCTTGGTTGTGTTGTCATTAAAAGTTAGAGGACTGTGGTCTGATCATTGTCAGCAGCAGTTAAATTTCTGTTTAAATATTTAAAATTGTCAGTGTTTAATGTAAATTAGAAAATCATGTGTGAACTGGTAGATTTATGTTGAATTAGATATCGCACATGGAGTTGCCACCAGTGTTAATTTTGGCAGCAATTTCTGATTTAGTTTTTATTCTAGTCTTGTGACTAAAATGTCATTTGATTTTAGTCACGTTTTAGTCATCAACATTTTTTAACTTTTAGTGTAGTTTTAGTCGACTAAATATCAAATAATTTTAGTCGACTAAAATTCTATGATATATATTTTTTGGCTAGAGGTTTGAAGTGCAATAAAAACAGGCACAGCTTTAACTTTTGTTATTTGAAACAAACACCTCTTTATTTAATTGCTACGACCTTTTCACAAAAGAACCAATGAACAGTGAGCTGCTCTCCCTGAATACACTGTTCAGTCATGACCTTCTTCATGAATACGCCATAACTACAGCAAAATAATCCACTGACAACTTAGAAACAGGTCGCATGCTGTAAAACCATCAGCAGCAGTGTCTTCATTTATAGATTTTGTCACGTGTATCTTTGAACGGAAGTTAAGATGACTCGTCTGCAAATGTCGCTTCAGGTTTATTGTGTTTTTACCGCTGATAGTCGCTCTCCGCACGGTTTGCAAACCGTCCTGTTTGTCTTGACATCAAACGTGTCCGTGTGTCTGTTCTTCTTCTGTGTTGTGTTACCATGCATGAGTACGCCTTCTTCCAGCATCACGGGGTAACGTCCTTATGCAGAGAGATCACTTCTGATTGACTCTCTGCCGCCGTGTCCCCATTCAACCCTCCCTTCCACAAACAAAATTTGCTCTGATTGGATCTCGTCTCCATCAATAATTTCGACTCGTTTTTATTCGTTGACGAAAGTGTCAGTACATTTCATCTTCGTTTTTGGCACCATGCGTTAGTTTATTTAGTTATCGTCTCATTTTTATCAGCAAACCAAGGTTGTTAACGAAAACTATGACGAAAATGATTCATCAACAAAATTAACACTGGTTGCCACCAAGAGAAAATCAGTTGTTAGATACTAAGATTAAGCTTTGCCTTATATGTCTAATGGCTATTTAACACAGAAAGCTGTTGTTGGTCTTTAAAGCCTCTGATAGTCCATGAACACACCATGTGTCACATATGGTTCATAAGTTTACCGTGTCACATTTCATTACAGCTATCTTATCCTAAATGTCTTAATTTCAAATCAAAAGTTTAAAATGAACTATTTTGAACTAAAAAATGCTGTTAAGAAGAAAAAAACATGTAAAACACTCCACTGTGGACAGTAAAAATCATGAACGACTTACTTGTGACCAGCAGTCACATGACAAAAAAAATCAGCAAGTTTGGGGCTGATCTGCAGGCCTTCTGGGAAAAAGAGTGAAAAACAATGGCATGTTTGAGTTAACTCTTCTTGTGCTGTATTCGTGCTGTTTCCATAGCAGTGCAGGACTATATATATTGCAGTGATAAGAATAAGCCCACACTGGCTGAACATGTGACAGGAGGGAAAAATGCCCTTCAACCGCTCAAACAGTTTCATCAAGATATCAGTGAATAAAAAGCATCAACTGTGTCATGTGATAGGTGATGATATTAAATGGAAGGAGAAATGAAATGGGCACATGTACTGCAGTGGGTCATTAGTTAGTTGGACAGATTAAAGGTGGCATGAAAACTACCTTTCATGCCTACGGTACTCTGGGTTTTCTACATTTGTGTTGACCAAGAGCCTTGTATTGTTCAATGGCCATGGGACAGTTTGCTTTATAGTTATGCTGGTGGTGTATTTCTGGACTGTATCAGTGTACACTTAACATAAAGCACCACAACTCCTTTATTAGAAGGGTAATTTGAACAGTAAATCGACCACAAAGTATGTTAATGATAGCTATTGTGGTTTGTAGTAGTGCCCTTTGCAGCAGTCATTTAATTGGAAGCTTTAAGTCATTGCTATAGTCATTCCTATTTTGTCATAGCGTGTTACTTTCTTACTGTAGCAGCAGAAAGATCATTTCTACAGTGAGCAGTAGGGATGCACCATCTAAGGCACCTCACGTTTCAATTCGATTGCGATTCAGCGATTAAAACAATTATTGATGCACCCTGATTCATCTTTTTTATAGTTTGTTTTTTTTCCTCACTCTGTAGCTACTGTGTAAATACCATTAATTGAGTGTTTGAGAGGCCACAAACACATTGACTACATTAAGCTGTCGCTCTGCCAGAACAAGAGGATGCATGCGCTGACACAAAAATCTGTTTGCCCACTTATCTAAATCTATGGGGCATAGGCAAATGAAGACAAATTATTCACAGTAAATGAATCATCTTTTTCAGAACAAAATTGGATCATTTCCCACTGCACACCACTGTGGAGCTCTAAGGCACAGACGAGAATCCTCTGTGAGATGAGATGTTTTAGCACGGCAGTACTGTGATGTGAACGTGACTAAAATGTTTCTACTCTGCAGCCCTCAGAGCCCTAACCCCTAATACTGTGTCATTAGCGGCCGCCATCTTTTGGTCTGCGGTCCGCTCCCTAATCTGTCCAAGCGCAACATGCTCTGTTTTTATTTAGTTCCACTATTGAAATAATCGATTATTGAACATTTATTAATCGATGCTGAATCATCACGTGTCAGGTGGTGATTACTCTATGAATCAATTTATCCATATGCCGCTGTGGTGTACGTTAGGTGTACATTTTCCTATAATATTTACGCTCTTTTCGTTTTCTCAGTCAACACAACAGCGAAGTGGTGGAAGCCGCAGCAGACTGGATTCATGGGAAGTTAATTTGCTGATGGTAGCTGGTTTCAGGTGGAGTGTAGGGAACAGAGAAGCTGACAAAAATAAGGGTGTTTCTATTTGCAGTCAGCAGACACTTACAGAGGCCTCTGGAGCACTTCATTAAACACTCTCACTTATGTCAGTCAGTTTTTAAATGAAATTAGTAGTTAGTCTAAGTTAGTAATTAGTCTTCTCATTTATATTTTACAATTTTGGTTGTGTTTTATAGGGTGAAAATTAGCATCTGTAGCGTCTAGCGTCTGTACCAAATTCCATTTGGTAGGATCTAAAGGTTCGATTTAATGTTGAATTACTATTGGTTGTTATTATGGTTTTCTTGAGGCAAGGTGTCTTTGGCAAGTATCAATGTGTTGCAGATGGGACTGCATGACCTGATCAAAACTGCCACCAGTAAAGTTAGCACAGCTGATAGTAGAGCTGCTAACTGTCTCTACCCAGCAACAGTGACGTGATAAACATTACGAGCATCTATCTCAGCGTCTGCAGGCAAAAAAATCACTCGGAATGTAGCATGACCAATTCATTTGTCATGTTTGCATATTAATACATTTCACTTGCATAAGCAAACAAGATTATAGCAAACAGCAGAGGGTGTGTTTTTGTCAGCCTGCTCACTGGTTATCTCCTCCCAGCTGGTCTCTGTGTTACAGATAGTCATGTAAATGTGCACCTGATAATCATGATGTTTTGTTACTGTACAAGCTTGGTGGTTGTTGTGATTAAAGTATTATTGAGACACAACTCGTGCTGTGAGATTGTCTTTCCTGACATTTTAAAATGCTTGATGGCAGAATGTTAAAAAAAAAACAGCCAGAAAGCAACAAAACACGAAGAATGTATATTGAGAAATGTAGCTGATGAAGGACTTTGAAGCACAAGAGAAGGCAGATGGAAAATGACGCTGTATCTCATGTGCAGAAGGGGTTTTGCCTTTAAAAAGACAGATGGATGAAAGAAGGGAGTACTGAAAACTTCCCAAGGGTAGTATCAAAAGTTCATCATGAATGTCTGGTCATATTTGTAGTGCTAAATACTTGATGTTTATCTCCTTTTGTCAAAAGAAAAAGTTTAAATAATGCTCCACCCTGGTCGTAAACTCCAGCTGGTTCTGTGAACCTTGGGATTACAGACTGAACTTTGACATTTCACTTCAGCACAAATTAGAAACGGTGAATGAAGGTTGTGGAAAGTACACCTAAGAAGAACAAACACTGGAGGTTTGGCTTCTACAGTTCACACCTGGCAGTGGCTTTTTGTTTTGCCCTGTTAATATGATACAGTATATTCATGCGTGACCGATGAACATTTGACACCTGGTAAATATGACAGGGTCATGTGATATTTGCGTGAACACCAGTTGTGTCTCCATGTTTGGGTAATTCTGTTCGGAAGGGGACAGGCTTTATCAGCCCGTTTGGATACATTTAGTCCTGATAGGACTTCAGTGAAGCTGGCCAGGCTTTATCTGTGTTTCTGTGTTTTAAGTCCAGCTCGTTGTAATGCCGCTTGAAGCAGAATATGGTCATAGAAGACAGATGCTGATTTTGCTGGTCACTGATCTGATTAGGACAGAAAGCAAAACTTAATGGATTGATGAAAGGAAAGCAGGAGGGACAAAAGAGAGGGGAAGAAGTGAACATAAACTCAGAGGTCACTCAGAGGTGTGGACAGAGTGTTGTGACTTTCTTATAATTAGATTCATCCATAGAAGGATGCTGAAATTAACTGTAGAAACAAGATTAAAAGAGAGGAGAGCAGATAATCTGACATTTCTAAAGACTATTGTAATAATCCCCATACAGACGCTAATTAGACCACTGTCCTGAAACAGAGGGAAACATGGAGGATGAGGGAAAAAGCTTAAGAAAGAGAAGAAGTGGGTGAAAAGGTCAGGGGGATGTGAAAAGACTGACCTGAGTGCTGGTGACATTGGCTACCACCTGACTAGTATTAGAGGATCACATACTCAAACTCATGCAAAGTGACACACATGCATACATCACATGTAGAGGTCCCAGTTCTCATTCCTTCTCTCTGCTCTCTGCTGATTACCTCAGACGGCCATTATGATGCTCCCTAAAATATTTGAGTTAGACTTTTAGGCGCCATGACTATGTTGCTGACCTTTATTGATATTGAATGTTCCTAAAAGATCATTCAAAAGATGCTGTAGTTTGTATCCCCCCAGAGCGTTGTGGGACTGTGTTGGAAAGGCATCCTCTGCATTTGACCCCCTTGACTTTTAGGAACAGTGTGAAGCTATTTCAGAAAGCTGCCTATTTAGTCATCTTTTTACTAAACATTTGAGTCCCCACATAGCTGAAAGAATTGCTCAGTCAGATGTTAATGCTGAGCGAAGCTGCTAGTTTGGCTTTATTTTGCGTCATTTGTGCGTCAGCGGTGATATCACTGTTCGGCAGCAAACATATCTCCTTGCTTGTTAGGATTTTGGGGCCACTTTCTGCTTTCTGCTGCAACACCCTTGCAGGATTGACATTTAAAAAAACATGCAGCTCTTTCATATCTCCTTCTGCTCTTTGCGTTCAAGCTGGTAAAGCCAACACTAACCAAAAAAAAATGAGAAACAACCCAGAGAACTAAGAACGCAAATGCAAGTATAATCCAGTTATGACTCATATAATCCTTTTGACAGTTTGGTGTCAAGATATGAAATGTTTGTCTCCTCGTGGGTGGGGGTTAGACAAAATAGAAGGGGGGCTGAGAGAAGGGAAAGGCATGCATGAATAAGATTAGGTGAAGGAGCAGGAAAGTGGGCGGAGAAAGAGACGACTGGGGGTCTTATGATTTGAAAATAAATGTAAAAAGGCAGACCAGACTTGAGAAAATGAAGGAATTTAGGAAAACACTAGAAAGAAAGTAAATAGAATAGAAAGAAATAGGTGGATGTATATCCGATCTTGCAGATTTGCAGTCAGCTTGCTGCGGTACACCAGCCTGTGGTTGGTGATGGCTATTAGCTGTGTGTTAAAGGTGTGTGTCAGAGGAGAGAGGGAATGCCCTTGACTGAGGCCAGCGAGAGGCTAAGAGCACTGAGGTGATGAGGCAGAGGGAGTGCAAGGGCAAAGGACAGAAGTAGGGTAATCTGTTAGGATAAGCAGAGCTGCCCTCCTTGCTGTTGAGCTGTGTGTGTTTTGTTTTGGAAACTTGCATGACAGCACATGCTGAGCCAGCCGACTGACCACACACGCATCCTCCAGGCCAGAGCAAAAGTGTAGGAAAGCATGTTGTTTAGGGTTGTGTTTATTGCTGATGATAGCATGACATCAGGCAAGCAAAGCACTGCGTCACCGTACCTTATTGTCAAGAAAGTGTGTGCTGTTCAGACGTTAGAGCATATACACAGCCAAAACACAACTTTTCATTTTTCATTAGATGTAGAGCACTAAAACCAGTTTTTAGGTCTAAAGGTCATAAAGGCTCCCGTGCAGTTTAAGTGTAGACCCCACTGGACACATAGGACTCTTTATTAGGAACGGCATACTTTGCTGACTTGTTAGTGTCATGGACTCCACATGTAGTGGAGGAATCACAGTTTGAAATTGATAATTATATGCGTCCTTAATGTTCTGGAGTTTTGTGCATTTGCATGTTTTTAAGTTGCAGTGTGTTGAGCTCTCTCCACAGCTACTGCCATAACCAATACTAGCAAGGAATGCACAGTAAAAGAACATTCAAGTCAATGGCTTTCATCAAACCACTGCAATGATAATCTTAGTGTGACAGATGACATATAGCTCACCTGGTAGAATGGGCGCCCCAGAAAATGAGGGTAAAGGGCAATTTTGGTCTGTGAGCTTTTTCTGCGTCATTCCCCTAACCCTACCCCAATTACTCCCCGTCTCTCCACTGTCAGGGGTCAGGGTTAAAATGAAAAGGTTAACAGTCAACTACTGACTTCAAACTCAGCACTGTGCTTTCTTGAGTCCACAGCAACACAGGCTAAGTGTAAATATGTTCAACACCCAAGAACTAATAACTGATTACTATTACAACCAAAGGTCTTTTTAATTAGTAAATAATGTTTTCCTACTCATTATCTGTCATAACTCCATATTAATAGAATCTAGAATCTTTTGCAGGTCACTGCTACTTTAAAGCAACTGTAAAATTTAAGGGTATTTAACATCAAATTATGCAAAGTGCATAATTTTTGATGTTTCCAGGTACATTCACAAAGTTTATTTTTTAATAGTTAGCCAGCAGTAGCCACAATCTGTAACTATGCTGCTTAAAAATATTAATTTCTAAACCTCATGCAAGTCTATTCAGTCTATAAGTCTATTCACAACATTGCATCAAAAGAATACAGCATAGTTGAATTGTAAACGGTGATTGCCGGTTTATGTCATTCTCTGTCTGTGTGTTTCCCACACTGCATGTTGGGAAATGTGGGGTGAGCATGGCTCCCTTGTGGAAATGTGGTATTAGGCCTGACTTGGGATTTAGTTTCTGTTCTGCTCATGCGCCTTTTTGTGAAAAGAAGCGATTTTTCTCTGTGGTGAAAGAAAATGTAGTGAGAGCAGAGGGGCTGATAGGAATGTTTGCTGTGAAAGAGGCTCACTGTGGTGGACTTTCTATCCTAACCATGTTTGGAAACTGCTCTCTGTCTCCTCGGCATTAATTTCTCAGGTTACAGTGACAAGCAGTTTTGTATCGATTGTATGGCTTTGTTTTTATAGTCGATGAAGAATCCTTGTTACTCCATCAGCATGCAGAACAGGATTTAAGGTTAGGTGCTGTCTACCTGGGTTAAAAATAGTGCTGCAGTCTGACCTGTCAAAATATCAGAGCAATAAGAAGATCATACAATGTTCATAACTGCCTTTGTATTGACTGTTTGATCATTTCCCTGTGTTGTTTGTTGTAAGTGTTGATGTTGTTTACATGGTTGTAGAGATCGCCCTGGTGAGTCCAGGCTGGCTGTGTGGGCTGTAGCTTGACCTTGACTTGCTCTGCTGTTTTGCTGCAGAAGCAAGTTTGTCCCACTCTGCCGCTCTTTGACTGGCTGGCAGGCTGGCTGGCACACAGTGAACCCATTGTGGTCTTGTACCCTGCTGGCATTCTGAAACACTGACTGACTGACCACTCTACTATCCAACCCCTGAGCAAGAGCGGATGAAAGAGGGCGACTGTCCTTCTGTCCTGCTGGTGCTCATTGACACTGAATGACTGCTGTCTACTCCCCTCTCCACAGCAGTGGTATACACTGCAGATTTACTAGCATGAAGGAGACCGACAGACCCATGGACTTTACTGCTCGCAGTATAAAGGAAAAGGAAAATAACAAAATGCATCAGTACAATGCTAACGTGCCCATCCACCCACCAGACCAAAATATTTAAAATCTGTTACATCTCTTCTGCCTTTTTTTTAATAAGCCACGTAAATGGCGCAATGCCTTCAGATGCTGTCAGACGAGGTGTTAGTTATTAGTTATGTGTGTAGTATCTGAAACAAGCTGGCTATACAGGGAGAATCTTGCACCACAGCAGCATTGACTTTATGTTGTGATATTGCTGTGTTCTCTGTAACTGTGTTTTCATTCATCCGAAATGTTATAGTACAGGACGTCCTTTTTCAGGGTGAACCCGTTCAGTATGACCTGTAATTTAAACAAAAGTGCGAGCGTCGAAGGGCGGCAGACAAAATGCAATTTCTAAATCTAACATGTCGACTTTAAACACTCAGAATAATTAAAAACGAACAAAAACATTGGACTTTGGCTGATCTGCAGGCTTTAGTTGATGTATGAATGTAGGAGATAGACATTCTGAATTCATGGAAGAAAACCTTGTTGTTTACAGACTAAGTTTCTATGGTTACACATTCAAAGTTATAAGGTACCTGATCTTCTGAAATAGGTTTAACTTTTTTCCCATTATTTAATCAGTAAACCCAAATTTTCCCTCCTTATTCTTAACATACTCAGTTTTCACTAAACCTGCTTTATGAAACGGGTCACAAGTAGAGCAGGGTGCACCATAAAGTGGCCCTGCCACGTTAGATTCCAGCCTGCAGCCTTTATACTGCTCGACATCCCCTCGTTTCTGCCCCCAGTCCTTCCCGTTTCTCCACTGTCATCAATTAAAGGCAAAAAAATATCTTAAAATGTGACGGCAGAGGAAAAACACCCAGAAACTGCTTGTGGTTCAGAGGGTTGACTATGAAATCAACACTATCATTTATCCAATAGCTTGTGTCCGTATAAACATTCTTTTCCGGCAGAAAAATGCTGCCTGGCGAGCACTTCATCTCAGCACTTGACTGAGGAAAAATTGCCGGTACATTGCTTGCGGTTTTGTTTCTATGACAACATTACTGTAAAAACCAACATGCAGTGATAAACATATTCCCACAAATGGGCTTGTTTTTTTGGTTTTGGTGCTTTAACTCCTCTGACATGTGTTACTGGTGACAAGTTCTGCCTATATAACTGTGTACGTAAAAAAACAACCGAGGAGATCAGCGCCTCTCTGTCAGGATGTTTGATTCAGAATGCTTGTTGCAGCTATACAAATCTTTTGTGCGATGCTAAATTTCCTGTCCCTGCTATAGAATTTACCAAAACATGATTTGAGTGAAGCAGTTCATCGTTAGAACAAAGTCAAAGTTAACACTTAACCTTCAAAATGCTCCAAATATTCTGCTCATTTGCAAAACATGGTTGATAAAAAAATATATTTAACATCAATGGCACAAACATTCACCCTTTAACCCTGTAATCTTACACGGTGTTTAATTTTCATGTTTTTGTGTCTGCAGGCTTTCAAAGAGATGCTGTATACTGCCCAAGACCAGGCCCCATCTATTGAAGGTAACACACACACATACACACACCGTGTGCCTAATTTACTTCGAGCACCAGATTTAGTTGTGTCTTCATTCGATAAAACAATGTTTTACTGTTTAGTTCTGCTTAGAGTATTTGTGTTGAGAAGCAGCGAGTTAGATGATTTAAACAGTTTGTCTGTAAGCGTGTGATCATTCGGCATCTTTAGACAATGGCCCCAGCAGACAAAATGCCACTCCTTCTCTTTGAGCCATGCAGCTTGATACCACCAATTATTTTTATAGGAGACTACCTCATCCTGCATTATTGCTTAATTATGTGTCTACACTAACAACGGCCACAAAGTGACCAAATTTAAGGCCCCAAAGTCTCTTAAAACATCTTAAAACCAGTTATCAGAGTCCTTTTTTCATCATGTAATGACAGGCCTCTTTTAAGTAATGCTAAACAACATGAGTGGCACAACACGTTTCCTTGGTATCTTTTCTTTTATCTTGTTTTTTCGACAGAACATTTCCATCTTAAAGGATCAAAAATAGGACATCATAATCTTAGAACAAACCATGATTGCAGCATACTCGCTACCTGTCTTGTTGGGCTTACAGAAGCTCATATAACTGCAGAGCACTTGTACTGTATATGACGTCACTTGTACATCTGCCAGCTGCGCATTGATCGATGCCATGTATTGGGCTGTTTGTGTTACGTGTTTCCATGAGAGGGTCATCAGACTTACTGACCCGCTCAGGGTTTGTCCTGTGAATTCACACAGTTCAGTTTTAAACCTTTAAGAATATTTTCGGCCTTCGTCTGTGCAAACCTTTGAGAGAAAAATCAGAAAGTTATTGAGTCTGGCAGTCAGTCTGTCTGCAGAATTAAAGGTAAAAGTTGTATTGTTACAAACTGGTGTGTGTAAATGCATGTCTTTGAAGCTGCGTATCATACTACCCACTATTCTTTCTGTATTTAATGCTGTCGACCTTAAGGGTTAGCTTTACTAGCAGAAGAGAATACAGCAGAATTATCAATAAATTAGACTTAAATTATATCGCTCTTTTGGTGCAGGTTAGTGCAATTTAAAGTGCTTCACAGATGATGATAGACTGATACACAGCAGAGCCAAAAAGACAACAAATAGATTAGAAGAAAAAATAATAGATAACAACACGAATAGGGTCGTTTTAGTTTTTATCTTTCTGCTCTAAAGACCAAGTGAGTTAGTGCACCAGCATCTGCTTATATTATATATATTTCTTGACAACTATTATAATCTCTGTTGTCGTGCTGTGATCAAGTCAGAACATGTCTTCATGTGATCTTTATCAAAACCTGCCTCTGAAATATGTACACACGTCACTCTGGGCCTGATATACAGGCATTATTTGTCCCTTAACTGTTTATTGATGTGTAAGTGTTACATGATGCGTGATAGAGATAATGGGGCTCTGCGGTGTGAGATGTATTTAACCCATAATGTATACCTACATGTTATGATCTGTCAGGATCCTATAAACAGTACATGATTCTTTTCCCTCTTTCCACGGAGTACCCATCTCATAATTACAAACTGTAAATGACTGTGTTAGGAGCCAGTATGTCAGGTAGGTGTTTAGCTTCTTAGCATTTTCCTTAACAGATGATTGTATTGCTTATGTACGCAGCAGCATCCAACATGTTTATTAAACTCAATTTTCACCATGTCCTGCTAATGTTTTCCAGTAATCCTCACACATGTTGCCATCATTGAGATGATAATGCGGTCGAGAGAGTAAAGTACAATCAATTATTGCTTTAACCTGTGTTTTGTTCTCTTTTGGACGACATCATCATGCTTAAGTAAAACCCTTCAGTGCTGTCAGCAGTTAAATTAAGGTTGTAGATGAGCATGTTTAGGTTGGAAGGTAACTCCAAAATACAAACCTGTTCAGAGAGTTGGTGTTGATGTGTTTGTGAGACCAGACAGACTGTATATTTTACAGTTGATCTAATTATATCCATTTTGTTGTTTTCACAGTTATTATCTTGCAGACCTTGTTTCTGACACTTTCCCCACTATATGGTGCTATGTTTGTTACATATGGAACAATAGTCACGTGTTTCACCTACTGGCATGATTCACACCTTGTTCCATTCTCCAAAAGTTGTCCCAACTATTGGTGCTCACACTGACTGCTATATTTACAGCAGCTCAGCTGACTACAATGTCTGGAAAGTGACTAATCTTGTGTACTTTAGTCTGGGGATTGTCTGGCGAACACCTGCTCATCCGAACTCTTCTTATGTCCAGGTTACATTATTTGCAGTATTGTATGTGGACATTGCTTTTAGATGGTTCATCAAAATCGAAAGACGTCTTTGATTTTAGGACTGGCAGGCAAGCAAACATCCCTGAACAGAGCAATGACCAATACACTCAATACAATTATTGCAAACCGACAATGTAGCAGAAGAGATCTAAAATTATTACATATCAACTGGCAGCATCCAGGGCCAAGTGCCAAAAACTGCAGTTCCTTCATTTACCACCTCAGGGGGGGCTCCAAAGGTGAGTCAGTCCCCATACACTATGCAATCACTGTGCAAGTTTACCCAGCTCCACATGTGATAGACTGCTTTCCCATTATTTGGATTAACCAGATCTTAGGCTGACTCGTGTTTTGCCAGCTGGCAGCAGCCAAAGCCTCCCAAGCTGCACCTCAAAACCACTCTTTTAAAATCGGGAAATAGGGAAGGTTAATTCATCTGTATTTAGAGGCTACCGGCATCTAGTGGCTAGTTGTGGTATTGCAGTGTATAAGTTAGCTTCAGGCTTAAGGTGAGTTTTAAAAAAAAAACAAGTCTCTGTTACCTACAGACATATGACCAGGGTTATTTTCTATGGAAGGAATCCAGAATGTCTTGTGTTGTCCACAGCACTGAGAATTTAATGTCCTTTTAAGGCTATGAATAACAAGTACGGGTAACACTGAAGGAAGAGGAGTTCCTAAAATATGTTATGAACTAACTAACACGTAATGCTGTTCATGCCCAGTAAGTCCTGTTTAAGTGTCTATGAGCAAAACACAGACCTGGACTGCTCCCTCCAAATGTGAATGTGTGTAATAGTGTCAAAGTAAAGCAGGGTGTTGCTGAAAAATAGAGCTAAAAACATCAATTGTCAAATGGAAAGTATAGCCTATTACTGAGAGACAGACATGTCATAATGATAATAATCATCATGACATGAGCTGAGACACAGAAAGAAAAGAGCAGAATAAGGCCAAAAAGGGATAAGGAGATTACTGCAGTCTGACTGTGGTGGCTGTTTGTGTATTTGTGCACAAGTGAGAGAGAGAGAGGTAGAGAATGAAAGAGAGAGAGGGAAGGAGGGAGTGGTTGGGACTCTCCAATTTAGTTAATTTGGTGTCTTGTCTTAAAGTAGCCAGTCTGAAACACAGTGAATCACTAAGTCTGCACAGTCTGACTCAAAACCACCTGCCCGGACTGTTGTTGACGTGACGGCGGGGACAAGTTAGCGGTTGAACACACAGGTTCTCTCTGTCCGCTGTTCAATTAAAGGTTACCAGAATCCGTCCTAGCATGAGATCTTAAGAGTGGAGAACAAAAAATTGATGTAAATTACAGGACTGAGTTCTGGTAAATGTATAAAAACAAAGTGTTTGGCTCACTGGGAGGAACAGGAATTAAACTTGTTGCCATGCTTTTAGGGATGCAAGTAAATACAACACTGATATCAACATTCTCCTCACAGTATTAATGTAAAAGTTAGTTAGATTTCAATCATAGATTTGATTTTAGTTTGTGCCAGTGCATGAAGATGTAGAGTAAATAGTGTTATGTTTTGATAGAGATTGTGAGATGTAGATTACAGGTTTAGTGATAATTGTTCTTGATTCAATTCACATTATTATACCAGGCAGCAAATACTCTCAGTGTCAGTCAGATAAATTGTGTGTAGTTATTTTCTTCATATTTTATGATTACCACACAGCTCCACTTCTTTTATTTACCTAATTGCCAAAGACGATATATTCACACATATTTTTTTTAATACACTATCGCTGAGAACATCAATCATCTAGCAGTTTCTTACACTTTAAAATCATCCACACATCTTTGTCCCTTTTATACATACTCTCATTGATGTCTTTTTGGATATGACTGCATACTATCTCTGTCTTATTGACCAATGGGCAACATTTCATTTCTGTTGATATCAATGTCTTCCTTCTAAATTTGTGCATCTCAGTTGCATTTATTGTGGTTACTTGATTAATGCTACTTTCTCTGGGGTTTCCCTAAACTGTCATGTGTGGTGACACCTGTGGCTGCCCCCATTTCACATATTACAGTAGCTGCATTAAGAACAAACACCCTTTGTGCTGCTGAAATCTGAGTTCTTCTTAGGCCATTTAACCCATTATGTTAATATGAATCAGGGTAACTGGTGTAGAATATTGCACATGACCCTTATTATATGTCTTTATCTTTCACTCTTTCATTGACGTTTTTATTTACTTGGCTTTGTAATTAGCTGTGTAAAAGCACCATTGCTCATTCTGTGTAATGTGATTACATAAAGTGTTTCATTTGGCTGGATTACTTTCTGATCCCTAAAACAGTGACTTTTTAAGGTCTTGCTTGTTAAAGCTTAATAGGTTTATAGAGCTGCTGCATACATTGGTCTTTGTCCATATCACTAACCACAATATCAGTGTAAAGTGGTGTTGGTGTGTGTGCTTTTTCACGGCAGTTTCAGCAGGTTAATTAAAGTGCAGTGAATGTTTGATTAGTGTATGCTTCTTGCTCCCATATTCTACTAAGATGTGTAATGGAACACACAAGATGAGTCTTGAACACTTGATGTGTATAAAGCAAACAGAACATTTCACAAATCGTGGTAGGTTATCGCCCTGCTGCTGTTTCACTGCTCCCTCTGCTGGTTGGAGGAGAACTATCCAGTGTTGTTCTAATAAATCCTGTCTTGTTTTAGTCACAGATGAAGATACAGTCAAGAGGTACTATGCCAAGTTTGAAGAGCAGTTCTTCCAGACATGTGAAAAAGAACTGGCCAAAATCAACACTTTCTACTCTGGTAAATAACAACGTGCAGTTCTTCTCACACAGTTATAGTCCTTGAAATCTCTCATTTCTACCACTGACAGTGTCCTGTTCCCACTTTCCTGTTCCTGTGGCTCTCCTTCTTTAACATGGCATTTCTGCTGTTCCTCCAGAAAAGCTGGCTGAGGCTCAGCGGCGATTTGCCACACTGCAGAATGAGCTGCAGTCCTCTCTGGACGCCCAGAGGGAGAGCTCGGCCAGTGGGCGGGGCCTCAGGAGGAGGAAGACGGTGTTCGCCCTGTCACAGCAGGAGAGATGCAAACACAGGAATATAAAGGACCTGCAGCTGGCCTTCTCCGAGTTCTACCTCAGCCTCATACTGCTGCAGAACTATCAGGTGCACACACACATCTCATCCCAACAGCACCGCATTAGTGTGTGTGACAGGGACCTTGCTTATAAATTACTGTAGCACTGTATTGATCAATATTTAATGGACATGACTCAAAATAGTGTCAAGAGGCATCCCTCGTGTAGGGCTGATCATCAGTTCATTATTCAAATAGAAATATGATATGATAATGAAGTCCACAGGCTGAACAGATTTACTATTTGCATTTTTGCAGCCAGTCATTCTCCACATAAGAAAGCCTGCAGATCAGTCAAACAAGTATTAATACAGTATGTATATACAAACAGAATGCCTGGCGTGTTTGTCAAAGTCATTTGCTATACAACATTTTAAAAGCTGTTTTCACTGTTTAATAGACTGATAGTCTGAGTCTGTCTGATAAGTGATAGACTTAATTGAGGGTCACAAAAAAAGCACAGATTCAATGATCAATAATAAAGTAAGTTACATCTTACGTAAATAAATCCCCAGTTCTGAGCTTGTGGTTTCCCATCCTGCAACATCGCTGTTCTCTCTCACTGCGTAGCTGTGAAAAGCTCGGCAAGCACATTTAGCAGCTGAAGAGAAAGCTTTTCACAGGAACTGAATGTAGAGTGAGGAGCAGACACTAACATCATTGCAAATGAATTCTCCTAAATGTGTAAACTACTACCTTTAACTCCCCAAATTAACCCTCTGATTCCCTCAACTGCCAGCAGGGTTGACACCTGTGCCTTTTTTTAATGACTTTTGTAAGCAAAACGCCATTTCTCCTGCAGCCTCTGGGGGCTGGCTGCTAAAGTGAGTCAGTTTCCATAGACCTCCATGTTTAAATGTCCAACTTTACAAACATATGTATGAATTTCCCCGTTTGTGACAACTGTATAGGGGGTTGAATTTTTATATATTCTTTATAATATAACCAATTTTAATGTTATTCAAATGGCAGTTGCTGACTTACATTGCAAGCTTCCTGCTTTCATGACCACCCACCCACCTCAGCTCCACCTTTTTGCCTGTCTTTGGTAGTTTAAGGAAGTAAATCAGTTTATCCAGAGTTATTGTAACTATTAAAACAAAAATAATCATTTGACATTGAGCTTTCAAATGCGTCCTGCGTGACCAATGGTTCTGTCTGTTGTTTTTTTAAAAAGTTGGTGTGTTTTTATGCAAACCGTTTGAAAATTCAGTGAGTGTTGGCTGATCTGCTTGCCGCCTGATGTGCAGAGGACACTGGGAGGCTGTAAAAATGTAACCTGTCATATCTATCGCACCATTGGTGAAAATGTTATACTTACTGATTCCAGTGTATTTACATTTTGTAGACGTTTGATGTTATTTATTCATTTCTATAAAGCCTTCTCTCTCTATCTCTCACCCCATTCCACACAGAACCTGAACTTCACTGGTTTCAGGAAGATCCTGAAAAAGCATGATAAGATTCTGGAGACATCGAGAGGGGCCGACTGGAGGGTGGCCCACGTCGAGGTGGCTCCATTTTACACATGCAAGAAGATCACACAGCTCATTTCTGAGACTGAGGTACACATGCATATGAAAACATACTCCTGCTAATAAGCCTTAACTAAGATATCCATCACTCTGGCTGAGGCTAAGCAGACTGTCAGCAGTAAGAATCAGAATTGTCCTCCGTTTATCTTACAGGCACTGGTCACAACAGAGTTGGAGGGTGGTGACAGGCAGAGGGCCATGAAGAGGCTGAGGGTTCCTCCACTGGGAGCTGCACAGGTAACTCACCCAGTGTTGCCTGTCCTTTACTTGCAGAGGTTATTAATCTGTTAAACGCTTGGTTACATGATCTGATCTAAGGTGTTTCTTTGTGGCAGCCTGCTCCTGCATGGACCACATTCAGAGTCGGCCTTTACTGTGGAGTGTTCCTCGTCTTAATAGTCACCGTGGTCATTGCAGGTAACAAATTCCATATATTGGCTGGCAATCATGAGATATTTATAATGATAAAATGAGTCAAGTTTTACTTCCTGGAATGTGATTGTTTGTGTTCAGGCCGGATTTGGATTCCCCATCTTGGCCACAGCAGAATACACTGTGAATTCAGGAAGAAAAAAACTGAATCACTGCATCAAAATTAGGAAGTAGTTTGTAGTTTTTTTCCGTGCCATCTCCATTTGTGTGCAGGTTTTCCACAGATCTTGTCATAACAACGAGTGTTTCTAAATGATGGATATTCTATAAATTGTGAACTGCTGCAGATTGTCATAGAACAGTGGTCTGCTGAAGGTGCACATGGTGTCCATTTACTTTAGTATTTTATTATTTTTGTCTTTTTTGGTTAAATATGTGGTCATGTGATTTTTAAAGGATTCATCTCGTTGTAATCACTTGATGGTGTCTGCCTTTGTCAACAGGAACTGTGGTGATTCGTAGTTCTGATGTGTGGCCTATGGTCAGGATCTACAGAGGTGGCTTCCTGTTAATAGAATTCCTCTTCCTGTTAGGTATACATACAAACACACACACACACACTCTGAACACATTTGGATTCTGAGACGGGTGTAAAGTTTCTGTTCATCCATTTATGATGAGTGAAATTCCTCAGTGCTAGAAAAAGTACTGGATTGAGTTTTATTGCATGTGCTAAGCATACACGGTATCCTGGTCTCACTTCCTTGATTTTGTTTTCCAGGCATTAACACTTATGGTTGGAGGCAGGCAGGTGTTAATCATGTTCTCATATTCGAGCTCAACCCCAGAAACAACCTGTCCCACCAACATCTGTTTGAGGTCAGTGGCTGCACACATGCACATCTTCTCACCTTTTAAACACTGATGTAAAGGTAGCATGGATTAGACAGAGGATGAGACAGTTCCCCTGGTATTGAACACTGTAATCATACTGTGTGTGTGTGTGTGTGTGTGTGCGCGCGCAGATTGCAGGTCTGTTGGGGGTGCTGTGGTGTGTCAGCCTGCTGTCCTGTCTGTTCAGTGACAGCATCCTGGTACCAATGCAGGCCAACCCTCTGGCTCTCTATGGCTTCTTTCTCCTCTTCCTCATCAACCCCTTCAAGACCTGCTACTACAAGTCCCGCTTCTGGCTTCTCAAACTTCTGGTAACAACGTCCAGTCATACAGAGTTTGTGTTGGTTTAACTGTAATGTTTTCTTCATCTTTTTCCATCCATATATCATCCATATTTGATGCATGGAATGAATGAGTTGATTATAGATACAGCAAGAGGGAGCCAACAAGTAAAAGTCACACAGCAGCAGATTGTTGTCAGATGTGGTCCGATTTCTCAGATTTCATAGCACCACTGCAGATGATGCAGAAAGACAAGTTCCTGTGTTTCTTGGTGAAGAGACACCGACATTCCTCTCCGTCTTCCTCCACAGTTCAGAGTGGTGACGGCTCCATTTCACCGCGTTGGATTCGCAGACTTCTGGCTGGCTGACCAGCTGAACTCTCTAGTGGTGGTTCTGATGGATCTGGAGTACATGATCTGTTTCTACAGTTTTGAGCTGAGCTGGAACAAACGTGACGGACTCCTCAAGGAAGGTGAGACTGTGAGATGTATCCTGAAATGCCAAAAATACACATCTCAAAGCTGTGATGGAATGATACAGATGCACCATGACTGATTGACTGATCCTGCTCAGGTTCAAGTAATGACGTGTGTAACTCCTACTCCTACGGCGTCCGTGCGGTGATCAAGTGTCTTCCCGCTTGGTTCCGATTCGTCCAGTGTCTGCGACGTTACCGTGACACCAAGCGGGCCTTCCCTCATCTGGTGAATGCGGGAAAATACTCCACTTCCTTCTTTGTTGTCACTTTTTCCGCCCTCTACAGCACACACAAAGGTAGACACACACACACTTGGCCTAAAGTTTGTATGAATGATGCGATGTCCTTTAGCAGCTCACTCACACCAGACCCACAAAACAAACATCAGATACAGCAGCGATGAAGGCTGACTGTGCTGTTGTCTTAAAATACCAGCGCAAAAACTACAGCTAACTCGCACAGACTGCACCTGCCTGAGAAGAAGTAACTTTTCATCCAGCAGGTGGCAGTAGTCTTCCCTCATCCAGAGGGAAATCGGAGGAGCTCGACAGGATGTGGCCTCTGATTTTCCTTGCAAGGTCAATGGAAAATTAAAAATAAGCTGGTCGGCTTTTAAAGATGTCAAATAAGATTAAAAAAGAAAGGCTGGTGCAGCACATGGCCATGTCCCTAGTTTGTCCACAGCAGATGGCTGTGTTAAAAGACTACTATTTGAAATAACTCACAACAAATGCATAGAACACCTTTGCTATCCTCTCTCTGCTCCTCAGCGGACAGTCCTGCAGAAGCAGAGATCTTCTTCTATCTGTACATCGCCTGTGCTGTGGTCAGCTCATGTTACACACTGGTGTGGGACCTGAAGATGGACTGGGGCCTGTTTGACCGAAACGCAGGGGAGAACACCTTTCTGAGAGAGGAGATAGTCTACCCACACAAGGTCCGTCTCCACGCAGGACAGTCTGAGAGTGAGCAGTCTCTGAGAATGTGCTCACCATGTTGCTGTCTCTCTATTTCTGCAGGCCTATTACTACAGTGCCATAGTGGAGGACGTTCTGCTGCGTTTTTCATGGGTTTTAACTATCTGCCTCAGCACACTCACTGGTTATGAAAGCATCTCCGACATACTAGCTACAGTGCTTGCTCCACTGGAGGTCTTCAGGTACTCAAAACTCTACTCCACTCCACCACCAATCAGTGATCTGCTCTTAATTTTAGGCCTGGAGCTGCTTAGAATTCCAGAAGAAAGCTTCAATATGTAACAATCACTGTTTGCCCTTCCCAGGCGTTTCGTATGGAACTTTTTCCGTTTGGAGAACGAGCACCTGAATAACTGTGGTGAGTTCAGGGCCGTCAGAGACATCAGTGTGGCTCCGCTCAATGCTGATGACCAAACCCTGCTGGAGCAGATGATGGACCAGGAGGACGGAGTCAGGAACCGGCAGGGCAAGAAGAGCTGGAAGAGGAGCTACAGCATGAGCCTACGCAGGCCACGACTGGCCTCACAGTGAGTGTCGATCCTGGATCAAGTACACAGTCAAACAAACATGCCACAAAAAGTGGTAAAGTTTGAACAGATTGTCACGCATGTGGAGATAAATGATGAGGTCACGATTTTAACACTCTCTCTCCCCTCCTTCAGGTCCAAGTCCCGTGACACCAAGGTTTTGATAGAGGACACAGACGATGACTCCTGACATCAGGCCACGCCCCTCGCCTGGGTCCAGAATTTATTCAAAGGAGGAAACTCCACCTCCTAACTGAGAAATTACCCAGCGAGCGGGCGTTGAACTCTCATCCACAGACGAGTTTTAGGCTCTGCGCCATCTTTTCTCCAATGCATGAGCCTGTGTTTGGGTTCAGAACTTATTCAAGGGAAGAACTCTCACCCTCTTGAACAACCAACCCAGCTATGTGGCCAACCTACTTTCAATAATAACCAATGGTGGGCTTATCACTCGAACTCTACCTTACCTAAGCAGTGGGTTAAAAACTCCTCCACACCTACAGCCACCTAGAGGTGGACTCATATACTGCACCCACTCCTCAGCCATTGCTCGGGCTTCCAGGCCTAGCATGAACAACGCAGCTAAATGGAACGCAAAGCCGATCATCGTGCGTCCTCTCTGTGCCACACAGCTCCCACACAGGGAGAGGCTGACTGCTCAAAGCCTGCTGCTATCCTTTAGCTATTAGCCCCCTCCACTCCAAGCCAGCACCCAGGTACTGCTTAGCCAGAGGCCTTCAATAAAACATGTAAAACTGGCACCTCGAGAGATGTGAAGTCACCAGGAGCCCCACACCTCCTCCTCTTCCTCCTTTTCCTCCTTTGTTATGGTGACGACAGACTGTGCCGATGAACAAATCATAATGCCAATCAGTCACACGCTTTACTCCCGTTCAGCTTGCCCCGTCACAGAGCTGCCTACCCGCACCTTACACGCGTTAGAGACACGCACTTTGTAGGAAATGTGAATTGGAATGCCTCCCACACACACTTTTAATAGATTTCATTCTCACATGTGCAACACCGTTCTTCTTTTTTTGAGACCCCAGCAAGAAAACGCACACGAAGACATGTAGTTATTTGTGACCATGGCTGTAAATATCTTGACGGACCAGATTACAAGGTGGTGTGACAATTTTAAGCATAAAAACAATGTGGAGACAGTGGAGCAGCAGCTGGAATGACTGTTCAGCCACAGAGCGGGGAGGCAAATGACATTTTTTTTATTCAGGAAAAAAAATGAAGATCATCTTAATGATCCCGCGTAAGACCCTGTGTGAAATGATCCTCCATCTGGAAGTGGTTCTGGTGAATGTGAGTGTGCATATGTGCGTGTTCATTCAGGATTTAATAAGAGTTCTAAGGTTTTTCTTTTCATCCTCTGAAACCTTGGTTGACAGACTGTTTGATTGGAGCCTGTTGGTTTATTATAAACTGTTTAAAATGTGTCAGGGTGATGAGAAGAGAGGGACGCCTGTCTGTCATCCATTAGTTCAAACTGTCACAGTCTTGAGGGATGGTGTCGTTCATCGAAGTGCATGCTGATGTCACTCAGGTTTAGCAAGGGGTTAAGCTTGGTTGAAAGAAATAACGTGTTTATCCTGAGACAAAGCCATTTTAATATATAGTTGTATGTTCAGATGTCTCCCATAAATCCTCAAACAGTAGCAGGAGAGTTTTATGTCGAGCTCCAAATTAGCCCGTGCGTGTTTGCTTGTTGCCTTAATAAATGATCTACATGTCCACATCTTTCTAAAATAGACTAACCAGAAACCCACCCTGGTTATTTACCTTTTTTTCAGCTTAACAGGACTCTGGTTAACATTAAAGAATTATGGTACAAGTTGTGTAGTTTGTGTAGAACAAACTTAAAACATTTCTGACACAATCACAACACATGAAAAATATCTGCTTATGCCTTGATGTATATTTTCCACCAAAAAAAAAAAAATATTGCAAATCTTCTTAAATGTGTAAATTGACAAGAACAAAAAAAAATATGGGAAAAAATAGTGAATGTTCTTTGTCACTAAATTTGTAGTAAATAAAGCTTCCGTATTGTTTTGACATTGTCGAGTTAAAACACTCACACTACAGTTACTGTTCAGTTCAGGGACTCCCTGTCGTTTCGTCAGCCGTGTGCGTCGGTGTCTGTGTGTGCTGCCGCATCGTTAGAGCCTCGCGTTGGATCTAATGATCCTCTGATGCTTCTTAAAGACAGGTAGTTGTGATTACACTGGAGAATATTTGTAATGCAGTGAGGAGGTTGTCACATTCCAAAACATGGTTCTCGGACATGTTGCCACAGTGTGACCATAGTCAGTCCAGCATCTGATGGTTGCATGGTCTTAGGTGTTCATGTCTTTTTTTTTTTTTTCAAACAACATTGATGAAATTTAAGAACCACTCCTGCAGGCCAATAACAATGTCCGCACTTTATTGCCAAACTTTATGTGTCGCATTTGGAAGTGGGCTCTGTGGCTCAGTGGAGCACCTATTTTACATTTTACCTTTAAGTCAACTCAAAACATAGTGTAGTTTTTTTTTTCTTTTACTAGATCAAAGCTCATTCTGGATTATTATCTCCATACACAGGCTGACATTCCATGTTTTTGTCCTTATAGCAGTCGATGTAAGCTAATTTAGCTTTGATTTGCTAATGAGCGTTAGCACACTTCAAAGCATGAAGAGCTTTTCTTTTTTCTCTTTGATTAATTTATTGTATGAAATGATGTTCAGTGTGTTAAGGAGCATACATTAAACAGTACCGTGGAGGGAAACAGAATAAAATGTCCTGGAGCTACTATAACAAAGTTAGTGATTAACTAACCCTGTGCTTATGAACTAAATCCAAATATTTGGCAGGATGATTTTTGCTGTGTCACATTCTGGTGATCCAGCCCTGAAACACGTCACCATGTAGCTCAGCTCATGACAATCAGTACATTAGCAGTCTGGAATGATGCTGCCTGAAACAAGGTTGAGCTAATAAAGGCCAAAACATATTACCAAGATTTACTCACTAGGTTTTGGAAATGATTGTTAAATTAATTTGTGCATGTATTTTTCTGGATTCTGTGTAATTTAGTTTCCTATCTGTGCTTTTTTTGCACAGCTTCAGAACAACTCTTGTGTGTTCACTTCATTTAAAGACAACATTATCCTTTTTTTGTGATCTCTCAGGTTTCCATGTTGACATGAAAAACATCACAAAGCCATATTCCACAGTGACAGGAGTAGAGTGGGGGATGAGGTTAGGGTTGAGATTTGTTCTCAGGATATTGTGAGCACATTTGCACCTCAGCCTGCTAGCCTGCACAGAACCTTCCTGACTGCCTGTCTTACATTCCTTTTTTCTGTCCACAGCTATTATTTTTTTTTTTATATAATACCTCACTCCACCTGGGAGATCTGCTTTTAAAGTATGCATCCAAATCCTGGACCAAAATCTATGTTTTTTTTTTTAAACCCTCTTTGTCATTATTTGCTTTGTTTATTCTTTAGTATTGTTTCAGCTGCCTGGGCTCTGACTGAGTTACCACAGTGGGTTAAATGGACTGTTTTGTTGTCTTTCTATGTATGATCAGTATGCACTTCCGTTCTAAAATAATGTTTCAAACTGTTGACAGACAGGTCAGTTCCTCTCTTTTCCAGCTGTCAGTTAAAAGTCCCACCAGTAGAGGGCAGGCCTGGGTATCAAGCTTCATATGATTTTGGTGTACTGAAAGCCAAAAATGAATGTCTGATCATATAAGGGTTTTTGTTCTAAATGTCAAACCATTGCAAATTTAGGGAAAATTCTTGGGAGACTGGATGCTGTAGGTACTGATACATAAATCCCTCATTGTGACCGGTGGTAACAGATATCAGGCCTGCATCTAGTCTGGTGGTTTCTGCTGGACCAAACAGGATCTGTTTTTTTTTCTCTTTCAGAATGTCTTATGAATGTTAACCCTGTGGTGTGTTAAAAGATCAAAATGAACATGTTATGTTAAAAACTGTTCTGAAGACCACAGCTGGCAGCTTCTGCAAAGTGTCGATAGGAAAACAGGGTCGTTGTGGCTGAGCTCACATGAGATGCTAAACGCTCCGTTCCCTATGGCAACACTGTCCACTTTAGAATCTCCTCTGGAAGGCGTTCTTCTCCTCAAGACTTTGACCGAAGCCAGATGGTTAAAGTCATCTGTTGTGTGGCGCCCCTGTGAGGACGTTATGTGTCCTCCGCAGCATGGAGCCTCTCCCGGAACACGTGGACGTGATTTATCTTTTTACACCATAAACTTTTTTCAGAGTCTGACTGACTCATCTGAGACTCTTTCTGATGGCTGACCCTTCATCCTCCTGGCTCATAGCAGCTCATTTTTACAATGAAAACCACATTTCCATTTCATGTTCTGACCCCACTGTGGTGTGACCCAGAGCTGTTGATTATACAATACATTATACATTGATGAATATATTGATTAGAAGCATTGTATAATCGGTGACTGTGCTGTGGGTGTTGTCTTGTATGTACAGTAGCAGAGTGATGCTACAGAGGTGCCTGGTTCACCAAACCCCTGTTACAGTTTTTCAGTAAAAACAGCTAAAGCTCTGAATGCTTGTGACTGCTGGTTTTTCTTTTATTGCTGCAGATTTGTGGACCAGTTGAAGTGTTTTTTTGTGGGTACACACTGGGTTGTAACCAGAGTCTGGACAACTCAAAAGACCTCTTTTTTTTTTTTTTGCACTAATGGTACAAGAAGAGCCGAGAACTGAGCCTTGAGGCACCCCATGCCTCATGTCTTGAAGTGACCACAGAAAACTTCCTGTCGTACCTGTATGATGACTTAAAGGGACAGTACACCTTAAAATCAAATCATATTTTCCTATAGCGTACAGGACTGCTGTGTAGTAGTGCCAGTTTGTGGTGTCAAGCATTTTATTAGAAGCCAGCCAGAGCAGTTCAACTTCATGCTCATGCTATTGTTGAAGAAAAGGCTGATAGTCATCTACAATGTGGTATGTACAGTATGTGTAGGAGTCCTTACACATGAGCAAAAAAAAATCATCTTGTCCTCACGGGAAATTTTTTGTGCACACAAGATACAATAGATTTGCTCATGTCCCTTTAGGGTTCTATAGAATAGAATAGAAAACACTTTATTCATCCCACGCTGGGAAATTTCGCTATTGCAGCAGCAAAATACAGGCACTTAAGCATACTACAAAATATATCTCTAACGCTAAAAATTAAACTGTATAAACATTATTTACAGCAAAATAGAAAAATAAACAGTGCAGATATATATATCAAAAATATAAATATAGCGAACTAAAATAATTATTAACATCTGTGTCTACTATAGGTCCTTTTTTGGTAAAGAAAAATCTGAAAATTAAAGTTGAATTCATTGTTCGCCACAGTTATTATTAAACCTAAATGTTATATCTTTGGCCTACAGATCCACAGCTGCTTTCATTCTCATACACCTTTATGTAGAAATGCTGTGTTCCAGCTGTCATCCTTGGTCCTCGGTCCTTGTTATGGGCGGTTTTGGTTTGATTCCTTGTGAAATTACACATATTCATAATTTCTGCAGTGAGACATTGCTGTAGTTTCTCATTTGACACCCAGACAGCTAAAAAAATCACATCTGTAAACAGAATGACTGACAGTTGTTTGAGCTTCTTTTTTTTATTTTAGAGGAACAACAAAGGAGAGAGGCAGGAAATCTGTGTGGCTGTTCTCCTCAGTCTCAGAGCAGTACCAGCAGGGCGGGTCAAAGGAGATATATTATGATAATTTTATTATTTTTTATTATTTGTTAGTTGAAGAGCTTAAAACGGTGAAACAGACGGTTACATATTTGTGTAACATGAAAGCATTTTTTTGAACTTTGCCCTTTTAAAAATGGAGAATTTTGTACTGCAGTACCTTCTGATGACCACCAGGGGGAGGCGTGTTGGGTCATGTTCTGTTTGTGACAGTCCAAGTAGGACTAGAAAGCATTAAGGCACAAATAACACAAAACAAAAGCAATGACAGCAAAGAGACGAAAACAAATAACAAGAAACACAAAATAAAGAAAAAGCAGCAAACTGGATTCTAACGAGTAAATAAAACAACCAAAAACAGAAGAAACTATAAACATGCAAACACAAAACACCAAGTAACTACAGAGACACAATGTCCACAGTCGTGCCAAAGTGAAACTGGCCCTCACAAAGATACATGTCCACGGACACCCGCCCACTCCCTGCCTCCGTCACTCTCCCCTCCAGCAGCAGCAGCCCGCCCGCCGGCAGCAGTGAGAGTGAACCGGACCGGAGGTCGACATGAACGGGCCTCAGCTCAGTGAACTTCCCGACGACTCGGAGCAGCTCAGGCCGTTCGTCAACAACCTGAGGCAGAGAGCCCTGCAGGCCAGCGCGCTGTCCGCCGGCAGGGACTTCTCCGACGGCTTTCTCATCAAGTTTCTGCGGGCCAGAGACTTCGACGTGGAGCTCTCTCTGAAGGTACAGCCGCACGGCACACACCCCACACACGGGGATACAGATCCCGCAGAGCATGTCCCACAGGAACCAGAGCGGAACTTACCAAGAGGGTTCGAGGTTTACAGTGTGTTTCCTCAGGAGCAGCAGGGTGTCTGTGACCCTCAGAGAAACAAACAGCGGCCTGCGTCAACACTGCTTTATCCTTTAAACAGACAGAGCTGCATGAAATGAAACGACATTAAAAAGAATATTACAAATCAAATAATTAAAAATAAGTTCATCAGATTGTTAAAAAATACTTGAAAGAACAAAGTCTTGGGCACAAACTAATATTCCAAATTAAATTTAGCTAGAAAACGTTCGAATAATCAATGAACCAATAAATATTCACCTTCCTCACTGACCTAAAAAAAATCTCTGTGTCTATTATTGCATATACTCAAGTGTGACAAGTTGCCCCAAACAGCCATGTTTGCTAATATCAGCCATATTTTAAAGTTGGCTTGAAGCAGCACTGTAACTAAAGTCTGGCCAAACACTTTGTTCAAATGTTCAATGATTGATATTTGTGTCTTTAAGCAGACAATTACAAAAAATATGTAGTTCTCACCTCAGTTGACAGTGTGCTTTGGTTTTCCCAGAAGGGATGTGACATCACATTATGTTTAAGCACAAAACTAGTATTCCACTTTTGAGTGGACCCCCTTTGTGGTCAAGTTATTGCTTTATTGCCAGCGTTATTGCTTATTGTTTTGTTCAGCAGCTCTTGGCTTAGGCACACAGTTGGACACATAAAATAAAAGAAAGACTATATCTAGATAAATATAAAATAGAATAAAGACTAAAAAGAGTCAAACTAACAGTGCAAATACATTTAATACAAATACATTTAAAGTAACCAGTATGAATATATTGTACAAAATGCTGATCAGAGAAGCTATAGAACGGGTGACCCCAAACCTTTGAACGGTAGTGTATGTTCAAGTATACCAGCTGTTCCTCACACCCTCACATTAAACCATCATGTACGTCAGTGTGCTGTATAGGTCAGTAATACAATAACAAAGCATGTGATGATGAGCTGGACAGGCTACATGCCCTCTGTTCATCCATGGTACCTGATAAAACCAGCTGCCATCTGGGTTCCAAAGCCTTCAGAAGTCAGAGTTTCCCTGTGTGGCTCAGCACGGTCTCAGCTAGGATTTTGGATTCGCTGCTTCACAGTAGCAAAATTTCACATGTGACAAATGTTTTCTTACCACATCCTGCATTTTTGGCCCTGTAATGCACCGGGTGCCTCCATCCATCATCCTTCCTCTGATTCTCAGGGATAAAACAGTGTTCGTCTAGTCAGCCCACCATACCCACCATAAAGCATGGCTGGAAGGGCAAAGGGACATTTGTATAAAAGTATAACAGAAATCCATTATAAATTGACCCACAGCTTATATGTCTGTATATTCTCACATTATTCAGGAGTGTAGCCTAAAAAACTGGAGCCACAAAACAGTGTTCTTTTATCACAGTGATGTGTTTAACTGACATGATACAGGCTGCTCCTGTCTGGATCATCGTTATTATTATTTGACTCCACACCCTGTGATGATGAAGATAAGACCTGCAGTCATCTTCTGTCTCCTCCTCATCCTCTCCTGGACCTTCTTCTGTGTTCTGAGAGTGTGTGACAATAGCAACACAATGTGCTGAATTCACACTTCACCTGCATGTCAGACACTGCAGGAAGTTTGATCTGAAAATGTTCAGTGAAGGCAGCAGGAGCTCAGCCTAGTGGGTCAAAGCTCTGCAGACACACACACACTCTCACTTTCTTCAGTTCTTTTATAGTTGCCTTTGTCACACATAAACAGACTGTGTGTGTTTTTATGTCCCTGCAGCAGCAGCAGTGGTGTTTTACTCTGAGGGCTTGGCTCCGATAACAGTAGATGAAAGGTCACCATGGCCGGACTAAGCAAACTTCTGCAGGGCCCCTAAAGAAAGTTCTGATTCCACTGGGATTAGATAGAATAAAGTGATCCAAGTGTTTCTGTGTGTTAACTGTTAAGCTCAAATAACAAAAATACAGATGTAGATGTTTTGAGACATATTCTTTATCAATGACTATAAGGGTCGGGGGGGGGGGCTGTGAATTCCTCCCTGAATGTGTCTCTGTGTGTGCAGCTCTTGTTGAACTACCAGCGGTGGCGGAAGGAGAGTCCTGAGATCAGCGGCTGTCTGTCTCCGTCCTCGGTGCTCGGCCTCCTTAACATGTCGTACCACGCCGTCCTCCCGCAGCGGGACCGCGCCGGCAGCAGGGTGCTCATATACAGGATCGGTCAGTATGGATGTGGATGGTTTGTTACAATGAGTCACACACTGTTAACACCCGATGACCAACACACTCGCAGAAACATAGTCACAACATGATCCCTGCTGTTTACATCCTAACCTGCCGTTCATCCAGCATGTTTGCGGTCCTCCAAACCACTAGGTGGCGCCTCGTAATATACAGAGTCCGTTCACGCCGTGTGACGTGCGCATGCGTCATGTGGTTTTTTGTCCTGTGTCGCGCTCCGTAAACCGGAAGTAGCACATCGCTACCTGGAAGTAGCATGTCGCTAGCCGGATTCGCTCGCCACATTTGCGTTCACACCTGAGCCACCAATCCAGCTAGATCCACCTCTCGTGGGTGGATCTAGCCAGATTGAAATCAAACTGGATACAGCCGGATTCAAGGTGTTCACACTCAGAAAAAAAACACATCTGGATTGATCTGGATGCGGCCAAATCCTGCTTAAGCCAACGCTCACTTCATGCAGCTTTAAGGTGTAAGGTGGAGTTAACATCTCTGATACCCCGTTCACACTGGGGAAATAAATCTGGCTAAAGCGGGATTAGGGCCGCATCCAGATGTATCCAGATGTTTTTTTTCTGAGTGTGAACACCTCGAATCTGGCTGTATCCAGTTTAAATTTCATTTGGATTGGCTCAAATGTGGCTCAGGTGTGAACGCAAATGTGGCTAGCAAATCCGGCTAGCAACGCGATACTTCCGGTTAGCGATGTGCTACTTCCGGTAGGCGCCACCTAGTGCCAAACAAGCCAGATTAAGCCACACGCTTGTGTGATAGCCAGATTTGAAAATAGGTCTGAACGTATCCAGCTTAAAGACTATCCAGATACAATCCTACTCTAGCTGGAATGACTTTCTCCAGTGTGAATGGGGCCTGACTGCTTTCCACTGAAGTGCAGCATCATCCATCTGTTCATCTGTCTCTCCGCAGGTCAGTGGAACCCAAAAGACTGGTCGGCCTTCCAGGTGTTCAGGGTCAGCCTGATGACATCGGAAATCATCTCCAGGGAGACAGAGACGCAAATGCGGGGTCTGAAAGCCATATTTGACCTGCAGGGTTGGAGCTTATCCCACGCTCTACAGATCACCCCCTCCCTTGCCAGAAAGATATCCTCCGTACTGTCGGTAAAGTCATGTTCAGCAGATGATATGCAACAAATAACAGATGCTCTAACATTAGGTAGTGCTTGTTAATGTAACAGCATTTTATTCCTCTAATCTATTGGAGATTACCAAAATATTATTGCAGGATTAAACCAATCAGGTTTCACTAACGACCAAGCCGCTACATTGGTTTTTGTTTTTACATTTTTTTCCTGCATGTGCACTCAGGACTCTTTTCCACTGAAGGTTAGAGGAATTCATCTGGTCAATGAGCCAATGTTCTTCGGTCCAGTCTTTGCCATGATCCGTCCCTTCCTGCCAGATAAGATCAAACAGAGGGTAAACACTGCAGATACAGCCATCTCTGTCCATTGACTCAACATTACAGATACGCCTTCACACACACACTGTTAAAACTAAAGCTGTGTTTTGTTGTAGGTTCATATGCATGGTGCAGATTTCCAGGATTCTTTACGCAAATGTTTCCCGCCGGACATGCTGCCAACAGAATACGGAGGGGAGGGTCCTGGAATAGAAGAGGCGTGTCAGCGCTGGACCAATCAGCTGCTTCAATCAGAGAACCTCTTGCGTCAGCTTTCTGAACACCTAACAGGTGACGTTACTGTAACGACGGACGACTAGAGCCTGAACAGGTTTCTGAATGAAGTTGGTGCGCCCCACGCACCAACTGTGACACCCTCTGGTTATCTCTTCAGCGTTGTGGCTGAGTCTGTGCTGCCTTTAGACATCAGTACACCATCAATATACTGCATCCACTTTAACATGATGTTTGCCTTTTAGCCGACTGTCTGGCTCATGTAAACAGTGAAGTTGCACCATCTGAGTGGATTCTAGATTCTTTTTATTTTCAAAAGTCAGATAAGGATCATTGACCCTGATCCTGGGGTCTAGATTTAGGCAGTTGAGCTTAGAATAAAGACTGGAAACAGAACAAAACTATAAAAAAAGTAACCAACCGGCACCTGTAAAGCCTTAAACTATGACATCATGTTGGGGTTATTCAGATAACTGAAGCTGAAATATATACACACTGAAAGATGTCTCCTCTTCTGGAGTATCCGAGTACTTTTAGGTGAGCAGGCTGAAGGAAGTAAATTCCGACAGCCTGGGTCTAAAGACAGGACTACTCCATGTGGAAACAAGTCTACCTTAAGTCCACTTTATGGTATTTGTACTACATTCTGGACCTTGTTGACTCCCATGGACAGGCAGGTTTTAAAGCAAACACATGCAGGTAAAACCCCTGAAGTGGCCTTTGTCGGGTTTTTATCTTTTGCTGATTGTTACTGTCGATTATGTCACTAAGAGACTTTCAGTTTTTTCAGGGATCACTCTGTCGGCCGTCACACTCAGTGGACCTCAGAGATGGATTGTTCCGTTAATACATGAAACTGCTGCCTTTTCATGTCATTATGTCTTAACAACAAGCACCACACATGAGCACGAGCACCACCTTACCCCCAACTCATCACTCCAGCCAGATCCATCCTTCCAGCCCTGTGCTCATGGTCATTTCCACATTTTAACATTACCTGCTCTGTAGTGATGGTGTTTTTATGACAAAAGGGACAGTCTGAACATTCTGTACACATGTGAGTGGTGAGATTTTGCACCTTTTCCGATTTTGCACCATGTTTGTATCTAATTGTTTTGTAATACTGTGAATTTTATGTACATTTTATAATTATTGTTATTAATTGCTCCAAAGCTCTTTATAGATTCACAATATCAACATGTTTTCTAATGTAAAAATGTAAATTCAAAATGATGGATGCCTGATTTATAGAGAAGTGAAGTTGATCTGACCCAAATAAAGCTACGGTATGTCCTTTAAGCTGCTGAATGTCTGCATCTTCTGATTAATGTTTGGGCACATTAACAGGTCAAGGACAGAAGAAAGCTTCAAATATTGTAAAATAAAAAATGCATAGGAACATGTCAGACTGCTGTATATGTGTGTTTGGACAGAGTAAAATGTTTAATTAATTAATATTAAAAATCAAAAGCCTTTTTCTTCAGTGCAGCATGTGTGTCATTCAATGAAATGTTTCTTATCCTGTTGAAGTAGAGCATTATCACAGGTAAAGAATATCTGTGCAACTTGTTTCAACTGATTCCGCTGAATATTGATGGATCGACATGTTACTGCTCTTACAGGCATTTGCTTGACTTGAAGAATGCATTTATTGCCGTCCACTAGGCTGGCGGGCTGCTTTCCTAGTCTCACTGTCTCCGTTTCTATCTTTGTTCACTGCACTGAAGACCTTTGATCAGTGATAGTGGCTCAGTCAACAAGTCTATCAGCCCACCACGCAGTCTAGTAAACATTAGCCACTGCGCAAAACGGTCATGACATTATTCTGACTGCAAACCAATAATGTGGCACCAAATACCTGGGGGGTGCACATCTCTGAGGACCTCTCCTGGACAACAAACAGGCACAGCTGGCTGAGAAAGCTCAGAAACACCTCTACTGCAAACAGGGGAGCACATGTCCCACATCATGAGCTCCTTCTACCAGGGCACTATTCAGAGCATCATCACTGGCTGCATCAGTCACTGGTGTGGTATAGAGGCTTCCTGCCAAAGACAGCAGGATCATCAGTGACCCTCTGCTCTCCCTTACTGACATTTTCCACACTCGCCTCACCTGTAGAGCCATAAGCATTGTCGAGGATAACTACCACCCCTCACACCCCCACTTCAGCCTTCTACTTTCAGGGAGAAGGTTCCAAAGCCTTCGAGACGACTCCATACGACTGTCAGACAGCTTCATCCACCATCCTGTGGAGGTCTGGATTTGAAACCATACTCAAAATAAAAGTGCAAAATCACATTACAGGCTGATCCAACTTGAGTGGATCAACCTGTAATGTAACCACCAAACCGGTCGTGCTGACAGAGACACAGCAAACCTTCTTGCCACAGCTCTCATTGATCCATCCTGGATGAGCTGCACTACCTGAGCAGCTTGTGTGGGTTGTAGACACCGCCTCATGCTACCTCTAGGGCTGAGAGCACTGACAAAATGCAAAAGTGATCAAACATCAGGCAGAAAGGATGAGAGCAGAGAAATGGTCTGTGGTCAGCACCTGCAGAACCTCTCCTTTATAGGGCTGTCTTGATAACTGCCTCATTTCCACCTGTTGTCTGTTCCATTTGCACAACAGCAGCTGAAACTGATTCACAGTCAGTGTTGATCCTAACTGGACAGGCTGATTTCACAGAAGAGTGACTGACTTGGAGTTACATTGAGTTCTTTAAGTGTTCCTTTATTTTTTTTTGAGCAGTGTATTTTTATTTTATGCCAATCATTCATTGCATTTTTTTGTTTGGGAAACTTGTCTGTAACAAAAAGAATTTAAAAAATAAAGGAATTCTGATAGTTTCAACAGGCCACCTTAATGTCCTCGAAGATGATGACGCAGCTTCCTCACTGTCCACCATCATCAATACTGCTGTTGTGTTGAAGAGACAATTGTTCTGACAGATCTTCCAGACCTCCCCACTGCCCTTTCCCCCTATTCAGCATGTCTTGATGGGACCTGAGACAGAATGATAACTCTCCTATTTTTACTGGACTGTACCTGCATGCTTTTTTTATTTGGATTATTGCAACACATCCTTATCCTTTTCTCCTTAAAAGATAAGATAAAATAGTAAATGGTGTGTTCAAAGACACGCAGAATATAAATCATGACTGTAATCCACATCGACTGGTGTGAACCACAGGGAGGCGCTGTGTGCTCTGCTGTACTAACTGGAAATTTACACCACATGTTGAACAGTGTTCTTCATGTTCTTCATGTTCTTCATGCCATTGGCTTCACATTGGAGTGTGAATGTGATTATTTGGCCTTTTTCGAACTGTCTTACCTTTGTTGTGTTCTTACTGAGCCTGATGTCCCAGTCTATCTCTCATGTAGGAGTCTTAACGTGTTTTCAGTTCAGTCAGAAAAAACATGCAAAACATGCTGTTTTAATTGAGCAATTTAAAATGTTATGATGTTTTTCTGGTTGTCTTCTGTCTGTGCACAGCTGTTATACTGTGAAGTGAAAGATCACAGAGACAGTAAGGACAGGCAGTCCTTTCAGCTGGGAACTCAGATTCTACATGCAGGACAAACACATGTAAAGAACTACAGGTGTCGCTTAAATGAAAGTGAGTTTTTACAGCTAGCTATTAGTATAACAATTGCCCTATTTTGGCATTTCCCACTGACAGCAGTCCACAGTGAAACATCAGGTTCCTGTGGGGGTTCCATGGTGTAATGGTTAGCACTCTGGACTCTGAATCCAGCGATCCGAGTTCAAATCTCGGTGGGACCTTGTTTTTTTAAGAATATCACAAAAGGCGTGTTTAACATGTAAAGGTGTTGTATTTGGTCCCTACATTCTCACACACATCACAAAAAAAGCAGGACTATACTCTCTACTCTAGTAGAGTTTACAGTTGGACTGGAATATGTGCCAGACAAAACTAAAGGTTAACTGGAACAGTTCAACACTTTTAAATGACAATAAGTAGTCGTTGAAGTAGTTGAAGTCGGTATGTTCTCAAAAATAATATGAATCAATCAATGTTGCAGTGTACAGTGGGCGAGGGAAGCCTCTGTCAGCAGAGGGAGTGAGAGAGCCGCTGGTCTCAGTCATTTCAATAGCTGAAATTGCTGAAATCGACATCCCTACGTGCACCTGCTTTGTTAATTTAATTAAGTATATAACACAGGGGTGTCATCAGCATTAGCATGTCTGTCAGAGTAAAATATAAAGCAAACATTTAAAGTCCAGTGCAGACATATCACTCTGCTGTTCTTTGGCCTCCAGGCCCTGCACAGAGCTGATAGGGACACCTACAAGGTGATAACCCCCTGCTCTGCTATAGGGGGTTTCAAAACCTGTGCATGTGGGAGGGGCTGTACGAAGAGTTCTGTACATGGAGTTCTTGTAATGTATGAAATGTCTGGGCTGAATCACACTTTGTTCTTGTTCTTACCATCTCACAAAGATGAAAAGATTTCTCTGTAACAAGCTCTAGTAGATATATCCAGTTAACCACTGTTCATGTTCCTATTCCAAAATAAGGCACATTTGCAACCAATGGTACAATTGCATCCTGGAGTATGTCCAGATGCCTCATACATCTTTTGTTACCAGGGAACACTTGCAGGTTACATTCAAAAGAGTCTATGCTGTGACATAATCAGTCTACATATGTGTCCTTTAAAGGATGCAGCCACTATTCAAATGATAATTTGATTAGAGGGCTGGAAGTAAACCAACTTGGGTGTGGTTCATCCAGATAAAACCAGTTACAAAAACAGTGGGGTGGATTTTTTGTAGGGGGGTGGATGTGTTTAAACACAAACCCATTTGGCATTCGACACCTTTTGTTCAACACATTTGGTAGGTGGAAGCCTGGAGGGACCTTCTTCCCATTTGGTGCTAAAGTTCACTCAAATTCAAGGACCTTACACTATGGTTCATACAAAATCAGAATCAGAATCAGAAATACTTTATTGATCCCAGGGGACGCTTCAAAGTATGCACTACATGCATGTAAAAAGGCACGACTGTAAACTGTAACCTGACCTGTTTGTGGAAGCATGCAAACTTAGGGCAGTCATTTTCAAACTTCGATTCTGTGTTTGCTCGGTGATTCCAAGTCTTTGTGTTTTGATACAGTGTAGTATGAAATACAGAGAAAGACATCAGGAGGAGGTGAAATGTTCCCACCATGCAAATGGAATTCCATTCAGGTGATTAGATCATAGCTTGTATCCAAATCACTACCCCACATGGTGATTAGGTCAATTCAAAGCTTAATGGCTTAACCATACATACAGAGGGTGGGAGCAACACACACACACACTGGTCCTGTCTGTGAGCTGACTGTGTTAGATATGCCTACGAGATAACCAAATGCTAACCATGCTCAGCAGGAGGGTGTGACTAGGTACATGTGGACAAATCATTGCACCATCACAAACTCCTACAGTAAGATCAGAATAGTGAAAAGTAAAAGTCTATTGACTGCTGGTAAATCCATATTCAGTATTCATATATTTATTTTTTTAACAAAATAGCAGTAGTATATGACAAATATTTAAAAAGAAACAGCATCATCACTACTAGTTTGTGATTATATAATTTATTTCATTACTATTTGTGATTATAAAAGTTTTGTTGCCAATTGTTTGCCAATCTGTAGACAAAAATAACAGAAATTTGAATTATTTTATTTATTCTGATGTGAAATACACCCAAACAGGCCTGATACCATGCCTTCAGATGTTTCTGCGTGGACATAATATTTGAACGCTGTGTTGAGAGGAACAGCGAAAACAACACGCTGCCAGCGGATCTACCATCTTGCCACGTTCCAGAGGAGCGAGGGGGCGGGGCAAAGATAAGACTAACCACACGGTTGAATAAGCTCTCCGCCTCTTCATTTCAATTGGTCTATAAACGCTAAAGCCCCGCCTATTTTGTGCAGCACGCCTGCTATTGGTCGAGACGGATGTCACTCCTAAAGTGGACGGGGTTTCTTTGGCTCTCAGTTTTATGAGGCAGAGGACGAATTTTGATTTCTTTTTACTGCTAGAAACTCAGCATCCGGCTGCTCCAGTCCCTTTCCTGCTCTTCTCCAAGAAGTGTAACGGCCCAGCTGTCAGAGAGTCGCCATGGCTTCAAAGAAAAACGCCAAAGCGCACGTAAAATCAAAAGGTGCGTTGCTGCTTCTCATTCTGTCAGAGGTTGCAGTGGCTGGTGCCGATGCATTGCAGCCTCGAGCTTTCACTGGCAGCAGGCCTTTGAAAGTTAATCAGCTGTTAAGCTGTTATTTCATTCAGGGCTTTAGCATTAGCTAGCTAGCTTTATTTAGCTTTAGAAAATGGTGTCGTTGTGTGTGTGTGCTTACGCAGGAGAGGCTGCGCTGTTTGTTTAAGCTTTGCTATTTTTACTGCGTTGAAACGTCGCGGTGTAGTCACGCAGTTAGCTTTGTTTTCGGCTTGTTAATGTGATGAAGACGGCTGGAGCGCCTTTCCCCTCTCACAGTACGACATGTTCAGACACTGTCTTTCCGCCATTGCCGTATTCACCAGCTGTTTATCCGGCGTCGAGGCTGGTTGACCATGGCGACTCCAGCTCCCGGGGATTACTGTGCAGCACATCATCGCACGCGAGAGATGACGCTGGCTTTCTCTCTCGTGCGTTTTCATTTTAAAATCTGTTGGTAATGTCGGCTGTTCATGTTCATTTGCCTGCATGAGTTGTACCAGGATTGTTAGCACTACTTGGCACCTGGGGGGCGCAGGCAGGGACTCCGCCCCCAGTTTGGTCCAGCCACTTTTCTAAATGCTCACGTGTCAATATATGGAGCCGCGGGGTGGGGTAGTACGTGGCTTGTGGGGTCTCCTAGCACCCGGACCCAGAGCTGGATTCTTATGGCTCCGTCCTACGGAGAGAGCACCGCGCGCTGCTCCACTCATCAAACACTTAAATTCCACTGCACGCAGCCAAGGCACGAGCGCACTCCCGAGTTAATAAAACAAACATGTACTCCACACAAATAAACAAATATCTCAATATATCACTGGACATACTGTGTTTCACTGTGTGATGGCTTCAGGTTGACACGTGGCTGTGGTTAGACGTGTGTGCCCATGCCGTGTGTGTGTGTGTGTGTGTGTGTGTGTGTGTGTGTGTGTGTGTGTGTGTGTGTGTGTGTGTGTGTGTGTGTGTGTGTGTGTGTGTGTGTGTGTAGGCTATGTATACGTTACAAAATATAAGAGGCCCAGCTTTGAGTACACTTTGTCCTTTGATGGCTGCTCAGAGCTCATTGGTTCCTCCATAGTCATTTTAGGCTACATATTATCCGGACACAACAGTAGTATGAGTGAATACTTCCATCAGATGTTGGAGTATTGTCACTTTTAAAGGTTTTGCTGTGTTCCTCGGCATGGCAGTGCAGCCTAAAGGTTACAAAAGTTCATAGAACAAAGTGTTCTTTTTCAGTCTTATCCTGACCTCGCCCACCACAGTCCCTGTGCATCCATGTATATAGTTAAATTGGATGATATATACAAAGGATTTGATGTAATAATTATGTTTATGTATTTATTTATGTTCTTAACCTGACAACGTCACACCATTTGGGTCCATAATTTATGCATACAATACAGATGTCCAAATGTATTCTTTTAATTATAGCCCAGTTTATTTAATGTATGATCTGACATTTAAATGTCATTTTTTGACACTTAGTTGCATAATGTATCCTTGAGAGCTGACTTATTCAGCCAAGTAGGTCATAAGTGCAGTGGTTCATAAGGATGCACTCTGGATTGTGTGACACATTTTGGAATGAGAGGATGTTTAACCTAAATGCTTACATTAGAAACCTGCCAAGTGTGGATCTATGAGTCACACAGGTTTTCCTCGAGTCAATTTTAACTGTGATTTCTTGCTGTTTTTGCAAAGTTCATTGAAGATTTTTATAGTGGGAACTGAAGTAGGCAAAGCTATGACTGAGAGAGGGAAAGACCTGTGATTTCTGTTGCACCATGTGATCAAAAATAGTTTTGTCTTTCATAATCCATCTTAAAAAAAGAGAAGTGTTTTTTTACATGATATGTTGAATGTAACTTTGATTATAGTTATGTGAGAGAAGTTTACCTTTGTTGTGTGTATTTCTAATGATATTATGACCCTTTACCCTCACATGTGTCTCTAAAGGGCTATTCCTCATTTTTCCCTTTCCGAAAGGCCGGAGGTTCATGTATCCAGAGATAGAAGGGTAACAGCCTGTTCCACTGAGACTGATGTGTGATGCTGTGGTGTGATCTTTGCATTTGCAGAGTGTATTGTTATTCTTAACTTAACCCCAGTGTAGTCTTGCATGGATGTGCAGTGCTGTGTATACAAGGGACTACATTTTTGTAGTGTGCATCAGAATAACAATGAACAATGCTGTAGATGGCTCCCAGGTGTGTTATACACTGGTTTTTCCTGCTTCCCATTCCCCTAAAATCCTCTTCCTCAAAGCTTACATTCTAATGGTGGTTACAGTTCAGGTCAGGTAAACTGGAGATAATCTGAAGATATCAAATCAGAATATACTTTCTGAGCACATTTTCCATGATATTTTAAGGCAGATTTGTGTTGAGCTCTGAAAAACTGAAATCATTGGCCAGTGTGTTTACACAGTGCCTGTGGCTTGCTCATTTCCACAAACTACAGTTTGCTAATAATAGTGTCTTTCTGGGGATTTTGCACAACAAAGCAAGGAGTAGGATCTTTTTCCTGCCATGTGTGGATCACAGCGCCTGTTATCGAAATAAAACTGAGTGGTAAACGGTGTTGGTGTTTTCAAAAGTTAGGTAGGATCAGAGGTCAGCGTTTTGTCAGCTGTGTCAAAGGTCAGAGAATCCATAGAGCTGGAATGTCCTCTGAAGCATGGCTGTGTGTGTATGTGCACAAAGACACATGCATGTTTAAGGCTCAAGGGAAGAAAAGTAAGTTTGAAGGCGGTGCACAGCAGCCCTTACATAAGACTTTAAGAGGAGCTGCTCTGTGAACAATGTGTACAGATTGTCACAGAGAAGAGACTTAGCAGAGAAAGGTTTTTATTTGTTTGGAGAAGAAGTCTCCTGCATGCGAGTGTGAACTAGCTGCTGGTTGCAAATGAAAATGGACTGTACAGAAGTACAAAGTGGTATGTTATTGCATGGTTTCTTTGTGCTGTTTTGTTTGGTGTGTGTATGTGTGGACATTTTAGATGGCATTTTTAGTGTGTGGCATATTAGACCGTCTTAGTTTTGCAGGTATTCAGAGCAGCAGAATAACATAGGATGATTCTACTAGGGGGTGGAGTAGTGCTTAATTTTCACTCTCTACATTCCTAATCACGGATTGAACTGTTGCTTATTCCAAAAGCAAAAGTCTGCCTGTGTAAACTGGAATTTCTTTGTTGCTGTGTCACATTTGTTGCAATACTAGTATTGTTTGCAGCAGAAGTGTCTGCCACGTGGCTTACATTGTAGTTAGAATATAGCTTAAAGGGATCGTTAAAAGGGTTTGCAATACCTCACATAATGGGCCAGTCTGTTCTGTGATGGCCTTTTCTAGCTTTTAATTTGCATTACATTTGAGTTTATTTGTAATCCTTAGCCTCTCTGATTGTGCAAGTAGTCAAACATGTTAAATCCATTAACTTTTTCCCCTTGTGCCAAAAGTTTAAAGAAAGGCTTCTGGACCCCCAGAAGAAGAAAACTATCTTCTTGTATTGGTTTCAGCTAAATACTAGATTAGTGTTATTTTGTTTTTTCTTTTTCAAAGTAGGAGCCCAGGTGAAAGTTTTCTTGTCTGTGTGAGGTGATGGTATGGCACAACCCCCCCACGTAATGACTGAAACTGTGTAGGTTCACGAGTGCCTCAGGCCACAGACGTGTGCATAGAAATAGCTGACATGGCTGAGCTGTGTGTCTGAACACAGCTGTGTGTTACCAAAAAGGCTGCAGGTATAATTTAAACGATATTACTAGTAATAATGTTAATTATGTTTATTAAATTCTACCAAGACAAAAGGATCAGTAACATAAGCAAGTAGCTTTTGGGTTGCATGTAATGGTATATGTGCAGCAGTTAGATTGTTTATAAGTTAATTGCTTAAAAGCAGAGAAGGGCAAACCTTCAAGATGCAAATTAAAATGAAGGTTGATTCTGTTCCCCCTCTTTGTTACATTCACTATAGTGAAATATGATGTATGATCTTCTATATCAGACAGCAGGAAGGGGTAGTTTTTTAAAGCTGGCAGTGCTGTGGCACCTAGCAGTGATGTTAATGGCTGTGGTCTTTTCTCTCTCTGTATGTCAAGGCCAGCTGGTGTGATGGCACTATAAATAGCTCCGACCTCCAGAGCCATATCAGAGAAAAAAGTGATAGAGAGCTAGGGTGACGAACAGATGAGCAGGAGAAAGAAAGCCAGTCAAAAGAAAAGAGAGGGGTGGGCCTTATAAAGACTCAGAGGAGGTGGGAGAGGGGGAGAAAGAGACCTGGTCTGGTTCCTTTAGCTGGCTACTGGAAGCTGCCTTTGTGGCCACTTAACAGCTTTTTAGTTAGTTGGGTAGCCAGGCCACCATAGAGCAGGGATGGGAGATCCAGCAACCCTGGCAGAGTCTGCTACCCCTCCTGTCATCACAGCTATCCCAACATTGATATCTGGGGAAGTACAAGGTGAGAAACAAGCCTGTTCAGAGGGACAGTGCAGTGTGGAGGTCATTGTTAAAGCCAGTTTGTTGCAAGGTGATAACCTGAGGTCTTTTCTTGAAAATGTGTACTTAAACAATGGATTTCATTTCGGCACATGTAGCCAGGTACTTAGGGTTGCTTATCTTGCTTGTGAGTTTTTGGCCACACACTTTTTAATTGATGCAGCTAATTGTGTCGTTCCAGTCCTCTGTGGTAGACTATGCGGAAGGAAAAAAACCTCTGTTGTAAAATCACAAAGACAATGCTGGATTTTGATATTCTACTTGTTTCTGAGATATCTCAGAAGAGAAGTTCCCTCAATTTCAGTTGAAGTATTTTCAGCTTAGTAGAGCAGTGAGAGTTACACAAAGGGTTTGCAGTATCTTAGATTTGACCTAGCACCCTGTAGCGGACTTTAACACCTGTTCATTCTCTCTGCCACTATTTTCTCCCATCATGCATTGTGGGATGTCATCAACACTCCCGGAATAGCTTGTCAGTTATGGTTTATTTTTTGTGTCTGTTGCCTCCTTGCCTGTGCCCAGAGCCACGTCTGAGAGAGATGCAACAGATGAAACAATTCCTAACAGATTTAAATATACGGAATACATGGTTGGCTGCTAGCCCTGCTTGCACCATCTTGCACCATCTTGATAAAAGACACCTGTGTGGATGAAACTCATGTGTTATGTTATAATTGAGTGAAATAGGCTAAATCAACGTACGCATAGACACCACTGTTTATTCTAGTCAAAATATAGTCTTGAGGCTCTACCACTAAAAAGGTTTAACATCATTGTTTGAATGTACTCTGAATGTTATTGTGTTTGACTGTCAAACCGACAACTGAACCTGACTTCATGTATTTTCTTTGTTTTTCAGATGGTACAAAAACCCAGTCAGCCAGTAAGAATGGAAAAAAGGCTGACTCTGGATCCAGCAGCAGCAGCTTCTTTACATGGTTCATCGTTCTAGCCCTGCTAGGTGTCTGGACATCTGTAGCTGTGGTCTACTTTGACTTGGTTGACTATCAGGGAGTCCTTGGTGGGTGCACGATGGTAGACACAGTCACACACAAACACACACACAGCTTTAACAGCAGCTGCATGTGATCCACCTTATGGATCTTGGTGGAAGGTGTGGCACCAACCTGTTTGCCTTTTGTCTTCATCTGTCCACAGACGTATCACCCGCCATCTGTCTCTAAAGTGAAGTTTAATCCTAATGAGAACAAGTCTAACTATTATTTGCTAACCACTAACATCACTTAAGCAGCTTTTACTGATCCAACTCGCTTTAAACCACACATAGGTAAATAGAATGCAAATGAGGTATGATAAAATGGCTGCAAAGCACTCAGTCAAAGCAAAACATATCCCAGAGAATACCAATTACCACTGCTAGGAGTCCTGATTATGCTGTTGGTTACATATATTCTGAAAGGCTAAGTTTGTATACCTTCACACTATTATTGTTAACATCACAGCGGTCACATGTAGCCATACGGCAAATAACAGCAGATACTGACTCATGCAGTCATTGCTATCTCATCGTTTTGTTGCATGTTGACACACGTCTATACTGAAACTATTTACTTTGAGATGTTCCACACGATGCATGTCTGTGTTATGTATTGATCAATCTATTACTAATCTGCATTACATCATGTCTGTATAGTATGCACATGAAATATGAATCTGCTCTGTTGTGTTTCTTAATCTTGCTATTATTCCAATCTGTATGTTCTGTGTTTTGCATGCAGACAAGGCTAAGGGCTTACAAATTAACCTGTCTGAGGCCTTGCAAGGTAAAAATAAGAACCCATATTTCTCTTACACCCTTTGTTTTTACAATTGATTGTTCTAGATCATTACTGTAGTGCTTTCAAGATATGTGCTCTTACTTCCAACTTACTCAGCTGATACTACCATTCTTTGACTATCACTAAAAACAAAAGCAACAACCCAAATGTTGTTTTACTGTGTCTTATGTCCCTATCCTTAATGGAATCCATCTGTCTTTTGGCTTACAGCAGTGTTTGACCAAACAGACAGTTGGGTCAAATCCATGAATCATGCATCGTAGTCACAGACCAAATTAGCAGCCATTACATCTCCCACATGCTTGGTGTATTTCTTTAGGATGGCCTCTAATTTTTTTTCAAGGCCTGCATTCCTAACTAAGTTTCACTTGTGTCTGTGATGTGTTTGAATGTCTCTAAATGTATCCTTATAGTTACTTAACTCTTAAGTCATGTGTGTTTGTTGCTGCTGTAGGTAAACTGGTGGCATACGACACAGACGGCGATGGTGACTTTGATGTTGAGGATGCCAAAGTTCTGCTAGGCAAGTGTATTTTTCTCAAATTTATCCCTAACATGTACAACTAATGTTGGTATGTTGTGTCCGTGTCATGCAGAAAGGGGAAACGTCTGATATAATAATATTTGTATATTATTATATACTTCCACATGATATAACAGTGACAAATCCTGCAGCCCACTGATGATGTGTTTTGTGTTTGTCAGTTACATTACATGGCAATTTGGGTTTCTTTTGCATGGCTTACAATCAAATGGCCGACTGTTTATCTTAGAGACAGCGCCATCCTTGAAAACATTCGAAAAGCTGAACTCGTTAGAGTTTTCAGTATAAAGTCGGTCCCTCATCTAATGTCACCGTTTGAATTACTCTAGGCTCTCTAAAGCTTCCTGATTTTCAGTAGTTGTTGTAATACATTTAACTAAAGAAGCATTTTGACTTTTTCCCAGGAGACACCTAACTTCTGGAAAATCCTTCCTGTGTTTTCTGTTAACTGTAATTGACCTTGGGTGGGTCCCCCCCCAGCATTTTGTGTAAATGATATATGATGTAACTACAAACATGAGGGAGGTTGTAGTCTGTAGCTCACAATAATTAGGACCGGGCTACCCAGTCAGTTTTACAGTCAATGGACCATTTGAAAAGGGAATTTTAGACTAAAGCATTTAGGAGACATCTGAAGCCTTAGTCCTGCTGTGTTAAAAAAACATATTCCTGGACAGCAGTTCTTGGAAATTGAAAGTTCCTGGAACTCTTGGTGGAAATACTGCTACAATAATGTGAGGCAGCTGAAGAGCTCTGTTCAACACAGTTTAAAGTGGAAAATGTTACTCCTTGTTGGATGGTTTTATACAAGATAAGGTTTTTGGAATCATATTAGATCCAGTTTGTACACACCAGGTCACCTCTGTGTGACTAAATCCCCACAGAAACCTATTTTGGACTTGGCTTAACAAGGTGCTCTGCATAGCACCTAAATATTAGTTTTGTGTATGACGTCAGAATTCTGTCTTTTTATTCACATTATTCCTTGGAGGACTTTGAGATTTAACTGTGGAAAGAGTTGTGAGGCAACAAGATGCCCCCCATCTGTTTGCCCTTCTTCAGACAGGGGGTTATTTTGTTTTTCAAACCTGTCTATCGAGGTAATCTCTGTATCTCTCTAACCATTCCTACTTAAATTACCACTCACAAGTGGATGCTGCTTGATTCTTGGTTAAATAGTGCATGCAACCATGCATATGCTCTTCTTCTCTTGCTCTCTTTAAAGGTCCCACTTGTTTCTCCCTTTGTGTGTGTTCAAGCCAATCATTTTAGCTCGGCATCTTTAATTGCCTTGAATAGCACAGATCCTCTGCTGTTGCATCTACTTCCATTTGCTTTTGTGCATTTCTCAGTAAGATTTTTATCTTAAAAATATGACATACAGCATTTTAGAAATGTTGTCTGATGGTAGATTGTCACAGCTTTGTTGCTCCCTTTTATCTAAATTTGAAAATGAATGGCACTTGTAACTTTTTAATGTACTAGTTTACATAATGCAGTTTTAACACAAACATTTCAAGTCTCATACCTTTAAAAATTGTATTACAATAACACAACCAAGAAACCAAGCTGCAGCTTTGCCTTGTTTTTCTCTGAGTGTGTCTATGATTCCAAGGCTACCTGCATATGATAAGCAAGGTGCAATGATGTTTGTTGTTAAACAATTCTTAGATTTAGCACCTCTTGACGGGGCTTTCTGTTATACTATAATGGCTTGAGCTGGTGCAAACCTTGCTTTTCTTGTGCAGATAGCCCACCCTTGCTAATGATAGAGCCTGAATAGTTCCCTCGCTGCCTAACCTACGCTTAAAACTTCTCTTACCTTCTCCTCTTGTTTCTTTTCCTCTCTCTCCTCCCTTTTCAGTACATCTTTTTTTCTTCATTTGATCCCACTGTTGTTTGTTTCTCCTTATTTTATTAGTTCTTCCACGTTTTCTTTCATTTCCACACGTTTTCCACCCAAAACTCCCCCCCCCCCATCCACCATTGCCTTCATCCCCCCCCCCCCCCCCCCCCCCCCCCCCCCCATTCTTGTTTGCGTAGGCCTGACCAGTGAGGGCGATGGTCAGGGTGAATCCGAGGTGCTGGATTGGTTAGAAGAAGTGGAGGAGGGCAGCTCTGATTGGTTAAGCAGTTTCTTCACATTCCTGTACGGTTTGATAAACCCATTGGAGCCCCTGGAGGAGGAGGATGAGCGTGGTGCCTCCGGAAGAGTGCTGGAGGCACAGGAGGAAGATGAGGATGATGAGGATGAGGGAACGGTCAGAAGACAAGGAGCCAAGGAGGACGGAAGTCAGGGACAGAAGATCGTCATAGTCGGCCTCCATAACCAATAGCCTTCGGTCGACTGGTGCAAACCGATAAACCTGTAATGCTCTTGTTTTGAAGGGCCCCAGGTTCAGCAGCCACAGCTACAGTGTTGGATGAACTGTAGTTTTTTTCCTCTACTTTTGCAGGTTTTGACAACTTAACCTTGAACGTAGCTTTGGACGTTAATGTCTCCAGACTAGCTGTGCGCCCCCTTTCTAGCTCCCATCCCAGGTGTCACCTCTATAAACATTCTCGTGTCAGCAGACTCTTTAAAAAGTGATGTCCTTTGGCAGTATTGTCTATGATGTCGCTTCCTCCACCTGTATATAGAAAATGATACTCAGGAACACCTTTTATAAGATTACTGTTAAACCAATTTTTGAGAAGATATTTTCTGCACAATTCTGTTGGCAGCAGCCAGCAACTCAACAACCTTCCACAAAATGCAAGAAGGATTTGCACTCGGATGACTCTGTTGTCCCCTTCTTTCCTTTTCTGCATGGCAGAAAAAGATGCTGAAAAGATTTGCTCTATCCTCTCGGACAATATGCATGAGTTTGTACTTTTTTAAACTAAAGTTTAGGACTATTGGTTTTATGTTGGATCTACTTTTCTACCTGCCACTAGCTTGTGATCTGTACCTGGATTTAATAATGCAGGTGTAAATTTATGAGTTGCAGCTAGTGCATATGACGTCTTATTTGCACAATATCGGCCCGGTTTTAAGTCCAGATATAGAATTGTAGGATTTCTTTTTCATGACTACATATCAAGTCAAAACCGTGCATCACATCTCTAACGTTTTGTGTACTCTGCAGCAATCACGTTCCATGTTGTTGTTTGGTTGTTTCTGCAAAGCTGTAGCTTATTTCACTGTACTTGTGCCATTTTCCTCATTTTTCTTGAGCTATAATAAATACGAGTGTCTTAAACCTATCCGTTTTCAGCCATGACACACCAAAACTTCGAATCATGCGATTGTTAGGTTTGTGTATATACACATATATAGGTTGTGCGCCTCTTAAAGATAAAATCAGCTCCAGGTTTTGTTTTGTTGTGGGCAGGTGACAGGGTGTGTGTTTCTGTGTCAACGGAATTGCCTTAAACTTAATGGTGCGGTATAAATGCATGGGTGACGCCTGGTTCAGAAACCGGCTTTTCCTGCTCAGGGTTGGAGTGACTCCAGGTTTGGCTTATTAGAAAGTAAACTCCATGATGCTGTTATACACTGATGGCAGCAAGACACAGAACTAAACAATCAGAATATATTAGACCGGGCAAAGTCTCACGCTGGGTTATCAGAGTTGCTCTTACCTGTTAAATTTAACTGATACAAAGTCCATCTATAAACCGTCCTTTGCTCTGTTTTAACTCTCCAGTTAAACACAGTGGTGTCCTCTCATTTGTATTTGTCTGCTGCAACAGAAAATACACACTAAGGTTTTTAATTTCCTCTTTTTAAGGCTGTAACACTAAGACTGAAGAGTTTTTATTGTATTGAACTATTTTTAATTTACTCACTCCTGTGTGTTTGTGATCCTTTAAAAATCCACAGTGCATAATGGAGTAAGTGGAGGGTGAAATAAAAGCAGATACCATGGGACGACAAGCTCCTGAGCTCTGATGTGTGATAGAGTAATTGTAGCGGTTGACAATAAATTCCACCTCCTGACTTGGCGGGCCGCTGGTTCCCAGCTTTTTAACTGTTGGGGAACTGAGTACCTAAACAAGGCTGAGAATAATTTGTAGTTATGCCACATTGTCAGTCCTCTGACAGTAAGATTGGTTGTCTAAATCCTTGTAATACAATAGCAGGTTAAAATAGCGTCCACACAGTTGCACTCAAGTTTAATTGAATTATTTGCTTTGATTTGCTTCACATTTCTAGTGGACTTTGTACTTTGCAGGGCTGTGGACATATTGTGTAGCACAACTTCAGCTACTATTGACTTATTGCTTTGTATGGGTTGATTGTTTCAGTCTATATTGAAGTGACAGACGGTAGTGTTAAATCTCTTATGTTCTTTGTGTGTGACATTAGATGAAAAACCTGGAGATGAGTCCAGGAGAGCAACTAAGAAAGGTATCATCCTGCAGCCTCATGCATGAAGCTGTGCTGTGTTAGACTAATGGACTCACAACGTATTGTGGTCTAAGATCCAGATAGGTGTGTTTTTTTTTGATAAACTAAAATCCTGCATATGTGTAAATAATCCAATTTTTAAAAACCGATTTTCTGATATTATCTGCTCTTGAGGGTTATCCTGTGAGTGGACCTGTACCTGTGTTTGAGTCTAATCTCTATCAAACCAAAGCAGCATACTAGTAGTCAGGTTTTGTGAGCCGGTTCACGACTGGTGAGCGGATAAAAGGCATGGGAGTGGTTGCTGTGGATAAATATGCTCCTAATTGATTCATTGATGTGCACACACATGCCTGCTGTGTGGTGTCCGATAACCGAGGCAATCTGAGCATGACCGTTTTATTCCCTCATGTATAAATCTACTGCAACACCAAACAGTGTTGTTACTCATCCATCTCAGAAACTTCCCCAACTAAGGATGTGGGCTGGAAGCTTCGAGAGGCTCTAAAGCAGCAACTTGCCATCATCCATGAGCGTGTAGAGGCCAAGAAGCTTGCCAAGCTGGCGCTGGCTGAAGTGAGGGAGCTCCTGGCTAAAGAGGAGGAGGAGAAGGAGCTGGAGCTGGGCAGGAAGGATATCAGAGCCATGGTGAAGGAGAGAGTGGCCAGTAGGTTAAAGGAGGAAGAGGAGAAGATGGAGAAGGAAGAAATGGAGAAGGCTCTGGAGAAGGCTCTGGAGAAACTGCAAAAGGAAAAGGCCAAACAACCCGATGAGACAAAGGAAGAGGAGAGCAAGGAGGACAAGGGAGGAGAAAAGAAATCAAATAAAGAGGAGAAGTTGGAGAAGGACGAGAAAAAATCACAGGAAGAGGACAAGGAGAAGGAGCCTGGCAAAGACAAAAAAAAGAAAAGCAAAGCTGAGAAATCTAACGGAGGAGGCAAGAAATGAAGTCAGAGGTGATAGTTTTCACAGCAATATGTTAATCTCATAGGAGGCCAGTGATTACATTTTATTGCCACGGCTGACCAGAATATACCTGTGCTCAAACTATGGAAAATGTTCTGACAGCTGGAACACTGTGTTCCATCAGATTTACAATCTTAATACCTGCTGTAGTTATTTAATTTGTTCGTAAATAACTAATAATTAAATAAGAAGAAACAATTCTAATTGTAGACTCCACATTTTATTTTTCATAGATTTAAATCTAGCAAAAGTATTTGATTAAAAGTAAAGTAGTTGTAAAGTTACAACTGAGTTTATTGCATTTTGTAAAACATTTCACCAGATTATAAGCCAAATAATGAGTTAAGACTTAACTTTTCAGCGGTCCATCAGCAGCTGAGACAAGGTAAAAGGAGGTTAAAGGGCTAATGCAACTTATAAATTGGGGTCATGGCATGTAGTGCAGCTACATTTTTATTTTGTTTGGTCAGCTGGAAGTCTCTGGAATAAATATTGTACAGGAGCTTTGTTTTTTTTCTTCTTTTTTTAGTCCCAGTTTAGTCAAAGTTCAAGGATGAGAGATAATTGGGAAGGATAGGCGACAAATATTACATGGAAAAAAAGACGATTTAAAGCATTGGTGGTAAGTTTAGTCATATTTAGGCTTCACTAGGTTGCAGTCATAGACCATTCACTTCCTATTGGAGCCCTGTAATGACAAGTGTTTTCTAAGTTAATAAAGACTGATGGTCTGTCATTTGCTCTTGTCAATAAAGTTTCTGCAAGCTTAAAGGTAGCTCCTGTTTGTGGGTTCATCGGTGATCTGTTAAGAGATCCGTGTGAAGAAGGTGTACAGAAACAAGCAAAGTATTCCAACAATGGCTGAAATGAACTATTGATATGTAACTTCCTATTGCAGTATGTAATGTTTTCCATTTAGCCATACAGTATTAGAGGACATCTTAAAAACACTCTACAAAGATATATTTTGTGGAATCAGGAAGCAAATATCTTTTGCCCCAATGATGATCCAGGTTTTTAAGCAATGAAAAAATATATATGCCAATATGTTATATATGATTAAACTGAAATGTCAGCAAAGGAAACCCAAGCCATTTGTTTACATGTCATACATTTATTTAGGTCCAGCAAGTTATGTACAATATTTTATATATGTATTTGTGTGTCTGTATTATGTGCTAGTTCATGGACTGCACACACACATAGTACACATGCCAACTACATGTGCATCATCTCATGTAGGGCTCAAAGAGAAGGCCGTTGTCGTAACCTCCCGTAGTGAAGAGGCTGCTGCACCAGTGGAACCTGCTGAGACTGAACCCACACCTCAAGGTAACACATGTTGATATGCACAGAGATGGATGATGCGAAATGAGGGAACAACAAGTGTTGCTTTGCGACATTCTTCACAATATCACTGGTATCTACACCATGACATAGTACAGCAGGGTGGATGTTTGAGGTTGAAGTTGTGTATATACTGTGAGCGTACTGTGGTACGCTTATTGTTCAATACAAAAGGCATGTAACACTAAGAGCCATTGTTAAGGTCTCAGTTAAACTTCACATAGACCTCCTAGATGTGCAGGTTTAAGTTGGGATGAATCAGTGTATCCTTAAAAAATCTCTATATTATTGCTTAATCTCATAATAATGTAGGTGTAGATGTTTAAATGATGACATATTAAGTCAGAATAATGATTGCAATAAAACAATAGATGGCTGTCTGTGAAAGATAGCTAGCCCAAACTGAATTCTGAGCATCATCAGTGGTGGGTTTTTACTGATTGTGTAGTACTGTCAAGGATTTTGCTAAGAAATACAGCCCAGGATTAAAACACACTTATCGTTTGAGCTTTTCACGTTCACTGAAGATAACTCTGCTTAGGGGATCGTGTTTAAACTCTGTAACATGTATTTACCCCTTTCCTTTTGTTAGCTGTTGTTGAGCCTGACCCTGTGCCTGTGGAAGATGTTATTGAAGCTGCTGTGGCAGAGGACACTGCTGCTGCACCACCAGCAGGTATGGGAATGCCTTTGAAACCGTTTTGACATGTGTGACATGGATGCATATTTGTAATGCTTTGGCGTGACCTTCACTTATCTCCCCTCTAGAACCTGAACCTGAGGTAGCAGCTGAGCCGGAGGTTGCTGCTTCTGAGCCCGAGCCAGAACCAGAACCAGAGGCTGAACCAGAGCCAGAGCCTGAGGAGCCTGAGGAGCCTGAGGTTGGTGCATTTCAGGTTATTTATTGTAAAGCCGAAATGTCCATTTTCAGATACGTCTTTGAAAATGTAAGCAGTTTTTGACAGATTTGAGTGTAAATCTGATGATGACATTTGAGTTGTGTGTTCTTTTACATTTATAGGTAATTGAGGAAGACCCAGAAGTGCTGGAGGAGGAAGCTCCTCCTGCAGAGGAGGCAGTAGAGGAGGTAGGTATTTTGTATTGGTGTACAGAAAACATTTGAAGTATCCACTGATGTTCATGTTTCTGCAGAGTTTTATGCACTTTTTGATCACACTGCTTATTTTGTACAGTAAACAGATGACTAATGTGGCAGGGGAGGTTCAGTGAATGTTCTTCCACTGACCTACCTGTAATGCTACTTATCTTCCTAGGTAGAGATTACTCTGTAATGCAATACAATGTGATGTTTAAAACTCCAAGAGAAATGTTGAGCTGTTTTTTTTCTTCACTGAATATGATATGATATGGTTCTCTGTTGTAGTCCAGAAAAGTTGTGGGTAACTGTGTTCGAATCCTGAATTTGACCTACACATTACAGTATGACAATCAGTCAGTGGGTTTTGGATTACTTGCTTTCTTTGCTCTAACTGCATAAACTTCTTCTTACTTGCTCTAGATTGCTTCAGTGGAGGAGGAGCAAGCAGCTGAGGAGGTTGCAGAAGAAATGATGGCTGACCAGGCTGCCGAAGAGGTGGAAGAACCAGCAACAGAGGAGGAAGCAGTTGCTGAGGCGCCTGCTGACGAGGTAGCTCCTGTAGAGGAGGAGAGTGCTCCTGCAGAAGAAGCTGTTGACGAGGTAGCAGCAGAAGAGGCTGTTGACGAGGTAGCAGCAGTCGAAGAAGAAGAAGAGACAGCCACAGAAGAAACTGCAGAGGAAGCAACAGCAGCTGAAGAAGTAGAAGAGGAGGTGGCTACAGAAGAACCTGCTGAGGAAGTATTGGAGGAGGTGGCTACTGAAGAAGCTGCCGAGGAGGTAGTGGAGGAGGTGGCTACAGAAGAAGCTGCCGAGGAGGTAGCAGCAGCTGATGAAGTGGAGGAGGTGGCTACAGAAGAAACTGCTGAGGAAGTAGTGGAGGAGGTGGCTACAGAAGCTGCCGAGGAGGTAGCAGCAGCTGATGAAGTGGAGGAGGTGGCTACAGAAGAAACTGCTGAGGAAGTAGTGGAGGAGGTGGCTACAGAAGCTGCCGAGGAGGTAGCAGCAACAATAGAGGAGGAGGCTGCACCTGCTGAGGAGCCAGTTGAGGAGGCAGCGCCTTCAGAAGAAGCTGTAGAGGAGGAGGCAGCACCTTCAGAAGAAGCTGTGGAGGAGGAGGCAGCACCTTCAGAAGAAGCTGTAGAGGAGGAGGAGGCAGCACCCACAGATGAACCTGCTGAGGAAGCTGCTGTAGAAGAGGAGGCTGAGGAGGAGACGGCTCCCGAAGAAGAGGCAGCAGAGGGTACTCCAGAAGAAGAAGAAGTAATGGAGGAGCAAACAGTACCAGGTTAGACAGACGAATATTAGTCCCAGGATAAGGCTTTTATGTGCTATTTAATGCTGTTGGGTTTCTAGGAGAAGATAGATGACACTCAAAAGCTCACTGCTATCCTTAAGCAGCCAGTCACAATTGAGCACTGGTAACTGAACCTTAGGGAAAGATTAAAGTTAAGGAAGCTGACTTTATAAGGATCACATACATTTGATTTAAGTACACACAGAGTGTGTGTCAGCCAGTGGCATTGCCCAGCCTTGCTCTTGATTAAATATGTAGTGCTGATTGTGTGTTAATCACTTTTCTGGGGTGTTTATAGTTATTCATACTGTTTAATGTGTTTCCTCATAGAAACAGAAGAAGATGTAGCACAGGAGGAGTATGAGGAAGCAGCAGAACAAGGTTGGTGCACATGCCCTGATCATTAAATGTGGCTTAAGTATCTTAAAAGTGTGTTTCATGTTGCCTATCTCTTTGCAGCAGAAGAGTTTGCTGAGACGGAGGAACAGATTCAGGATGAGCCCACAGGTAAACACTGTTCATTTAACTAGACTAGTGTTAAAGACATTCACCAGAACCTACACTACTGGTGGTAGTGTAGGTTACATACTCCACAAGAACAGAGAAATGTGTTCTCTCTCTCAGCACAACAAGAACTATTGTGTGATTGGTTAGAATCGATAAAGTGGAAAAGCTAATACACGAGCACAGAATTTACACATTCCAAACAAAACTGTCTGCCAGACCTGTTGTTCAATCTGTTATCATGCTACGAGCACTTGCACCTCTACCTCCGTGAACATTATCAGCTCAGTATTATCCCTCATTCAGGAAACAAATATTTGGGCAAACAAGCAAAACCGAATAGTAGCTTCAAACTTCCTTCCATCGCCGCCCCAAACATGTTTGCACCCTCCTTTATTAACTCCAAACTGGCATTTCTGCCATTGATCAGCAGCAAAATGTGTTAAAGAAAACTTGAACGCATAGAGTCCTATTGGGAGTTCTGCACATACATTTCTCGTGACGCATAAAAAAGTCCTGGCCAAAATCAACTTTGTTCTTGCACTTGCCACCGCGAGAAGACAAACTAATTTCTTTGATCTCATGGAGTATGTAACAAACTTCACCAGCATCCCATGACCTTTAAAATGTTTTACATGCACATGTTACAGTGTATGCTACTAGATATTAGTCAGAGTCCAGGAACCTGCAGAAAGATTCTGGTAAATATGGCTGGATACATTTGAATTTAGATTTGGATTTGGTAAGAATCATATTTTTATATCTTGAGTGGTCACAACTTTAACTAAGTGCATCTGCAGTTGTACTTGAATATTAAAGTATCTGTGCTGAAATTGGAAGCCTGTGCACGTTGAAGCTTAAGCATTGGTCTTCTGGTCACAAAAAAAACCAAATCTTAGCTTTTTACAAATGCAGTCATATGATAAGGAAGTTAAATTGTCACATTTTATTTGTGAAGGAGGCTCTTGGCTTTGTCTTGGAAACATTGTGTAATACATTGTGGCTTGCAGCCAGAGCAGCTGTTTGCAGGGTAATGTCTGCTGTGTATGTGGAACTGATAATAAGCTGCATTTTGGCTGCTGTAGCAGAAGGACTTGTTTGCTTATTTTGTTCTTAGACTTGTTTTTAGTCAGTCCAGAATAAAAAGTATTAAGTTGACTGCTGTTGTCTAAACATCCTGTTTGTGCTCTCACAGAAACGTAGAGGCTGCAGCGGTCGCCGTGGTGACGGAGCAGGGACCCACTGACGCTGCATCAGCACCCTCTGAGCACGCTCAGAACAACGAGGCATCTCTCCACCTCCAGAGAAAAGATTGAGTTGTCATGACAACACTTACCCCTCCCCTCCCCTTTCTTCCTCTCCCTCTCCTTAAGTCCACATTTACTCCTTTTAGTGTAAATGTGTGAGATGATGAATGACCTGTTTACTAATATGGTATTCCTGTTTCCACCCGTCATGTGTTTTGAGTTTTTTTTTTGCTTATTGTTTTTCTTCTTAAAGTAGAGCACCCTTTTCTCTTTTTTGTCCTGGGTGTTTCAGTTGTGTGTGTGTGTGTGTGGCCACATTTTCGGGCCATGTGTGCATGTGTGCGTGCTGTTCTTGTACACCAGCCAACCATAGTCTTTTATCTGTAAGAACGGTAATAGGAAAAGCAGTCAGGAACTTTATTTTAAAGTAAATGGGGCCAAAGTTCCGGACTAAAGACAAATCATAGCCGTCTCTGAGTTATAAGGCTTGTGAAGAGCACTGCAGAATGTCTCCACCCCAGGCTGGTGTCTTCCATTTCCCTCCTGCTGATGGAAGCAGCTGAAACATTTCACTCCACATTTATTGGATTAGATGAGTTTTCCCCTGTAATGCGCAGTGTCACTGAAGCCATCAGAACACTGGCTCCTCCCAGCTGAGCTTACCTTCTGTCAGGGTGATGTAGTTTCTATGCAAAGCTTGCCTCCCTCCCTCCTGACCCAGCCCATTAAGTTACCACTCAGTATGTTTTCGACTCCGGGATGAGCCATATGCTAGCACATGAACTCAGAGAGAATGTGTGTTTGACTTGTGTGTTGACAAATCTTTCATTCCTTATCCTTCCTTTCTGTGAGCTGTAGATGTCAGGGTGTAGTTTTGGAAATGGTGTTTAATTTTTGTTTTCTTTACTTGTTCTCTGACTACATAAACCTGTGTGAGTGTGAGAGAGTGAGAGATCAAGAGAGAGATGTGTGTGTGTGTGTTCTGTAGATTCCTAGTTGTTTTTCTTTCTTCTTTTTTTCCACAGATGATTTCAAGACCATTGAATAAGTGAAGTTGTAACTTCAACTGTTGGAGTTTGAACTGTGATATGAATAAGGACACGGTGGCCTGATGATCCCTTTAAGAAATGTTAGTTCTGGCAGGATAAAAGTCGTAACCCTGTGTGATCCCGTCACCATTTTTGTCAAAACCTCTGGCTCATGAAGGGTTAAACAGATCAGGCATTATAATTTTCCATCTATTCCTCTGGAAGTCCAGACATGACTGGCTGCCAGTCAAACAGTTTTATTTTCTTAAAGGGAAACTTGGCAGCACCGTTGTCATTTTCTTTGTGACGTCAGAATTGATTTCGGTGTGTGCATTTTAATCCATGACGGCAGACCCAAAAACGTCATCTTTACACACCACTTATCAGAAGAGCATCATCTTTTGAAGGCCAGATCTGCAAGTAAACATCCTCTTTGTGTCTTCTTGTTAATGTACATCACCTTTTGCGGGACACTGACAGTAAACAATGTGTAGAACTGATGTTGTAGATTTGATTACAACACACATACGTTTAGTGGGATTTTTTTAGTGTGTTTCTTTGTCGTCACATTCCCACTTTGTGCGTTTAGTCCTCACATATTGTATCTACAGCATTTGTTAGGGATGCAACACATTCCATTGGTGTACAGTAAGTGTTTTGTGTAGGATGTCTTGCTTATTTTCCTGTAACACTAGCTGGTCTTTTCTACTTCCTAACACTTTGTAAGTCAATGTGAACTGTTAAACCTTTTTAACATTGGAGATCTTTACCAAGAAAGAGCTTCTAGATTTTTTTTTAAAGGAGCCTTTTTAAAAAGGATTTGGAGAAATTGTAATTTTCAGAAGATGCTTTAAAAGTGTTTTTTTTGTAAAGCCATAAGCTGTTTGTTGACAGGCAAGTTTAAGGGTTAAGTCTGCTACTTGAGGACACATTTTGATTCTGTAACGGCACAAACGGATGAGAAATAAAACAGAGCAACCACACTGCAGCCACCTGGTGAAAACAGACTTCATTCGATCAAACATCGTGTCCGTGCAGCACAGGGTTGTGACACGTTAGCAGCTATGTTTTACAGGCGAATATAGGGAGCAGGTAAAATACCAGTGTATGAAAAGTAGGGAAAACACTGGCCATCTCTTTGCCTCCGTGTTGGCTGTCAACTTTAGACTGCAGTACTCATCATTTCCTGCAGACTCTGACTGTGGTGATTAAATTATTGTGAATTTCTAATGCGATTTGAAGTTGGCACAGTTTCTGTAAATGATCTGTTTTGGGAGCTGCAATAAAAGGTTTGGGACAACAAATTTAAAGATACACTTTGTTTTATTGTCACAATGAGCACTACTTGGATGTGATGATGAGAGATGCTTTAAAGCTTTTGGGGTCTTTGTGACATTAATTGTCAAAGCAATCAAGTGGAGGAGATAATTATATGTAACTTGATATTAATATTACTTGTTAAACATAAGAAGCCAAGTGGTAAAAACAATAATCTTTAAAATAAGTCTCAGAGTAGATTTATTAGACGTATTCCCATAAACAAATAGAATGATGTAGATACGCAGGTTTCTCTTGTTCATCTCTACACCTTTAAGAAGTCACCCGTCCAAATGGCAGACTGCAGGCAGAGGGCAAGTTATGGTTGTTTTAATCACAAGGGAAAAGTAAGTTCACAGAGTTTGTTAGGAATGATTTAAAGGTGAGTGGCCGGGTGTCGAGGTTGGCAGCATCTGGCTGGAGAGCGCAGTTTTCTGGATGAAAAAACACAGGAGAACAGAGTCACTCATCACAAAACGTTAAATCATAAAACACTAAAATTATGAAGAGTAAATGAGCTACCCGTGTGCCCGCCACCAGCCACTAGGAAACCATGCCCAGCTACTCTAGAAGACAAGAACCTCCCCCAGGAGGAGGAGAACACAGTCACAAGCACCAGTCCAAACAACACAGTCAGAACCCGCATATACTTAAAGAACACAATGTAACTCCAGGTCAGTCACACTTCTGTGAAATCAGCCTGTCCAGTTAGGATCAGTTTCAGCTGCTGTTGTGCAAATGGAACAGACAACAGGTGGAAATGAGGCAGTTATCAAGACAGCCCTATAAAGGAGAGGTTCTGCAGGTGCTGACCACAGACCGTTTCTCTGCTCTCATCCTTTCTGCTGATGTTTGATCACTTTTGCATTTTGTCAGTGCTCTCAGCCCTAGAGGTAGCATGAGGCGGTGTCTACAACCCACACAAGCTGCTCAGGTAGTGCAGCTCATGTGTTCCCTTTATTTTTTGAGCAGCCTATACTGCTGTGTCCATCTTTGAAACTGTGGTCACCATCCACTTTCCCTTTTGTTTTTCCTCTACCATGCACTGTGAGCTGTAAGGTCTTATACAGACAGGTATGTGTCTTTCCTAATCAAGTACAATCAGTATCATCAAACACAGCTGGACTCAGATGAAGGTGTGGAACCATCTGAAGGATGATCAGAAGAAATGGACGCACCTGAGTTCAATATACAGTGGTATGCAAAGGTTTGGGCACCCCTTAGGAAAATCACTGCAGCAGTTTGTCACTTGCTTCATGTTAACATATGTTAAACCTTTAGAAACAGAAACATTACAGTAGTGAGTGAGTCATGTGTTTTGGCCCAACAGAAGCATTTTTATGTGCATTTAAACAGAAACGGGCATGTGCATACATTTGGGCACTCTTAATCACATTAATGAGAACGACCTGTAGAATTATAGATGACAGGCTGCAGCACAGACCTGCTTTGATTGGCTCGTTAGATCTTTAGTTGCAAAGACAGGTGGAATCTATTACATAAAAAGACTATTTCACATAGCTAACTGCTGGCTAACAAATACAGGAGGGGCACAAGCGAGGGATGGTTAGAATGATCACAGAGCAGCCACAAACTACCTGGTAGTTGGTGTCGCTGTTCATCGTTCCACAATCCAGTGTACTTTACACCAGGAAAAGCTCACTGGAAAGGTGATGCACAAAAAGCCTTTCCTGAGTGTTCATCACAAGACGAGTCTCATGAGGTATGCAAAAGCACATCTGGACAAGAGAGAAGCATTTTGGGAAAGAAATACTATAATAATAGAGTTATTTGGTCAAACCAGAGGAGGTATGCATGGTGTAAAACACACATTGAACTCCATGAGAAGAACTTATTGCCTACTGTGACATTTGGTGAGGGTCCATCATGTTCTGGGTGTGTGTGGCTAACACAGATACTGGAGACCTTGTTAAAGCTGAGGCTGTTACTGCAGCAAAACTAAATATTTATGGAATTATTTCTGTGGGGTGCACACATTTATGCACATGCCTGTTTCTGTTCAAATGCACATAAAAATGTTTCTGTTGTCCCAAAACAAATGACTCACTCACTGCTGTAATGTTTCTGTTTCTAAAGGTTTAACATGAGTTAACATGAAGTTGCTGCTGCAGCACAGCAAGTCACAAACTGCTGCAGTGATTTTCCTAAGGAGTGCCCAGACCTTTGCATACCACTGTACATGAAGAGCTGCAGCCATCAGTCAGTTCAATGATCAGACAATAGAGAGTTTTTAAAGCTACTTGTGAAAAGTTCTTTTTCATATGTGACAGTAAACTGGACTCTTTGGCTCTGAACTGTTCAACTCCAACAATCATGTGAATCCAGGAGCTGTGACTGTTTCTGACATTTTACAGTGGACTCAGAGAAAAGAATCAAAGTAATCACACACTTTGATCATTACTGTTGATACTTCTGTGTGTGACAGCTCAGACTGTTGATGATCACCAACCAGTCCTCTAAATGCACTTTGAGCATGCTGATTTTACTGCATTAACTGGGTGCGTCCAGCAGGTGGAGCCATTCTGTCACACTGAAGACACAGCATGAAGACATACACAGTTCCTCCCACACACACTGTGGCTGTGTTATCATTTATTCAATAAAACACTACTTACTAGAGACTTACTTACCATCCATGGTGAGCAGAACTGCATCTCCCAGAGAAATGGCTGTCACCATCGGAAAGAAGGGGGGGAGCAGTCCCTGGTGGTCTAGTGGTTAGGATTCGGCGCTCTCACCGCCGCGGCCCGGGTTCGATTCCCGGTCAGGGAACACATTTTGTGACTCAGTGGTAGAGCAGGGTTGTCCAATAACCGGAAGGTTGGTGGTTCGATCCCAACTCCTCCTTAGTCACTGTTGTGTGTCCTTGGGCAAGGCACTTTACCTGCATAGTGTGTGTGCATTTGTGTGGTGTATGGTGCTCTTTGCTGGGCTGCCATTGTGGGACTAATAAAGATTTCTTAATTTAATTAATGGTTTGTGGGAGCTAAATGACACAAACTACACTGCTCAAAAAATAAAGGGACACTAAAATACCATATCCTAGATCATTTGTGAAATTAATTTCTTTTAAATCTCTCTCTAATAAATGTACTGGTATTAAAGTGCAGACTACAAACAGAAGCTAACCCATGATAGCTAGCTAGCAAAGCGGCTAGTTGGCATTAAAAAACCCACATTCTGACGGTCACAACTTGAAAACTGTCTGTCTGATTCCAAGGACAGAGGATGAACACTAAGGTTGTGCGGTCAGACACAGTGAAGCACCAGAGGAATTTATTGTGTTTGATGCATATTTGGTAGGAGTAGGGACAACAACAGAAGCTGGTTTCTCTAAACAAAGGAAATATACAATGTATTAACTTAAACAGAAATGATCAATATCTTAATATAACTCACATTTAGGCATTCAGCAATGCCTGTAAAGTGATGCATCTTCAAACAAAACTCACGTAGGTACACAGACGAACAGTTGTTGTTGTTGTTGTTGTTGTTGGTGGAGCCTGCTGCAGGTGAGTGGAGGAGAAGGGGCTCACACCTGCACTCAGTCCTCTACTTATAGCCTCGGTGAGCCAAAGGTTAAACTCCTCCTTCAGGCCTGCTCTTCACAACACCATCAGCAGCCAGGTGAAATAGTTGAAGCAACTGGTCCTTTGCTTTTAAAGCCATCAGCAGTTCCTCCAAATTAAGGACATTTAGACCAATTGTGACAGCCAGGCGCCAAACAACAAACACTTCCAGCTTCTGCGCCGCTGTTGATGCTAATTCCGGCCGTTAAAATGAATGTGCTGGTTTCCTGCTCCAAATATCATCTGGTGAAGGTCTTTGTTGGCCGATTAATTTGTATTTTTTTTATTAAAAGTGAACCTGGAAAACGGCATAGATCATCAACTTTCGCAGTAAAGTCTCTATGGCCCGGTGTTACTCGGTGTACTTCCGGCTTCCCGTCAGTGATTGGAGGCGAGACCTGTCAGTCATAGCAACCACGCCCACTCATTCACCGAGCTTTGATAAACATCTTTTTATGAAAGTATTTTTCAGGCAGACAGCCAGGACACTGAGAAGAACAAAATGCCTCGTGAAATAAACCATAATGATGTTTTTGTTTTTTAATCAGAGAATGAATGAGAGTCAGTTGCAGTTCTGAGCATCCTGCTCAATGCTGAAACTGCTTAAACTATCAAGCAGTTATAATACTGAGGGCCCAGGCAGCAAAGAGGATGTTCGATTTCAGAGAAACATGTTTATTATGATTATTATAATTATGATTTATAAAAATAAATATGCCAAAATGGACACACAGGAGAACAGAGTGCTGGTCCCAACAGACTGACTGGTAGAAGATTTCAAAGATGTGTGTGTATCCATGTCCAGGATCAAATGTGGCCATTGAACACAAGCTGAACAGTTCTGAGGCTAAAATAAGAATCATATCAGCATTTCCCCTGACAGAGAATCAAATATTCTCTCTATATATAAACACATCAGACTGTAAGCTGTCATTGTCCGCTTTAAGGAGCTTGTAGCGTTTGTGCACCAACACAGTGAATGCAGGGTGTAATGACCATTTAACCAGCTGAAGATCCATCATTTTACAAAAGCATTTCACTTGTCATAATGACGCGTCTTGTGGATAATGGCAGCTGCTGTAAACAGTTTGCTTTGTTTTGACTGCGCCATGGCCTGACAGAGCAACTGAAAACTAAAAAATTTGAAAACTGACGTGAAAGCACGTATCATTCTGCAGTCAGGCTACTCTCCTTGACAAGCAGCAGCCGTGAGCTCCTCCCCCGCCTCAAAACACTCACAGCTGGTCAGTCACTGTAGCTTCAAGCAGCAGTTTCAGCTGCAGGCAGAGCAGAGAGACCCACAGCACTCTGCATTCAATTGTGCGCAAAGCTGCCGCTGGTCCCTTCAATGCTCACGGAGCGGGATGTAAATAATATATTTCAATGGCAAAAATAAAAAGAAAACCACGGACTCAGCACCGTTAGCTTAGCCTAGCGTAGTCACAGAGTTCAGTCTATCCGACTAGCGTGTCGTTCTCTGTCCGACGGTGGGAGTATGTGCGCACAAGTGTCTGTGTTTGTATGTCTGTGTGTCTCTGTGTGTCTGTGCATGTGTGTACATGCACACATATGTTTGTGCCTTAGATGGCAACCATCACCATGCCACTCAAAGACCTACTAAGAGAGAAAAATCAGTGGGTCTGGGGAGAACCACAACAAACAGCATTCGAAAAACTGAAAAGTGCGCTGAGCTCTCCGAAGGCTCTTGCTCAGTACTCAAACACAGCAGAGACAAAAGTGGCAGCAGATGCATCACCATATGGAAAAGGTGCCATCCTCACACAGAAGCAAGCAGACAACTCTTGGCAACCTGTCACATATATCTCAAGAGGACTGACAGACACAGAAAAGTGCTATGCACAAATTGAAAAGGAGGCACTGTAACGTGGGCATGTGAAAGACTAACATCCTACCTGCAAGGGCTTCACTTCACACTGATCATAAGCCCTTGGTTCCTCTGTTAAGCGCAAGAGGTCTGGATGACCTCCCTCCCAGGGTGTTAAGATTTCGACTGAGACTGCTCAGGTATGATTACCACATTGTTCACGTGCCAGGAAAAAACCTCATCACTGCTGATACATTGTCCAGAGCTCCACTAACTGACACTCCATCTGCTGATGACCTACAGCTACAGCTTAAAAAAGAAGTCCAGGGGTTTGTGGATGCTGTTGTGTCTTCACTCCCTGCTATGGACACAAGGCTGGCAGAAATTAAACAAGCACAACAAACTGATGAGACGTGCAAAATGGTGGCACACTACTGTCAGACGGCATGGCCACAGAAACACCGAGTGAGTTCAAGAATTGCACCCTACTGGCAAGTTAGAGCAGAGCTGTATCTCACGGGATGCCTTCTGATGAAGAGTGAGAGAATAGTCATCCCTCAGACCCTCAGAGATGAAATAATGCACAAACTCAATGAAGGTCACCAAGCAATCTCCAAATCCCACGCCAGAGCTCAGGCTTCAGTATGGTGGCCAGGGATCTCTGCGAAAATTCAAGAGACAGTGGACAGATGTGAAATGTGTCAGAGATACAGAACACAGTACAGAGAGCTCCTCACACAATCCCAAGTCCCTGACAGGCCCTGGCAAAAAGTTGCAAAAGAGAGCTGCTTCACACACGTCATGAGCAGCCCTCGCTACCCACAAACTAATGGTGAGGCTGATTGTGTGGTGCAACCAGTCAAGTGTCTATGGAAAAAAGATAGACCACACCAGAGCATTTTTTAGCACCAGAGCAGGTTATTTATACAAGATTTACAGTAAATCACGAGGGATGGTGTAGTCGGCCATGTTGGGAAGACCAGAAAGCACACAGCAGCTCAGAGCGATGCGGCCGACGCCCATGTTGCAGGCCTGAGACCACTCATTGGTCTCACTGTCATAGTAGTCAACACTAGAGGTGGTGGTGATGCCATTGAAGCCCCCAACAACAAAGAGCCGGCCCTCAACTACTTCAATGCCAAAGTTGTGGCGGGGGGTCTTCATGGAGGACACGTTGCGCCAGGTGTTGGTGTGAGGGTTGTAGACCTCAGCGGTCTGCAGATAGGCTGTTCCATCGAAGCCACCAACCTTTGGAGTCAAAGATGAGAAGAAGCTGCATCACTTATCAATTCAATTGTCACATAAAAAACTAGCCGCTTTTAACCGCTGATGAAAACTGGTCACACATTTCTTTCATGCACGTACTGCATAAACATGGTTGTCGTATGCAATGACTCCTACTCCACTGCGCCGGCTGCTCATGGGAGAGATCAGGGTCCACTGGTTGGTCTCTGGGTTGTAGCACTCTGCTGTTTGCAGGTGCTGAATCCAGTCAGATCCACCACATATGTAGATCTGAATACAAACATAAGAAATTGTCATTTTTGTTGGCTCAAACTGGCAGCAGTGTTTTGTAAACAAATCTTTCTGTTCTCTGTTATGTTCCATTGTGTTCCACCCACCTTGCCGTTGAGTGCTGTGCAGCTGGCGTGGCTCCTCTGCTCATGCATGGGTGCAATTTCAAGCCACTGGTTGGTTTCTGGCTGGTAGAACTCAGCACTGCTGAGACGTGTGTGCCCATCACAGCCTCCCATGGCGTAGATGCACCCGTTCAGCACAGTCACGCTCACACAAGTGCGGCGATAGTTCATTGATGCCACCTCTTGCCATGTCCGTGTGCTCAGGTCAAACCTGAGCACAGTATTGGTGACCATCAACACCTGGTCAAAGCCACCAACACAGTAGACATACCCACCGAGGTAGGCTGCACCATGAAAGCTGCGAGGAGGCTCAGAAAGGTGTGGTATGTTCATCCAGTGATTTGCACGGACGTCAAATGCCTCGATTACATTAGTTAGAGCCATGCTGCTCTTCAAGCCTCCAATGGCCAATAGGATGGCAGAAGGCAGACGAGGCCGACCGAGGATTCTGTCTTTGTATCCGATGACCTGGATGGCCTGGCACTTCAAGTTGTCTGTCACCAGCTTATTGGACAGCACATGACTCTGTATGTACTCTGTATGCATCATGCTCAGCCTGACCTACAGCAATACAGAGAATAAAGAGGATATAACTTAACAGTCTGTGTCAGAATAAATAAAAATACATAAAAAACCATGGTTCCCAATAACAAACAATAAAACAATAAATCTATTCGGACCAGAACCTCACGCCACAAGAACAGCTTCTTCCCCTCTGCTGTTGGTCTGTTGAACTGTAATTAATACACTGCTCTGTGTCACTTAACAAGGACACTTTAGTATAGTCACTGCATAATGATGACTATTTGCACTGTTTACCTCCATCTTGCACTACTTGCACACTACTACCACCTCACCGTGGTACCTGTTACACTGTTACACTCATTCATATAAGGATCTATGTTTGCCATTACAACCACCACTCATGTTCTGTTCTGTTCATTGTATGTCTGTTATGTCATGTCAATTTATAGCCTTACTTTTAGTTTACATGGTTTACCTTGTTTACTTGACCTTATCTTATTTACCTTATTTTTATCTTATTTCATGTTAATTATTATTTGTAAGTTGACCCGGAATGTCCTCTGTGAGATGAACATTTTGAGTTGAATGGCTGAAATCGTCAATGTATGCTGAAGATACGCTGCGCCAAAAAACGTACAGAAGAATATGAAAGAGAAGAAGAAAGAGGGTGAAGAACAATACTAACTAATAATAAATTATTATAATTGCTTGTGCCAGCGCCCAGCTTTAACAGCAGGTTTAGTAACTTTTGTTTCATTTTCTTATATTTTCATTTCTTGCTCTTTCATAGGTAGGTTGTCACACCACAAATGCTTGGTAAGGTTCTGGAAAAGATGATGATTTGCATAAATTCTCCTCCATTTTCAGAGTCACCCAGAAGACCAGCATGCACATGAGCACAATGCGTCACCCAGGTAGTCTGTGCTGCTTTCTATTTATCACTCATCAGAATAGATGATATTGCACTTTCTGGCCTATAAAAGGGTAAAGGATGGCTGTACTGGCCGTCATCATCATGACATGGAGCACATATAATAACTGATAACCCTCTATTGGGCTGAGGTATAATGTATAATATAAAGTACCTCTGACAAGAGAAAAGCTGCGTATCTTTCTCGTTCCTGAGGCTCATGTGTGATCCACCGAATGATGGCCTCAAACACAGCTGCCTCCTGTCTCACAGTGAGGTTGTCTTGACTGATGATGTCACTGACATCCTGGGCCGAGAGCTGCAGGAACTCTTCGCTGAAAGCCACTTCCTCAAAGTGACTGAGGACATAGTGGAAAGCCTTGAGGTGCAGTTCAGGGGCGAGGTCGTTTTTTGTGAACTGCCAGATGCCGATGCAGTTGTGTGGGCAGAGCAGCTTTTCAAAAAAGTTGCAGCATATTTGCACCAGCTCCACTATATCAAGGGAATCAGCTGCCATGAAAAGCCTCCGTGCATTGGACTCTGTCACGTTTACAGAGCCGGTGTATGCAAACTCAATGATAAGCTCCATCATGTCTGAGGATATGTCAGGGATACTGTAGACTTTCTTGTCAGCTTCAGACGAGCGTGTGAAGAGAGCTCTGAAAGACACAGAAAAAGTTCCACAACATTGTACACCACTTTTATGCATTTCAGTTTTTAAAACAGATACTAAAATTAGTCACTAAGTCACTGGTGGATTTATGGGTAACTTTATTCAAGTCTAGTTAAAGGTCTAAATCTGAATGCTGTAACATTATCTACAAGACACCTCTGACTTCAGCTACCAGACAGACTCATGTAATCTTCAGAAGTTTTCTGATGACTCTGCCATAGTGGGATGTGTGACTGTGGTGGACAGTTTTGTCACATGGTGTGAGCAGAACCATTTGCTGCTCAATGTGGCAAAGACAAGGGAGCTGGTTGTGGACCTGAGGAGGACCGAGACACACGTGGCTCCAGTTTCCATCGGTGGGCAGTGTGTGGACATTGTTGAGGTTTACAAAACCTGGGAGTGGTGTTGGACAATAAACTTGACTGGACTAAAAACACTGCCCTCTACAAGAAGGGTCAGAGCCGCCTCTATTTTCTGAGGAGGCTCTGGTCCTTTAACATCTGTCGGACTATGCTGAGGATTTTTTATGAGTCTGTGGTTGCCAGTGCCATTTTGTTTGCAGACTCAATAAACTGATCAGAACTGTACAACTCCTCCTTCTGATATCAGACAATCTGATCTAACACACTGTCTTGTAATTATATCCATATTAGATTTATTGTAGACAAGATTTTACTGCACACAGTATAAGTTGTATTATCAGTCTTCACTTGCCTGGATTTTACTTGAATGTTTTTAATGTTTAGAATTTTATTAGGTTTTATTTTTATTCTACTCTTACTACTTTACCGTATTTTATATTTCTAACCTGTTTTTTTGAGTATACATGGAGGACCTGAAATGCAAGCAATTTCCCCCTGGGATCAATAAAGTATTTTTGATTCACCTATGACTTCCAAACTATACATCAAGTTTAAGTTTAAGATAAGATACGTTTGAGCCTATAGAGGGAGAAATCACTATTAGATGCTTTAATGTCAACATGTCAAACATGTCATATCATCCAAGTCCCACCTGGGGCCAATTAACACACACTTGTTCACCGGTTGTTTTTGTTATGTTCAAACATTAAGGACTGCTGCTGCTTTCTTTATGAGGTCAGGCTGACAACATTTTCTCCCACAGTTGACTAGTCCTCACAACAATATCAGCAAACACACTGAAACACTGTAAGCTATAAAAACAAGACTGCAGTGAATAATCTCCAACACTCACATCATAAACTACAACAAATCCTTGTTTTTGTCTCCCTACGTAAAGGTTACTAAAACATTAGTTTGATTGCTGCAGCAATCAAATTCTTGTTCGTCACCCTCTTTCTTCTATCTTCTTTCTTATTCTTCCGTACGTTTTTTGGCGCAGCGTATCTTCATTTTATATCATCATTCCGGGTCAACTTCAAGTTGCAAATTTTTCGAATATTAAGCAATTTCGGTATAATTTTTAACATGAGAGTCTATGGAGGAGCCTTCAAAACCACTTTCAACTCTGACTCTGTCAACTAGTTCCACATGCTTTCAGCTACACAAACATCATTCTGTTCAGCTCTTCAAGGGCTATTAAACTTGTATTCGGATGTGTTCAAATATGTTTTGTTTTTGAAATATTAATAAAAATTCAAAAGCTCTCTCATAGACTGCAATGTTAATGCAGTCTATGAGAGAGCCCTTCAACGAAGGTCATCTGCCAAACGTATCTCCTCCTACAAACTTCATGCTACAGACTCCATTTTAGTCTTAAAACGCTCATTAGATGTTGCTCTATCAAACTTGTATTCAGAATTTTCTAATTCCGAATTATTTCCGCGCGCCAGGCTCTCAAAGTTGGAGTGGTTTTTGAGGTTACATGGCTGTTACCATGGTGACAGGCTGACACACAGAGGCATACAAAGCAGCCATATTTGTAGTCTTTATCAGACTTTAAGCATTATATGTGTCAGATTTTTGATCATCCTTCAGCTGTATACTACTTTTCCTCATTCAAATCAGCCTGTGCTTCTTATAGTCTTATGGTATTATTCCAGCCTCAGACCTTTCATATGGTGTATACACAGGCTATTCTTTAAGGTCATGACTTCATACTGTTCTTGTGTTCAGCTGTTTCTTTTTCATATCTTCTTAATATTCAAAGATTTTCTACTTTTCAAAATAAGAGCTTCATCTTTTCAAATTCTTAAGTGTTTCAGCAAATTAAATTCAGATTGCAGATTCTCCAGCAATTCAGAGCAATCCTTCACATCAGCGTTCAAAGCAATGCTTCAGCTGCAGCAATCAAACTTGTTTAAAATTGAGATAATCCTGCAGTTACCTGAAGTAACTGCAGCTCGACATGATGACTCTGTGGATGGGAAAGTCAACCTCCTCCACCTTGATGATGGCGTCACAGAAAAGCTCCTGCTCGAGGAGCTCCTTGAAGACTACAGCCCGGTCTTTTTGAGTCATGTTGACTTTGCAGACTTTATATTTTCTCTGTGTTTGTTGCCTGTGTTGCTAAGTGCTAAGACACACTGTGAATAGAACTCTTATCATCAAAGCACTTCACAACACCATGGAGACATGTATACATTAGGGGTGGGACGGTTCAGGAAACAGTTTGGTACACGTGTTTCAGTTAGGGGCGCGTGTTCTGTTCGGTCCTGGACATGCGCATCAAGTCATACAGGAAGGCCACAGCATTGAGACGAGTGTTGGCAACTTGGCGTCTCCAACTTTTTTTAATCAAAAGCAACTAGTGACTCTCTCTGGTGACGTTTGAAGACTGACGTGAAAGCACTTATCATTCTGCAGTCAGCTACTCTCCTCAACGCACTCACAGCCAGTCAGTCTCTATAACTTCACGCAGCAGGTTCAGCTGCAGGCAGAACAGAGAGACCCACAGCACTCTGTGTCCAATCGTGCGCAAAGCTGCCGCTGGTCCCTTCAATGCTTATAGAGCGGGATGTAAATAATATATTTCAATGGCAAAAATAAAAATAAAACCACAGACATCAGTACTGTTAGCATTGCATAGCTTAGCGTAATCTTAGAGTTCAGTCTATCCAACTAGCATGTCGTTCTCTGTCCGACGTGGGAGTATGTGCGCACACGTGTCTGTGTGTCTCTGTGTGTGTGTGTGTGTGCATGTGTCTGTGTGTGTACATCGTGCCTCTGTGCGCAGACAGCAGTGGTGAATTGAAAACACAACCATGCAGACAGAAAGGACATGCTGCCATGCAAATAAGATAAATAACATGAGCTGTTTAGTGTGTTTAATAAAAGAACATCTGGTGCTATATAGAAATTAAAAAGAAATGAAATTGACTTGACCTGATGATGGGGAAACACTGAACTAATTCTTAAATATGTTGAATGTTGGATAATTAGGATATATATTTTATGCTCATCTGGTATTTCCAGAGTGTTAAAAGTAGAAAAAACCTCAACAATGTGAACCGAACCGAAAACCATGACCTTAGAACCGTGATACGAACCGAACCGTGGATTTAGTGAACCGTTCCACTGGCTGTGGCAGATGAGATCAGTTGTTTTTCTGCACTCTGGAGAGAGCTCCAGTTGGAGCACAAATTCAGACAAGGACAGGATTCAAGGACAGCAGCACCTTTGACCTGATAAAAGCCAGATTCTAAAGGAATGTTTTTCTCCCGGGTGCCGAGTTTATGGTCACCTCTAGATCGGACTCACGACTTATAAGATTTAAGGAATTGAAGCTTTACCTTATTAGGGAATAAACACTAATGGTCTATTTGCTGTATGACCAGGGTCTGCAGGGGGGGCAGGAACGCCCCTGTGGTATATCAATGTGTGAATTCTATGTCTAGTGGTTGTTTCATTGTTCGTTGTTGCTGCATGGTTGTTCGTTGTTGTTGGTTGTTCTGTTCTTGTGTTGTTCTTGTTCGGTTCTTTGTTTGCAACAACCCAGAGCTCTGTGACTCAGAATCTGCCTCGTTCAATAAATTGTAATCTTGAGACCGGAATTTATCCGCTCCTTCCTCGTAAACCAACTTGGGAGGTGATCAGAAGAAATAATGGGATTTCATCCCTGACAATATGGGGGCTCGTCCGGGATTTGGAAGGAGTGTGGGTCAAATGACATCTTGCCTGACTGAGTGACTACTGGTGACCACAATAAAAAAAGGTACGCAGAACCTGTTTAACCAAATTCTGCACATTGGGCAATCTAAATTAAGTAGTCACTGTGATGGGTATGGTGTTTTAGAATTCAAATTGTAAGAGGCAGATTGTAAGTCTTAATAAGTGAAGTAAAGTAAGATGAAGTAAAAGAGAAAATTAGTATAAAGGCTGTTCCATACGGCACCAGAACAAAGAACTCGCTCCATGGGTGGTATGAGAAAAAAAAATAGTTTGTTTCGGCACGAAGGTACCATACTCTGCGAGAAGTGTGTGCATACAGCCCTACACAGCTCACGTCACACACAAAAGGTTGACAATTGTATTGCAAGTAGTGAGCATTGTCGTGGTTACCTGGCCTAATGAGCTGATAATGCTCAGGGAAGAGGGCGTATAGCATGACAATAGATAGAAGGTTAGTGTAGCTGACTGTAGCAGACCTCTGGTCTGTGTGAGTTTAATTCTGTGAACGTGTGGATGACTGTCTGCAATAATACATCCCGTCTCCTGGTGTGTAATGTGTGCGTCCAGCCACTGTAACGCCGTGATCAATACTGGGATTAGTTTTTATCGCCACCTTTTGGACAGACACTCTCCTCTGTGCGCCGTGTTTCTCCTTCCAGGAGCTGTTTGCCAGCTGCTCATCTAAACTGTCCATCGTCGTTGTACTTCCTCCTTCTGTCTGTGTGTTCTGCACCTGAAGAAGCTCTTGTGCTTCTCCACATTCATCACGCCCACAATAAATTCCGACCAATCACAGCATGGTTGACGCACAGCCTTGAGAGAAAAAGTTCTGCCCGGGCCATGTGTCCGAGAGAGCTGCACAACGGGCGGTCCGAGAGAAAAATGGTGTCATTCTTATGGTGTAGTTGTTCTGTCTGACCAGCTCTCCTATCAATGTTCAAGGAGTGATCATAAAGTGATGTATCATCAAACACACCATAGAATGATCAGATAATCAGACTTTTTTCCAGCACCTGCCTCGTCCACAGCCTCAGTCTCTAATGGTAGATGATCAGTCGCCTTGATATTAAATTATTGGTTGGTTACATAATTTTGGAGCTGAACTAAACTTTGTTTTCTGGTGATGGAAACAGAGGAGGAGTGAACCCACTCACCTCCTGATAACTATCTCTGACAGTTTCACATGTGACCAGGAAGTGACAACCAAACATTTCAAAATGTCACATCTGAAAACATCCAAAGTCCAGGAGCAGCATGTCACTGTGGCAATGGAAAGAACGGTGGAGCTTTCTGGCCATGGGTGAAAGCTAAGGTACAGCACCCTGCACACAGGGGGCGCCCTCGTATATCTTCAATATACAGTCTGTGAGCTCACCTCAGTGAGAGAGTTAGCCTGTTATCTGCTCATCCAGCTATCCTGCAACATGCATGCTGTCAGAGCAGCCTCTGCAGCAGCAGAAGCTGCTCTCAGCAGCACAGTGTACCATGTGATCCTGTTGGCTGCAGTTATGAAGCCAGGTATCAGAGAGGCCAGAGACTGCAGTTTAAAGTGATTGATCAGACAGACTGTTCTAACTGATGACTGCTGTTACAGAAGAAGAATCAGTCCAGGTTTGACATTGTATTGGCAGGTGTGCATATGTGGATCAATACGTGATTGGGAAGTCTAATCAATATGTGAGAGCTGCTTGGGTGCATTAGTCTGAGAAAGGAAGACATGTTGACTGTTACTGGACTTTTTGTATACTCACTGTATTATTTCTACATGAAATATAAAGTAATAGGACATTCAGGCATGACACAGAACACAGAATGTTCATTACAGCTGAGAACAACTCATAAGGATTTGGACTTTATCATATTGATCATGTTTGTCTCTTTTAGCCAACTTGACCAAAGTAAGTAAATAGTAAATATATAGTAAATATCAATGTTACATTATAAGAAAGTGATATTGAAGGTGTTATTTTGGTGTTATTTATTCTAAATGTGCAGAATGTACTTATTTGTATATTAAAAAGGGATCCTACTACTTACTTGATGACTTCCTCGATCTGTAAGTGCTGGCTGATATTTCTGAGGAATAAAATAGATTTTAGTGCCGTTTGTACTGAATGATACTTGTGAGGACGTTAGCAAAAGAAAACCCTTCAGACTGTTTCATTCATGTCCACAGTGAAAAGAAACAAGTCTGAAATGATCTTCATGATCCAGTCATGGGACACTTTGTGAGCTCTTCCATATGCAGAACAGGATGACCATGAACAAGGATGCTTCCAACAGCAGGAAAAGAGTTATAATATGTTAAGTTCTGTTAGTTTGGATCCAAGCTTATTATCTGCTGGAAAAAGAACAGCATGAAGGAGGAGGAGCTGCTCACACACAGCACAGCTTTAAATCTGCACATTAAGCTGAATGTGCTGCCAAAGCAGGAACATAAAGGCTGTCATGTGACTCACGTTTTTTGTTGTTCAAACAACCACTGATGGCCCCTCCTCTCTCTCCAACACAGAGTGCAGCTCTGACACTACATTTCCTGCTTCCTCCTCTTTCACAGATCTGCCAGCTGAGGGATCGGCCTAATGGTGCCAGAGTTCAGCAGCACTACTGCTGCAGATCAGCCAGCGAATGTGAAAGCAAACATGACAGGCTGAGTCACGCCTTTATTTCCTGATGAGAAAGTGAAACTGAAGCTGAAATGGCGCAGCAAAGAAATCAGCAGGATTCACTGAGGTTCTCTTGTTCCATCTGTCTGGATCTCCTGAAGGATCCGGTGGCTGTTCCCTGTGGACACAGCTATTGCATGAACTGTATTCAAAGCTTCTGGGATGAAGAGGACAGGAAGGGAATCCACAGCTGCCCTCAGTGCAGGAGCACTTTCACACTGAGGCCTGTCCTGGTGAAACAGATCCTGTTAGCAGAGTTAGTGGAGGATCTGAAAAAGACTGGACTCCAAGCTGCTCCTGCTGATCACTGCTATGCTGGACCTGAAGATGTGGCCTGTGATGTCTGCACTAACAGGAAGCTGAAAGCCTTCAAATCCTGCATGCAGTGTTTGGCCTCTTACTGTGAGAAACACCTCCAACCTCACTATGATGCAGCTCCACTGAAGAAACACAAGCTGGTGGAGCCCTCCAAGAACCTCCAGGAGAACATCTGTTCTCATCATGATGAGGTGATGAAGATCTTCTGTCGCACTGATCTGCAGTCTGTCTGTTATCTCTGCACAATGGAGGAACATAAAGGCCATGAAACAGTCCCAGCTGCAGCAGAAAGGGCTGAGAAGCAGAAGGAGCTCCAGGTAACGAGACTACAACTCCAGCAGGGAATCCAGGATGCAGAGAAAGATGTGAAGCTGCTCCAACAGCAGGTGGAGGCCATCAGTCTCTCTGCTGATAAAACAGTGGAGGACAGTCAGAAGATCTTCACTGAGCTGATCTGTCTGATCCAAAAAATAAGCTCTGATGTGGAGCAGCAGGTCAGATCCCAGCAGGAAACTGAAGTGAGTCGAGTCAAAGTGCGTCAGGAGAAGCTGGAGCAGAGGATCACTGAGATGAAGAGGAAAGCTGCCGAGCTGGAGCAGCTCTCACACACAGAGGACCACATCCACTTTCTACACAACTACCGCTCACTGTCAGCACTGAGTAAGTTTACACACTCATCCAGCATCAACATCTGCCCTCTGAGGTACTTTGAGGATGTGACAGGAGCTTGCTCAGAGACAAACTACAGGACATTCTGAGTGAGATGTGGACAAACATCTCACTGACTGAAGTGGATGTTTTACTGTCTGAACCAGAGCCAAAGACCAGAGCTGGATTTTTAAAGTATTCATGTGAACTCACACTGGATCCAAACACAGCAAACGCATGGCTGTTATTATCTGAAGGGAACAGAAAAGTAGCATTCACGAGAAACCAACAGTCTTATCCAAGTCATCCAGACAGATTCACTGGGTGGTGTCAGGTCCTGAGCAGAGAGAGTCTGACTGGACGTTGTTACTGGGAAGTGGAGTGGAGAGAAGGAGTTGGTGTAGCAGTCGCATACAAGAATGTCAGCAGAGCAGAGACGTTTGGATTCAATGATAAATCTTGGTCATTATATTGTCACAAAAACAGTTGTGAATTGTATCACAACAAGATCAAAACTGTGGTCTCAGGTCCTCCTTCCTCCAGAGTAGGAGTGTACCTGGATCACAGAGCAGGTTTTCTGTCCTTCTACAGCGTCTCTGAAACCATGACTCTCCTCCACAGAGTGCAGACCACATTCACTCACACACTCTATGCTGGACTTGGACCGTTTGATTATGGAGACAGTGCTGAGTTGTGCAAAGTCAGATTTAGAGTAATATAACATGTGTGTAGTTATATAAAGGAGCTGTGAGGGTTTAACAGCTTGTTAAAGTTCATCACATTTATAACAGGAAGAATTCTCCACATACAGACTCAGCAGACAGTCAGCCATCTTTGAAAGAAGAGAAAACAAAGTCCAACATAAACAGACCTCAGTGACAGAAAAAGAACATAAGCATCTTTTTCTGATTATTGATTTGATATTGTTTTTGTGTTTCATAATATTGATCACAATGATAACATATGATTACTGTATAAGTATTGATCAGATAAAGACTGTACTGTAAATCTAAAAGTTCTGATGATGTTTTTGAGTTTCTATTATGAACAGTGTAACTTTGGGATATAAATGTGAGGGTTAAAGTCTTGTGTACCTGTTTCTGTCTCATGGTGCTGGTCTCAGTGCAGCATTGATTGTATCTGATAAAAAGTTATGTTCTTTAAACTGCTTTATTGTTTTATTTTAATTTTATTGGACAGCACTTTGGTCACTTTTTTGTGTTGTAAATGGCTCTACAAATAAATGTGCTGTGTAACTCAGGCCTCCCTCATGATGTGGCCTGTGCGCACACAGATAGGGGCCGGCTGGTTGTGGTTGACCTGGAAAAGAATGGAAAGGAGCTAAGAATAATGACCATATATGGTAGTACCACTGAAACAAAAAGGAAATAATAAATAAAAATTAAAGCTGCAAGCAGCGATGACAGGCCCTCGCAGCCCTTGCGGTCCACGGGACCAGCAGCCGCCGCCTCTCCTATCATCCCACGACCTCTCTCCCAGCTGTACCGGCACGAGTAACGATGAGGTGATATGAAAAGGTGCACAGGGGCTGATGTCATGATAGAGTAAGAGGCAGGTAGAATGAACAAAGCAAAAAACACAGCAGCTTTCTCTATGGTGGCGAAGGGTCAACTTGGTGGGGTTGCCCCGCCCACACGGTGTAACAGCGATCTGCGTTTTTGATAACTTTTGCACAGCCATGTCTTCAGAACCATGTGACAAAATCCCAGGTCTAGCAGATTATTACCCTAGGAGGAGTTCGTTCCAATACGAGGTGTGGAACATGGAAATCAGCCTGAACACAATTCATACCGCCAGTAGGTGGCGCTATGAGAGTTTGTGGTCATTAGCATATCAATCTGTTCAGAATGAGAGGCTCAGCATGCCTGATTTTTTTCATCCACATTGGATGAAGTATGTGGGAGATACAGCCACAAACACATCAATTTCCTGTGCGTTGGCGAAGCGTCAACTTCGTGATGGCACCACAGCCAGAGCATATGATGAATTGCTGCGTTTTTGATAACTTTTGGTCCCTAACCCCTTAAGGGGCGAGTGCACCAATTTTTAGCCATATCAAGCAATTCCCCTAGGAGGAGTTCGCAAAAGTGCGGGTTGTGCAAATTGGAACAAGGAGTGTTTTTTTCAAAATGGCCGACTTCCTGTACATCGTGGAATATTTGTCCAAGAGGCTTTTTTTCTTGTCACGAGGCGATACATCAGTGTACCGAGTTTCAGGTCTGTAGCACTTGCGGTGAATATTTTCACACTTGCAGAGTCATGCAGCTACGCCCGCCAATGGCGACAGTGTCAAGTTGCGATTTTCGATGGGGGACAATTTTGTGCCAAATTTGGTGAGTTTTTGAGCACGTTCAGGGGGTCAAAATCGCGATACCGTGCGTGGAATAATAAACGCTTGCATTTCAATAGGGCTCTTGCACCATTTGGTGCTGAGGCCCTAATAAAAGAGAAATCAAATACATGGATGACAGAACATTGTATAAAAATAGATGACTTCAACAGAACAATGGCAACAAATGATAAAGTAAACAATGACAACCTAAAAAATGAAAGGAATTATTTAGGGATGTCCCGATCAGGTTTTTTTGCCCTTGAGTCCGAGTCCGAGTCATTTGATTTTGAGTATCTGCCGATACCGAGTCCCGATCCGATACTTTTATAATACATAAAGAAGAGCGAAGAAACAGATCCAGGTTGTTTGTCTTATTTTTTAATTCACCTTATTTTAACATTCAACAACTCTGTTAACAAACAGAGCACTTGTGTGAGGTAGCTTGAACTACCAAGTATGCTAAACAACATACATACAACAGTAACTATAAAAACAAACAGCACCTCAACTTAAAATACCTGGCAGGCATGTAAACAAATAAAAAATAAAAGTGCCACAGTGTTTGCAAAGCCAGTATGTGCTTTTAGGAACTACACTTTTACTGTCATCACAGTGAGTTTTACAGAAGTAAATGTATGTTTTTCTTAATGAAAACTAACATCTCAACCTTGTCAGGTTTAAGCCTGTTTCTGTTCTCATCAAGGATGTTTGCAACGGCACTAAAAAGTCTCTCACTGTCCACAGAGCTACAGGGGGCACTGAGATATTTGGTTGCAAGAGCAGCCATAGAGGGAAACTGATTAGCATGTTCTTTCCAGTACTGAAGTGGGTCACTTTTCTTAGGGGTGTTTTTTTCTGAAAGGTAGGTCTGCACTAGAGTTTCTGCTGATGTGGTACTCACAGACCGTCCCTGTGACTGCCTCTCTTGTAAGATTTCCTCAAAAGCGATGTCCAGGCTGGTACATGCTTCATGATGTGGTGCCTTGCTCACTGGCTCTGCTGCAGCCTCATTTTCCTCTGGCACTGCACTGGTAGCCCTCAACCCCTCTGCATTTGCCACCTCCTGGATAAGGTGTTCCTTTGCAAGCAACAGGTTGGCTGACTTTGTAAAAAAGCTAGAAAAAGAGAAAAGAAAACAATTCAAAACAATAAGAGAAGAGACCACATAGCACAGCTCTTCAGTTAGGCAACTGCCTACACGTGTACTTAATTAATAAACATTACAAAAATGTCTTTCTAAAATACTGGTGTCTGGTGATGACTTGACTTTATATAAACATGATGTACAAAAGATGCATTTTAATATTACAATACTTGCCCATCTTTGTATCTGGGATCTAGTAGAGTAGCGATGTAGAAGAGTGGCTCAGTTTCAACATCAGCAAAGCGTTTCTCCACTGCCTCCAGCAGAGTCCTCTTCATTGTTTTTATTCCCTGGTCATCACCATCCTCCCGAGACAGAACACGTCTGAGGACTAATGAGTGCATGACTTAATGAATGCATGGGGTTTTCCTGTGTTTCAAACAACATCAATAAATGTTACAGTATAAAATAATAAATAAAAATACAAATTACCTGTTATGGCAGGGATCACATCAGCTGCAGTTGCAGTCTCCCTGCTCACATCCCTGGTCAACTCTTCAAAGGGGGACAGCACATCAGCGGTCTTATTCATCAGCTCCCACTGTTGAGCTGTCAGTGTTGCTGGTAAAGTGCGCTCAGCTGCAAAGACACTAAGAGCACGTTTTTGTTGCAGTAGGCTCTGCAGCATGTAGAGGCTGCTGTTCCATCGTGTCTGCACATAAGAGAACATGATTTATTTTTGTGCATATTAGGTGCAAAGCATGTAATGATTTAGTGGCTTACTACATCAAGTGTATGGGAAATAATAATAAAATAGAAATACATTAAAGAATGTTACAAGAGGAATCTCACCTGAACATATTGCTGTAGGCGCTTGATATCCGTATGTAGCTCCATCTGTATGTCTTCTAGTCGAGAGTAGGCCAACGGAGAGTGCTTAAAATGTCCTACAATCTTCCTTGCGTTGGCCAGGGTGTCTGTCACGCTGCGCTGAGACAGCAGGCCCTCATGCACACAGAGTTGGCAGGAATGGGCGACAGCCAACACTCGGCACCCCCATATCCCTCATAGCTTTCTTCATATTAGCAGCGTTGTCACGCAAAATAACATGCACCCGTTGCTTGTCTATTCCCCAGTTGTTTAGCATCCTTTCCAACGATTGCTGGATGCTCTCTGCAGTGTGGGATCCGCGAAATTCCTGGACATGTAGGGCTGCACGGCGTAAAACAAAACTCGAGTCAATCCATTGTGTGGTAAGGCTTAGTAGAGACATGGGAGCTATGGACGAACTCCAGATGTCTGTGGTCAGTGAAACATGGGGTACATCTGATAACAGGACAAGTAGTTTGTCAAAAATCTTCATATAAATGGCTGGTAGAGCTTTCTCGACGAAATAGTGGCGAGACGGCATTTCAAATCGAGGTTCCATGTGCTCCATAAGCATACGAAATCCAGGGTTTTCTACAAAGGTGAATAGCAGGTCACTCATTGCAATCATCTGCGCTATCTTGTCTGTTATGTCCTTCGCCTTCGCGCTGTCACTGGGCATTTTTTCTCTCCTCTTCAAACTCTCCTGCAGTGTGAGCTGACTCTTCTTCGGCTGGGTTGTCTGGGTAAACTCCCTGTATTGTGTCGGGTGTTTGTTTTTAAGGTGCCGTATCAGGTTAGTTGTGTTGAATGTGGACCTTTCCTTTACACCTCTTGCAATTCCAAGCTTGCATATGTCGCAGTTTGCTATTGCAATGTTGTTGTCATCAACTTTATAATAATGCCAGACCGCCGACATACTCGCGCGTTCTGCTTCGCGCTTCCGTGTTCTACTGGCATTTCACCTATAGCGTCTCTGCAACACAGTGACGTCATGCCGCACGCGTTGTTGTTTCTGTGTGGAGTGAAGAGGCCTCACTCTGTGCCACCGCATAACGATAGATGTGGTAAATAATGAGAATATATATACATATATATATCCGAGTCATGATCGGGAGATAACGTCCGATACCGATCGAGTCTGAAATCACGTAATCTGGCCCGATTTCCGATTTCCGATCACGTGATCGGATCGGGACATCCCTAGAATTATTACAATTAATGGCTGAGCACAATGTTATAGATTTATGGAGGGTGGTAAATACGGTGATGAGCAACAACTCCAGGAGACAGCTGCTCAGAGGGAGGCTGAAACAGTCTCAAATAGACCTGGTCCTGGCGTCTCGTGGAGGGGTCGCTGAGGTGGACACCATCAGATACACATCTAACAGGTGGAGTGACCACTCCCTCCTCCAGGTTCAGCTGGAAAGCAGCAGCAGTGAGGAGCACAGCAAAATATCTAGTGGAGGGAGAAAAATCAACAAGTTACATTTAGGGATCAGAAAAACAAAAACAACAGAAAGCATGTATAAAAATCATTAATGAGCAGTGAGGGAGGGCTAGTGACAGACCTGGGAGGGGTATTAGAAATAACAAAACTTCTACAGTCAATGATTCTAAACTGAAAGAATAAAGCAAACAGAGATGGAAAAGAACATCAACTAAACAAAAAACTAGATGAAGCAGACAGGTCCCTCAGTGACTCTGGCCTGACAGCGCAACATATCATAACTGCAATAAAGTCACTAAACAACAGAAAAAGTCCAGGATGGGATGGACTAACGGCTGAATTTTACAAGGCCTTCAGTTTACTTCTGATTTGTTTTAGACTGGCCTGGGCTGAGTTTTAGGCCCCACCCTCTTTAATCTTTATATGTTACCTGTTGGTGATGTCATTAGGAGACATAGGATACATTTCCATAGATATGCTGATGACACACAGCTCTGTGTTACTGTTTCCTGATGACCCCAGGCCCATTGAGGCACTTATAAACTGTATTTTAGATATCAAGGGATGGATGGTTGAGAACTTTTTGCAGCTCAATCAGGACAAAACGGAAGTTTTAAAGGTAGGGTAGGAGATTTTGTTCTGATGCACTTTTTGTTAAATTAGTGTAACTTCTCTTTACAATCCGATAGCAACCGATTAGTTCGGCAGTTTCGCTTTAAAACGAAGAATATTAATCATCTGTGGAAGCTATAAAACACTAAAAACATCAGCAATCCTACGAGGCGCCCTGGCGTGTCTGTGGAACAGCTTGCCTGAGGCCCTGAGGGCAGCAGCTATGGACATTTTTTAAAGCAAACTTAAGACCTACCTTTTTACCTTGGCTTTCACTTAATTACGTTACATTCATAGCTTTTTAGTACCAGCCTATTTAGAATTTCATTATGTGGTTTAATAGATTTTATGAATGCAATTATTTATGGTGGAGTGTGGCAGAGGCAAGTGAGGCTGGTTGAAAGGGTCTTAAGGTCAGTGCTTCACGAACAGACACTAGATGGTGAGTGTCTACAAACTCTCCTCCTAATCAATGATAGGCCTATCACTGCATCTTCAGACGACCCAAATGACCTTGAAGCACTAACCCCAAATCATCTGCTAGTAACTAGTTTGCAAGAAATTGACCCAAGTCAAGCAAAACCTCAAGCCTGGTGACATTACACTGATCCTAGATGAAAAGGCCCCACGCAGTTCTTGGCTTTTGGGAAGAGTGGTGCAAGCTAAGCTGGATGCAAAGGGCCTGGTGCCATAGACTGGTGAGTGTATTTGTAAAGACAAAATCCAGTGTTCTGGAAAGGCCTGTTGGCAGGCTCTGCCTGGTCTGTGATGCCAGTGCCTGTGATGTAGGTGGAACGCTGCCCCATAAGCAAGCACTTTGGACTGAATATTAATGTTCGTATGTGGTACTATATCTGTATTTGATGGCATGAACCAATAGTTATTGGTAAAATTGTTAAATCATTTAGGTTAGGTAATTATGTGTCTTACAGCCCCATAATTAGGGGCCGGGTGTTTAGATGCTATAATAAGAATAATTTATTTTGTGTATTTCTCCCTAATTTGGTTTTAAAATTTGAATGAGTATATTTCACAGGTTAAATACAAATTGTCATTATGTTAAAATTTCAATGTGGGTGGCTGCCCTGCCTGTCTTTGGGTTGAGCCGAATTTATTTAGGGAAGGTGCACAATAATAATTAGATGGGTTGGAAGGCTGTTGGAAGTTTTTGACCATGTGGATTTGATCTATTTTTTGTTGATGTGATGACTTCTGAAATGGACATTGTATAAAAGGAAAACAAAAAAACTGAATTTAACAGATGTATGAAGTCAATGCTGCCTGTTGGATTCTTTAAAACTGCAATATCTATGGACACACATCAAACAAAGACTGACATACACACAGCCTATGTGGCCTTTTTTTCAATTTTGGAACATAGTCTTACTTGTCACCATTCCAAAACACACCCCTTCCTCAGTGTCCACACTTTGCTTACTCAATATACGGTTATTGAAAAGGTCAAAGGTCAGACATAAGGGTGAAAGTGCGAATTAATGTATTGTAGTATTCTAAAAGTTTATCCCAATTAGAGTTTGTGAGTTAAGAAGTGACAAGGGCATCCTCATTTCCCCTCTTTACCTGCTAAATACAGGTCTTATGTTTGTTACTGTGGTCTCCCATCCCTGGGACCCGTAACACTGGCACACTGCAGATGTCTCTGACATGATAGAGGAGGACTGACTTAAATGACACGGTCAAAATGAAATAAATATTCAGCAAACCACAAGGCCAGTACTCTCTGTCTCTAGTCTCTAAACCAAAGTAGTGAAAACAAGGGGGGTGTTCAAAGACTGACTGTTACCTGTGAAATGGGTGCACTGAAAACACCCCCATTAGCACTTGGTACATTCCCTCTGATAAAATTAACGCTACAAAAAGTCGACCAATAAGAATTTTGGTCGAGCCAGAATGTATCGACTAATAAATCGACCAGTTGACCAGGAGATTACAGCCCTACACATTATGTCCCTTTATGAAAGCTGAAAGTCCGCATGCTGTTGCTGTACTGACTGAGGACGATGATAATAACACTGCCTCCTGTTTCAGGCTGCTACCAGCCCTGCTAACCTCCGCTCCATCACTCAGCTAGCTGCAGTCCTCCCGATGAAGGCTCCGGTTGTCACGTTAAGTCACAACTCAAATGAGGAGAGAAGAGGAAGTAACAGGTACAGGCAGTGCACGCCATGGCACTGGATGGAGCTCCATGGTTATCATGCAGGCAGGAACAAGTGAGTTTAAGGCTGCGATGATGCGATCTCACCTTGATATGAACAACAGCTGAAAACACTTCCTGTGTTTGAGGAAGGACTGGAACAGAAAAACCTCCAGATTTAGAGGAGAGGTTCAGCAAAAGGCAGCCAGATTACTGAGACTGATCTGAGCTCATCACAGGAGAACTGTCTGTTAACACAACCAAAATAACACACACACACACCCTGACAAAAGGAGGTCTGCAGCAGGTTTGTAGTAACAGGTTTATAGTATAAATACTGAATATTGTACAAAGGTGTGGTACCGTCGTCTCTGGAAAAACCCCACCGTGCCCTCTGGAGTCAGAGCAGCACATTACACAGGCTGTCACAGAAAAAACATTCTGCAATACTTAGACTGAATCAAAGTCACATATTCACGATGTTTCAGTCATCGCTGCATTCTGCAAGGTTTAAAGGCAAAATACTGAAAATGCCCCCCCCCCCCCCCCCCCCGTCCCTCTAATTTCATTTCATTTATTTCGTACATATTGCTTTAACACTGCCTTTAACAGTTCTAATTTGTATAACCTGACCCACTACAGCAGCCTCACCTGTGACCAACAATCAGTTCATTTATAAAGTGAAAAAAGTAATCAAATCATTATATTGATGGCTCAATCAAAAGAACATTAAACACATCCCATGTAGTCACTGCGTCTCATCGCTCACTGCACCAGCAGGACATGACCTGCAGGTAAAATGTGTGTCTTAGAAAATATGAGTGTGAAGGTGGGGACTACTGTACAACACACAAACAGGTCTGTCACATGACTGTTAGACGTCTCAGCCGATCAAACAAATAATAATAATTCTGACAAACAAATAATCAAACAAATAATAATCTGATGAAACACTGATAACACAAAAACAAACATGGATGGCCGACCAGAAACAAAGAAGAAGACTGAAGCCAGACATTAACTGCCAGCGTGTCAGACTCCACACAGACGTTCCAGCACTGCCACCTCAAAGTCCACACATGCTCAGTGGGTCGACATCTACAGTAGGGGAGACTGGGGCTTGTTGCCACACTTTTAACACTCTGTTATATATCTTAAAATTAGTTCATCAGATTGTTAAAAAATGCTTACCAAATGAAAGAACAAAGTCTTGGGCACAAACTTTGTATTCATTTCATTTTGATCTCTTTTCTGTGCAGACTTATCAGCATCTAAATTGGGGGTGCACACATGTGACATGCTGCCCCATTAGCAGGTAAGCTGTCACGCCATACGTCACACATTTTTGGCATAAACAAAACAAGAACACTTCAGTTTAATTCATATTCCACATTAAATTTAGCTAGAAAACGTTTGAATAATCAATGAACCAATAAATATTCACCTCCCTCAATGACCTAAGCATCACGTCAGGTGGTGTGCTGCCATTTCTTGTCGTTTCTTGTGTAATTCCTGATCATTTCTTCTCCTGTGAGTTTTTTCTTTGTTCTTTTAAAAAACAATCACAAATTGAACAACTATTAACCAGCAACTAAAGTCTGGCCAAACACTTTGTTCTCTCTTCTAACAGGTTCAAATGTTAAACGATTGATATTTGTGTCTTTAAGCAGACAATTACAAAAAATATGTAGTTGGTATTTTTTACTTTCATATGTGAAAAATGGGAAATTCGTCCTCACCTCAGTTGACAGTGTGCTTTGGTTTTCCCAGAAGGGATGTGACATCACATTATGTTTAAGCACAAAACAAGTATTCCACTTTTGAGTGGACCCCCTTTGTGGTCAAGTTATTGCAAGTGTAATACTCACGCATAAATCTAGCAGACAACAAAGGGTTACATACCAGGTGTCCTTATCGTTCGCTAGCTGTTGTTGCAACATAACCAGAGGCGAAAGTAAAGCTGCTGAAACTGATGATGAAACTGCTGGTCAGACATTTTCTTCCATAGAGCCATCATGGAGGTCGTCTGAAGAACCTGAACCATCTGTCAGTCACCATCAGGAGCCAACTTCAACCAATCAGATCAAAGGAAGGAAACAACAAATCACTGAGGCTCTCTGACAGCTAGCATGTAGCAGCGAGCATGTGTGCAGAGGACTGTGTCTCTGTGAGGACAATATGAGCATAAGGTCACTGGTAAACAAACTGTGATCAAAGCAGAAAAGTCTTCATGAAGCAACAGACGCAGACAGAACTGACAGCCCTTCCTGACTGGACTCTGATTGGTCAGAACCAAACCTGGTTCAACACTAGCTCTGAGCCTTGAGCCTGACAGATGGAATTATGGGAGTTAGGCTTCCTCACACAGTGACTGGGTCTGTCTGAACAGAGGTGCTTCTAGAACCAGTCTGAATTCTCAGCCTCTTTCTCAGATGTTAAAGTTTTTCATCTGAAACCGGGTCGTGCCTTTGCTTTGTGCCGTCCCCACATAAATAGTAGTGTTTTAATGGTACACTCCTTTTACCAAGGAGAAAGTGCTTCATGTTTTAATTCAAAGGTAATTGACACTAAGTGAGAGAGAGCTCATTGTCCCAAACAGTACCATACTGTATGGTGGACGGGACAGGTCTAGTAATCCAGATGTGTACAGCATAACTGCGAGCCTAAAACATACATGCATGTATTATGGAGTTAAGTTTTGTTTCAGTTGCCGACTATTTTTTTGTTTGTGCAGAGGGGAGACTGCGCTGTCCAGCGTGCCCTTGGTTGTTAGCTTTTGTCTGGATAGGTTGTCCGCCATTAAGCAGTGAGTTCAAGTTTGCAAAAATACTGGTGTATGTGTGACAAAATTGTATCTATACGTTGTAGATGTCTTGTGAAATGTGTTATGTGTTGATGTATTGTTTTGGATGCATATTCAGTAGTGTTTATTGTGCTTTACAGAGATAGCCACTACTGTTGTCTTTTGAGTATTATATTTTATATAGCCCGGCCACATATGTAGCTCTCAGCGTAAGTTCAGTCATGAAGACTCTATTCCACATCATTCACCTCTTATCTCTATCCCCTTCCCTCTTCACCATCCTAGCACTCTCCTTCACTGCACTGCACTCTGTCTAGTGACCTCCCACATAGTCAGGTGTTTAATAGATGGCACCTCCCTCACCAATCAGCTGTCGATCTGTCCCTCTCCTGCCCAATCATAACGTAGCAAGAGATTTAAAAGTCTCTGTCTCTTCTCCAGCTGTCTCCCGATCGAATCCGGCAACCCTCCTCCACCCCAAGCACCTCCCCATCCTCGCAGTTCAAGGTCTCCCCTCTCCTGCTCTCCTGCTTCTACACCACCACCAGGTCTAGACCCGGGGGGGTCTTCGGATCAGCGGCCTCTCCGCTCGAGCTTTCCCCCCTTTCGGACGTGGTCCTCACGACGGGGTCTAGGACGCCAATGCACATTCACAATTATTGTATTAATAAATTCTTTCTCATTCAGTTCGCTGAGTCTCTCATGATTGAAATACATTTACAGCCAGGAACTGTGACAGTATTGTTACATCACTTTATGCATTTATTCATTCATTCATTTTTATACAAGATTTACAGTAAATCAGAGGGATGGTGTAGTCGGCCATGTTGGGAAGACCAGAAAGCACACAGCAGCTCAGAGTGCTGCGGCCGACATCCATGTCGCAGACCTGAGACCACTCATTGGTCTCACTGTCATAGTTCTCAACATTAGAGGTGGTGGTAAAGCCATCGAAGCCCCCGACAACAAAGAGCCGGTCCTCAACTACTTCAATGCCAAAGTCGCGGCGTGGGGTCATCATGGAGGACACGTTGCGCCAGGTGTTAGTGTGAGGGTTGTAGACCTCAGCGGTCTGCAGCTCAGCTGTTCCATTGTAGCCACCAACCTTTGGAGTCAAGGATGAGAAGAAGCTGCATCACTTATCAATTCAATTGTCACATAAAAAACTAGCTGCTTTTAACCGATGATGAAAACTGTCACAAATTTCTTTCATGCACATACTGCATAAACATGGTTGTCATATGCAATGACTCCTACTCCGCTGCGCCGGCTGCTCATGGGAGAGATCAGGGTCCACTGGTTGGTCTCTGGGTTGTAGCACTCTGCTGTTTGCAGGTGCTGAATCCAATCAGATCCACCACATATGTAGATCTGAATACAAACATAAGAAATTGTCACTCCATTACATGTGGCAGCTGTTTCTACAGTGTCTGCAGTTCCTTGTTACATGTGATGAACACAGTGCTGGACTGATGTGAGGTCAGACTCTGCATGGAGGTGGTGTCACGCTGCCAGCTGTGTTTCTATAATGAGCCTCAGTCATGATGCCAGTGCTCTGGCTCAGTTAGCTAACTAGTTAGCTGCTGTCTGCTAACACAGGTCCATCCATTAATGTCTGATTAACATGAATCATAACATGAATCTACAGCAGGAACACTGACACAGTAAACATGCTGAATGCCTTATTTTTATTAGTAGCCTCTCTGTTCACTTGATGCCCACAGCCTGCCTCATGACACAGAGACCTGTCCATAGCTGCTTCTGGACTGAACATGTAAATTAACTACACATGGTCCATTTTAATTTAATTTGATTGATTTGATTTCTTTGATTTGAACCTGTTCAGATCCTTTGCAGTGGAAATCAGTAATATATATTCAGTGTGTGAGTACTTTTACTTTTAATACTTTAAGTACATTTAAAAGTCTTTAAGACTTTTACTTAAGTAGGATTGTTGATGTAGCTCTTCTACTTGAGTATATACTTTGCTGGGTATTTGTACTTTTACTTAAGTACCAAGCTTCAGTACTTCCTCCACCTCTTTGAAGTCTTATCTTTAATATATTTTTTTCATTCCTCTCATTACTGTCCTCCCTTCATCTGTCATAGTATCATTATCAGCTTATTGATTGTCTGAGTTGCAACCGGCACACAAAGCTTATGCAAATAGTCAGCATTACATGTATATGTTCCTTATTAGTTTATGTACTTGTACTGATAATAATAAATGATTATAATTGCTTGTGCCAGCGCCCAGCTTTAACAACTTTAGTAACTTTTGTTTCGTTTTTTTATATTTTCATTTCTTGCTCTTTCATAGGTAGGTTGTCATTGGTAAGGTTTTGGAAAATATAATGATCTGCATAAATTCTCCTCCATTTTCAGAGTCACCCAGAAGACCAGCATGCACATGAGCACAATGCGTCACCCAGGTAGTCTGTGTTGCTTTCTATTTATAACTCATTAGAATAGATGATATTGCACCTTCTGGCCTATAAAAGGGTAAAGGATGGCTGTACTGGCCATCATCATCATGACATGGAGCACATCTAATAACTGATAACCCTCTATTGGGCTGAGGTTTGGATTTATATTTATAATGTATAATGTAATGTATAATATAAAGTACCTCTGACAAGAGAAAAGCTGCGTATCTTTCTCGTTCCTGAGGCTCATGTGTGATCCACCGAATGATGGCCTCAAACACAGCTGCCTCCTGTCTCACATTTAGGTTGTCTTGACTGATGATGTCACTGACATCCTGGGCCGAGAGCTGCAGGAACTCTTCGCTGAAAGCCACTTCCTCAAAGTGACTGAGGACATAGTGGAAAGCCTTGAGGTGCAGTTCAGGGGCATGGTAGTTTTTTGTGAACTGCCAGATGCTGATGCAGTTGTGTGGGCAGAGCAGCTTTTCAAAAAAGTTGCAGCATATTTGCACCAGCTCCACTATATCAAGGGAATCAGCTGCCATGAAAAGCCTCCGTGCATTGGACTCTGTCACGTTAACAGAGCCGGTGTATGCAAACTCAATGATGAGCTCCATCATGTCTGAGGATAGTTCAGGGATACTGTAGACTTTCTTGTCAGCTTCAGACGAGTGTGTGAAGAGAGCTCTGAAAGACACAGAAAAAGTTCCACAACATTATACACCACTTAGATGCATTTCAGTTTTTAAAACATACTAAAATTAGTCACTAAGTCACTGGTGGATTTATGGGTAACTTCATTCAAGTCTAGTTAAAGGTCTAAATCTGATTGCTGTAACATTATCTAATTCACCTATGACTTCTAAACTATACATCAAGTTTAAGTTTAAGATAAGATACGTTTGAGCCTATAGAGGGAGAAATCACTATTAGATGCTTTAATGTCAACATGTCAAACATGCCAGCAGATTAACACACACTTGTTCACTGTTTGTTTTTGTCATGTTCAAACATTAAGGACTGCTGCTGCTTTCTTTATGAGGTCAGGCTGACAACATTTTCGCCAGCAGTTGACTAGTCATCACAACAATCAGCAAACACACTGAAACACTGTAAGCTATAAAAACAAGACTGCAGTGAATAATCTCCAACACTCACATCATAAACTACAACAAATCCTTGTTTTTGTCTCCCTATGTAAAGGTTACTAACACATTCATTTAAAATTGAAATAATCAGTTACCTGAAGTAAGTGTACTTGGCCAAGATGACTCTGTGGATGGGAAAGTCCACCTCCTCCACTCTGATGACAGCATCACAGAGCTGCCCCTGCTCAAGGAGATCTGTGTACACGTTCATGTTGACTTTGCAGACTAGGGATGTCCCGATCAGGTTTTTTTGCCCTCGAGTCCGAGTCTGAGTCATTTGATTTTGAGTATCTGCCGATACCGAGTCCCGATCCGATACTTTCTATAAAGGCACTCATTGCGGCAAAACCCGTGTGTGTGTGTGTGTGTGTGTGTGTGTAGGCCTGTCACGATAACAGATTTTGCTGGGCGATAATTGCCAAGAGAAATTATTGCGATAAGCGATAATATTGTCAAATCAATGTTCAACTAACATAATGATAATGACATATAATGCAAGTACACCCTTTCAAAGATCAATAAAATGTAATTTCTAAAGAACATTTAACATTGGAAAGGCCCCCAATTATCAACACTATTATTATTATTGTTATTATTAATGATATTAATATTATTATTATGAGTAGTGGTAGGCCTATTACCATAGCTTATCTGAGCATAGTCAATGGAGTTAAGTCAAACCAACTAGCACGTCATGAGCAACAGAGCCAAACAACACGCACTCTACCTGCTGCTGGGAGTGGGCTCACCTGTGCGCACATGTGTTTGTGTGCGCACGCATTTGCGTGTGTGTATGCGCATCAGCGAATTTTAAAAACGCCACCATGTAGACAGAAACACATAAAATAGCAGAGATGGCACAAGAGGACTGGGCAAGAGAACTAGACTGGGTGGCGCTGCCGCGAGTGCCGCCGGTGAGAAGGCAGAGAACTTCACTCGTACAACGCGGACTCTCTTTGATGGCACGTTATTCATAAGCATGTTTAGTCTTGTGGTGAATTGTGTGGAAGTGTTGAACCAGTGTTGTGCAGCTTCAGAGCTCTCTGTGTTGCTGTAACCAGCATCCAAGCCCTGCAGCGCTGTGACGCACCGTGGCGACGCAGACAGCGAGCTGACCGTGGTCTGCTCAGAACATCCTGTAAACGTCACACAATGAGTTAAAAAAAATAAGAACTACCTGTTGATTTGACACATTTTAAGACAGAAGCCGCGGGCCATATTAAATCTGACGGCCGGACTTTGCACACTTTATACGCTACGACGCACCAAGTGACGCCTTTTGTCATCCAGCCTCTTTGGCAGCGAGAGGGGGAGAGAGAGAGAGGAAAACAAACAAGCGTGCAAATGTAATTTATCGCGGCCGAAAAACTTATCGAGCCCATTTAAAGTTATCGTGCAATTAATTGATTTATTGTTTATCGCGACAGGCCTGTGTGTGTGTGTGCCACCACACTGGGAGATTTCACACACGCAGCACATCGAGGTCTCGAACCAGGACCTGTCGCACCAAAAGCAGCTGTCATACCCCTGCACTACAGGACACAGAGCCACCCTGCACAGAAGGCGTTAACTTTGACAGCCCTAAAAAGTATATATCCGAGTCCTGATCGGGAGGTAATGTCCGATTCCGATCGAGTCTGAAATCACGTAATCGGGCCCGATTTCCGATCATGTGATCGGATCGGGACATCCCTATTGCAGACTTCTGTCAGTGTTTGTTGCCCGTCTCCTCTCAGTATAACAAAAGTTCAAAGACACACTGTGAATGGAACTCTTGTCATCAAAACACTTCACATCACCATGGAGACATGTATACATGTTTACATTTAAAAACTACTGATCCTGTCATTGCATTTGTGTTTTTAGTTGACTTTTAAATAATGTCCACCACTACTATGACAACAACTGCAACTTTATCAGGCGCTCCAATACATCCCTAAAGCCTTCCATCCTCTTTCATAACATGACTGTATTAGTAATCCATGGCTGAGCTGTTGCATTTGATTTTTCGGTGTGCCAAACAAAGATGAACATTTTTCCGACCTGTGCATCTTAATAGGCCTATACACACATACGCCTTATGCACCATTCAGGAGCAATCATGACCTGTTACTTCAAAGTGATTTGACAGTGCTTTATGAATTCATTTTATTTGTAACATTAAAATAGATTTGGATATTCAAGCCACTCAAAATGGAGCATGACAACATTGTATCAGAATCAGAATGAGAATCAGAATTATTTTATTTATCCCCCGGGAAATTCTTTTTTGTGACAGACAATAGAAATCAAAGATAAATTGAAATATATAATAAATATGGTGGCAGGTCTCTGTGCAGTAGTTGAAGTCTGTGGTGTAGAGAGTGAAGAGGAAGGGAGAGAGGACGGTCCCCTGTGGAGCCCAGTGTTGCTGATCAGTCTGTCTGACATACAGCTCTGTAGGCGTACATACTGTGGTCTGCCAGTCAGATAGTCCACCATCCAGAACACCAGTAGGGCATCCACCTGCATCGCTGTCAGCTTCTCAGCCAAAGAGGTCGGCCTGATGGTGTCAAAAGCACTTGAAAAATCAAAAAACATGATTCTCGTGTCGGCTTATCCAGGTGGGTCAAGACTCTGTTCAGCAGGAAGATGACAGCGTCCTCCATCAAGAAGTGGTTGGACCATGGGCAGGAGCTGTTCCAGGATGAGTCTTTCCAGAGTCTTCATAATGTGTGATGTCAGAGCCTGTAGTCCTTCAAGTTGCTGGGACATGGCGTCTTTGGAACAGGGACGAGGCATGATGTCTTCCACATGACGGGGACTCTCTGAAGACTCAGGCTGAGGTTGAAGACATGATGAAGTACTCCACTAAGCTGGGGGGCACAGGCTTTCAGGTCCCTGGGGCTCAAGCCATCAGGGCCTGCAGCTTTGCCTGTGTGGAGTCTCTGCAGCTGTCTTCTCACCTGCTCTGTGGTGAAGGTGATCGGTGGAGGTGGGGAACCAGTAATTCCCGGGGGATGACTGTCAGCCCAGGGGTCTGAGGACAAGGTGCGAGCAGGGTCATCTAGATGAGCTGTGGGGGAAGAGAGGGCGGGTGAAGTGGCTGGTCGTTGTCGCTCAGCTGCCGTTAGCAGGGTAAACTGGGGTCACTGTATCAAATCTGTTAAAAAACGGATTCAGCTCATTGGCCCTTTCCACACTGCCATTAACTCCACCACTGCTGCTCGACCTGTAACCAGTGATGGTCCTCATGCTCTCTCGTGTTGTTTTGCTGAAGTTTCCAGTCCACCTTCCTCCTGTACTTCTCCTTGGCCTCCTTGATTTTTATTCTCAGGTCCTTCAGTGTAGCTCCACATACTAACACATATATAGAACAGCTAAAGAAAACAGCTACACAGATATGTGAAAAAAAGAGGAGACCCGGAGCCTGAACCCCCTTAAGAGCCACAGTGTCAGGAAAAACTCCTTTTTAACAGGAAGAAAGCAGGACCAGACTCATAAGGAAGACCCTTCCTGCTGCCAGTCGGCCGAGTAGAGGAGGAGAAGAAGAGGGAGACAGGACAGAGAGGATGAAGGAGAGAAAACAAACATGACAGGTTGCAAAATGGATAATATGATGATAAATGATATAAAAAAGAAATTCCCCATTGTCTATATTTTTTTTAAATTAAACATAGGGCATGTAAACTAGAGCACTACAATTGTACTGGATCAAACATATGTCCTTGCTTATTCAGACAAAACAAAAATATTTCACTGTACTAAAACAGGACTTTTATACATAAATATAATTCTTTGATAGTAATGATTGTGCTGTCCTACAGAAGCACATTCAGCGGTAGACTTCCTGCCAGTGGCCATCAGACTGTATAATTCCTTCCCTTTCTGTAGGGAGAAGAGTTAGATGTCATTCCCTCCACTGGTCAATATTTATGTTGACTTAGCACCTTATATCTCCATATTTGTATCCATGTATCATATATTGTGCTCATACTCTGATTTGGATTATAATGACACTTATACTCTTATACTCTGTACTTAACTGCATTTAATGTAACTTGATACCTCTGGCACAAGATTTTCCTTCGGGATTAATAAAGTTTTATCTTATCTTATCTCTTATCTTTCAGATTTCAGTAAGCAACATAAAAGGTTGTAATGTGTACACACTTTGGTGTCATTTTAATAACTGTGATGGTCCAGACTGTGGGCATCAAGTGAAGAGAGAAGCTGCTGAATGTTTGGATGTCTGGATGAAAAATTATCACTCCCCACTTTTTACTTTACTCATAAAACCATCATGGATGGACATCATAAAAACACAGCGTGCAGCATCAAACTCTCAGTCCAGCATCAGACTACAGTCCTCTGTCTCTCTGCCTGCAGCACTGCTGTCTGTCCGGTTTGTTGTCATGGCCCCAAAACTTCTGTGTTGTTTAATGATCTTAACAGTAAGAGCTCTCACTGCTTTGGATCATTCACACTAATAACAGATAATCATAATAACGAATGATGAGGGAACAGAATAAACATGACGATCCACAACAGAATCATGGTAAGTTCGTACTGGTGAGTTATTTTATCACATATCCATCAACAATACTAGAGAAAACGGACTGAGGGTATTTTTGTCCATTAAGTTTGGTTGTAAATTGGCCTTAAACCGTGCGTTTGTTCATCAAAACGGACACAAATCTGCCTGAAACTCGATATATTTGACGATAATTAGCTGAAATTCAGTTGGAGAGCTGGTGGATAACATGACATGTGCTAGTAGATCTAGTAAAGTCTAACAGCTTATGAGTTGTTCCCAGTTAAAATAAATGTTCTGTGTAAAGGCATGCCACACCGTGAGGCTTCCAAATCTGGCTGGGTTTTGTCATGCATTTGACCAATTTCCCATTCTTTCCTATGAGGAGGGTTGAGTCAGCTTGACTGGCTGGCCTGTCCAAATGTAAGTGTTGTGGACATGGGGACATGTCAGACATCTGATCCTTACATGTTCGAAGGAAAGTTCTGTCTGACAGCATGTTCAAACGAAATGCCTCCAAAGCTTGACAGGTGCCTGTGGGGAGAGACAGAGACAGTGTCGTTGTATGACACTGCTTGGCAGCAGCCTTAAGCAATTTCCCTTCTGGCATTACTAAAGTGAAATAACAAGTAAAATAAAAAAATAAAATACTAATAATAAAAAAACCCCAACAAAACAAAAATAACCCCAATCCAAATCGCACAAAAACATCAGAATCGATTTCTTCCATGGCTTCTTCTTCTGCTTCTCTCTCTCCTTGGGCTCCTTCTGCTTCTCTCTCTCCTTGCGCATAAATTTCGTGAAAGTCACTTTGTCTGTGTTTTGTGCATTCATTTTCTGTCACTGTTGGCAGATACTGAGCTAAGACAGTTACAAACTGTGTTCTGACATCATATTATGTTTCCTTTGATGTCAACGTGACGTCATATTAGCCCCTCCCGCCTTTGTCAAATCACGCATCTGTTGGAACCATTGACAGTAAAAACTATGGACAGAGCCTCCGTGACGTCACCCGTTTGTTTCTGAAGAGCCGTTTTGAGTCTCAGTGGGAGGTTCGGGGACGTGATGACCGCCGCCATGTTGGCAGCGTCACGTCAACTAAAACTCCGAATATGGACAAAGAGGGGGGGCACGAGCGGGGTTTAGGGGGGCGGGCGATCGTGGAAGCAGGAAACTCACGCTGTGATACGTCAACTGTCTGTCACTCAAGCGGCAACGCCCATAATTATGCGTAATTTTAAGTCCGAATACAATTGAAACGAGTGAGTTGTAAAAAAATTCACCCCCCCTACAATTGACACTAGAAGAGAACCTATCATCTGAGACCACAGCGATTTTTTGTACCAGGCCGTAAACATGTTCTTTTCTGCTGTGAAATCGGCCATTTTAACATGGGAGTCTATGGGAAATTACTCGCTTTTGGAGCCAACCCCCAGCTGTTGCAGCGTGAATTACAAGTTTTGACACTTCCGCATGGGCTTCCACTTTGAGCCCCGAAGGTTGCCGCTTGGTTGGAACCTTGACGTCACCGTGACATCACATTAGCCCCTCCCCCTTTTGCCATTTAGCATACTCTGAGCAATGGAAACCACGCATCTGTTTCAGCCTTTGCTTGAGTTTAATCGGTGATATCTTAGCTGGTGAGTAGCCAACATAGCTGCTAATTAGTTTGATTGCAGAGCTCTTCTACTTCTCGCACATACACTTTTCCCTCATTATAGTCTCGCTCAACTAGCCAGGCCTGTCACTACAATACAGAAATGATTGATTACAATCAGAATGATAAGGAGATCTACGTAGAGCACTCTTGAACATGAGGTTTGTGTCGGTGATTATGGTTGTTGAGCACCAAAATAAAGCACCACACCAGCAACCGCTGGAGGAACAGACGGGTTGTATAAAGGTTAGTTGATGCTCAGACGGCAACTCTTGTGTTGCGATCAAAGCCACGACACAAAGCATAAAGTCACAGTTATTGTTAACTGATCAGTGCAGCTAAAACACAATGAAAAGACGTGAAAACTCAAGAGTTAGTCCTTCCTCTGCTTCACACTGCAAAGCACCGATCTTATTCATATTATTATTATTATTAAGTCTGATTTATCAGCAAATAAAGAGGATTTTTTTTTAATTTATGAGCAAGCTTTATTAAAAAAATAATAAAGAAGTATAATAAAACTATTTACAGAAATAAATTCAGAGACTCGTTCTTCTCAGTCTGTCTTCTTAGTCTGTAGAAACACAAACACAAACATGATCAGTCCTCTGTGTCCATCTGCATCAAACCTCTGTGTCAAACAGCATCAGCATTTTTACCTCTGCTTGTGGCTGCAGTGCTCCTCCTTCTGACCCTTTTCCTCTTTTTGCCCTAAAATCAAGCACATGACACACATTACAGTCTGTTTTCACTGTCTGTGGAAGAGTTGTGTCGTAGTTGTATGTGAGCAGAGTGTGCTTACATAGTTGTCCGCGCTGGACCAGCCTGGGTACAGCTGGGCGTGGAGCCGCCGTTCTGCCTCTGCCTCCTCATAATATTTGGCCTGCTCCTCCTTTGACAGTGTGTTCCACTGTGGACAGACGACAACTCACTGTCAGCACATGTACTAAAACACAACTGCAGGCCAGTAGTACAGAGTCACGGGGATGTGTGTTTTTGCTGTGTGTGTGTTATAAAATCAGAAAATATTGAGAAGATTGATTAATATGCCTGTAGCCACTAAATGAACTGCATTCTGTGGCTCGTAGTGTCAGATCAGTGCTGGCTAATAGCTTCCAAAATGCAGTCTGAGTGGATGACAGCAGTTCAACCAAACTCTTGATCCAGAGTGTTTCTTACCTTCTGACCCACAGCTGCATTCACAGCCGCACTGCCCTTCATGCCCTTCTCAGCAGCGACCTTGGGCCTCTGCTCTGTGAGGAAGAGCATGAAGGCGTTCCTGGGTTTCTTTATGTGCGGCTGTGACGACGGCTGCTCATCGTGTTTTCTCTTTCTACAGGAACAAAACAGGAAAAACAAAAGTAAGGATACAAGATACCACTGTGTGCACATGAGAGGACACAAGTAGGCTACATTATGAGAATAAATACAATTCAAATTCATCTCTGGGAAGCTGTTCAGATGAATTGAAGCCCAATACACAGACAGAGATTATAATAATGATCACTCAGACCTGAACACCTGATCATTGATGATTTCATCATGATTAGTCACGTATTGTCCAAAAGCAGCATCAGCCAACTTACCTTGATGTGGTCGGGAGGGGAGGAGCAGCAAAAGGAGGAGGAGGAGGAGGAGGAGGAGGAGGAGCAGGCTCCATAGCAACGAGCCTGTAGGACAACTGTCCGCTCCTTTAGACAGAGACACAGATGTCCATGTTAGACAGCAGCAGCCATGTTTAATCATACTTTGTTTGTGTGATTTACTTACGGTTCAATAACAGAAACCAGGACGATGTTGTCTGGCAGCTTCACCACTGGATGTTGAAACTGAGGACACAAATGTGGAGGTGATTAGACAAGTTGGTGTCCTCTGTCTGCTAATGTGTCATAAGGATCCTGCTGAGGCTCAGAGAGTGTGTATTCAACTCTAAATCTGATTCACTGTTACACATGATCAGCCTCTGTGGGTCTGTGATTAGACTGTGTGTGGTTACTGCATCTGAAGCAGGGACAGGTGGAGACATGGTCCACAGTGTTAGTGACAGTTCTGATTACTGTGTTACTTCAAGGTTGAAGGTTTCTTGTGGTTTATACTCCATCCTCATGAGGTCCAGCTGTGTCTGCTTCCTAACTTGTGTACTTTGTTTTATACTCAGCCCTTCCTCTTGTCTGATGCTGCTGTTTCCAACAACCAAACAACATGTATTAGTGTGTTTATCGAGGGTCTTACTTTGTTTCCGGGTGAAGCTGCTGCTGTGGAGCTGCTGCAGGAGGGGGCAGGGGACTCATGATGGTACTGCAGAGAGACAGGGAAGATTGAGCAGACATAACACAAATTCAGATTTGTGTGTGGGTCAGGTGTTTTTGTCTCTGTCCCTCACCTCCACTTTGTGTCTTACCTGTCCCTGGCTGGGTCCGTTGTCCAGCTGCAGGCGGGCGTCCGGTGCAGCAGGTACAGGAGGAGGAGGGGTGTCGACTGCACCCTCCTGAAACAGATCCTGAATCACTGCTTCAGGAGTGGAAACAGCCTCCTGCCACTCCATCTCCTGCATTATGCTGTCAACTAATGGCCAGAGGTCCATTTTAAACTGTGCAGGGAACATATATGGATCAATAAACACAGTGAAATGTATTATAATTCAGCAATAGTATCATTACAAATTAAAATGCTGCATTAATAATACTCCAATATGGTTTAAGAATTGTACATTATACTCAATCAAACATTTAGGAAGAATATTCAGGTTCATCAGTTTTAAGAGTATTTAGCTGTTACAGAGGTCACATCACCAAATTGGTCTAAATGAGTTTAAAGTGTCTGTTAGTACTTGCCAGAGGTGGGAGTAAGTCACTCATGTGCAAGTCTCAAGTCATAACCTGCAAGTTTCAAGTCAAGTCATACAAAAATCTGCGTGTTACTCCAGTAACGGCGTCATCAAAGGTATATCAAAGGTATATGATATACCTTTGATGATGTCATTGTTATTTAAAAAATGCAGAAAATTCATGTTTCAAGTCTAAGTCATGGAAACCAAGTCAAAGTCAAGTGGAGTTTTTATCAGTGTTAGACACTAACAGGTCTCAAGTCCTCAAATTTGACTGGAGTCTGACTCAAGTCAAGTCATGTGACTCGAGTCCCCCACCTCTGGTACTTAGCAGATGTGCTCAGTGATGGTGCTTCTGTAGAGGGTCTGCTCTCCGCTTAATCTGCTACAAATCAAAATGCTGTATCGACAATAATAATCCCATATTTTAATGCACATTCAACACTTCAAACAGAGCACATTTGAATCTAAATATAAATCTTTATTTGTACTTTCAGATTTGCATTTGCATTTAGTTGTATCTCTAAATATTTTCTACATTGTTCTTCTTAGTACAAGATATAAGTACTATTTATTAAATAATGCAATTTAAAAATCTCAACTGTCTTCCACCTTGTCAGTGATTATCCACAATTCTCAAATATTAACCCTTTCTGTACTCTTGCATTGATTTAACAGCTGTAGTACAAGTTCCTTTGCTGATACAGACGTTACATTATATTAAAAACCACCGACACTTAGGAAGAATATCTGTGTGTACCATCAAAGTGCATTATTCAGTTGTTACAGAGGTCAGATCACTGCATTAGTCTAAACTATGTTAGTATTTACCAAACTCTGTTGTTCAGTTGTTGTCTATCTGTTGGTTTTTCTTCTTTTTGCAGGAGCTCAAAAAACACAGCTTCTCTCTCTCTGTACTCGCTGTGGAAATGAACAATATTCACAGATACTGAGCTAAGACAGTTACAAACTGTGTTCTGACATCATATTATGTTTCCTTTGATGTCAACGTGACGTCATATTAGCCCCTCCCGCCTTTGTCAAATCACGCATCTGTTGGAACCTTGACGTCACCGTGACATCACATTAGCCCCTCCCCCTTTTGCCATTCAGCATACTCTGAGCAATGGAAACCACGCATCTGTTGCAGCCTTTGCTTGAGTTTAATCGGTGATATCTTAGCTGGTGAGTAGCCAACATAGCTGCTAATTAGTTTGATTGCAGAGCTCTTCTACTTCTCGCACATACACTTTTCCCTCATTATAGTCTCGCTCAACTAGCCAGGCCTGTCACTACAATACAGAAATGATTGATTACAATCAGAATGATAAGGATCAAAGTCTGCTGTTACATTTCTACGTAGAGCACTCTTGAACATGAGGTTTGTGTCGGTGATTATGGTTGTTGAGCACCAAAATAAAGCACCACACCAGCAACCGCTGGAGGAACAGACGGGTTGTATAAAGGTTAGTTGATGCTCAGACGGCAACTCTTGTGTTGCAATCAAAGCCACGACACAAAGCATAAAGTCACAGTTATTGTTAACTGATCAGTGCAGCTAAAACACAATGAAAAGACGTGAAAACTCAAGAGTTAGTCCTTCCTCTGCTTCACACTGCAAAGCACCGATCTTATTCATATTATTATTATTATTATTATTAAGTCTGATTTATCAGCAAATAAAGAGGATTTTTTTTTTATTTATGAGCAAGCTTTATTAAAAAAATAATAAAGAAGTATAATAAAACTATTTACAGAAATAAATTCAGAGACTCGTTCTTCTCAGTCTGTCTTCTTAGTCTGTAGAAACACAAACACAAACATGATCAGTCCTCTGTGTCCACCTGCATCAAACCTCTGTGTCAAACAGCATCAGCATTTTTACCTCTGCTTGTGGCTGCAGTGCTCCTCCTTCTGACCCTTTTCCTCTTTTTGCCCTAAAATCAAGCACATGACACACATTACAGTCTGTTTTCACTGTCTGTGGAAGAGTTGTGTCGTAGTTGTATGTGAGCAGAGTGTGCTTACATAGTTGTCCGCGCTGGACCATCCTGGGTACAGCTGGGCGTGGAGCCGCCGTTCTGCCTCTGCCTCCTCATAATATTTGGCCTGCTCCTCCTTTGACAGTGTGTTCCACTGTGGACAGACGGCAACTCACTGTCAGCACATGTACTAAAACACAACTGCAGGCCAGTAGTACAGAGTCACGGGGATGTGTGTTTTTGCTGTGTGTGTGTCATAAAATCAGAAAATATTGAGAAGATTGATTAATATGCCTGTAGCCATTAAATGAACTGCAGTCAGCATTCTGTGGCTCGTAGTGTCAGATCAGTGCTGGCTAATAGCTTCCAAAATGCAGTCTGAGTGGATGACAGCAGTTCAACCAAACTCTTGATCCAGAGTGTTTCTTACCTTCTGACCCACAGCTGCATTCACAGCCGCACTGCCCTTCATGCCCTTCTCAGCAGCGACCTTGGGCCTCTGCTCTGTGAGGAAGAGCATGAAGGCGTTCCTGGGTTTCTTTATGTGCGGCTGTGACGACGGCTGCTCATCGTGTTTTCTCTTTCTACAGGAACAAAACAGGAAAAACAAAAGTAAGGATACAAGATACCACTGTGTGCACATGAGAGGACACAAGTAGGCTACATTATGAGAATAAATACAATTCAAATTCATCTCTGGGAAGCTGTTCAGATGAACTGAAGCCCAATACACAGACAGAGATTATAATAATGATCACTCAGACCTGAACACCTGATCATTGATGATTTCATCATGATTAGTCACGTATTGTCCAAAAGCAGCATCAGCCAACTTACCTTGATGTGGTCGGGAGGGGAGGACCAGCAGCAGGAGGAGGAGGAGGAGGAGGAGCAGGCTCCATAGCAACGAGCCTGTAGGACAACTGTCCGCTCCTTTAGACAGAGACACAGATGTCCATGTTAGACAGCAGCAGCCATGTTTAATCATACTTTGTTTGTGTGATTTACTTACGGTTCAATAACAGAAACCAGGACGATGTTGTCTGGCAGCTTCACCACTGGATGTTGAAACTGAGGACACAAATGTGGAGGTGATTAGACAAGTTGGTGTCCTCTGTCTGCTAATGTGTCATAAGGATCCTGCTGAGGCTCAGAGAGTGTGTATTCAACTCTAAATCTGATTCACTGTTACACATGATCAGCCTCTGTGGGTCTGTGATTAGACTGTGTGTGGTTACTGCATCTGAAGCAGGGACAGGTGGAGACATGGTCCACAGTGTTAGTGACAGTTCTGATTACTGTGTTGCTTCAAGGTTGAAGGTTTCTTGTGGTTTATACTCCGTCCTCATGAGGTCCAGCTGTGTCTGCTTCCTAACTTGTGTACTTTGTTTTATACTCAGCCCTTCCTCTTGTCTGATGCTGCTGTTTTCAACAACCAAACAACATGTATTAGTGTGTTTATCGAGGGTCTTACTTTGTTTCCGGGTGAAGCTGCTGCTGTGGAGCTGCTGCAGGAGGGGGCAGGGGACTCATGATGGTACTGCAGAGAGACAGGGAAGATTGAGCAGACATAACACAAATTCAGATTTGTGTGTGGGTCAGGTGTTTTTGTCTCTGTCCCTCACCTCCACTTTGTGTCTTACCTGTCCCTGGCTGGGTCCGTTGTCCAGCTGCAGGCGGGCGTCCGGTGCAGCAGGTACAGGAGGAGGAGGGGGGTCGACTGCACCATCCTGAAACAGATCCTGAATCACTGCTTCAGGAGTGGAAACAGCCTCCTGCCACTCCATCTCCTGCATTATGCTGTCAACTAATGGCCAGAGGTCCATTTTAAACTGTGCAGGGAACATATATGGATCAATAAACACAGTGAAATGTATTATAATTCAGCAATAGTATCATTACAAATTAAAATGCTGCATTAATAATACTCCAATATGGTTTAAGAATTGTACATTATACTCAATCAAACATTTAGGAAGAATATTCAGGTTCATCAGTTTTAAGAGTATTTAGCTGTTACAGAGGTCACATCACCAAATTGGTCTAAATGAGTTTAAAGTGTCTGTTAGTACTTGCCAGAGGTGGGAGTAAGTCACTCATGTGCAAGTCTCAAGTCATAACCTGCAAGTTTCAAGTCAAGTCATACAAAAATCTGCGCGTTACTCCAGTAACGGCGTCATCAAAGGTATATGATATACCTTTGATGATGTCATTGTTATTTAAAAAATGCAGAAAATTCATGTTTCAAGTCTAAGTCATGGAAACCAAGTCAAAGTCAAGTGGAGTTTTTATCAGTGTTAGACACTAACAGGTCTCAAGTCCTCAAATTTGACTGGAGTCTGACTCAAGTCAAGTCATGTGACTCGAGTCCCCCACCTCTGGTACTTGGCAGATGTGCTCAGTGATGGTGCTTCTGTAGAGGGTCTGCTCTCCGCTTAATCTGCTACAAATCAAAATGCTGTATCGACAATAATAATCCCATATTTTAATGCACATTCAACACTTCAAACAGAGCACATTTGAATCTAAATATAAATCTTTATTTGTACTTTCAGATTTGCATTTGCATTTAGTTGTATCTCTAAATATTTTCTACATTGTTGTTCTTAGTACAAGATATAAGTACTATTTATTAAATAATGCAATTTAAAAATCTCAACTGTCTTCCACCTTGTCAGTGATTATCCACAATTCTCAAATATTAACCCTTTCTGTACTCTTGCATTGATTTAACAGCTGTAGTACAAGTTCCTTTGCTGATACAGACGTTACATTATATTAAAAACCACCGATGCTTAGGAAGAATATCTGTGTGTACCATCAAAGTGCATTATTCAGTTGTTACAGAGGTCAGATCACTGCATTAGTCTAAATGAGTTTAAACTATGTTAGTATTTACCAAACTCTGTTGTTCAGTTGTTGTCTATCTGTTGGTTTTTCTTCTTTTTGCAGGAGCTCAAAAAACACAGCTTCTCTCTCTCTGTACTCGCTGTGGAAATGAACAATATTCAAAACATAACATAACAACATTCTCTGGTTGCTGTGCTGCTGTGACTTTTTAAAACTCCAAAACAGTTGCAAGGCAACAAGTCCTATGACATCATTACACAGAATTAAGAATAAGAAACCTTTATTAGTCCCACAATGGGGAAATTGCATTTTTGCAACGGCATACAGACAGCAAGGGATACGTTAAGAAAAAGATATATACATTATACTACCAATAAAAGTGGTAGAATTATTGTACATTACACACAAAAACTCACAGTTAAGAGCAGGAGTGACATCTGAATCCTTCTGCTTTATGTACATTTTCAAAATTCATGAAGAATTTGTTTCTTTATAGTTATTCATATACACAAAGTGTTTTAGCTTTAGCTACAGTGTGTAGTGTATGTGTGCATCACTTTCAGCTGTGTTTGCCTGTCATGATGAGGGAGAGTTAACTTTGCCAACCGGTGCAGCCAATATTAGGAAAGTGTCACTTTATAGGCTCATCATGCTCAAATGAATAAAAACCTGCAATAAATCCTCCTTTGTTCAGGTTTAATCAAGAATTTTTTCTTGTGTGTGTGTGTGTGGCACATTGTCACAGCAATGTGCAAAAGGGGAGTTTGTAAACATCAACAGTCTTTCCATGGTCAGGATTTTCAGCAAACAGTATTTTGTCCTCCTCTGTGTGTCCTTGTGACGGCCCTGTGTTGGCCTCTCAGGGAGTGTTGCTGCTGTCTCTCTCCCCTTGTGCGTGCAGGAGTTTGCTGGGTGGAGCTGATCCTGAGCTTATGCAGCTCATCTGTGCTGACGAGCTGGAGACGGGTTAAGAGGACCCAGTCTGTTTGCCTCTCTCTCTCTCTCCCCATCTGGCCTACTAGGAGGGCTGCTGCTCTGTCTGGCCTGCTGCAGGCATGGCAGGAATCAAAAGAGGTAAGTTCAAAAGCAACGTGTGGTACTGTGAGGTAAGCTGAAGAACTGACGACCAGTAGAGGTGAGGCAGGTCCTTAAGAAGGCAGCAGGTGATGAGGGGGAGTGGCGACAGGTGTGCCTAATCAACCCGGTGCTCCGACCAGCCGGCACTGCCACCTCACCAGTCACCTGAAAAAGAAAAGAAAGGAAGAGAGGAAGCAGTGAAAACATAAAAACGAATGACCAACAGATGGTGATGATACGGCTCACCACAGTGCCCCCCCTCAACGGACGCCTCCTGGCGGACCTCCGGGTTTGTCTGGGTGCAGCCGGTGAAAGTCACATACACACATCTACAATTTAATTTAAATCTTGCTGATTACTACTGATGTCTGATCAGTGATTACTTAAATCATGCAGCCTACCAAACCAAAATGTTTTAGCCAACAAGGTGCATGAATATCTAAAGATCAAACTGCTATATTCACTGAAAATATTAACTTAACACAATCAAAATATATTACAGAAATATGTACCCTCTGTACAAAACGATCAGAGATAACCAGCATTGTCATCAAATAACCTACTGGACAACTTGGAGGACCTTCCTTTGTTACCGAATCAGGTGCTGGAGCAGTAGAGGAAGAAGGCTCTCAGGTGTTTGACTGCTGAGGTTGTGGCATCTTTGTGAGGAGACACAGACACGTATTTAAGCACAGCACCTAAAACAAAGGTAATACTATACACTGGCTGACTGTCTTGTCCCATTTTTTTTTAACTGCAGGAGAGCTAAATAAGGCCTGGACACCAGAAAATCATGCATGCACAAGAACAGTTAGTCGAATTCTTTCACACAGTGGTCTTCAAAGGAAGTTAGTGCTAGAAAACCGGCATGACAGATGAGACAACAAAAAAGGCATGTTGTATTTGCCACGGCCCACAGCTTGCATAGAGGATGGACAGTGGAAAAGTGGCAGAAGATCAATTGAACTGCATCCCAATCGCCAGTCAAGTTTGGTGGAGGGAAAATCATGGTTTCCACACACCAAACCACAAGAGAATGCAAATTTGGGACAAGACTTATGTCAGCCAGTGTAGAATAACTTACAGCTATATGGCAACAGTTGACGATTAGCTGAGGATAACTAACTAGCTGTGGTGATATATGTCTGTTGGACAACAGGGCCGAAGAGTCGCTGGAATGCCTCTGTGAACTCTTCACGGTTATTGGCAAGGAGCTTGAGATGGTCACACCGAAGAACGTCATGGACTCCTATTTTAAGAGGATGGATGGCTTTATGAAGGATGGAAGGACATCTTCCAGGGTGTCCAGCCTACTAAGGAGTACAGTGGTTTTGAGAGACAGGAACTGTTGTGCTGCAAAGACCTACAAACCCTTTGCAGTAAAAGACCATTCAGTCCAGCAGCCAGATGCACCTGTGAAATGCTTAGACCAATCTGACTTCCTAGTTCTTCAGAGGGGAGATGCTGCAAAGACAGACCATCACACTGCAGTTTCTCAGGATGAGGATCCAACTCCCAGTTCTACCAGCCCAGACACACGAAAGAGGACATATCCGGCTCACCATGAACAACCTGCAAGGCAGGCTGCTGCAGACAAGATGCAGCTTGCTAAGACGGAAGAGATCATCGACCCTGTAGCACCACAGATAGACCCTGTGGAGTCAGATGGAGTTATCAGCTATGTTAAAACCATGCTGAACAGGGTGTGCCCTGACACATTACAGGGTTGGATGTCAGAAGTGAAGCACCTGCAGCTAAATACAGAGCACAGGTTGAAGACAGTTACCAGCCTGATCTTTGAGAAGGCCATGTCTTCTCCAGATTCAACTGCACTCTGTGCCACTATGTGCGGTTGCATCATGGAGGCCAGCTCTTCAGGTCCTGTCAGCTTCAAAAATCTGATGATCCAACGTTGCAGAGCAGAGTTTGAAGAGAACCATGGAAACAGCAGGATTTTCATGGAGAGACAGGCACGGCTCAAGGCTGCTAAGGCACAGAAGGGAGAGCTGGAACGACTCAGGGCAGAGCTGGAAGAGGTCAAAGCTTCCTGTCGCTCTATCAACAACATCAGGTTCATCTGTGAGCTCTTCAGAGCTAATGTTTTCAGCTCGACGGTCATACACAGCTGTATCAAGCGACTGTTGGACAACAGGGCCGAAGAGTCGCTGGAATGCCTCTGTGAACTCTTCACGGTTATTGGCAAGGAGCTTGAGATGGTCACACCGAAGAACGTCATGGACTCCTATTTTAAGAGGATGGATGGCTTTATGAAGGATGGAAGGACATCTTCCATTATGTCCAGCCTACTAAGGAGTACAGTGGTTTTGAGAGACAGGAACTGTTGTGCTGCAAAGACCTACAAACCCTTTGCAGTAAAAGACCATTCAGTCCAGCAGCCAGATGCACCTGTGAAATGCTTAGACCAATCTGACTTCCTAGTTCTTCAGAGGGGAGATGCTGCAAAGACAGACCATCACACTGCAGTTTCTCAGGATGAGGATCCATCTCCCAGTTCTACCAGCCCAGACAAACGAAAGAAGACATATCCAGCTCACCGTGAACAACCTGCAAGGCAGGCTGCTGCAGACAAGATGCAGCTTGCTAAGACGGAAGAGATCATCGACCCTGTAGCACCACAGATAGACCCTGTGGAGTCAGATGGAGTTATCAGCTATGTTAAAACCATGCTGAACAGGGTGTGCCCTGACACATTACAGGGTTGGATGTCAGAAGTGAAGCACCTGCAGCTAAATACAGAGCACAGGTTGAAGACAGTTACCAGCCTGATCTTTGAGAAGGCCATGTCTTCTCCAGATTCAACTGCACTCTGTTCCACTATGTGCGGTTGCATCATGGAGGCCAGCTCTTCAGGTCCTGTCAGCTTCAAAAATCTAATGATCCAACGTTGCAGAGCAGAGTTTGAAGAGAACCATGGAAACAGCAGGATTTTCATGGAGAGACAGGCATGGCTCAAGGCTGCTAAGGCACAGAAGGGAGAGCTGGAACGACTCAGGGCAGAGCTGGAAGAGGTCAAAGCTTCCTGTCGCTCTATCAACAACATCAGGTTCATCTGTGAGCTCTTCAGAGCTAATGTTTTCAGCTCGACGGTCATACACAGCTGTATCAAGCGACTGTTGGACAACAGGGCCGAAGAGTCACTGGAATGCCTCTGTGAACTCTTCACGGTTATTGGCAAGGAGCTTGAGATGGTCACACCGAAGAACGTCATGGACTCCTATTTTAAGAGGATGGATGGCTTTATGAAGGATGGAAGGACATCTTCCAGGGTGTCCAGCCTACTAAGGAGTACAGTGGTTTTGAGAGACAGGAACTGTTGTGCTGCAAAGACCTACAAACCCTTTGCAGTAAAAGACCATTCAGTCCAGCAGCCAGATGCACCTGTGAAATGCTTAGACCAATCTGACTTCCTAGTTCTTCAGAGGGGAGATGCTGCAAAGACAGACCATCACACTGCAGTTTCTCAGGATGAGGATCCAACTCCCAGTTCTACCAGCCCAGACACACAAAAACAGCTGGGTGTTTTTCTGCTCCAAAATTACATGTACCTGAGATCTGGGTCAGTGTAGCCAAGATCATCAGACCCTTGGTAATTATGGGAGGCCCCTCCATGACGTACCTGGCCATAGAAATCAACAAACTGCTGCCAAACCACACAGGTCTGCTGGCAAAGGCCATCTTTGACTCATTCACCCACCTACCATTCTTACTCCATTACTCCGTCCTCATTCCTTTCATCCACTGTTTAACCCATCCTAGGTGTTAACCTAGGCCATCAACCACCCCTGCCCCCCTGTCCTATCCTAAAACAAATACATAAATGAAAACTTTAACATTCTCTCAAATGCATATTTGTATACATATTTGAATGTTATTCCTCCTCCTACCAATCCGTGCAAAGTGCACATTTAACTCAGGCTTAAACCAAAGTGTAGCAAAGTTCACACTGATGGTCGTGGTGAACTAGTGCTGAAGATGTTACTCATTCTGCTACTATTACTGCTCATATGGTTAACACTGTGGTATTTGAGACATCACATCAACAAAAAACATACACATTAACTATTTAAATGATGCTACATACACTCTGTATGGTGGAATTTGCACTTTAGTGAGACAGATAAAGAAAAAACAAGAACTTTTCCATACTGACCTGTAGGTGTGTGTGACAAATATAGTATATGTGCTGTAAAGAATGTCCAATGGGATGTCCTGCTAGCACATAACCAAGTACTGTGTCCTGGGTTTGATTCTGGTCCCTTTGCCATCAAATGAAGGCAAAATGCACCAATAAGAGTGTACAAAGCTATATGTGTTTAATAGAGACTCTGTTTTATCATTTTTACTAGTTTTACTGAAGCATCATGATCCATGGTGACAGCTTGGTCTGATCTGCCCTCTGCTGGCACTTTTATGTACTACAAAAAATTGATTAAATCATCAGTGGCTCTGAAAGAAGGACGGTGAAGGTTCCGGATTGGATTCTGGCTGTGGCCTTTCTGTGTGGGGTTTGCATGGTCTCCCTTTGCCTGTGTGGGTTTTCTCCAAGTACTCCGACTTCCTCCCACATTCTAAAGATGCTTGTTAGGTTCATTTGTTACTCTAAATTGCATGTAGTTGTGAGTCTGAGTGTGATTAGTTATTTATCTGTGCATGTTGACCTGCGATGGACTAGGAGAAGTAAGAAAGTGACCCCACAGTCATGTTGTCTTTGTTAATGGCAGTTTATAGACTGCCAAAAATACACAGCAGAAATGCATTTTGCATAGATGTCAGGAATTCTGTCAGTGAAGCAGATCTTCCTGAAAGACATCTTGGAGGACGCAGTCCACAATAGCACAATAGCATGTGCAGCAATTAAAGGTTGTCTTTTGTCTATACTGACTATTGTTTGCCTTTATAAGTTTGATGCAGTCCACATGTCAGAAACTCAGCATTCAAAGTTTGCTTTGTACAGAAGTTAGATACCTGCATACATTTACTCATGGGCTTCTGTGAGCAGAACACACTCTCCTGCTGTCTACAATAAAAAAAACAGATCCATGGCGACATTGGTTGGTAACACTTTGTATCTTGCATAATAATAATAATGCATTGGTCTTATATTGCGCTTTTCTGCGCACACACAGTGGCAGTGGTAAGCTACCAGTGGTAGCCACAGCTCCCCAGGGGGAGACTGACAGAGACGTGGCTGCCAAGGTGCGCCTACGGCCTCTCCGACCACCGCCGATTCATTCATACACATTCATACACCAGTGAGTGCACTGGAGGCAATGCAGGTAAAGTGCCTTGCCCAAGGACACACAACAATGACTAGGGAGGAGCTGGGGTCGAACCGCCGACCTTCCGGTTATTGGACAACCCTGCTCACCACTGAGCCACTGCTGCATGACCGGTTATGTAAGTAATATGTAACTATTAATAGCGCGTCATCATTTTTATGCTGAAATCAGAACCTCACCTGTAGCGTAAAGAGAGAGTGAACCACACACTGTTGATATTAATGTGACTTTGTGGCTCTGAATGTCTCCACTGTTGGATTTACTTTGAGTAGCATCTGTTACACGTCTATGTTTAATGATAATGTTGAGTGGAAAACTATCCATATAAAATCCTGGATGAATGCTGTGTTTCCTGGTGTCTCTGTGTGTTTTGACTTCCTCCTGCGTTACCTGCCCAGCCCTGATTGTGTTCCCCCGTGTCTTGTTACTCTTGTGTATTTAGGTCTTGTGCTCCCCTTTGTTTTTGTCAGTTCATCTGTTACCACTGTGTTCTCCCTGTGTTCCTGCTGTTCCCAGTGCTCCTGTGTGTGTTCCAGTTCCCAGAGCTCCTTTTGGATGACTGGTGCATAGGTTTGGTTTGTGTTATTGGACTGTTTTCGGCTAATGAAAGCTTACCTTTAGTTTTTCACCTACCTTTTGTGTCTCCTGTCCTACCTGCAGCGGTGACAGGCTCGTCTCAGAGGGCGGCTCTCCATCTGAACACAGCATCACTGCCGCACCTACACAAGCTTCTCCACTCTCAGTGAAGTGATGGACAGATGTAACTTGATGGTGAAAGTTGAAACAGAGAGCAGTGCTTTTGAACTTTTCAAAGGACCGACGGATCAGAGCAGAGGAAGAGCTAACACAAACAGACAAATATCTGACCACTAAGCCACAAACACATGCGCTTGTTTTGCGTGGCTTTTACTGATCAATAAACCATATTGATGGGAGAGCCCAAAATGCAGAGACAGAGCAAAGATATTTTGTCAAACATTTTATTAAAGTCCTATGAAATCATTTATTAAACCACTGATGTTTTTATCAAAAGACATATTTGTTATTTTCTGCTAACAAACGCCCAGCTCTTAGTGTTTGTTCAAATGAACCCCACACACCCAGTTAGCCTCACACTCACTCATAATGCATAAGCATTATTTTCTATTGAATAACATACAAATAAGTAAACTGACCTTTGTGACAATCCGGCTGTTTTACTTTAACATCAGATATTTTTAAATGTTTATTAGTTGTCTATGTCACCGTTTGTTGACTGTGCACACTTGACATCACACAAGTCATCTGTACCATATTGTAGAAAAAACAGCATGTTATTACAATAGGGCCTTCGCACCACTCGGTGCTCGGGCCCTAAATATTCTGATGCATACTGGCCTGGTCAGTACCACTCAGCGTCTACAGCTGGGTGTTGCGGAGGGCCTCTGACAGACTGTCAGTTTTTGTGGTCTGGTGTTGATCAACAAGCTCCTCAGAGGTGGAGAGTCTGTTTCTGGTCAGGTACTGGCTACAGGAGCAGAAGGTGTGGTAGAAGGACGAGGAAAGGCCGGCGATGTCTGTGGAGATGTAGGGGAGGACCTCTGGAGACGCCTGGTTATAGTAACTGATCTGAATCCAGGAACATGAAATAACAGTCAGGTGGGTTCATGTGGTATGTAAAAAGACAGATCAACTTTGTCTCACCAGTGACATGTTGTCTTTGATGTCCAATATGGTAAATCCAGCACACAGGACCTCTCCTCGGTTGTATCCTTCAGTGGGAGGGTGAGTGGGCAAGGACACTGAACGCAGGGCGATGACATAGGGATCTCTGGGGGATATTATTTATGTCATTATGCCCAGGAAGATAGGGAGATTAACTACTTTGTTTATGTGTGTGTACTTAGATACATTCACTCTAAGAAGTGTTCTGACCACTTAGAAGACAGAAAGCATGTACCATTTCATATCCACCAGCGTTATGCTGCAGTGTATAAAGTATCTTTGATTGTACTGACCCGCTGCCACACGGTTTCCTTTTGGAAGCCAGCAAGATGAAATCCTGGAGAATCCCTTGTCCTGGATTAGCTGAAGTAGGAGTTCCTCTTGCACCGTGAGGCACAGATGGAGTCACCACACGATAAAGGAAGTCATCGTCATCCACTCTGTGAATCAGCTCACACTTCCTGGGTCAGGAAGAACATTCACTGCTGAGTAGGGCCTGATGAGTGTTGGATGATTGAGACCATTTTGGGGGAGTAAATATCAATATATACCTGCAACTACTCCTTACAGTGTATATACACAGTATTCTGATGAAATGAAGCTAGCTGGCTGACTAGCTTGCGATCACAGCAACTAGATGTGACAAGCATGAGTGCCAACTATGTACACATGACTTTTCATCCTACTTTATTACCTGAAATTCTGGCATGTGCCAGAAACCAGAGTCCAGAATCTACTAAACAAATATGGCTATTTGGCCTCAGTGCACTGTGAACTTTATGCTAGAAACAGTTCATCCTCACTGCTCAAGATTATTAGTAGCAGGCGATGAGCAGGGACAGCTCTCAAAATGTCACCTACAACATGTCCAAGTCAAGTCAGAGCAGAATTGGTTATATAGCCATGTGACTTTTTTTTTTTTTACAATATATGTTTGTGTGTGTAAGCATTACTTATAATGTGTGTCCCAGCACGGCCTGTTGCTGAGCTCAGCGACCAGGCAGAAAGCTCTATGAGCAGGAACGTCCACCTCTGCTTCCACTCTGAAACTCAACATGGACTTCTGCTCCAGTGTGTAGAGACGCACCTGGGGACACAGAAACATTCAGCCCCTCGTGTGGAAGAGGACAAAGACTCAAGACGCAAAACAAAAACAAGGAGAAATCAGCAGCTAACCTCGTCTTTCTCAGAGCTGAGGCGCCAGTTGTTTCTAGCAGCCAGCATCTTCAGAGCAGACACATTGTTGTAGCTCAGATACACCTGAAGACACACATTGATGCAAAGCATAAAAGTACAATCTAACTTCCACATGCACCTTTTCTGCATGCCTATTCTTTTCAAATCTAAAAGAAATATTTTTTTCTGTCAACACAATAGGTTGTAATTGTACATAAAATATGCCTATAACTGACAGTGCTTCCTCAAAGGACACTGATTGGTCCACTTGGTTCAGCCACAAACACACAGACTGCAGCCTGGCCTTGAGTCTATGAGGTAAGAAACAGCAAAGCCAATACTGTCACAGATGCTGGGTGAAGTGAAACAGTATTTCAAACAATATTACATTCCGCACCTGGTTTGTGGGATCCCAGGGTACAGACAGAGGGACCTCAGCCTGCTTACGAGAAATGATGTACTTCCTGAAAACAGAAATATTTGTGTAGTCGTTTCAGTTCATCATCACAATGATCTGCAGAAACTGATGAATATCATTTAAACTATGACACCCCCTGACACACACAGGGGGGGATGTGCAAGCTGAGTTTGTGCTGTTTACAGAAGTCTTACCTGTCCAGTCTGATCTTTTTCCTGGCTATTGCCTCTTGGAACCTCCTCTCACCTTCCTGTGAACGAACGGCAGAGACACAGAAAGTGGTGCTTGAATGTTTGTGAACTAGCAGTTTTATTTTCCAGTATGAGACAAACTCACCGTATCCCCTAACACCTCAGGCCCTTCCAACCTGGAGTGTACCCAGATATTTCAAACTCAACACCTTCAGTCTGTTACAGGCCCGAGGTGATGTTTCATTAGCAACATCTTATCTTAAAACAGTAAACCACTCCTGTCTCTAAACGGTGGCCTGGCTTGACTCTACACACTATGCTGAGTGTGTAGTAACTAATGAAGCACCTTTCACCTTGTACCTTATCTACGGTACTCTAAGTGTGACTCAAACATGAGTGAGGAAGTCTGATAAGAGCTGCTTAACAGAACAGGCTGCTTTTCAAAGGGTTTATAACTGATAGTGACATTTTACTTCAAAGCTCTGATCTTTGATCAGCCAAGCCTTCACACCTCCATGATACATATTTAATCATAAACAGATCTTGTGGGAGCACTAGCTAGCTGTTTACACTGACATCTTTATTCACTGAATTGTATATTACATATGCGTGTGATGCTAAATTATCCAAATGAATGGTTCACTGTAATAATAAATAGTGATTTGGGGTTGTACGGATATGGTTAGTGGTCTACTACCAGCTAACTCACCAGGGGTTCAGGCCGTATCCGTGGTAACGTGCAAGGCTTCCTGTTGTGATCAAGCACCTCAAAGGTCATGAAGGCAGAGTTTATGTGTCGGTTAGGCCCCTCCTCCTGGTAGGCCTCTGCACGCACCCCCACCTCGATGCTGGAGGGGACACATCACATCTGTTATTACCGTTCCCACTCTGCTGAACATTCATCTGATCTGATCTTGTGTCTTTATGAGTGTTCCTGGATACCTGTTTTTGAAGGCGTTGTTGACTATGGCCCTCAGCAGCAGCCTGTCACCAACCTGAGAGGGCCCTCTGAAAGTAAACATGTCGATGGTCCGAAGAGTCGGGTGAGCCTGACACAGACGGCTGCAGAGGGAGAAAGAGCATACAAACATATAGAGGCCGATCAGATTAAAGGAAACATGGCAAACAAAAAACTAAACCTTTGTTTAATGTTACCTGGCAGCTATTGTAGCAACATTAACCATCCAGGCCATGATCTGTCCTCCAAACGTATTCACCTGGTATTTACAAAACTGTTACCTTCCCAATCAGAGTTGTTATGACACATCATTGATGAGTGATCACATGACCAAAAAAAAGCAATAGTTCCCACAGACACACACAGAAAGATGCAGACAGATACATCCTTAAATAACCTGATGGTTTGCATGTGGAGGTAGCACCAGTTCAACACTTTCCACCTTTGTCTTCTCTGCTGGCACTGCGCTGCACACTGCTGAGCTGTCAGCTGACACACACGCACACAAACACACACACACATAGAGACACACACACATAACACAACTTGAATTTTATGGTCACAAATCTAAAGGACTCTTCAAATCTGCACCTTAAGCTTCTAAAAACATGCTAGTATGCATCAAACCTACCCTGCTGGATGGACCCGCTGGAGAGCAAATCTTTGATGATGTCATCATGCACCATCCTGACCCTCCTCCTCTCTGCCGCCACGCTGTATTCCTCCTGCTCTCTCTGAGTGTGAGGAACGATGGGCTTCAATGTCACCTGTGAGGTCACGTGTAGGGAAATACAGAACCTTTAAAGACCAGATATTGACATAAATAAACTATGATTTGTTTTTGTATCCCATAATATACAACACACCCTTACCTTTTTTCCTGTGTTTGTACGCTGGGTAACAAAGGTGGCATAGGCGTGACAAACCCTCCAGTGGCGGTCAGAGAACAGGTCCTCACAGCTCACCTGGATGCCCACCTGATGTCACATAATCTGTGGTCAGTATAAGTAGAGTACTGTCTATGCATCTGGTGTTGTGCTTCACTGACCTCCATACTGGTGTTAAAGGCTCTGTTGACCTTAGCCCTGATGTTCACCACCTGACCCACACTGAACAGGTAAAATGACTTACACTTCAGCTCTACTACACACACGCACATGCACAGACACAAGTCCTCATACCTGATGGTGTGTTCAAAGTGAATGTCATCCATTGAAGCGGTTACACAGGGACTCCCTGCATGCCTCTCAGCTGCCCATAGAAAACAATTTAAGTCATTTCCTCTCCTCGTGTGCCTTGAATCACACACATCTCACACACACACACCTCACCAGAGAGACAGGCGGTTGAGTCCATCCACTTAAGCAGCTGTCCCACACTCAGCTCCTGCTGGTGGTTGCTGTGACAGGGCATCACTATCTGACTCATTTTCACCTCTGATGGGTTGATGCTCTCCTCTTCTTCCTCTTCCTCTTCATCTTCCTCAAGATCACCTGACAGTCTGGAACTCATCTTCAAAGCTCTTTGATACTGCCTGTACACATTGACATAGTTCGTTAGAGTCTACTGACTCCCTTTGTCATGGTAGTGAATATCACCTCTTCTTAATCCTGTTCTATGAAAGTAAGGCTAACCTTCCATTAAACCTTCCTAATGTCAATGCAATGGCTCTATAAACTTAATCCACTTTACAAAGTCACTGATATTACAATATACCAAACATGATTACAGCATTATGATTTGTGAGAAAAAAAAATAATCTCATCATTTTTCTTGAGTTGTAAATCTGTTGTGATGCTGTCTATGTTTTCAAACACAGTAGGTAAGTCCTCAGGCATAATAGGGTTAAAAAAAAGGTTGTGAGATTAAAAACATACAGTGGTATGCAAAAGTTTGGGCACCCCTTAGAAAATCACTGCATCAGTTTTTCACTTGCTGAGCTTTTGAAGCAACTTCATTTAACATATGTTAAACCTTATGGAAACAGAAACATTTGTATGTGCATACATTTGGACGCCCTTTTAAGACCTGTAGGGATTTATAGATGACAGGCTGCAGCACAAAACTGCTTTGATTAGCTTGTTAGATCTTTAGTTACAAAGACAGCTGGAATCAATCATGAAAAAGCTGTTTCACATAGATAACTGCTGCTGTACTTGTCCTAGCTTCTTTCTTAGAGAGTGGAAACATGGGGCCTCTAAACAGCTCTCCACTGACCTAAAACTAAGATAATTCATCATTATGAAAGGAGAAGGGTACAAGAAATGATCTGGACGGTCTGGAACCTCTATGGCCACATGAATTCCTCTCAGTATCAGCAGATTTGTGACAAAATGTTCAAGAGTCAGTCTCAAAGTTGAAGCTACGCCGGGGTTGATTTTTTCAGCAGGACAATGATCCTAAGCACTGTTCAAAATCCACCAAGGAATTCATGCAGAAGCACAAGTACCATGTTCTTGAACGGCCATCCCGGTCCCCAGACCTTAACATCACTGAAAGTGTATGGATTGATTTAAAGCAGGCTGTCGACGCACAGAAGCCAAGAAACCTGACTGACCTGGAGCTGTGTTGTGTGGAGCAATGGGCCAAAACACCACCTGCCAGACTTCAGGGACTGTCTGTGGCTAAAAGAGGCGTCTACAGGCTGTTACTGCAGCAAAACTAAATATTAATGGAATTATTTCTTTGGGGTGCCCACATCTATGCACATGCCTGTTTCTGTTTAAATGCACATAAAAATGTTTCTGTTGGGCCAAAACAAATGTCTCACTCACTACTGTAATGTTTCTGTTTCTAAAGGTTTAACATGTGTTAACATGAAGCTGCTGCTTCAAAAGTGCCCATACCACTTTAGCTTCACTTTAGCAGCAGTTACCGCCATCTTCAGTGTGCACTGTTGAACATTTCAGGACTCAGACTAAGACAGCTATTCAAAAAATAAATCTTTGCCAGGTCTGTTACCTGATACAAAAGCAGTGAAGAGATCAGACGCCGTCTTTCAGGTAATGTGAGGAGGGCAGACCTCAGACGTGCTCTTACATGTTTAAACTGATCTGTGTGTCTACTCAATAAAAGCTGCACAGAACATATGATGACTGAATGCATGGCAATCAAACAGTTTCAGATGTCATGGTATAATTTGAGTGCGTATCTGACACCATGTAAACAGACGCACAGCATCTGTATGGAGCATCCTCAGCAATCCGTGTACTGTGTGAAATGTGACTTTTCTGTGTGAAGTTAAACAGTGTGCTCCATGACTCATCTATCAGTGAACTGTACACATGACTCCTGCACTCACACAGCTCGATGGCGACACGGTTAACTGCAGCTTCCTGAGCAATGATTCATTTTCTGTTGAATGTTTTGTTCATTAAAAAAACTGGCTAAGTTTGTCACTAACAAATTAGTGTGTGCACATCTGCAGCAAACCAACCTGACAGGTTTGAGTACGCGTTGTGCAATTCTCACAAAAGTTGTTGTACTCTAGCCACTGGTTTTTGGCTTAACTTTAAAACCAAAGTGGAGGCTAGCTAGCTAGCTAAAATACCCGTTTAAAGTAGTTGCTAACACTGCGCCCGCTATCTGCGTAACACCTGCTAATAAAACGGCAGCAGACAGATGAAATTATTTTTGTTTAGCTTGAGATGTACAAACCTGACAGCACAGCAGCCTTCACAGCGTCAAGCACGGGTTGTAAACACAAAAATGATAAAGCTAACTACTACACCGGAAGTGCCTTTTAAAATAAAAGTCACGTGCTCAAAGTGTAATTGTCCTACCTGATATATTTCAGCAAACCAATAATAATAATAATAATAATAATAATAATAATAATAATAGATAACATATTCTAACAAATGTATATAAAAAACAGGTCTGATGGTATGAGCTTTATTTTGTATGGCAACGTACATGACTTCCGGTATCAGCCCCGTGACTGAGGACGACTTGACACATCGACGTCAAAATTTAGGCGTAGACCTGCTCACACTGTCACAGTGTGTCTGTGTGGTGTGGACCATATCCTCTCTGTGTGTTATTGTTATCATCTTGCATAGCAGGGATTTCTCTTATTACTATTTTGTTCATATTATGGGAGATAAATATCAATATCAATCAATGCTAGTTCAGCCAGCACCCACGCAGTGGACCCAATACACAGATCACCTTGGTTTACATGCAATTATGCAAACAATCAGACTTATTAAGGCAGCTAATGTCTTCAGATTTACAGGACTTTATTTACAGCAGATGTTTGCTGTAGCAGAAAATTCACTTCCAAGCATTTTGCATTTTACATACTGCACATATTCACAGCTCTGCACCTGAAACTAAACCCAGTACTGCTGTGAGCGCCCAGCTTCGGTCAGGGTGAGTCCGACTTTACCTCCAGGCTACAAATTTACACACAAACTACCAAACGAGAGGAAGGAGCTAATAAGGAGATCAGGTCTTTAAATGAAGTGAGTTATTCAGGATGACAGTTTTTATTGAGTGCCCTCTAATGCAATGACGGAGCTGTTGTGTGAAGATGAGGCGCTTCAGTTGATTCCAGTTCTCTTCAAAACACTCGCTGACAACAGTGTGTCCGTTCAACACATGTGAACTGAGTCCATGAACGTAACACAGTCCTACACAGCTCCGTGCAGGTACAGGGCCAGGAACTTTTTGAATGTTTCAGGTTTGTATCCTGCTAGTCCAGCTGGTACCTGCAAGGAACACACAGCAGCCAGTCAGAATCATGTATGCCCTACACCTTGATTGCACAGCCGATGCACATCCAGTACTAACAAGGCAAAATATATCAGGTTTAAAACATTGTCTACGTCTTATTTCTGGGTGAAAACGGACAGGAACCACACATATGATCTTAGCGTGGGTACTCCGAGTGTGTAGTTGCTGCACTGTGTCTTTGTGTTTGGTAATCTGTAGGACTCAACATTTCACAAGTGATTACACACAAGTGCTGGCAGCCACAAACCAAAAGAGAATGATGACAGCTGTTACCTTCACTTGCTTTTTCTTGATGTATGGTCGGACTTTAGCGAAATCGTACATCTCAACATCTTCATCCAGCCACATCTGCAAGAGGAAACAGGAAGTGACCAGAGCTTTATGGGTGAATTAGAGAAATCGGCGTCTGTTTGGTCACCCATAAGAATGACAGCACAAATGAAACTCATTAATCAAGGCTGATTTGAAACATGAAGAACTATGAAGGTTCTGTTTTGCAGATGCTGACCTGGTGGGTGCTTTACATGCAGCTGCAATACCACTAATGGCCACAGTGGGGAAAGCAGCAACAAGGCAGTGCTGTGTCCAGCTGGTTTAATGCTTCCATTTGTTCATAAACTATATATAACTATACCTAACTATGTAAGCACTAATGTTTGGAGTGTTTTTGGGTTGCTACAGAGCAGCTCACCAGGTTCTTGATGCCGTCATCTCCCGACAGATCTGTGGTGTTGAGCTGGAAAACCAGAAACTGGAAAATTCTTCCATTGGTCCCCACTGCCTGTACGGTGATGGGACGATCTAGCACCTGCCGCGGCTGTGTCTGACACACACACAGCAGAAGAGAGAATGAATGAATTAGGATTTAAGCAATGCAAATGAATACATGTTTTTTTTTGTATTTTCTTACCCCGTAAAGTTTGTGTGCACGGGCCAGAGCGTTTCCAAAGGTAAACATGATCATTTTGGCTCTGAACTGTTCTGGGCGGAGGTTACATCGGGGATCAGCCGACTCCAGGAAGTAAAGTGTGTGGGCGTGAGGGTAGGGGTAGCTTCCCTTGAAACCTGAGTGATTGCAACACAGGAGCCATTTTAGTCAGACCTGAAGACCAGATACAAGCACACACCGGACACACCAGCCTCTGGTCGGTTAAGATGGCGTCTGCTCACCGGTGCAGTTCACGTTCTCTTTGTACACATCAACTTTCTGTAGATCAATGGTGGGGGAGACAGGATGGAAGGTTTCCAGGACATTATCTGCTGTTTCAGACACCTCCTTCTCCCCAAACACCTCTGGGACAGGGTCCATGCTGCTGTGTAGTAAACCGTTCGGACCCCTAATCTGGAACAGGTCCTCACCTGGTACCATGAAGAAAATAGAAGTCCGTTAGAACATGCAGACAAATACAGTTAATCAGTGCACACGATGACATTTTTTACCATGGATGCACAATATTGAAATGTTGGTGATACTGTTGAACAGTATTGTGTTTTATTGTTTATACAATAGAAACAATACTGATACAGTATGCACATGTGCATGTATATACAGATCATTTTAAGCCTTTCATGTAAAAGAATTAACATATTAACATATTTAAGTCTCTGTCAAATATGTTTTAAAAGTATTGTAGCAATTTGTTTATTTTATGTTGGGTTACTGTCTATTTGAATAATTTGTTTATTTTTTTGGTTTATTTTTGGGTATTATTTAGCATGTTTATTTAATGGTAAATTTGTTATTGATTATTTACTTTACTTAATTTATTGTGGCAATTTAGCGTCACTAGGGGGCGCCAAGGTTATATAGGTAAGCAGGTAGACACTAGTAGACCAGAAGGCACCTGGGTGGACTAATTTTTTTTTTTTTTTTTTACCAGTGCAGGAGACAGCAGGGACAAAGTTTGTCTATTTGTTTGCCTGAGCATGGACTAAATAAACCTGCCACCAAAGTGATTTAAGAATCTACATTGAGTTTTTCTGCCTGCGTAAACCAAATACCAATGGTGCATATAAGTGATTGTTTTACTTTAGTTCAATTAAGTTGATCGGTTTTGTTTCTTTAAAGTTTCAAATATTTTTGACAAACAGTCACTACAAGTATTATGTTGTTATTTACAGTCAGGCGCCTCTTTGGACAGCCAAGCCGTCAGGCAGCTGTAATTTATATGTGTGTGTTAGAACCTAACTGGTTCTGTTGTAAATGTGTCATTTAGCTCACTTGCCAACTGAGCCAATGGTAACAGGTTAACTGTATTGCACATGCTAGGCATACTGTGTTGAGCCATTCTTTCTGATCAGCAGCTCTTTTGCTTTCAGTGGATCATTTATTATGCATGTATTATTATTATTATTCATCTACACTAGACTTCTAGGAATGGTGCTTCTAGTCCGGCCGTGCAGCAGAGCACACCGCGTGACACGATACCTCTTTTCCATGTAGCTCCCAATATGTAGTTCTCTGCTAGCATCCTCCTTCCAAGGGCTGGATGAGTGGGCTGTAGAGTTGCACACAGGTGGAGCAGGTTGAGGAGCAGAGTGTTGCTGAAGGTCAAACACACACACACACAGAAACAGATGAGTGCTCCCAAGCAAATCAGCCATATTTCTGCATCAGTGTGATGGAGTGCTGTTGTCATGCAATATCTGCAGCAACAAAGTACAGTAGCTGTGGAATATGGGTCAGGCTGTAGTCATCACTGTTTTTATCTAAATGGAACAAAGCTGGATCTCAGGGGCTCCTACCAGTACTTCTCTTTGTTCGGTCGTAACTCTGTTGTGTCCCAGAAGCGGGCGTGTTTGATGGCATTCTGCACGCGTTCATCCTGATCTGGTATCTGATTTTCAGGCTTCTCAACCAGAGAGAGGAGCTGCGAGGGAAAACCGGTGATCAGCTTGGTTTTAGTCAACCACGCAGCCTGACGCACACCTGGCAGAGGGACAGAGAGAGGGTGAGTCTGTGCTGGTCCGGTGACGTGGTTTGCAATAATGTACATATGTTCAGTCATAATAAACAAGTTGGTGGAGTGTTACCTTCCAGCGGGCTGGTCCTCTGGTGGTACACATAGCACGGTTTCTCCTTGTGCAGCGCCATCTGGGGTCGAGGGGGAGAAGTGTAAAATCTCGGGTCTTTATAGTCCCTCTCCCACCGTGGGAATGTGGGTTTAGCCAGCCCAGGGATGTAGTGCATCCTCTCTGCGTATGTGACCATCTCAAGACCGGGGATCTCCACCTTGTCTCTCGGTTTGCGAGGGGGTGCCTTGGCTGTCAGACAGCTGCTGACACCGAAGTGTCTCCGGGCCTGCAGGCGGCTGGCCCCTCCATGTGCGGACAACCGTCTCAAATCTTTCGGGAAACCGATTTGAGGAAGGAGCGGAGCCGCCGTTTTAAGACACTGAGCCGGGCTGGGAAACATGTCTCTGCCTTTTAATTACTTTGAATGGAAAAAGCTGTTATCCTGACCTAACTCATCGCCTGTCACTTACTGCCGCTGTAGGGCGCCGCCATGTTGGCTTCTTCTTCGTCGTTTCCTGTCAGAGGTATTGTCAAATTGTAACCAGCTAGAGAATTACCGCCCCCTGCTGTCGCGTCTTTATTTTGTCATTTGTGTGTCGTAGGAGGCTGCAGCAACTTTCTAAATTATGTAAAAGTGAATCATTGTAACGGTCTGTTTAATTTCTGTTCACTTCTCTTGTGATTTTTTTTAAGTGCAATTAAGTAAATCCAAGAACCCAACACTGCCAACAGGTAAAAGAGGAACTACCATTTTGGACTCTAATAATGACCCAAACATTTGCAATATCAATCAAAAACACACTCTGGACAAGGCCACGTGCCCCCTGAGATGCTATGTTATTGTTTTGACATTGTTAATGCACAATCAGTTGCTGATATCAGTGGGATCATCAGACAGCTGAGTGAATTCAGGACAGGAGCCTTATCTATATCAGTAAGTTACAGAATTATAAGGATATCCTGGATGAAAACCCTCTCCAGAGTGCTCAGGACCTCAGACTCGGCCGAAGGTTTCCTTCCAACAAGACAATGACCCTAAGCACACAGCTAAAATAACAAAGGAGTGGTTCACAACAACTCTGTGGCTGTTCTTGAATGGCCCAGCCAGAACCCTGACTTAAACCCAACTTAGCATCTCTGGAGAGACCTAAAAATGGCTGCCCACCACCGTTTACCATCCAGCCTGACAGAACTGGAGAGAATCTACAAGGAGGGATGGCAGAGGATCCCCAAATCCAGGTGTGATAAACTTCCTTCCCAAAAAGACTCATGGCTGAGATCAAAAGGGTGCTTCTACTAAATACTGAGCAAAGGTCTGAATACTTAGGACCATGTGATATTTCAGTTTTTCCTTTTTAATAAATCTGCAAAAATGTCAACAACTCTTTGTTTTTCTGTTAATATGAGGTGCTGTGTGAACATTAATGAGGAAACAAATAAACTTAAATGATTTTAGCAAATGGCTGCAATGTAACAGTGGAAACTTTAAGGGGTCTGAATACTTTCAGTACACACAGTGTAAGCCTGAGTAGAGTTGGCCTAAGTGACAAAAATGGGAGAACTGTCCGTAGCTTCATTTTAGTGAGAATATATAGAGGTGAATGATTTCTGACTATTTTTTATGATAACCATATCAGAGGCACTATCTATTTAATGTAATTATCAAAAAAATTGATATCCATATTTGTACTTGATTGCATCCACATTTGTGCACATTAAATGACTCCAATACGTTGTTGTTGTGTTTTTTTCATAAAACATGCAGTCTCCCTCACTTATAGTACACATTGTGTAAATGGGCATAACCTACATTGATTAACCCATAATAAAAAGAGAGTATTTTAGGACCCTTACATATATGTTAATCAAAACCTGCAGTTAAAAGTCTGAAGTCATTGTGGTGCTAAAAGATGAAACAGTGCATCACTGGGGAGTCTGACTCAGGACTGAAGATGCTGAGTGCTCTGGAAATTAGAAAACATTCACAATTATTTCTTAAAACATGTTTTTACTTTGTCATTAAGGGTTATGTAATGTAGAATGATAGCAATAATATATTTGAAAATTAATCTACAGCATAAATGAGAGCCCAAAAAAGGGTTGTCTTTAAACTTTCTCAAGGAAGTCAGCGTTTAAAATATGCAGTAGCCCTGTTAAATAAGAATCCACTTCTATTTGTTTGGTTGTTTTTTAATGGAGTTATCTGACTTTCCATCCTCCAACCTGGAGAGAAAGAGGAAAAAAAAACAAAATGGAAAAATTAAAAAGTTATTTTAAAAAATTACATTTTCAGGAACACACTAGAAGCTACAAAACACAAATTTTTTCGAAGAACTCAAAAGACAGAAAAACACAGGTTCAAATGGAACAGTCCTTTTTAGTTACAAATTAAAACGGAAAAAGCATAGATTTTACATAAACATCTTTTTAAACTTTTGATTCTGGTGGTTGTGAGGTTGTCCCCTGAGGGTGAATGAGAAATACACTTAGCCCAGTCCACTGCAGGAAATAGACCGGGTCACTCGCTGTGTACTTTCCGTTGACCCTAGAGAATAAAAACTTTAAAGACTATGTGCGAGAGCTGCATCTCTGTCCATGAAGTCTCTGTACGATGAGCTCGAAAAGTGTGCAGCGTGTTTGTACATGTGTGTTTTGCGTGCACATGTGGTCCGACAGTCTCATTGCATCCCAAAAGCTTTGTAGACCTCTCTTCTGTATCTCCTCAGAAATACACATCTCTCTCCTCTGAACCAGTCAGTAAGGAAGAAAAAAACAAAACAAAAAAAACAAAAAAGAGAACTAGCCAGTCTACCAGCAAAGCAGCTGATAGCCGGTCGGTCCGCCAGTCAGCTTGTCTGTCCATTCGTGGTCATGTTCCCCCACAGTGATCTGTGTTGATCTGGTGTCAGTTCAAACTGTGAGCATCAATGCATGAGGGGTCCACGTTTCAACAGCAAACACACGTCGGTGTCTGTCCGTTCAGTCCGCAGCAGCAGCAGAAACCAGAGCTGAGCTTATGCATTCTGCTGCCTGGTGGCCCAGCCGACCAAACGTAGACTACAGGCTCTCCATCAGCAGAGGTGAGGAGGGCGACGAGAAAGAGTTATATGAACAGGGCTAGAGAGAGAAAGAGAGAGAAAGGGAGAAGGCGGTGAAGAAGAGAGCGGGGGTTCTCTCTCATCTCTCATCTCATTTGTGTCTCTGGAGAGCTTTCCTCTTCCTCCTCTTGAAGAAACAGCAGCACCTGCAACACACAAGATTTTTTATTTTGATATTGGTGGGAGACAAAAAGTATCTACAGATGTGATTGCAAAATAATCAGCTGATAAAAATAGTTTGTGTTACATTAAGCATGCTTATGACGCCTGCTTCTATCTTCAAGCCCTGAAAAACTAGTCTCTTGTATTATTAGGTAAATGGTTATAGGACTAATTAATTAGTTTTCCTACAGGTTTGAAAATGATGGGCTGTAAAAATGGAGCCTCTATATGGAACACCATGATTTAGGTTTTCTACACGGCTCACAGTGGCTCATAAATATCAGCATTTTAGGACTTGTTACCTCATCCTGAAGTCAATGGGTTTTTAGTTAAAATGCCTGAAACGATGCCTGTGGCTTCAAAAATCATAAAAGTAAGATAAGATAAAACTTTATTAATCCCGAAGGAAATTCTTGAAAATAAGATAGAAAGTGGTGTTCAATATTAATAAGCTGTATAATAAAACACACGATCCTTGCTGCACTCTGTAGCATGTATATGCCTATAAACCATATTAAAATGTGCTGTTTTAGCATGTGGTATGTAAGAGATCCCCTTCACTGTCATTATCCAGTGAGTACTGAGTAACAGGCAGTCTGGTTTTAAGATGGTTACAAGGAGGGCTGCAGCTGCTCTAATACCCTTTTTTGATGTGTGTGTTCTTACTTGGTATCATCAGCCACTTCGATCTCTGCATTGGCTGTGATTGGTGCGTTGGAGTGTCCTGCAGTGGGGTCGTCTGTGTTCAGCTCCCCATTGGTTGAACTCATCACCTGAAGGAAAGCGGTAGAGGAGAAGCCAGATGAATACAGAGGAACATCGAACATTTAGTGGAACAAAAGACTTTTACACCTTTGTTAAGCTATATTAATCTGGAACCGCACTAAGTGGTTTAAAAAGGTTCTTTTCTTTCTCTGTAAAGAAAAAACTTCTGTCCAGCTGTTCATTTCTACAAAGGACATGACAGTGGGGTTGGGTACCACTCACATTTCTAGAAAACAAATGTTAAACTACTGCATTTTCAATAGCTATATACACTATATACAAGTGTTTTCCACACATAGATTTCAGTACTACACATAAAAGTGGGGTACTCAAATTTGATCTGTGACTTAATTGTTTGCCTTTTTTATTATAACATGTGAAAGAGGTCACATGTTATGGTGTAAGTAATGATTATACAGTATTTTCACTGTGTCCTGCTGAATCAGCAAGTGAGGTTTAGTGAGTAACCCAGTGGTGGTTATGTCATGTCGCTCTCTCTTTCTCGCACACACTCTCTCCCCCAGATGTGCTCTTCCCTTTCTGAAGTTTGGTTTTAACATGAGTTACTACTAAACCAGTACCCAACCCCAGCCGAGTGTGGACACCCAGGGAAGATTCACACTTCCAGAGCTATGGACACTGCTGACATTCATCTTGTTGCCATGCAAATAGCAGTACCTCAGCTTTAATGGCTGACAGTGTTTTGGTGTGGACTTCAGATCTGATTTAAATGTTTTACCTCCGCTTTGCTGCAGGTTCACTCCTAATGAGGCCCCTCAGTGCTCCAACAGAAGCTCATTCAAAGTAAGCCACTTTACTAATGTGTAGCTTGATGTTTACTCCTGCCTGCATCTAACAGTGGTTAAATGTTATGGTTTATGTTGTGTATAATGAGATCTAGTGTGGGTATAAACTTAACAGATACATCTCAAAGATGGTAGAAAGCAGTTCACAGCACTTAAGCCTCGCTTAAGTGTGTACTGGTTTTGCCTCCATTATGTGACCATCTATGATTTCTGCTCTGTCCATAGAGAAGCCAGGTGACCATCTATCATTAGATGAGTGAGTTCCTGAGTGAGGGGATAATTGAGGCTGTGTGGAAACAGACTTGAGGTCAGCCCAGATGCAGAAACAGAGGAGGGCATGCAGGCTGACAGATAGACAGGTAGGCAGACAGACAGGAAGCTCGCACAGCTAACCCTTCCTCTCAGTACCTGGACAGACCCGCCCAGTCTATCGGCAGTGAGATGGGAGCCCAGCAGCTCTCGATTGGTGACTGGAGTGGGCTGGGACTCACTTCCTTTCCCCTCTGGAGACTAGAGGAGACGGGAAGCCAATCGCAGGAGAAACAGGAGGAGGGGAGGAGTGAGGAGGTAAAGGAGACGGCGGCGGAAGTAGTGGAGAGGAGGAAAGGTGAAAAGGTGAGGTGGAGCAGAGTGAGAAGAAGAAGAAGAAAAAGTAGTGGGAGAAGACAAGCACATGGAGCAGAGGGGCGTTGGGGTGAGGGGTTCAGTGAGGAGGAAGAGGAGGAGAAAAGAATGAAGAAAGAGTGACAAAGGAAACAGAAAAGAAATAGTGAGTTTAGAGTCAGTATTCGGTGGACGAGCAACAGGAGGGTGAGCACTCAAGTGTAAAGTACAGTTAGAGTGCACAGGAGAGTGTGCATGTGCCCTACGCAAAAGGGGAAGGACGTGGTCTTCTATGAGTTTCACCAACCTCACCTATCTCAATATGCTTTCCAACAGGCCCACCATACTGCTGGTCTGCTTGCATTTGTGCATGTAGATGTAAGGGTGGGCGGTATGACCACTGTCTACTACTATCCCACCACTCAGAGTGGGCTGTGGTATATAAGGAGGTCTGACCTCTTCGGTGTGGGCTCTTTAAGACCCACCTTCCAAAAAGTCTCATTGTTTTCTGAATAACAATTTGCTAAAACCTTTGAAACTCATGTTATCGGACAGAACCCAAGAACATAGTACAAACTAATTTCTCATCCTGCACAAATACAAACATCTGGAGCAACAAATACCCAAGATACATGTAAAGTCACTGGATGAGCTATGTCCCTCTTAAGGGTCACCTTCAACCAATCAGATCAGTTCCCTCATGAAGTTACCAGTATTTCCTCACAAAACACTATTTGGTCCAAACCACTGTAGCTTAAAGTACACAGCCTGAGGCTTGGTAAGATGGATAGTCGTGGGATCTTCTGGGAAATTGCATGACAACAAGGAAAGGTGTGTAGGTTTAACTGATGAGGTCTGCTTTACTTCTGTAGAGGCAAAACTATACAGAACCATCAGAACAATGTGTTTTAAAAACATGTAGAGCAGAATCTAACATTGTGCTCATGTTGTCATGCTGAAAGTATTTTTCTCTAAATAAATTCGCACAACAGCACAACCCTTTGTGAGAGTGCGATGAATATAATATGTATTTAAGTATTACCATTTAATCTATTTAAAAGGATTTCTCTCCTGTGCGGCAACACATTGGTGTGCTGTTAGAGATCAACAGGTGTGCTGTGGGAAATGATCTTGATGACCCAAATCATAATCAAATGGATTTGTGAGAAGCCTTATGTACACGTGGAGATATCTTTGATCGTGGCTCTCTAAATCTGAGGTTTTACGTCACACTGTGAGAGATGGGTTCAGTGACGACTGTTGCCAGCATCTTGCGACCAAAGATAACTTCAGATAAATTTCTAGTGGTGTCAGAAATTTAGGATGACTATCTCACAATGTGACAGCTGCTACAACCTACGTCTACTAATGGATGGATGATGGACTGATGGATGACGTACGCTGATGACAGTGCATATTGACGCATGTTGTAACCTGCGATCGGCAGTAAATAGTCATTATACAATCTACACGCCCCATACCTGATGTCGTACAGTGTGTCATGCAATGGTCTCGTAAGACTGCGAAAAATCGCACAGTGTAAACAGGCCATTGGATGGTACACCCCAGCTTCCATACAGGTTAGCAGGTCTAGTGTGAAAAAGTAAAAACAATGAAGTTTGTGGCCCAGCTATTTTGTTGGAATAGAACAGTAGTTAGGAATTTTTTATTCTGTAAACTTTTACACCCTATCCTGAGTGAATAACTGCTGTTATCTTCAGTTCTGACTGCAATAAAACACGTTTCAGTTCTCAGGTGAAGCAAACAGGAAAGGGACAGGAGCTGACGGAGCTGCGCCGTGCGAGAGGCAGTGCTTTGTGGCCAGAGGTGACTGCTGTGTGTGTGTTGCATGGTGAGAAAGGTTGTTAACAAAGAAAATCATGTGCACGTCATGTTGCATATTTGTCCAGGATGAGTGGGTCTACCTGGTTTTTGGTCTGTGGTGCTTTCTCTCTGTTGCTCGTCTGAAGTGGAGTCTCACTGGCCACTGGACCAATGGGCGTGGGCTAAGCAAACAGCACAGGAAGAAAGGACAAACACAGGTAGTTATTACACATTTCCTTATCTGGACTTATCAACTCAGGTGCTGTCAAAGGGTTTTCATGAACATTCTGATTAAAATGTAGTCATTGCAATACAGCAACAGGTGGCTGGACCCTATTTCACACAACAGCAAGTCTAAACCTGACGTTTAGTTCCTGTTTACACACACACACACACACACACACACACTGCACTAACCAGTGGCTTTCCAGTCCAGTCATACTGGTAATCAAAGATGTATCCATTTCTGTCAAAGAGGTCCGTGAAGAGTTTCCTCAGATAGTCATAGTCAGGCTTCTCGAAGAAGTCCAATCGACGCACATACCGCAGGTAGGTGGCCATCTCTTCTGTTACATACACACAGATGCAATTCACACACACAAAGGCATGAGGCCACACAGATTCATACACAGACACACACACAAAAACACTGATCAACATATGCTCTATACACACAAAAATGCTGCTTCTTATTGCATACGAACCTGGGAAACTATCACAGAGAACCTCTATTGGCGTGTCTCTCTTTGTGTCTCCTATCTTCTGATAACGTTCTTTCAGGGTGTCAGCCTAAGAAAGACAGAAGAATGTATTCATAGGTGGCAACAAATATAAGTGATGGAAGACAAAGGTCAGTACATGAAAGGAGAGGGCAGCGCACCTTCAGTCCCTGCCAGGGCAGGCTTCCTCGCAGGAAGTACATAAACATGTGGCCTAGGGCTTCCAGGTCGTCCCGCCTACTTTGTTCTGAAATAACACAGAGAACAGGAACAAAGGCTTCAAAATGGCAAGCAAGCATCATCCCAAATCCCAGAAAACATCAACATCATTGTTACAAGAAACAGGCAACTCATATTCACAATGGATTTTTAATACTGGTTCATTTCAGAGCAAAGGTCCACTTAGTCACAGAAAATGTGTTAGTGGACTTCAGAGCATCTTACATTCTCATTGTGGACGTCCTTGGGGTGAATTAAACATATAGAGGTATTGAGCATATTCAGGAGGAAGAGGAACACAAAGTAGAGAGTGGTGCAGAACTGCCTGGCACCGACAGGAGGTGATCACTGTCTGCAGGAGTCAGCTTTTTTTTGGATGACACCCGTTTTACAAGAAAACTTTGGGGCATGCATGGTCAGGGGAGGATACACACTGATCCCTTTACTCAACTGAAACTTTACTCAGCTGTCTTTCTAGCCATTTCTGTGGTAGTTTGTCAGAAATGCTGTATGGACACAGTTAATATTTATTAGGATGTTTATATGCAAACTCTCAAAAGCCAAAGAGCTAAAATGATTTCTGTTTACTTTTGCACTTAAACGTAATTTGGGGAAATGGTTCATATCTATGAAAGAGTCATGCAGTAGATACATCCCAAAATACAATTTATACTGTATCCCTGTGGCGTATAAAGCAGCCTACCTTTTCCCAGATGTGTGTTGATGCTCATGTATCTAGCAGTTCCAGTCAGACTCTTGTGTTCTCTGTATGGGATGTGTTTCTTGGTCTCTGGGTCTATGTATTCCTTCGCCAGGCCAAAGTCTATGATGTGAATGGTGTGCTGCCTTTTGGAACCTGGTCGGCCCACTAGGAAGTTTTCAGGCTTCACGTCTCTGTAGATCAAGCTTCTGGTGTGGACAAACTCCATGCGAGTTATCTAAGGGAGACGACAGGGCGACGTATGTAAGCAAACACAAGGAAGTGCAACATTAAAGACCTGAATTTATGTCAAGACGTACCAGCTGTATGGCTATCATTAGGACAGTCTTTAAGGAGAATGTTCTGTCGCAGAGGTCAAACAGATCTTCTAAGCTGGGTCCCAGCAGCTCCAGAACCATGGCATTGTATTTACCACATGGTCCAAAGTAAAACACCTGGGGCACGCCCTCTGAAAGAAGAGAAGTTATGTACAAGTTATCCTTGTGCACATGTCAATTAACCGTTACAAGCAAGTAAAGATAGTTACAAGCCCAATCCCTGTGACTAGAAGCCCTGTACTCCAATTCACATTCAGAGGCCACCCCACAAGTGAGGGTGCTTCTCACCTGAACTCCCCAGCTGTTTGTAGAAGCGATATTCTAGGTGGAGCTGTGGAGCCCGCGACTTGATCGGTTCCTGCAACAGAAAGATTATATTACGAGAACTCTTTGTCACAGACAGTGAATCCATCACATTAAGTCAAAACACAGAGAGAGAGAAGTTGCATCCTAAAATATAATTAATAATTATCTCAATAAATACAACAAATAATCTGTGCTTCCAAACAGCAATATCATCAAAATAAAAAGCAGATCTTTTTACCAGTTTAATAGCCACATATTCATTGGTGTACAGGTTCTTTCCAAGTCGCAGTTCTCCAAAGTTCCCACAGCCGATCTTTTTTCCAACCCGGAAGTTCGGCCCGACCATCAGCACCCCAGAGTTGGAGCCGGCTCCCCGGCCGCCGTGCCCTGGTCGGCTCCCTGTCTTCCCAGACATTCTTTTCCCCTCCTCTGTCTCCCCCTTTCCCCCACCTCCACCCCCACCACCTCCTCCTCCTCCTCCACCCCCTCCTCCCCCTACACCTCGCTTGTCAAAGTCCATCAGTTTGTGGTAGCCTGGCCTCTCCACGGTTAAGCCGATTCCATGCAACCAACACAACCACCAAAACAAACTGCCTGTCGGCCTGCCTGTCAGAGGATGGGGGACTCTGCACTGGGCCACGCTCCGACTTTACAAAGTGAAGGGACTGATCTGCGGATGTGAGATGAATCCGAGGAAAGAAGAGGATCTCATGAAGGCAGAACCATTCAGTCAAGATGAATCTGGCTACAACACAAAGTCAAAGGTGCTGATGAGAATTAAAGATGGAATGGGTGGAGCACACAGTCGCGTCTTTTAGGTGGGTGGGTTGATGACTGAATGCAATGAAAGAAATGAAAGATGATGGGGTGAGGGGGCACCACTGGTAAAACTTTACACCCCCTTGTAGGGGCCAGAGATGGTGATGGAGGGGAGGACAGTGCCCTGATCTGTCAACATATGTAGCTAGTCATATGCTAACATGTGAAGCTGCTGAGCTAGGTTCAGGCTTAGACTTAAGAATCCACCATGACAACAGACAAAGGAGTTAAGAGTTTCTCCTTTTTTCACATCTGACACTTGTGGCTAACAGTTGTGTTTGTTTGATTTGCTGCCATGGGCTGAAGCTAGACAGCTTTTACATTGTTTTTACTAAGATCGCTGGACTTCTGTACTCATCCTTCTAATCTGACGAGTAGCTGCTTGGCCCCATAAAACAGCAGGTAAAGCTTTGGCCCCTGGGTTCTAATGCTGATGTGTCTCGCTCCACCTGAGGAAAGAAACAGAATAAAAAATTAGATATTTAAAAACCTGATTTGACAAAATGTAAATTGCCAACAGGTGTTTCCGTCACTGTACAAATATGGGGGCTTTACATGCTATAGATATCAAACTATTTGTATTTTTATAACATTTATCTACAAGCCAGGCTACACATAGGCCAAATAATCCCTGCATCTTGGTCACAAGTGAGTCAATCATGGCTTCCTGGTGGGCAAAATCTTTGGTTTTCACACAATCTTATTTGTGCAATTGGACAGAACAGCCATGATGTGAAGCTATCTTTTTCAGTTTTTAAAATGTCCTACCTATAATTAATTATACACAGCATGCCAGTGAGTCACACAAGTGAGCGTTGGTCAATGTCGGCTTATCTGCAGTTAACGCTCACACCGGGCTGATGCTAATATATTTTATGTTTAAATTTCATAACAGTAACCAAGAAGCAGCAACATAAAACCAGGCCACATTTTCCTCCAGGAGGACAGGACATGCTCTCTAGTGTTTCTGAGATCCTCTTCTAATAATAACACTCATCCTGGCTACTCCAGTTCTTTGTTTCACTCCTCTCATTTTTCCTCTCACTCCACCTTATATCCTTTTGCATCCAGTCTGTTTTCACCTCTCCTCCTCCCACATCCGTGTGCCTCTTCTCAATACCTCCCTCTTCCCTCTGAAGGAGGGAGAGGAAATGTCTCTGATAGTGTCAGTGCATCTTCTCTGATATCATTAAGAGAAGTAACTATATTGAACCTATACTGTTATATGGTCAGCCAATGCAACAGACGTGTTCTCAGACTAATGCATCAGTTTCAGGAGTCACATTCTTCCACTTAATGTTTTAGAGTGTATCAATTATTTACATGTTGAACCAGAGCCTTCTGGTTTTAATTGAGAAGATCCTAAAAGAAGGTTCATATTTATAAGCTGCAACTGTTATTTCAGTGTGTCACACTCAGTATCAGGCTCACTATCCACAAAACTGACCTTGAACTGAACTGGTGCCCTATTTAGGGCAGCCCGCTCAACACGAGGCACAGAATCAAATCATCTAAAGGCTAATTCTAGCAATCAATACTGAGAATTCTGTTGGCGATGGAGCTAATAAATGCTGGACAGCAGTTACTTCTATTGAGATGGTGTGAAAGCTGAATTATGTGCTTGTTCATTCACAAGAAACAGGACAGAAAGTGTATTTTTTATTCCTTGTCTTCTAGCTTCAAATATAACATGATCCAATTAGTTGAGAATGCCTTTAAATAAAGCTCATTTTAGCCCATGTATTCAGGAATACAAAGAACGGTTCTTTTCTTCTTTACACACTAAAATTAACACATACGTGTGTGTGAGTGTGTGTTTGGTTTTAAATGGTAATAAACATGTTATAAAAGGTGGCTAGAAGAAGAACAAACAAACAAACTACTTTGTAAACATGAGGAAAGAGTACAGAAACCAGTTAGTGTCTTAAAACTCAGAACTGAATGAAAGCTGTGTGAGCATGGCCTAAACCTTGATGGACAGAAGCTGTGCCTAAGAGAGATAAACTGTATGATCATTTAAAGATGTAAATGTCATGTACTGTAAAGTTAGCCTTCGCTGACTGCAGCTAGGGCTGGATAATACAGATCAAAATGCTTGCCTATATCTCTATTTTGCTGTTATATAACGGTAATGCTAATATAATGGTAGGGAAAACACTGGAAAAATATATCTCAATACATTGCAGTTGTTAAGCTAGCTAATGAGAATTAAGTAAAAAGTGCAGGTTAGGAAATGCAAATTTTCAGATTTTTTTGTGATTTGTGTGAATGCTGCTGAATATTTCGGTAGTTTTCTTGTGATATATTTATTGCTGTGATAGTCAATTTATTTGACAATTTATCAGCCATCACCACTCTACACCCACAAGGTAAGGTTCGATCACATTACATAACTGGAGTACTTTTTTCAGTTATGTATCTTTCATGGTAGCTAGCTAACTAGCTGGGATAACAACTTTAACTAGGCAGCTGAGTCAGCTTTTCTTTACACGAGAATATGGAGATTATGTTTATGTGGGAACTGAGCTCAGGCAGGTTTATCAGATGAGGCATTTAGGGTCACTGAAACTTTGCAGACTTGTAAGATTTGCTACAATCAGATTTCAGAACAAAATTAAAAACAGTCTGCACTGGCTGACGTTAGAGCTTTACTTTCACCCCCCTGTAGCAGGTCAAAGACTGTTTTTTCCCTCCCACAGAGGCCTCTATCAGATTGAGCAACTCGCAGCAAAAAAAAAATCAATGCTGCTCTATAGGCTGTTTATGAGAGAGGTTGGGCCTGCACGAACCAAGGGGCATATTCACTCCCACACACACAGGAGAGTTTACTCAAATACAGTTTTTAGCCAGCTGTCTTTGGCCTTTACTGGCTGCAAAGCTGGTCACTACACAGTTTCAATTTCACGATTATGCTTGTGCATGATATTTTTATCACTTAACAAACCAAAGTCTCTTCTATAACTTTCTGCTAAACCATGCTAGAAATCAGAGAACATGTGTTACATATAAAAAACACAAGATTTTTTAAAAGATAGCCTCTGCTGCACACTGAAGTCAATACATGAATTTATGTGTTTGAAACGGAATTACTGTCTGCAGTGTTTTGGCGTCACTGCCCACTCTTGTCTGACAACATCAAACAGTGAAAGTTTAGTGGTTTATTACGCCCACTAACCTGCACAAAAACCTCACAAGCAATGCTATTCACTACACAGCCTGCTGCAGGCTACAAACCTGACCCCGATTACTTAGCAACCAGGACGACAGATTCCGTTTTCCCACAACAACATGAATTCACTTCTTAGACGTGTCGATTTACATGTTCTAGCCACTGGAAATCAAAACAATCTATAACATACAGGGACCACTTTCACATTGCTAATACTGGAAGGGTTCACATAAAACCTGAGGAGATCAGAAAGTCTTGTGACTTTACTTGACTTCTGCCACATATATTTTAGAAGTTTGCCATTTCAAAGCACATTTCTTCTTTGATAACTACTCCTACTACTCAGAACATCCTCCTCTGCCAGCTAACGGCAACACATACTTATAAAAACCTCCTGTGTACACTTAGTGAGACAACTGATAAACAATAGGTTCTTGGTTTTTATCTGATTTTTACCTTGCATCTGGTGTCCTTAACACTGCAAAAATCTGAAAAAATGCATGACAGCTGTTAACATAAATGTTGAACACTCTTTTAAATGGTGTTTGTATTTAGAATACTGAATCACTCAATAACCACTGCTGTCTTTTCAGTGCCTGCCAACTATGGTAAATTAATGTGTCAGTATAGGTTTATATAAAAACTTAAAGCTGATCTAAATGTATCAACATGGCCCGGTTTTACCACCTACACTCCACCAATCCAACTTATTATACCACCTCACATTCATTACTAAACACGATGCTTACAGTGGATTTGTTAGAAATACTTCGCAGAATGTCAGGGTTTTACATTTCAGACAAAAAGCTCATTAGAAGATGACCAAAGCCTCGACTCTGCTAATCAAGCTAACGTTAGCTCATGTGCAGCAGATTTCAACAGCAGCGGGTGTTCAATCTCATAACTATAAGCTTACTGTTGTCACACGACGTTAGCTGTTAAAATATTTTTTTTAATTTAATTTTACACTCTGGTTGCATGCCCAACTAGCAACCGAGCTAGGCAGCGCAGGAAGTTAGGTTTAGGCCACAGTAGTTTGTGTGTTTGGCCTTAGCATAGCTTTACAGTGTTAGCTTCATTGAAACAACTTTGAAGTAGCTTAACAGATAAAACACAGCATCAAGTAAAGAAAACCAATGTCAGGAAATACGTTCACAATATTATACGACATCGGTGAAAACTTCAGCAAGAGAATTAAATCAACATACACGCACCGTTTACTAGCTTCTGTAGCTAGTGGTAGAAGCTAACGTTAGCTAACATGTTAGCCAGGCAGCTAAGTAGCCAGTGTTGGCTTACATTGAATTTCTGCCCATACAAACAGTCACTGAGAAAACACAGCCGGCTAATTTTACGTACACATTTGTGCTGTTTAAAACTATTTTTACCTACCTAAATCAAATTTCTTTGTGTCGCTATTATTCTATCTTGAAATAAATTGTTGTCGTTTTCTTCGTCTCGTTTTCCTGCTCATCTCTTTCTGTGGATGTTTGGCTAACCAGCTGAACAGCCTCGCCAGTAAACTCGACGCAATTTGCGCCCATGCGAACAAGTGCGGCGCAGCGAACGGAAGCAGCGGGCGTAGACTGCTTTGTAGAATAGCCACAGAAAATCTGCGTGTCTGTCTTGTGTGGACGCTACGTGAGAATGGACCATGCACACTTTGATTTCTGGAGGAAAAGTTGATTTTACTTTGTTTAGCACTTATTAAAATGGCTAAAAGTGTATGTGTCTATTCTGTGAGTGCGTCATAAGGTCCAGCTAGTGTGTGGTGTCATGTTACATACATTTATTTTTCTACTTTTTGACAAAACCTTTAATGAAGGCCTTTATTTCATATATTTTTACATCCATATACATTTCAGTTAAACTCCAATGTTCAGATCCTGCACGTGTCTTGTTTGGTTAGATTGATAACACCACATGGTTTCCTGTTGTTGCACTGGCGTGATCAAACTTGCGTGCTTTCACTGCAGTACATGTAGAGGTGATATTTTTTTTAAGCGTATGATGATAACAGTGACGTTGTTATGGTCAGTGTAATCAGCAGAAACCTTTCTTTTCTGGTTATCTCAACCCTGATCAGCCCAAAAATGCAGAGATGTACATCCTGTCTGCTACTTCAGTCAGCATCTGAGTACATGTCAGAGTGAAATACAGCATATAAAAAACACTGGAGACGTCCAGATGCTGACAGTGACAGACAGGTGACGAGGGCGAGAGACGGATCAGACATGTCGGTTGTGGTGATAAGTTTGCTGTACTGGACTCAAGCTGAAGGTGAAGGTTTTTTTGTCATCTTTAAATTAGCAATGCATAAAACAGCTTTGGCTAATCAAACCATAATAATAATAATAATCTATTTATCATTATCATTTGTTGCTGCACACACATTGCTGGTTGTCAGCCCACTTTGGGGTAAAAAGTGATTTTGCTATCAAGGTAAAAAAAAATCTGTATACAAATATAATTTTCTTACATGTCAGTTGAAAGCATAGGCAGTAGTATTTATATAAATATATGTATACATTTGATCATAAATCATTGTATAGGCTAGTGTATACAATTAAGAGCACTACCAACATTTACCCATAAATATAATATTTTGGCAAATGAAATAGGAGACTTTATTTTATTTCATTTCTCAGCTAAAGCCATACTACCACCTGTGTGATCACTTGGATCTTGTTACACAGTGCAACCACTTATAACGTATGTACATGTTTTCACCATACGGATCACAATGTGCAGCAACAATTCAGTAACGAAGTCACTTATTATTATATTTATTTTATTTATATATATTTTTTGCTATTTTTTCTTCTTCAGTGTGCTGTGGCTGCTGTAACACTGTGATTTCCCCTGTGGGGGACTAATAAAGGATTATATTTATTCATATCTCATCTTATCAGACTGTTTTCTGTCTGCAGGTTTTTGCAATGGGCCTCAAGTGAGTGTTTCAGATAACCAGGTGCTTACGGCTGGAGACGGCTTCACCCTGAGCTGTGACTTTACATGTTTAACAACCAAACATGTGGCCCAGCTGTGGAAGAAGGACAACCAGAAGGTAGTAGGACATTTTTTTAGGGTTTAAACTAAATTCATATCTGTCTGACTAGCTGGGCGAGTTTATGAGCTTTGAATTAAAACTTTCAGCCCCAGCAGTAACTGCTTTTATCTTTTATCAGGACAGAGAGTCCCTTGTTAATATTACGTCCATCTTGCCCAACCTGACCGTGGTCCTGAACGTCCAGTCTGCTGCAAAGGCAGACGCTGGAAATTACACCTGTATGACCCAACCACCCATCGCCATCAGCCCCCCAGTGTCCATTCAAATAGTAGGTAAGCCAAAATGATTACAATTCAGCTGACACTATAAAATGCTTTTCTATTAAAAGTTTATGCTCTTTTTAAAACTTCCCTATTTTAATTTTTCTATGCCTGACACATTTTTTAACTTCTTAGGTCAGTTTGTGGTCTTTGGGCTTAGACACTACGCCATGTCTTTTAGTACAAAACATTTGCCATGTCATTTTGGCCAAAGTCCCAATTTAACACACATATTTCTAGAGAAAATGACTTCTGATTACATTTTAATTATTATGATTTTTCATCTTTATAGTGTAATTGTTATCATAGCTTGTGTCGTTCAGTCCTCCTCTGTAAGGTAATGTTACTATTATTATTAATTATTGACCAAACTGTCTTCTCTCTAGATCACCTGACAAGAAAACCAGCGAACATCACGACACCAATAATAACCACAACATGTGACAGCACCCAGCAGCTCAGCAACACACCAGGTGCCGCTTCAAGTACTACATTCGATCACTGTTCTTTAGTTCTTATTCTGTGGTCAGATTTATTTCATATTAGTTTTTCTAAAGACATTTTGCCACTTGGGGGCAGAACTGCACTGACCTGAGAACTCATGAAGCAACGTGGAGAAACTTCTGTCTATGTGTACAAAGGCAGTGGGTCAGGAGTCTCGTTCTTGTTGCAGCTGAGGGATTTTGTGTAACTAAATCTTCATCCATCTGTGCCCATGTAGGTCTGCAGGGGCAGATGTGGTACTGGATGCTTCTAGGAAAAACTGCCATCTTCCTCCTCAGTTTGGCCTCTATAGCTGTGAAATACAAGAGAGGATGAGAAGAGGAAATGAGCCTTTCTGTGTCCAAACCATTATATAACATGATTATTTCTACCATCAACCTTTAAAACAAAACATGATTTTTACATCTGTGCATTCTTTATTTTCACTGAAGCATCTCCATGATTCCATTTTGGCTCCTACAAACTAATACTATTTCTTCATTTCTTCCTCCTTCTCTAGAGAAATAAGAACTGTCTGCTTTATTGTTTCTTTTGTGTTATTTGTAGCTTGCAAGTTATTGATTTTAAAAGCTGTTTGAATTAAGACCATAGTTGTGGTTAGAGTGCTACCATGCAATACTATTGTCAAACACGAGGGGCGCTGTTGTCAATAAATACCACTGGGTTTGTTTGTCTGTTGTAAATAAAGGTTGAAAAAGCGTCAAGGTAATAAGATGTACAAGGAAAATGGGGGATAGATATTAATAGAATTGATCATATTAATTTTAGAAAATTGTCTTTGCGAAGATAAAGACAGATAAAGTAAATATAACATGTGACTGATTCACATATTCATAAATATATCAGGAAAGCAAGGTAAATGTATCAAACAAAAATGCTTAAAAGATAGTCCCTGAAGTCTGGCAGGTGGTGTTTTGGCTCCTTCCTCCACACAACACAGCTCCAGGTCAGTCAGGTTTCTTGGCTTCTGTGCGTCGACAGCCTGCTTCAAATCAATCCATACACTTTCAGTGATGTTAAGGTCTGCGGACTGGGATGGCCGAAGAACATGGTACTTGTGCTTCTGCATGAATTTCTTAGCAGTGCTTAGGATCATTGTCCTGATGAAACTGCAAATCCCTACAGGTCTTGAAATGGATATGATTGAAAAGGTGCCCAAATTTATGCACATGCCTTTTTTTGTTTAAACGCACATAAGACGTTTCTATGATCTTTGGCATTTAGCAATATGATTACTGGGTCAGACTGTGACTTTATCCTTAGTTGAAGCACCTTTTCTATCAGGTTATAGTTGAATAAGTATATTTAAACATCAGATAAACAGATTTGTACACATTCTTGACATTCTGGTTGTTTTTTGTCAGCTGTTACGTACATGGTCTCATAATTAGTGTTCATGTAACATTTTATGAAACTGCTGCTTAGACTGTGCTCTCACACTCAACACCTAGCATGTGAATGAATGAATGAATGAATGAATACAATACAATTACACAATTCGCCTCAAAACCAAAAAAGGGAATAGGCTGAAGCATTTTCTGAACTTTAAAAAATAACTACTTTTTAAAATTATTATTCCACAGTTTTATGCCTAAAACAGAAATACATCTATGCTTCACATTAGGTCTTACTTTACATCTCTCAAACATAAATAAACCTCTTAAATTATGATGCCCATCTCTGAATTTAAATAACTCTTGTAGGCTAGAAGGAAGATTTTTGTTCTTGGCACAAAATGGTATTTCCAAGGTTTTTAAATATACAATGTCCATCAATTTTAAAGCATTGGATTCCATGATTCCAAAGCTTATTAGTATGTTCACAGTATGAGGCTTTGTTTTACCAATATTTCCCCAAATTTCTGCACAATATGACATGTATGGTAACACAAGTGATGAGTGCAATATAAACAGACATTTCTTGTTTAATTCGTTCTTAATTCTATAGCTTATGCCTATAGCTTTAGAAAGCTTACTTTTGATATATTCTATATGTGGTTTCCAACATAGTGTGTGGTCTATTGTAACTCCTAAGAACGTATTCTCATAAACCCTTTCTATTTCGGATCCACTTAAAAACAACTTAATTTCTTGTTTTGCTTGACCTGCACCAAAAACCATCAATTTTGTTTTCTTTTCATTTAAAGATAATTTTTTAAAATCAAATCACAACCTGAACAAAATAAATTAGTGTCATCTGCAAACATAACAAATTTTAAGATATTGGACACCTTAAAAATATCAGTTACCGTATATAAAGTATAAACAGCTTTGGCCCCAGGACTGAGCCTTGAGTTACTCCATAAGATATCCTTCTCTGTTGCGATACTGTACCATTAATTTCCACATACTGAAATCTGTTATTCAAGTAACTGTTTAACCAACTTTTTGCCACAATTTCTGCAACAGTAATGAGTGATCAATCGTATCAAAAGCTTTGCTCAAATCTATAAAAACCCCAATAGCATATTGCTTATTATCTATTGCTGTTGATATATTTTCCACAAAATCCATCACTGCTAAAGACGTAGATCTATTACTTCTAAAGCCATATTGCTGTTCGTTCAGTCATTTATTTTTCTCTATAAAACTGTGTAGTCTTATAACATGTGATTCACATGTGATCCATTTAAGATCACATCATGTTTTTCGAGAGTCAGAGGTGAACACGTCATGATTTACATGTGTTCCATTTAACCCTCAGGCATCATTTTAATTTACTACCCTTTTGTGTCATTCTCCACACTGTACTGACCAGCTACAGGAGCTCGAATGTTTGGTAGTTTTGAGCAGGGCTGAAGTTGTTTAACATATTTATGCAGAAAAAAGCAGAAAAAAATATTAATCTGTTTTTATAGCAGTTTTTTGGAAGTGGACGTTTTTGTCCCAGAATGACACAAAAGGGTAGTAAATTTGTTTCACCATGTTCTGGTGATGTATTTAAAAAATTAAAATTTAAATTCTAAAATGTGTCTAGAGAGAGTCTATGTTACAAAAAATTGTGCCACATGCACCAACACAGATAAAATGGTGGCCAGGTAAAGAGGCAAAAACTACCCAAGTGGACAAAAAAGTCCACAATGACACCCAGGGTTAAGATCACATCATGTTTTTCAAGTCAGAGGTGAACACGTCATGATTCACATGTGATCCATTTAGACATTGTTGTTGTTGTTTTGCTTAGTTGTGTGGTCATTACATGCAGTTCTAATTCAAATGTACATGTGGTTTTGTGTGTGTGTTTTTATTAAGATTTACTTTAATAAACATCCAACCCTGGTGTGGCTTCAACTTTGAGACTGACTCTTGAACATTCTTGTCAAGAATCTGCTGATACTGAGAGGAATTCATGTGGCCCTCAACTTTAACCAGGACTCCAGTACCTGTACTAGTCACACAGACCCATAACATGATGGACCCTCCACCAAATGTCATGGTAGGCCATAAGTTCCTCTCATGGAGTTCAATGTGTTTTCTACACCATGCATGCCTCTTCTGGTTGTGACCAAATAACTCTCTTAGTCTCATCTGACCACAGTATTCTTTTCAAAATACTTATTTCTTGTCCAGATGTGCTTTTGCATACCTCATGCGACTCGTCTTGTGATGAACACTCAGGGAAGTCTTTTTGTGCATCACCTTTCCAGTGAGCTTTTCCTGGTGTAAAGTACACTGGATTGTGGAACGATGAACAACGACACCATCAGCAGCCAGATGTTCTTGTAGTTCTATGGAGGTGGTCTGGGGCTGCTCTGTGATCATTCTAACCATCCTTCACCTGTGCCTCTCCTGTATTTGTTTCAGCCTACCACATATTATCCTTCACAGTGACTGCTCCTGTGGACTTCCATTCCTGCACTACATTTCTGAGAGTGGAGACAGACAGTCCAGACCTTCCAGATCATTTCTGGTACCCTTCTTCTAATTCATGATAATGATTATCTTAGTTTTAGGTCAGTGGAGAGCTGTTCAGAGGCCCCCATGTTTCCAATCTAAGAAAGAACCTAGGACAAGCACAGCAGCAGTTATCTATGTTAAATAGTCTTTTTATGTAATTGATTCCAGCTGTCTTTGCAACTGAAGATCTAAGGAGCCAAACAAACCATTTTTGTGCTTGAACCTGCCAAGTATAAATCCCTACAGGTCTTGAAATGGATATGATTGAAAGGGTGCCCAAATTTATGCACATGCCTATTTTTGTTTAAATGCACATAAAAATGTTTCTGTTGCCAATAAAAATTATTTCACCACTCAAATGTTTCTGTTTCCATAAGGTGCAACATATGTAAAAATCCTCAGCAAGTGACAAACTGAGCCTTAGGGGTGCCTAAACCTTTGCATAAGACTGTATGTCCAGAGAAGCTCACATGACATAACAGGTTGCATCTATGATCTTTGGCATTTAGCGAAATAATTACTGGGTCAGACTGTGACTTTATCCTTAGTTGAAGCACCTTTTCTATCAGGTTATAGTTGAATAAGTATATTTAAACATCAGATAAACAGATTTGTACACATTCTTGACATTCTGGTTGTTTTTTGTCAGCTGTTACGTACATGGTCTCATAATTAGTGTTCATGTAACATTTTATGAAACTGCTGCTTAGACTGTGCTCTCATACTCAACACCTAGCATGTGAATGAATGAATGAATACAATACAATTACACAATTCGCCTCAAAACCAAAAAAGGGAATAGGCTGAAGCATTTTCTGAACTTTAAAAAAATAACTACTTTTTAAAATGATCATCAAGCTTATTCCACAGTTTTATGCCTAAAACAGAAATACATCTATGCTTCACATTAGGTTTTACTTTACATCTCTCAAACATAAATAAACCTCTTAAATTATAATGCCCATCTCTGAATTTAAATAACTCTTGTAGGCTAGAAGGAAGATTTTTGTTCTTGGCACAAAATGGTATTTCCAAGGTTTTTAAATATACAATGTCCATCAATTTTAAAGCATTGGATTCCATGATTCCAAAGCTTATTAGTATGTTCACAGTATGAGGCTTTGTTTTACCATCCATCCATCCATCCATCTTCCACCGCTTATCCGGGGCCGGGTTTTACCAATATTTCCCCAAATTTCTGCACAATATGACATGTATGGTAACACAAGTGATGAGTGCAATATAAACAGACATTTCTTGTTTAATTCATTCTTAATTCTATGGCTTATGCCTATAGCTTTAGAAAGCTTACTTTTGATATATTCTATATGTGGTTTCCAACATAGTGTGTGGTCTATTGTAACTCCTAAGAACTTATTCTCATAAACCCTTTCTATTTCAGAACCACTTAAAAACAACTTAATTTCTTGTTTTGCTTGACCTGCACCAAAAACCATCAATTTTGTTTTCTTTTCATTTAAAGATAATTTGTTAAAATCAAACCACTTTTTTAAACAGCTTAATTCCTGTTGAACTTTAAGTAGCAATTGTTTCAAATCACAACCTGAACAAAATAAATTAGTGTCATCTGCAAACATAACAAATTTTAAGATATTGGACACCTTACAAATATCAGTTATATAAAGTATAAACAGCTTTGGCCCCAGGACTGATCCTTGAGGTACTCCATAAGATATCCTTCTCTGTTGCAATACTCTACCATTAATTTCCACATACTGAAATCTGTTATTCAAGTAACTGTTTAACCAACTTTTTGCCACCCCTCTTATTCCATAGTATTCACATTTCTGCAACAGTAATGAGTGATCAATCGTATCAAAAGCTTTGCTCAAATCTATAAAAACCCCAATAGCATATTGCTTATTATCTATTGCTGTTGATATATTTTCCACAACATCCATCACTGCTAAAGACGTAGATCTATTACTTCTAAAGCCATATTGCTGTTCGTTCAGTCATTTATTTTTCTCTATAAAACTGTGTAGTCTTATAACATGTGATTCACATGTGATCCATTTAAGATCACATCATGTTTTTCAAGAGTCAGAGGTGAACACATCATGATTTACATATGATCCATTTAACCCTCAGGCGTCACTTTAATTTACTACCCTTTTGTGGCATTCGTGGACAAAAATGTCCACTTCCAAAAAACTGCTATAAAAACTTAACAGATTAATATTTTTTCTTACTTTTTTCTGCATACATATGTTAAACAATTCAGCCCTGTTCAAAACTACCAAACATGGTAACTCTTAAATGCCAGTTTGATTACTTGATGTCACAGTAATTTTTTAATGAAGAAAACACAGAAAATGAGTTATTTTCCACAAAACAAAAGTTTATGTGGCTGTGGCATTATATTTTAATCTGTCATGGATATGTCAAAGATTAGCCAAAATATTGATGCATTATTAGTTTTTGTGTAACAGCAGTTTTAAAATTTACTACCCTTTTATATATCTTTTTTATCTGATCTTTGACATATCCATGATATATATTTTTGTTTAAATGCACATAACCATCCACCTTTAAAACAAAACCTGATTTTTACTTCTGTGCATTCTTTATTTTCACTTTATTTTCATCTCCATGATTCCATTTTGGAAACCTACAAACTAATACTATTTCTTCATTTCTTCCTCCTTCTCTAGATAAATCAGAACTGTCAGTTTTATCGTTTTTTGTGTTATTTGTAGCTTATTGATTTTAAGAGTGGTTTCAATTAATATGCATGCAATACCATTGTCAAACACCAGGGGCACTGTTGTCAATAAATACCACTGGGTTTGTTTGTCTGTTGTAAATAAAGGTTGAAAAAGCATCGAGGTAATAAGATGCACAAAGAAAATGGGGGATAGATATTAATAGAATTGATCATATTAATTTTAGAAAATTGTCTTTGCGAAGATGAAGACAGATAAAGTAAAGATAACATGTGACTGATTCACATATTCATAAATATATCAGGAAAGCAAGGTAAATGTATCAAACAAAAATGCTTAAAAGATACTGTTACACCCCAGTGAGACTCAGAAAACGGTTCAGTTAAAAACATTTTTTTCATTTCAGATCAGAATTTTTCCCTCATTTTCTGAAGTACATAAGAGGTAAATCTTACCCATAACATGATCTACTATTAGGACTAAAACATTAAATTAACAATTTATGCAGACGATACAACTATTTATGACTATTGTCAGACAATATGGTCAAATGCTATAAGAAAAGATTTAAATAAACTCCAGATAATGCAGAATAAGGCTGCCCGTGTGGAATTGAATTGTTCTTATAGGACCAATATAAACACCATGCATTGGAATCTTGGCTGGCTAAAAGTTCACGATGGGGCATTAGCATCACTGTCAATATGGAAAATCTTAAAAAAATCAAACTCCAATGTTTTTATTTCTCCAATTCAAGACAAATTTAGATGGTCATGGATATGCCACTAGACATGCAGCTGAAGGAAGCTTTTTAATTCCAAGGGCTAAAACGAACTTCCTCAAATGCACTTTTACCTATGAAAGCAATGAAAGAATGGAACTCTTTGCCACTAACTCGCCACAAAATTAGAAAGAAGTCTGTTTTTAAAATGCACCTGAAAAGGTTTTTAGCAGCAACTTATATATAAAACGGTCTCTTTTTGTAAACTACTGGAACCTATTTTGAGTAATAGTTTTAAAATTTTTTGTATAAACTTTATTGATGATATTATTGTAATGTATATTTGTACTGTCAAACATTTTTATGAACGTATGTTTTTAACAATGGACCCCAGGAAGAGTAGCTGGGTGTAAACCACAGCTAATGGGGATCTAATAATAAACAATAAACAATAAACTTCAGTGATCACCAATCCTGTCTTGTTGGAGACTTAGATGCAGTGTCACGGACGAATAACTACAGTCAGATACAGTCAATACAGTATCTGACTTATTAACATGTGATTGGCCGATCCACAGTTGTTGAAAGGAACCAGAACTCCCTGAAAACATACTTGGAAGACTGCAAGGCAAACATGGTGGGATTAAAGATGAAGGATTAATGGATATATGTCCAGAGAAGCTGACATGACATAACGGGCTGCATCTATGATCTTTGGCATTTTAACAACGTATTCCAATCTGATGTCATAATTTATCTTTTTTTAAAGTTAAAAAAAAGTTTGGCGCTATCTAAGTATTATTTCACCACATGTTTTACAAAGCAGACAATCGTCAGATTAACGTCATGTTATGCTATTGAACGGGCCAAATTAAATTCTAAAGGCTACATAACATTTTCACGTGTTTATTACCTAAAGGCGGAAGTGTCTTCAAATCTTTAGCCTATTCTGCCGTCACGTGAGGAACTCCAACCCAATAGGATCTCACTATTGGCTGAATGGGGCCATACGTCTCTCCTATTGGTCCGTTTCCTTGTTTTTTTTTCTCTACGTCATCGTTGCCGGTCTGCCTAGTTGTTTACGTCTGCTTTATATTGCCAGATGTGCGTTTTGTTTGAAGCCGGTTAGCTAAAGGTTAAGGATGGTTTCGTGCAGCGTGTTGTGTTTAATATTAAACACGGATATAGTTGCACAAATGTACAAATAATGGGCAGTCGAGTGGACTATGTCTAATGTGGAGGTATGTGTAATGTTATTGTTCATTTTGCTACTTTCCATAACCGTACTAGCCATGCGTGCGTGTTGAATGCTATGTAAGGAGGGAGCAGCCGGTGTGTGGGTGTGAAAGGCCCCCTTTACTCCGCTCATGTGGCTGTTTCGGTTTCCATTGCTCCTCAGATGCTCCTCCTGGACCTGCCTCAGCTTTGCATTGTCACCTGATTTCAAGAGGAAACAACAGCAATATGACGAGGCTGCCTGTCAGTGTGTTCCAGAGGCAGTAAGAGCGACACACACACATCTTACTCAACGGACAAAATATGACAGCACGGCGTATAAATAAATACAATCACATGTAAAAACGGGAACCGAAACTTGCTCCGTTGTGTTCCGAAGAAGTTTGTTCAGCGGATTCGCTTCGGTGGTTTTTAGCTCGGGCTCATCGCTGATGAAGACTCGGGTAAATTCCTTCATGTAAACTCTTTCCAGGAGCCATAATGTCGGACACAGAGAGGTCTCTGCCTGCTCTCAGGAAGCTCTGCTATGCCGTGGGTCACTTTCTGAATGATCTGTGTGCCTCTATGTGGTTCACCTACCTGCTGGTGTTCTACCACTCAGTGCTGGGATTCGAAAACACAAATGCAGGTTAGTCTGCTCTCTATGTATCCATCTGTCTGTCTGTCCCATCCTATCAGTCCTTGCTTCCAAATATTGTGCAAGAGCTAAGAATCATTTCTCATTACACCCTGTTCTACTTTCTCGTTACTAGAATCAGGCATCACAGGTGAACACTGGCTTCTTTCTGTTGTCCACATGATCTGACATCACATCTAAAACATACTAAAAACAGGCAATACTCCCTTAAAGGACAGTGACTAGTCTGAACCACTGCTGTCGGAGCCTGGCATGAAGGATTTTTGTAACTCTGCAATCTTTTTAGCAGCACACGTGCTTTACAAAAAGCCTCCCGGGCTATAAATGCTCTTATCCACCGCTGATAAAATATCCAATTTGTTTAATGTCAAATCTTATTATCTAAGTTGTTTTAGGTATTAGGTATGATTACCTCTTTGCCTGGCTGATATTAGTTAGTTAGTTAGTTCCAGGATGAACATGTGACCCCCTTCATAGTATACAACCCGGCATGCTGTGTGCATGCTTTTGTCTTGCAGCTCTGTCCGTTCTTTCACATTGATTATTACAGTGCCCTCCCTTGTGCTGCAGGTGTGTTGCTGCTAGTCGGGCAGATAGCAGATGGCATCTGTACACCGCTCATCGGCTATGAGTCTGACCGAACCCCGGGCTGTGGAAACTACGGCAAGAGGAAGACCTGGCATTTGGTTGGTAAGTCGACTGAAGCTTTATTGGCCTATAAGAGTGACAGATGATTTACCCATTTGCTGTGAAATGTAAATTCAGAGAAATTACAACATTTACATAGAGCCGGTTTCTCACATGGTTAAGTGAAATGGTTTCAGGTTAAAGGTGAGGAGCTTTTGATGACACTATTCGTTTTGAAAATCACCCTGTGTGTGTGTGTGTGTCTGGAGATGTTCCACATTTTTTCCTTGGTAACCTTTATCCAGCCTACTTCGAACTTTGGGTGTGTATAATTTAGGTCACAAGTAAACACCATACTGAGGAGGTCCTTTATATGAATGGACATCACTGCAGTGCTTCACATCTTTGGAGCTGAGGGAAACTTGATACTGATTCATTTCCTCATTCGATCATGATATCACAGCCATATCAAAACAACTTCATTGGTAGAAGTTACGTCTTTATATATTAGCAGTATCATTAACATTAACTCCTTTATGATCAGTCTGATATGTTGAATACATTAAATACTGTTGACCACAATGTGGTTATTACTGGGTCAGAGTCTGTATCTTCACTTGAAGCACCTTTCCCATCAGGTTATAGTGGAATAAGTATATCATCAGATATGCAGATTTGTACACCCTCTGGACATTCTGGTTGTTTTTTGTCAGCTGTTGCATGCATGGTCTCATAATTAGTGTTCATATAACATTTTATGAAACTGCTGCTTGGACTATGCTCTCACACTCAACACCTAGCATGTGATCCTTGTAAGGTCACATCATGTTTTACAAGAGTCAGAGGGGAACACATCATGATCCAGCCTCCATAGTGGATCTTATAGAAGGGAGACAAGTGTGATAGAATATGCAGTATGTTTCAACTTCTGCCATCGTTGTCGTTGTTTTGCTTAGTTGTGTGGTCATATCATGTAGTTTGTTTGTTTCTCTGTGTCATCCAGGGTCACTGAGTGTGGTGCTGTCCTTCGCCTTCATCTTTAACCAGTGTCTGGGCTGCAATGTGCTCACCCCTCAGTGGGTCAGCTTGACCTACTTCGTCCCGTTCATCATCATTTTTCAGTTCGGCTGGGCCGCGACGCAGATCTCCCACCTTTCTCTCATTCCAGAGCTGGTCTCCTGTGAGCATGCTAAAGTAGAGCTCACTGCATACAGGTACGTGTACATACAGCTCATACAGCATGGCGATGCACAGGTCAGCATACACTCTTTGTTTCTCCCTGTGTGTGGGCAGGTATGCCTTCACAGTGATCGCCAACATCACAGTGTATGCTGTGGCCTACCTGCTGTTCCATGTCCAGGGTGGGGACGACGACGACCCGGTCGACGATGCCCTGGGACCAGCAGACATTCCAGTCTTCAGGGTGAGGCCATGTGAAAGTTGGACGAGTACCAATTATCATACCAGGGTGTGGGTGGGGGGAATCCAGCATCTGATGTGTTCCAGTCAACAGTGAATGTGAGGGAATTCTTACTTTCTGTTTTTCCAAAGTGAAAGCAGCTGGTAACAAAAACCAGACTCATCTGTTAACCCTCTCATACACAGTTTGATGTCAAAGAGCACTATTATTAGATGTCAGTGCTGCACATGCTCATTCTCCAAAATACCACAATGCACCTTTTTTATTATAATTATAAATATAATATTTCAGCTTTTACACAGCAACAACAGCAGCAAAACTTTTAATTGCTCTGATTGGATGAAAGTTGTACCCAGGGTCACTTTGGTAACTGTGTGCTAGTTTTTAATGCCCCCTTGGAAACTGAGAATGAATTGTAAGTACTAGACTCCTTGACGGGACTCCTTTGAACTGTTGAGCAGCTAGCCAATAGCCTGGGAGCAAAGTAGCTGAGGAGGCATGGAGCAATGTAGTTTCTCACATGGAAGAAAGCGAGAATGAGTAGGAGGGTCACAGACAGACAGGATGTCATTGGTGCTTCCATAGTTGGTCACGCCCAAGGCGATTTCCCACAGTGCAGCCCCGAGCAAAGTTAGATAAAGAACTGAGAATGAATTGTAAGTACTAGACTGATTCAGATGTGCATCTGTGTGGCAATACCACACTATACATGGATGAATATTAATGTCAATTCACAGTTTTAGTAATCGTTTCATACTGTGTGTGTTTGTGTCTCATAGAATCTGGCGTTAATTGTGTTGGGAATTGGTGCTCTCTTCACCATCACCTTCCACGTGGGAACAACAGAGAGGAAGAGGCCTGGCGCAGTAGAGAATGGGAGGAGAGAATGGACCGCTGAAGAGGAGGAAGAGGAGGGTGAGCGGAGGAGCCTGCTGCCTCGCTCTGCGAGCTCTTCAGCTTTCCTGCAGTGGAGATGCTGGCTTCGACAGCCTTCTTTCTACCAGGTAGGAATGCTCGACCAGGTCAAATCAGCTGCTGTCAGAACACTGTCCTTCAACAGCTTGATGGTTGCCATGTTTTGTGAAACAAAGTTTGCTGTCACTCTTTCCCGGTAGGTGGCCTTACTCTACATGTCGACCAGGTTGATCGTCAATCTGTCTCAGACATACATTTCAATGTATCTCATCAACACTCTGCAGCTGCCAAAGGTAACACAACATCATTTTACACACACACACTCACACACACACACACACACACACACACACACACACAGGTGTGATATCTGTTTTGCTCTACTGTCAGTCATATTTTGATGATGAGTTCATTCTGTTTTATTTTTTTTCCTCTAACAGAAATTCATCGCAACAATCCCACTAGTGATGTACCTGAGTGGCTTCCTGTCCTCCTTCATCATGAAGCCTCTCAGTAAACTCATTGGAAAATGTGTATGTAGAACCCATGTCTCCACAGATGAATATAATGAGTGCACAAACTCAAACAGCCTAAACCTTGTCTGACTGGTTGTGCAGTATTAATACTTGACAGCTCTCAACAGGATGTGATTTATTGTTGTATCTGCACTGGGTAAATGAGGAAGTGGTAAACAAAAGTCCTGTCCTCTGATTGGTTCCAGCTCACATACTTCGTGGGGCTGCTGCTGATCATGGCTTTCTCCTACTGGGTGCTGGTGGACATCAGGATGGGTCAGCAGGTATACGGGGCGGCCGTGCTGCTCGGGGCCGGCTCAGCCACCATCCTGGTCATTTCGCTTTCCATGACTGCAGAGCTCATTGCCGATCAGACGGTGAGACGTGTGTGTGTATATGTGTGAGAGTGAGGGAGGGAGGTATAATTTTGCTTCATCTTCATCTCTGTTACTCTCTCTGCAGCAAAGTGGAGCCTTTGTGTATGGCGCCATGAGCTTCACTGATAAAGTGGCTAATGGGCTGGCTGTGATGATCATTCAGGCGCTGCATCCCTGCCAGTAAGTACACACACAGGAAACAAAGTCAACACATCTCTCTGTCTGCTGTAAGACCCAGACCACCAAAGTCTGTCCCCCTTTAGTTGCTGATTTTCCTTTTCAGCTCCGAGCTCATTACAGTGAAAGCACCGGATGTGTGTGTGTGTGTGTGGCTAGCCACAATAAACCACAGTATTTTTAAAGAAGGAAAATGTCACAACATCAGAGGGACATCCCTACCCTTATTACATGAGAAACATTGTACAACTCAGGAAGTGATGATGACAGACGTCTGAGACATAAAAGCAGATCTGTCTCCTCAGATTTCTGCTTTGACACTTGCAACAACTTCCTATTTGCAGACCTGCAAGTGTGTGCAGAGTGTAGGAGCTGCACCTGTGGGTTCGACACACCTTTTACTGTGTTTAAGTGTTGCAGTACAGTTTTGTAAGCATCTTCAGGTACAGGCCAGCATTTAGTGATTAGTGTCACAGCTGTGCGACAAATCTGCACATTATTTTATTTATTTAATTTATTTAACCTTTATTTAACCAGGTAAAAAACCCATTGAGATCCAGATCTCATTTACAAGGGTGACCTGGCCCTTGGTCAGTGGTCAGCAGCACACGTCAAGAACATTAGAACAACAATTTAAGTTGGTAAACAAGATGAAGACAGTTATTAAAGCAGAAAATAATATATAAATAAGTGCAGCAATAGAAAGACATCTTAAAAACACAGGCACTGATGAATGGATGCTTTTTGCCTAATGTGTAATAAAGAATTAAAAGTTTTAAATGAGATAAGGTCAGAAATTTTTAAATCAGTCTGGAGGGTATTCCAGGCTGAAGGGGCAGAGTAGCTAAATGCCCGCTTTCCTAGCTCAGTCCACACATGAGGAGCCTGCAGGTGGTAAATGCCACTGGAACGTAGGGCATAGTGGCTGGTAGTTCGCTGGAGAAGAGCACACAGATAAGGTGGAGCCAAACCAAGGAGGGTCTTATAGACCAACGACATCCAGTGGGTGTGTCTCCTTGTGCTCAGGGAGGGCCAGACATGAAGAAGGTGTATGCTCTGTTCTAAATAGTGGATTTACTGACCAAAAGAAAAGATGGAATGTCACTTCAGCTGTTTCAGAACATAACAAAAATTGTGTGTACTGTCACTAAAATTCTGTCTCTGTGTGTGTGTGTGTGTGTGTCAGAACTGTGTTGTGCTGCCCGGCCTGTGTGTGGTTCTATCATTATATCATGGTCATTGTGACGGGAGGCATGGCCATCATCGCAACATTCGCCCTCTGCTCCATCCTCATCTGGCCAATCAAGATCAGACCACGTGAGTCACACTCATACACTGAGTTGTCTGCACGGTTGTGTATATCCTCTTTGTAACTTAAAACACCTATGTTCTTTTCTGTGTGTGTGTGTGTTGTTCCAGGTGGTTTGGTATCCGTCTCTGATGATGCAGCCAGTGTCAACTAAACCCCCAGTTGTGGGCTATGACTACTTGATAACTCAGAGAGAAGAACTTTTTATTTTGTTTTTCAGGGAAAAGTATCAGGAATTCATTTTGGACCAGAGAAGGGAGTTTTTATTTATACTGAAACTTTAAAGCAGGACATTATAAATATTCTTATTCATAAATTTGGTAATGATAAAAATCAGGTTAAATTGATTGGAGCATCAACAGCACACAGAATACTATTAATCAACTATACTTTATATTTTATTATTAACAAAATAGTAGGTCAATTGGCAAAGACAAACTGACCAAGACAAGTGGTTTGAATGATGCTACCAGTGATAGCATGCTAGAACCATGTGCTCCATAGTTCAGCAACTTTAAACTACCCTTACCGTGAGATTAGTGGGGTTACAAATGTGCACACGTCCACTTTGCCAGGCTTTAAGTTACACGCTTGCCGCTGAGGCACTGCTGGTTCGGACCAATCAGCATCCTATGGCCATAAAAACCAAGATACCATCACATGAAATCCAGCAAGAATTTTGATAGGTTACAGCTAAAGCAGCTAAAACAAGGACTCTGCCCAGTCGTCATTAAATTGTATTTCCAGCTTGTTTCTGAAAAAAAATCATCATTACAGTCCTAAAGTCGACTAAATGAACATGTAATGAAAGTGGGACTTGCACTGACCTCATTACACAGAATGTGGTCTACACTGTTCGACAACACAGAGGACAGGGAGGACTGACCACAGAGGTACACGTGATGGGTCACGTGACCGTGCTGCTCGGGAAGGCAAAGGGAACTGATGAAGAGCACATTGTAGAACATTTGAAGCCTTTCCCTCATTTCTGAGACTGTCAGATAAACCACTACATGTACGGTCAGTGAGGGCTGACTGAAGATGCTGATTGCTTCTGAGGAGGAGGAGGAGGAGGATGATGAAGGCCTCGCTACAATGCACCGACTGCATTTTCTTTGAAGGCTTTCAGCTTTCTGTTCTCAGCCAGTGGAACCTTTGGTGCTGGGAACCCCTCATGGAACATCAGCTTATAGAGATTTTTTTTGTTTGAATTATGTTTTTGAAATCATTCTATATTTAAAATGAAATACAAAAAAAAACAAACTATTTTTAAAATCAAAAGAAACTTGCCAGCTGTGAGAGTCTAGTTAACATAAGACTGTGTGTTTGACCAAAGCTCTGTGGGATCTCTCATCTCATTGATCACTTTGTTTTTACTTGTGTCTCTGTGATCCTGTTTATTAAAGGGAAACACACATCAAGTGGACTCAGTAAGGTAGAAAGTGGTCATGTGTTCTGATTCAGATTTATGATGATGCATTACATTTGTCCTTCCACTTTCTTTTCACCACATCATCCACAGACCAGGCTTCAAGTATAACACTCAGCAGCAACATCTCACTTTTCTTGCAGTCCACATGCATTAAAACATGTCCCTGCACCAGATTCAGGCCACACCTATCACTTCAACACTTATAATTAAATAAAAAGAAGGTAAAAATCAATAGATCATACTAATTCTAAGAAATGAGACACAAAACAGCTTAAAAACAGCTGGAGAACTTGTTTACTGTGACCTCTTGAACACACTGAATGCTATATATGAAGTCACACTGGTGTGTGAAGGTGAATACGTCAGTGCTATGGTCAGCTAGCATGCATCTGCAAGGCAGGTGACAAAATGGCAGATTCCTGTGTTTGCTTTGAGCCACTCAGTGGTGTCAACAATAAGGTACTTGTGAGCTAGTCAAGTAAGTGAATGTGTGGCAAAAATAGGGAATAAATTAAGAGTAAACACACACCCAGATTAGAAATATTACAGTCTGATTTACTGCCTGTTGATGATCAGCACCAACAATGAATGCAAATAATTATCTTGAATATTATCAGTATGTAACATTCTTCATAGCCCAGTGTTAAGAGTTTGAATACTGTCCAACATAAATAAAACTTAAAAAGCAGCCCCTGCTGTCAGGGGGCGCTGGCGTTCATTTTCTCCTGGCAGCTGTCCCAGAGGTTCAACAGTCTGTTGTCTTTGTTGGAGCAGAAGTCGGTGAAGTCTTTGAGCAAGCGGTCTGCCAGCTTCTCATCTCCCAGCACTCCAGTCCTCCAGGCTTTGGTCAGCATGGTGTTGTAGGCCCAGTAGTAGCCCACCCTCTCCTCACCCCCGAATGGGCCCTGGCTGTTGGAGGTGGTGGAATTTCTGCGGCGACGCTGTTGCCCGCTGGAGTACTTCCTCTTAGAGTATGGCAGCTGCAGGAACACGGTGCCTGACGCAGACGAAGAAGCTGGTCAACTTTCAGAGAGAGAGAGAGGACATGCTGCTGGTGTTCATGCTGTGATGAGACTAACCTGTGACGTGGATGTACTGAGGCTTGTTCTCAGAGGGGAAGTTAAAAGTTGAGGCAGAAAACTTGTCGTGCACAAAGCCGAACCTGGTAGACAGGGCAACAAAGACACATCCTTCACTGTAATCCTTCGAATTATTGTTGACTGTGGAGTGTGAAAGTTTATACAGAACAGACAAATAAGATTAGATGACTGAATGTTTCCAGCTACACCTGTAGTCCCTTTGAAAAGAGAAGGCTAATCTATACAGCATGCTATTAGAAGGCTAATGGTATTATCATATAACATAAATATTATGTGTACAATTTATTTACATTTTCTACTGACACTGCAGGGCCAAAAACACCAGTACAGGTACGTGATTTACATAAAATCTAGGAATCGAAATTCAATAATCCAAATGTTTTTAAATGGCAGCTGTCAGGTTAGCGCCGAGCTCAGCAGTTGTGCAACTAGGTTATACATATTAAAAAATAGCCAGATTATACCAAAGGCAGTTCAGAAACAAGACTGAGCAGTCACTTCCTGTCACATGGTCCTGTTAACCCCGCCCCTTTAGCAGAGGGTCCTGAATATTGAGTTCAATGGGAGAAGTATTTTACTTCCTCTCACTCCTATTCATACGATCAATACATTGGCTGTAATGTATTGTTGTTACATTTGGGACTGCTGATCTCTCGTTTGTTATGATATGTCCGAATACATAAATAAATAGACTTGAAGAAGTGAACGTGATCTCAAATTCTGAGATTCTCTTTCCCCATAATCACCAGACCACAATATTTGTCACAAACACCACATCATAAAACGGGAACCAGCTACACCCTTCCACAAATTTTGTCAATTAATGTTCACAGTTGTAACTCATTGTTGTGATGCTGAATTTAGCTGCTAGCAATTAGCTCATAAAAAATATACTAACACCACCTGGATACATTTACTTTCAGTGTTGTTTCAGACACATCAGCCATTATGCAGACAGGAGGTAAGGTCCATTTCATACCTTTAGCTCACTGCCTCGCCTCATCCATGACACCTTACTAACGCTGTTGTAATGCTAAAAATTGCTGCTGTAACAAGTCAGTAAGGCCTTTTCGCAGCAGAAGTGAGGCTTGAATTTGCCTGAGTGACACAGCTCCATGTTATGAAATTCTTCTGTGGTTTCAAGGTGCAAATAAAACCAAACAACAACCTGTACAGTATGGCTTCCTGAAAAAGCTGCATCCTGTCCCAGTAGGTCTCTGGTTCAAAACCTGTTGGATGACATACAAACAGGAGGATGTTGTGACTGAATGTTTGTGCTACACACACACACACACACACAGACACACACACACCTTCAAACAGGTTGTCGCTGCTGTTCTTTAGCAGACATTGGATGTTCAGGGGGATGAAGAGCTGCGCTCTCAGCGGGTCTCCGTACAGGTAAGACGTCTGAGCGAAGGGGACCTCCAGCACAGGCACCAACAGGAAGCCGCAGGAGGCTGCTTTCCTGTGCCACCCTTGAACCTGATAGATAAGCAGGTCAGTGAAGAGTTTATCTCTCTATTGATCTGCCAATAACATTACTTGGAATAAATTTGCTCATGTCTGCTTCCTCTTTCCAGGTAATATGGCCACTTCCACAATTTTCAGAGACTTTGTACAAATCTTTTTCCACTTCCTCAGTAGGTTCTGCTTTTTCTGTTGTTGTTTTCAAGTGTCTGAAAATGTTGCTTATGAAAAAGTTTCAACATCAACATTCTACGTCAGTGTTTGTTTTCCTCATTTAACCTCTAAAATCCCACACAAGCAGAAAAAAAACATTCTGAGTTATCTGTTCTATCAAATGTGTTGGGGTTGGACATTAGTTACCATTTCAAAGAGCACTGCTGCTGTGACAGCCATCCAGTGCAGCTTGATCTCAAAGGCAGAGTTAAGGGAGAAGTTGCCATGGTAATAACAGCTGCACCATTCAGTTCGATCGCTGCGATTGTTGACGTCCACATCCAGCGTGACCGTCTTCTGTTCTGGGACTGTAGCAGCTGGAGGACAGACAGAGGACAGAGGGAGGTGGACAGGCAGACAGACAGGAAGCCAAGGGAGCAACAGAAGAAGAAGTAGATGGCATGATGGGTAGGCGGTCAGAAGAGTGAGGGCAGAGAGGTGCAGAGAGGCGGAGAGAGCTGGATGGAGGGAGCAGACTGAGGCTGAGACTGGTATGCTGATATATTTCTAAGAACCTGATGTGAGAACTGTGAGCTTCATTATGATAAAAGGGACAAAACTATGATCTCACAAATCTCACAGGGATCCTTGCATGCTAACTATATAGTATGCCTGACTTGTCAATATGATATAGTATATCTTTTTTTAGCTTTTAAATATTTGCTTGCCTTGGTTGGACTGCTTTAACTTGTTTACAATACTCTCAGCATATGTGCAGCTCATGTGGCAGAATAACAGCAGATGGTGCTGTGAGACAAATGATGTCTTTATATTAAGTTGCTAACTAGTTCATGAAATAAAAAAAGCAGCTTCAGCAGCAGACTGCTGCTGCCCCGCTGCTCTAAGGAACGGTACAGGAAGTCCTTCCTGCCGTCCGCCATCAGACTCTATAGCTCTGTGACTGTCAGAGCTGTGCTCACTAACTGGGACTAAAGCATCATCACAGGTGCATTTCAAACTCCTCAGTTACATTAACTGTGTTTTTATGCTTCTATCTTCCCCCTTTGATCTGCTTTATGTGTGTGTATGTACATATTCTTTCTCTGCTGTCATGACACACAGCAGAGTTTTTGCTGTTTATTGTATTTATCCTTTTAAAATGCTGCTACTACAACTCAAATTCCCCACGGGGATTAATAAAGTAAATCTTAATCTTAAATACATTGCGGGAAAATAATAAACAATGTCATCATCATGTAGCAATGTAGCTAGCTGAAGTCTGTCGACACAGATCAGCAACAACATTCTGACCACTGACAGGTGATGTGAATAACACTGATTATCTGGTTACCATGGCAGCTGTCAGTGTGTCATATTATGCAGCAGTTTTTCTTTGACATCACATGGATGACTGGATATGTATGTGTACCTTTATTTCCACGACAAGGCCATGTTTGTCATTGTGTGTGCAGCATTAGCGTGAAGTTTGCAAAGTTACTGCAGCAAGCATTTTAAATGAAACTTCAAATGGCTGCATGAAGCTAAAACAGAGCTGAAGCGGCAACAGTGAGCGAGCTGCATTGAAGCATCAGGAGGAGAGCGTCAGGTGAGGACATCGCACAACCACAGCACTACTGAACCACAGCCACTTACACCACAGCATGCACTGATACACCACACAACTAGCACTACTACTGCTAGATCAGCTGCATACTAATCACACAGCATGCACTGACAAGGGTGGAATCTTTGATCACATCAATCAGGGATGTGCCCCCCCCCCCCATTAGACTGATGAAGGACTACAGACACTGTGCATGCAGGAGAACACACCACCAGTTGTTTAATGCAGATCTACAGGCCACTGCGAGGAGAGCTGAGCCCTGTGTCTGTGTCACACAGATAATAAAGTGAGGAAAAGATGTATTACTGGGAAGCTGAGTTATGTCTTATGTCTGCGAGGCTCATTATTTTCAGTTTCTATGATGTGAATGCATTTATTGGTGCCAATTATTTAAAATAGCAATTTGTGCTTAATTATTTAATTAGAAGAACAGACACAACCTCCAATCCATCAAGACCACACATATTACGGGGCAGCAGTGGTATAGCAGGGTTGTCCAGTAACCGGAAGGTTGGTGGTTCGATCCCAACTCCTCCCTAGTCACTGTTGTGTGTCCTTGGGCAAGGAACTTCACCCGCATAGCCTGCAGTGTACTCACTGGTGTATGCCTTAAGCAATTTCCCCATTGTGGGACTAATAAAGGTTTCGTAATTTAATTTATCACACCAGAAACTGAAAACAATGGGCCTCAGGATGATGATTGCTGTGATGAGTGGATGTCGATGAAGGTAAACTAATATAGAAATAAAGATCCCTAAAGCAGATGCCTCCTCTGCACTGTGTGACATGTAAACACTGGGCCCAGACAGTCCCCTGAGGTAGACCTGAGTGTGATCTGCATCAGGCTGGATGAGGGAGGAGGAGCTGGCTCCCCTGCGGTGTGGGCCGGGCTGAGAGGATCGGGCTGGGTGTACCTAGCAGTGCGGCGGCCTGGCTGCGTCCTCCAAAGCTGCGGCTGAAGGAGCTGTGCCTACTTGCGTAGGAAGCTGGCCGGCTGGGCAGCCAGGGCAGGAGGAAAGCCGGGAGGTCACAGGGTCGTCGTTCCTCCAGCACGAAGGCCACCTCAAACCACTTCCTCTGGAACAGGGCGAAGTCCTCCAGGGCTGCAGTTGACCAGCCTCCCGCTGCCGTGGTGGAGAGCTGTGAGTTCAGGCCTGAGAAAAAGAACATGCTTTGTAATTGGCATATAATTACGTACAGACATAAACACCAACTGCTCTGCTCTGTGTTATTTTACCATCCTTCTCTCCTACTATCCTGTAGAAGTAGAAGCCGTAGATGAAGGTGCGCATGGCGTCTCCTGAAGCGTGGGCCACCAATCCTTCATCAAGCATTTTCTACACAAACAAACATACACACAACAGTGAACTATACACACCTGACCATCAAAAGCTCCCAAAATAAACAGATTTTTACACAAATCCTGAAAACAGACAAAGATAATAAGCAACAATATTATAATTGCTCATTTATATATTCAGGAAAATGATCTGACACTATGCCGCCCTCTCTTGTTCATTCACAAAGTCTTCTTCTTATCTGTACCTGCATGATATCAATGGCCATCCCCTGTGTGGCCACGCCCTCCACATTGTTGACCAGCCAATGGACAACCTCCGCACTGATAAAGCAGTTGAGAGGCAGCCCCTTCTGCTCTGGAAGCAACTGTACACCTGTGCTGTAGTACCAAAAGACAATATCAAAGAAATGTATCGGGAATTTAACAGAAAATACTGAAGCTAACATGGAAGGTTAAATGAAAACAGACACAGCACAAGACGCATCTTACGTGGGATGTTTGATGGCCTCCAGGATCTCTAAGAGAGTTGAAGAGGAGGACAGAGAGAGGGCTCCTGCTGCGGACTGCCCACTGTGAACACATCACTGATCAGTGCTGAACTATTCATCATTTATTCTCACTGAGGAGACACTGAGGCTGGTCTGAAGCTTCTGACTGTTTCACCTGGTGTCTGTGACGCTGACTGCTGCCTCTCCTGCAGGCTGTGCTGCTGCTGCTGCTGCTCCGGCTGAAACTCCAGGCTGGACTCCTTTATCTGCAGCCTCACTGCTTTCAGCAGGCAGCTACACAGAAGTGAGCTGTTTCAGTCAATACACAACAAGAACGCTTTCTTTTTCACATCTAGTGCAATCAGCCATGCAGAAGGTTTAGCTGCCAGAATTTGAGATTCTTGCGGCAATGCCAGTACAGTGGGGGTTTGTGTATATAAACAATTACTTTAAATACTCTAAATTGTTGTGTGATTTCTTGAGTTAAAGCCATGATCTCAGGTCACTTCGTTCCAATTCATCCTTCTGGTCTAAGTGGAAAATTTAAAAAGACAATTAGGCGTAGACAATTTTAAAAAAAAATGCGACATGCCTTAGATGTTGCCCCTGTGGAGGTATGATCCTTTATTTCTCAAAGGTGAAATAAAGAATCACAGTATGTGGGGGAAAAACCCTGCTCCACTACAGTGTTTGGTTGTTTAAGACAGTAAAAACAAATCATCACATTTTTATGTGATTTTTCCTCAGTCAGCACAGCAAACCTACATTTGATTGAATTATGAACTTCCAACTGTGTCTTGAACGCAGCATTAGCACAAAAAGAGGGTGTTTTTTTAGAAGAGCCCACTTCCTATTTATGGCATTGTACCTACGACTAGTCCTCTCTAATGAATGTAGCTAAAAATAACTTCTTACATCTGCTACTGGACAACAAAAGCTAAATTTTATAACATTTATTGGCTAGTACAGTCCTGATTATATATAGAAAATATAAAATGAAGAAGGATAAACATCCTTTCTTCTTTCTTCCAGGTGATTTTAAGGTGGTTTTGATGATGTCGCCCTGGCATTCTGCTAATTGATGCTGATTGGTCAGTTCAGATGAGGACTGACCTGACTGAACACTGTGACCACTGACAGGTGATGTACATCACACTGATTATCTGGTTACCATGACACCTGTCAGAGGGTGGGATGTATTAGGATGCAAGTAATCATTCTGTCCCTGAAGCTGGCGTTAGAAGCAGGAAAAACGTGCCGTCACTAAACAGTTATAAAAGAGTATTTTTCTACATTTGAGTGGATACAGTGGGTACAGAAAGTATTCAGACCCCCTTAAATTTTTCACACATAAGTTATATTGCAGCCATTTGTTGAAATCAGTTAAGTTCATTTTTTTCCTCATGAATGTACACACAGCACCTATATTGACAGAAAAACAGAATTATTGACATTTTTGCAGATGTATTAAAGGTAGGGTAGGAGATTTTGAAAACTCAGTGAGAGTCAGCCAGATTTTGAAAGTAAACACACGCCCCTTTCTCTCAGAGCTCACCCTGAAGCCACGCCTCCCAACCAGTCTGTGACTTCGGCCATCATGCACGTACCTCTCTGGTGCGCGCAGAGCAGGAAGAGAGTGACAACCAGCCAACTACATGTGCAGGTGCGCCTCGTAGGATTGGCTGATGTTTTTAGCGTTTTATAGCTTCCACAGATGATTCATATTCTTCGTTTTAAAGCGAAACTGCCGAACTAATCGGTTGCTATCGGATTGTAAAGAGAAGTTACACTAATTTAACAAAAAGTGTATCAGAATGAAATCTCCTACCCTACCTTTAAAACAGAAAAAGTGAAATATGACATGGTCCTAAGTATCAGAGCCTTTGCTGTGACTCATATATTGAACTCAGGTGCGTCCATTTCTTCTGATCATCCTTCACATGGTTCTACACCTTCATCTGAGTCCAGCTGTGTTTGATGATACTGATTGGACTTGATCAGGAAAGACACACACCTGTCTGTATAAGACCTTACAATGAGGATCATGAGGTCAGAGGAACTGACTGAAGAGCTCAGAGACACAATTGTGGCCAAGGTTACAGAAACATTCTGCTGCACTTAAGATTCCTAAGAGTACAGTGGCCAGACGTTTGGGAGGACCAGAAATCTTCCTAGAGCTGGGCTTTATGGCAGAGTGATATTTCACTTTTTCTTTTTTTTTTAAAAATCTGCAAAAATGTCAACAATTCTGTGTTTTTCTGTCAATATGTGGTGCTGTGTGAACATTAATGAGGAAAAAAATTACTCAAATGATTTTAGCAAATGGATGCAATATAACAGGTGGTCTGAATACTTTCTGTACCCACTGTACATATATTTTTAATCCCTTAAATCCCTGTTGAAAGCATGATGAAATTTGACAAAATTATTGTTTGTATACTCGATGGTTTTAGACTACATTATCATAGGATTCCACTCCTTCTGTCTTAAGATCGCCCCCTGTGGACAGATGGTCGAATAACAGAAATTTAAAACACTTGTGCAATGTGATTTATATAGTGGTGAGCCTGACTCAGTCTCAGTCATTATTGGCCAACAACTGATACAGTACATGTTCAACATGGTTGCTGATCTAAAAACTTAAGGTTCAGCCTCTCATCCGCATGTATAGATACCACAGGTAAGAAGTGAGAGTCCCTGTTTTACCAACCCAGTGCTACTGTCATGCAGGGAACAGGACGACAGTATGTTAGTATGAGTGACACTGACTACACACTCAGTATAAGTGACTGGATCCAAAGGGGCCCTGCAAGTCAAGAGTCATGTGAATCCCACACAGTGTGTTGCATAGCATGCTCATGCAGTGAAGCACAGTAAGACAAACACACACACCAAAACACACAGCTTCAGCTTACTGACCTGAGAGTGATAGATGTAGGAGGAGCGAGGGCTACGTATTAAATCCAAAATAAAGGCAGCGTCCTGTCAGCATACAGGAAGAACATAGCCCAGGATCAAACACCAAAGCCCCGCAGCAGGAACAGAACAGATTCAAAGATAGCAACAGATATCAAAGGGGAGAAACAAAAGCAGAGGCTCCACACCAAAGCACCAGCAATGAAGAACCATTTGTTCAAAAGATCTGGCTGCAGTTTGAAAAGTACACGCGTCAGCAAAGGCTGAATGGCTGAAGCAAATCAACTTATTCTGACACACGAACAGAAAAAACACTTACCTTACGTGGACTGTCTACGTATGAGGGAGCTGTGGCAACATTTGAAGGGTCACTGACAGCTGCTGAGGGTTTAGCCTGCTGCTGCTCCTCCAGTGTCCTGACAGGAAGCAGAAATAATGCAGTCAAGACTGAGATCCACAGGTCCATGTGGGGTGCAGTGCTAAGAGGAGACTCACTTCTGGTTCTGCTCCATCTCAAGTAGGGCTGATAAAGCTGATGTGCCTTTCTTTCCTTGAGGTGGCGCCACAGGCTCAGTGGGGTACGGAGGGAGCGGACTGGTAACCTGCAGTCCTTTCATTGGTGTGCCCTTCTGCTGCATGAGAGAGAGAGGAGACAGTGTCCGTTACTGTTCTTCCTGAAGAGACGCTGATGATACACAATAAGTGCTTCATGTACAAAAATGTGTAAACTAGTTCGAGCTCACCCTGATAATCCTGTCAGAGCGATGGCGGCGCCGAATGCGGTTGAGGCCTTCCAGGAAGCGAATGAAGCCATCCAGCAGGACCCAGTCCCCGCTGCTGCACATTCCAGCACCCGCTCCCTCCCCATACACGTCCCAGTGCCCCTCTCCGTCAGCCACCCGCCGAGCCCCTCCAGCTGGCAGCAGGAGGAAGCGGGTCCTCCAAAATTTCAGAGAGTCAATCAAGCTGGAAAGGAAGAACGTGGCAACAAGAATGAATGTCTTCTAGCATTATTTCAATTTACACACAGTAACAATCACATCTGAGTCTCTCTGTGATTGTGACTGCATGTGTACCTGAAGTCCTCAGAGCCAGCAGAGCAGATGTACTGGTCCAGGTAGTTCCACTTGTATTCTTCTAGTCTCTCGTGTCCAAACTCCACCCAGCAGGACACAAACTGGGCTTCAGAGTGTGGAGGACACAGGCTGTAGCTGTACTGAATCTGAGCAGACTCATACGGGTACCTGAAAAATAGACACACATGAGAAGGCAAATTATGTCAGTCTGATTATGTTTTCATAACTATTTCAGCTTTTAGCCAATTATTGCTGCTCTCCGCTTCTTTCAGCTATGTTAACTGACAATTATTTTTTGTATTGCCTGTAGTTTCAGTGTAAACTTCGGCAAACTGGAGGCTCTTATGGGTCTTATTTGACGCATATGTGTCTTTGGTAACTGCACGCTTTGTGTTTGTGTATATTGGATGCTGGGATGCACTCACTTTGGCAAGTAGCGAGTCACAGTGATTATCTTGTCTTTGAGGCAGACTTTGTGGAAGGTCCGGCCCATGCTGAGCCAGTAAACTGTCTCCTCCTCCTCTGCTCGACGCAGAGACACCAGCCCTGAAACCAGAAGGAGAAACAGGGCACATATATTTCACAAAGGTGCTGAGGTGAGCTGCTGCTTTAATAGCTATAAGAGACTGAATCTATGAAGTTCTTCATCTCTCCTGAGTCCCTGGGGCTGTAAGTGCAAGTATTTGACCAGGCAGAACACTTTTCAGATCAGTTGTCATTTTAATGCTCTAGTAGTCTTTTTAAATGAATTCTTTATCATCTGTAGCCTCAGGTATACCTTGACCTGCAGAGCTGTTGTTCTAAAATATCTAGCAAAAAGGGCTGTCCTGTACCTAACATGTAACCTTATGCTACTGTAACAATAAGAGAAACGCTATTACAAGCAGCAGCGCCCAAAACCTTCAATTGTCCCATACCTCAGGTCAGCCACATTATTTAAGAAGTTAAGAGCTTCACTGAATAAAAGGAATTAAGCAAACCTGTTTGTTTCATTAGCAGCAGGTTACATTTTGCCACTTTCAATGGCAAGATAAATCTTAGACTTTATGTTTTTACATACTACCAACACTCTAATGATGCGAATTGACTTGTTATTTGTCTGTCTTATTGTAAATGAAACGTATATTCCTTTACCTCTGGAGTAAAGAGGACTACTACCAAGAGGCGTGGCCACGGCGGGCTGTGGTTTCCTGTTATTAGGCTGGACGATGATCTGGTAGCCCTGCATCAACCTCTGACAAATAAATTCTTCAAACACCTGAGAGGCACTCATCACTGGAGCTTCATCTTCTCTCCTAAAGGAACAGACAAAAAAGTGAACAGCCAAAATGCAAAATACTGTAGCGTTTGATCTTGGTTGTGCTTTTTTTTCCTAATCTAGCCCACCTGTCCAGGTCACTATGTGGCAGCAGGTCATAGCAGCCTTCAGTGTAGTCGTTCTGCAGCGTCTGACGGTCAGGGAAGTAGTCAGTGGTGAGGGGGAGACAAGCCGGTGTGGTCAGAGACTTCCAGTCTACTCCAACTGTGCAACAGAAGCTGGGCACTGTCGGGGGTGCAGACAGCAGCAGGGCTTCACACGCACGCAAACACAAAACAAAAAAATCCCCACGGCAAAGACAAACGCATGTACCCAGAGTGGAGAGATACATGTGTGTTGGGGTGGGGAGAGATGAAAGGAAGGGAGGAGATGAAGATGGAAAAGAAAGAGTGAAGAAGAAAAGAGGGGAAGAAAAAAAAAAACAAGAGAAGTGTTACTTTGACTGGACTGGTCACCCTTGCTGGTGATTCCTGAGGAGCCTGTAGCTGTGAAGCAGTGATCAGACATGCAGATTGTGCCCCTGTGACAGTCACTCTGTGATTGGCAGTGCTCACAAGAAAGTGAAATGTGTGTCCTTGAGTTCAGCAAAGGTGTGAGCTGAGTGGATTTAAGCAGAGAAATTACATCATGCCAACATATGCACCGATTAACATCTCAGTCTGAAATTACGTGTGAAAGATCAGTTTGATAGAAGCACAGATTTTCAGAGATATTGTGGAATGCCATGCAGACGTGAGACATACAGAGAAGCCTCGCAAACAGGTTGTGATGCAGGAAACTTTTTGTGAGGAGAGGATTTTACACCTACACATAGAGCTTTTATAAGAATAACAGGAAAAAGCTCAGATAAAGACAGAGCAAAGTTTGACAGAGAAAGTGAGGGTACAGAGGGACGAGGAGAGGGTAACCCCAAACCACATGACCTGAAAGCGCTGTTTTATCTGTGACCCCTGGATACAGACGACCACTGGAATCCCTTCTCTGCCAAAGCTGAATAAGCCCTCACAGGTGAAAACAAACACCTCTGAAGGTTTATTGCCATCATTAGTTTTGAGCCTGGAGTATAACTATGACAATTTGTGAGACTTAAAGTGTTTTGGTTTCTAAAAGGGTAAGACGGACTCACTTGGATCGGTGCCGCTGGGGGAAAAGTCTTGAAAGGAGGAGCCAGTTTTGGTGAGAGTTCCTGTAAAAAGTGCACAATTACAAGAGAAAGAGCAGAACATAGCAGTTACAACTTGATGGTTATATGATTATTTTCACTGTAGCGAGACCTGCTAGTTATTTTCTAAATAAATACCAGATTTCCAGGGAGCCCATAAATTTATTACTACCACTGTTGTTGCTGCCCGGACTTCCTGTGAACTCCTCCATCCCTCCACCAACGTAAAGACCGTTCTCTCCTGCCTGCCTGGAGGTTGTGCGTCTTCAATGAAGACAAAAACAAGAAGCATTCATCTTGCTGTCTTGCTGTGCTCCAGTGTGACACGGCGTATGAAGGAAGCATTTGCTCTAACCTTCCAGTGGCCTCGTGATAGGCCAGCTCCAGCAGCTCCGCAGAGGTGTGAGCCGGATCTCTCTGCTGGCTGCCCTGCAGTTCTGCCATGTTCTGTCTGGTCTGATGATGGATCTGGATTGGCTCCCCAGAAGGACCTGAAGAACGACAACACACAGAATGCTCATTGAAAATACCACCTAATTCCTACCATAAAAGCTTTTCCCATTTTCATACAAAAACAAACACAATCATAATGATAAGTTACCAATAGTGAAAACATGGAAACTCCACAAGCTATAGATATTTAACTGTTTGCATTTCCAGACTCCGGTTTTCAATTAATTCTGCGCAAGAAAAAAGTGTAAAAAGACAGAGTGGCTTAAATCTTGCTGAATTTTTGTCACATGACTAATGGTTGCAAGTCAGTCGGGGCATCCAAGAGGTTTTTTCAGAGTCTTATAAGAGCAAACTGTTTAGTTTTAGCTGATTTGACATGTAGAAATTGTGATTCTGGCTACACCTAAACCAGCTCAGAGTGTTGGGTTTAACAACACTCACCGACAGGGAAGGTGTGCATCCAGCGGCGGCGGTTGGAGGTGAGCTTCATAGGCATCCTTGATGGGGTGAAGGGGTTTATGAGTGCTCTCTGAGGGGTGTAACCTCCTGGTCGGATAATCAGTGTAGACTCCGCACTTCCCACTGTGAACCTGCCAGGGGCACTGGAGTCCCGCTGAGAGTCGATCATCTTTTCTAACAACTCTGATCAACACAAAAACAAGAGGAGTGTTGAAAGAGAAGACGCCACGTGCCATGGAGGCTCTGTCCTTCGCGTCACGCAGCACTTACCTCTGGTGCTGGTGTATCCCAAAGAACTGCTGACTTCATACTGAGCAGGAGGCATCCGGGGGATCAGCAGCATGTTGGACACGGGACCCAGACTGTCATCGGAGGCCAGGCTCCGCTGTTCATCTGGTCCTCCTGTGCGAACTGGTGGAGACGCCCCAATACCTGCGCTGACGTCCACTGAGCCCCAGCTCTTCCTCCCAGTCGTCTCTTTGTCTCGACCCATTCTGAATCACACGCAGAATAGGACATGTAGAAGATTCATCTTCTCTTTGGTTTCGTTCCGTGCATGCTGTGAAATACCTGAAGTTAGTGCTCCTCTGAATTCGAGAAGGTCCCGGAAGTCTGAAAACCTGGGCATCATAGGCGTCATAGTCCACCTGGATAGGAAGGCTGTTGTCTGAATCCTTTGGTACACAAAGAGCTGGAAGAGGTCATGGGGGTCACTACCTATTTTATGCTTAAAAGTAATATAAACAGTTAAAGACTTGGCCAAAACTTACTGTGTTCTTTGCTGCTTCTGAATTTTTCTGCATGAAGCTATAAATAAAGGACACTTTAATGAGTTGTTAACATAGGTAATATTTAGTAAAGCTCTAACATGCATGTGATGTGACCGTACCTTACGGCCAGCCAGTTTGATTCGAGGGGTGAAGGAGCTACAAGAATTCTGACTTTTGGAGGTGTAGAAGCTGTGAGCGTGGAAGAAAATGCGATATATAGTTTAACCGCTGCCACCATTACATCTACAGCTGTGACATTGGATGATCTATAATGATCTATTTCTCTTGCCTGTGGTTGATCCAGTGAGGCAGGTTATAGTCATCTCCTACACGAGAGTCTCCAGGTGTCGTCCTGTTGTGCAGCTGAAAGAGGACATGACATACACCATTAGAAACTACATGAGGCCTGGTGCACATACAGAAAGTCATATACTCTAGATGTGTCACCTTGAATAACGGCACTGCGTGCAACGGCTGCTCCCCCATGCACACCAAGTCCACACCAATACCTAGAAGGGAACAGGTACGTCATGAATGTCCCATAATCTCTGTTAACAACAAGGCTGTCTTCATACCTACCGTTATCAATCATGCGCTGTTTGGTGAGAATCATGAGCAGACGGTCGACTTCAAACACTCCAACGCCAGGTGTGATGACCACGGACATCTGGCCAGTGCGGTCGAAGTTACGATTGATGTAGTGCTTGTCAAACACTGGGAGAAATGGTGACTATTAGATTAGGATTAGATTAACATTCTTTTATAGAAGGACACTGTAACTGATCTTTGACCCCTCTTTATCATCATCCAATTCTTTTTGCTCATATACTGTACAAAGCACTGTTTTGTTCCTTGCTAATCTAATTGTGTTGTCCTTAGTTTTAATTTTGATTTCTAATCCTGTTACTTGAGGAGTTTCCTCAAAGTGAATTAAAAACACTTCTTTGCCTTATAATTTGTCATGACATTAGGTCCTGAGGTCAAATAACCCAGACATATAGAAGGCGTTCTAATAATATAAACGAAAGTTCAGAAACAAGACAGCTCATTTAGCAGGCACTTCCTGTATTTCTGTCACATGCACTTTTTACTGTCCAGAGTCTGAATGTGATCTCAGAATCTGAGCAGTTCTGTCACCTAATCATCACCAAATTAAATAAAACACTTCACCCGGACTACAAACCTCCCAAGGACAAACACAGATTAGTGTGAAAAGATTAGTGGATTCCACTGGATGTCTGCTCAATGTTCTAATACAAGCAGTTACTGTTATGAAAATGTAAATCAACAACACTCATGAGTACATTTCCTCTCCTTTACACTACTTACCATTGAAAGAGAGGTTAATAGCCTCCAGGTAATTTCCCTGAGCAGCAGTGGAGTTGTAACCCACAGGAAAACCATCTGGTGTGACAGAAAGTAACCACAAGATTTTAGCTAGAAGCTAAAAAAATGGTCTGTCAGTCAGAAAAGTGCCTTCCTCTTTTACTACCTGCTTCTTTTAGTCGCACGAGCACGGGATACTGGATGAACAGCTTCTTAATAGTGACTAGCAGTGACGTCCACTCGTCCCGTCTCTCATTCTGAGCCACCACTCTGATTGCAAGAGTCACAAGCTGTAAAATCTGTGATTTTACTGAACGCTGATCATGTCGATGTGCTTACCTGTAGAAGTCTTCGTAAAATCTGCCCTCATGATCCTGTCTGATGGACGATCTCAGAATCTCTGGGAATTCCTCTGAGGAAAAAAGATTCTGTTCTCTCAGTGCTGTTGATTACTATCTTCTTCTTCTTCCTAATGCACCGATGATATGGACTTACCTAAGGTCTTAGCACTGTAGAATGTACGTGAGAAAAGCACCACTGTCACCTCATGACTGCAGTTCTTCTCCTGTATGAACAGCAAACATTGCTTATATATCATTTTCAAAAATAGCTCCAACAAAGACGTATAAAAGAAGCAAAACAAACCTTCCACTTAGTAAAAAGGTCAGACAGGAAACCATTCACAGCCTTCTCAAAGTAGAGATCACCTGAGAGCACAGCATTCAAATGAAACATTCATTTCCACAGAGGCTTTACATCAAGAACCAGCTGAGCATCCACTGACCATAGATGTCAAAGTCCCACATCTCACAGCTCATCTGGATGAATATGTACACCATAGCAGATGTGGACCTGAACACCACCTATAATACAAGATCGCATGATATTTTAGAGAAATGATTATTTCAATGTAAATAAATGCTACTGCAAGCATAAGCAGGCATCAGAGCATCTCCAACGGCGTCTTAAGCTTTTATAACTGGAAAGAGCTTTTCTCTCTTTACATTATGTTGACTGACATCTGTCTGTGCAATGAAATGATCACAGCTTAGGATCTGGAAACATGTGAGGCACCATTTAACTCAGTTATTGGTTAAAAAACACAATCAAGAGATGAATAATCCCACTTTTTCATCTGCATTATGTTCTTTAATATGTGTCAGTATGGATCAGTTCTGACTACGACTATGTCCTCAGACACAAGACATAGCAGAGCGGGTATCTACAGACATGCCATCATGAGCTTTGTCCAAGGAGATGTTCTGCTGGCCAGGAGTCAAATGTGGGAATAGTACATCAAGGGCATTTTAAATTATGTTCACATTTCTGTGTAAAATGTTTTTAAAGGTGGATGGAGAAATTAGGCAGTTATTGTTTTTTATGTGTCTAACCAAGTCATAATAAGAAGAATGAAGTGTCAGTGGCTATCTTACTGGTAAAGAAAGCCTTCCACCACTTACCCTGGTAGCTTCACTGATGTACCCACAGGTCACTTTCTCCCCCTTTACCCACAGCTCACTGGCCTGAGCTCTGTAGAAGAGAAGTGCGGAGTGTCACTTCACTAATCGTAACTGTACAAGAAGGCTGGCTTCCATGCATAACTGGCCCCTTTGCTGTTAACCTTTACACATACTGCCTGTTGGCTTATAATAATATCATACCTGATTCCTGCAAATTCCACCTTCTGGGTCACATAAGCACACGTGCTGACCTGAAATAAAAAACACTTGCGTTATGTGCTCTGATCACATCGTTCTGATTACACTGAGGCCTAAACATCACAGCTCACCAGGCTCTTCTTCAGCCTCCACATGTCTCCTCTGCCGATGTACTGGTCCTTGAATGTCAGTTCCACCAGGTCCAGCGTCACCTCCTGTAAGGAAGAAAAAAATACAGAGATTCTGTTCCAGTGACAGGAGGAGCTGGAGCATCGTGCTCTAATCATGGACATACCTTTGGGTCAACAATGTTAACAATAACATCCTGGTAAGCACGAAGCTTGAAGGCTTGTGCCACAGTCTGGTCCACACTGATCGTCTCTGTGTAAGAACAAGATATCATCATATGCATAAATAAAGTGAAACCAACAACCATAAAGTATCTGCTCTTCTATCGCAGAGCTGAGAAACATCAGAAGGTGTTGTGTGTTGCATTGCTGCTTTTATTGTTGAATAAATTCAGTGATTTCTGGGGCTGCAACTAAAATTCTTCTATTCATTTAATTTATAGTTAAAAACATGGAAAACATTTTCCATTCCTAAAGTGTAAACTAAATTTGCACAAAAAAAGGCAAAGCTAAATTTTTAAGAATTGTTTTATCAACAATTGTGTCAAAAAAGTGACCAATTGCTTTGGCTCGGAATTTACAGTATACATCAGTATCTCGGTCTCTATTAGAGTAACATAGCCAGGACTTCACTTAACTGGAACATGTCAAGGTTACTGATGCCTACATAAACAGAGATTAATTCTGCCTGTCTTACTCAGCCTGCTTCAGGCCAGGATAACAGTTATGCTTAATCAGTCCTAGTACCAGGTTCTCTGGTCTGCTTATGTCTGCCAATTTAGTGTAAACTATGTAAAATTAGGCATTATCATAGGTTAAACATAACTTTTAATTTCTAAAATCAGTAAAAACAGAACTAAACTATATAACACACAGACCTCACATTTAACCAATTTATAAGAGCACAAATATACCAGGTTCCTATTACACAATATAATATATTAGATTTCAGTGATCTTGTATTTAATTTTCTTGCCAGCTCTTGTTTGTTCTGTGAGTATACTAATGATTGTGAAGTGCATAAAAACAAGTCACAGAAACAAAACCTCAGATTACCATAACCTGTTACATCATTTCCTTTTATTACTAACTCAATATGATTAAATGTTAAGGTAATTTTTTTTAATTCTCAAAAGTAGGTCTTATAATGAGTTTCGGTGAGGAGCAGTGTTAATTATTTGGCTTTGTTCTGCCTTCCATTGGTCGAATACAGTGGCCATCTTTCCTCATAGGCAATGGTAGGTTATATCAAGTTTGTAAGATAGGCAGCACTGCATAAATCTCATGGGTCTGTTGAACAGAAAACTATGACTAACTAGTTAACAGAATAACTTACACACCTCTTTAACCTGGCCTGGTCTAAGTGATACTGACTAAACCAGGATGCACTCGAGGTCAAACCTTACTCTTTTTAATTATCCTGGAGTTCCCTGTATAATAGTCCTCTGTTGTGTAATGTTGCAGCAACCTGCCTGAAATCCCTGTGCTCACTAACCTAAATTCCTGCCATACATGCTGCAGCACTAGATCATTTACCTTTCTGCAGGTCCTCCTTTAGACTCTTTACCTGCAGCAGGAGAGGACTGGGGATTTAAAAAAGAGAGATTGTCATATTATGGGATGAGCAGCAACAGGGGACTCATCTGTTAAATAATATAAATAAAACCCTGTGCAGACTCACCTGTATTCATCCGTTGGATGTGCAATCTCAATAATATCCCGAAGACTAACTTGAGGGAAAACTTTTGGGTTGACAACCAACTCATCATCTGTTAAAACGAAAAGATAACAAAAATACAATATATTAGAAATGTATTCTTCACAAGAGCATCAGAAAATGAGAACAAGTGCTGCTGACTCGGAAGTTATCCTACCGCTTCCGCCAAATCCTTTCTTGTGTAGAACAAGTTTGTATGACTTATTCGTCTTCATGATGGACCAGCTGGGGAATAAAACCATTACTTCGAATCTGACCTCTCAAAGCTGAAAGCGCATGAGCTCAATTACCACGTTTTAAGTTGCGACATCTTTAGTTTATTTACGGTTATCTAATCACAAAATCACAGGTGCAAACTTTTTTGGACACACTGATAAAGTACATTATTTAAGAAGCAGCAAGTAATTAACGTAAACGTCTCTTTACTCACAGAATTAAACTGTGTGTGAGGAATATTAAGAAGTTATACTGACACACAATTTCTATATTAGTACCTTTACAACCTCTCCAACTCCGAGTAGCCCAAACTACGCTGGGATGTTGTTTTTTGCTAGCCTAGCATGTGGCTAATTGTGGACAGGTTCCAGGCTACAGCTAGGTCGCCAACAACGCTGGCTGACAGTAACCCCGTGCGATACATGAACTACTTGCACTGGAACTATGTCCATGTGATTAAAATGCGTCGGAACCACTGGTTCCGAGCGACATATACGACTGTTTGCTAGCTAACTGTTACACATTAGCTGTACTTCCTCCAACACAGGGAAACGTCTGACGTGATTGGTCCGCTGCCGCTCAGAGAGTACCCTAACAAAAACAGGAGGGCTCACTCCGCGTATTTTCTTTCCTCTCCATTTCTCTTGGAAGATTAAAACTCATAGTTCAGCAAATGTACCTATACACTCATAAGTTATATGTTAATAGTTCCCTGAAACAAGCACTCCATGGAAATCATGTTCTGATAATACCAGGCATTGTTTTATTACTATATGCGGTAAATATGCGGTATGTCAACATTATCTGCAGCTGAATTGGTTAAAAATTATTTATTTTATATGTTATAGTTCATAAACTTCTTTGACAGTAAATTACCATTAACATTTGGTTTCCTTCTGAACACAACAATACTGTGAGAAGAGACAAACACTATGACAGTCACTATTAAAAAACATAATTTAAGAAATAAGAATTTCAGATCAGAGAAGAAGAATTTCATATTACCCTAATTCGAAAGACTAGTTGAAGTCTTTTAAATGATAAGATATACTTGTTCAATACAACAACACGTACATAATGAGACACAATAATCATAGGATTTCTACTAGCAATACAAAGTCATTCAATCCAATAAAAACTAGTCAAACCATTTGCAAATATCAGAAATCATGGCAGTGTTAAGGCACATTTTCACTCCAGTGAAACACAGTCACTTTTTCCTTCTACAGCCGCAGCAGCGCCTTCGTGTGGTTCTGCTTCTTTTTATCAGCAGCAGTTTTTCTTCATGTTTTGGTTCGCAGCCTCCTCCAGGTTGGCACAATCCGATCCTGACAAAGCAAGCAGTATATGTAAGTATACTTTTACACACTCAAAACTTTCCTTTGTATGGTTTTGAGTCGTTTACTTACTGATGCTGTCTCCATATCCAATTCTAGCAGGGACTCCATTCTCCATGTCCCTCAGCATGCACTTCTCAAAGGCCAACGCTGCGACCCTGAAGAAAAACCCCTGCACATTTTCCCCTGGAGACACAAAAAACAGGCAGATTCTAACAGTGGCTCCTCTTGGATATGTTGTCTAAGTTGGCAATAACATGCGGGTTCGTAGGTTTACCTGTTTTAGCTGAAACAGCCCAAAACTCTGCATGCATTTCTGTTGCAATCCTGATGGCGTCTCTTTCTGTCCGCTGTCTTTCTTCGCAGGGCTTAAGAACAAGACAGTTGGAAGAAAAGTGTGGAATGCATATGTCCATGAAAAATATGAACTGTACTCACCAACAAATCAGTCTTAGTGCCAACCAGGAAGATGAAACAGGAGCCAGGCTCATTTTCCCTCATTGCCTCATCCAGCCATTGCCTGGGAGAGCAACACCATCTTTCAGTGTAACACACACACACTTGTTGTAGCCTCCAGGCTTCTGTCTGTCCTGTCTGCTTCCCTGGCTTTCTACTGGGAGTTACCCTCAGCACTCTACCTGCAATAACCCCACCCCCATCCCATCCCTAACCCACCCCTACAAAAAGAAAACACAAACACCTTAAATAATATGTATAAATAATAATGACTACAAAAATATATACATTGATACCCCAGTATCCTATAGTGCAATCAATATCTACACACAGATGTAGATAATGATTCATTTATCATAAATGAACACTGATGAAAGTGTTGGTAACCATGTAATAATCAGACCTACCGTGTATGATCTAAAGACTTAATGTCAGCCATGTCAAAAACGGTGACAACGACTGAAAAAGATGAAGAAGAAATATTCTGCATTATGACTTTATACAGTATAAAAAGCCTCAGATGTTCAGCGGTGAGTTGGGTAAGGTCTTACTCTGAGCGCCTCTATAGTATGCTGAAGCTATGCACTTGAATTTTTCCTGTCCAGCAGTATCCCAGCTGCAATAAGTTAAGTTAATAAGTTAATAAGTGACAGTGGATTCTACAGCTACATGCACAGACATGTGGGATTGTTGCTGTTACTCACATCTGAAGAGAGAACGGTACTCCGGATATTTCAAACCTCTCAATCTCAAAGTCCACTCCTATGGTGGCTTTGTAATCTCTTTCAAATACATCTTTACAGAATCTGAGAAGCAAAAGGTTTTGTCTGGTTAATGCATCAGTCAGCTCCTTTGTGTTTTACATAAAATGCTTTCTTTATGCAGCTCTGTCATGATTGTGAACCACGTGCTGTGTATCATACGGGCTAAGAGAAAGCATCTAAGAGGGGAAAAAGATGCTGATAATGTGATATTTAGGCTTAATCAAGTACCTGTTAATGAGACAGGTCTTCCCCACATTGAGGTCTCCAACAACCACCACTTTGGACATCTTCTGTCGGTCCCACCTTCAAAGAAAACAATCAATTGTGTTGCTGTTACTGACTAAAGTGGGAATCAAAAAGTAGCCTGTGGCATACAGTGACGTTAAGGATGACACAAAAGCAGCAGACTCACGGCTGATGTCTGGCAGCTCTGTCTTTACAAGCTTCTTTCGCCTGAGAGTCCCAGTCTTTCTTCATCTGCAGAGAGGCCTCAGGCGTGTAGCACTGTAAACAACAGGACACTGGTCTGAATCTAAATCTTACATTATACATGGTATACATGTTAATCTTTCACTAAGCACCACTGTAGTGCCATCATTACAGTTATTTGGGAAGTGTGACAGCTAGCAATAGAGTTGCTAATGTTCCCTGTCAGTGCACCATACATGTATATAGCATATAGCATTGTCATGATTTGATGCATTACATAAAGTCATGCAAAGTTTACACTGTAATGAGGTTACACTGTTACTGAGCTGGTAAACTGTGATACTACGGCTTTTCCTTGTGGGTAAACAGCCCATAATTACCATGAGTGCTGTGATCTGACTCTGATTTAACTATCTGAGAAAGTTAGGTAGAAGTCACACGTTTCCCATAAACACAACCTCCACCAGACTGCAAACTGCTGCTCCTCCTGTTTTTGGACTTCAGCGATCTCTCAGTAAAACACTGAGATTTTCCTGGACCTGCGTCTAAGAGCTGGAGCACACAACATTGTCACAATATTATGTAAAGTGATGAGTGATGTAAACAAAATGTTTGTACCTTTGGGAATTCCCAGATCACTCTGTCTCTGCTGATGGGCGGTGGGAACGACATCATCCCATTCCTGTTATCCTGCATGGTGACCTGCAGGGGGGGGGGGGGGGGCAGCATGTAGATCAGAGCATGCTCTGTGTGTCATTGGGTCAGATTCATAGAGGTGCTTGTGTTTATCAGTATCATCGTCCAGGCTGTTCATCGCTCTGCTAGCTGTGACATGATTTTGATGCTGACTCGGTTGAAGCGCTGTAAAATTACAACCACAAAACCGGAAGAGACGGTTTGCCTCAAAAATAAGAGCACAATAACAAAGATTGATTTAACCCGTGTACGTTCTCCTAATATCGGTAGGGTCGTTATCACTATTTATGACGCATTTTGTTGCCCCCCTCTCCCGCTCCCGCCCTCAAAGCTAACCCAGCTAACGGCGACATCTAGTGACGCGCTCTTATCTTGAAGGTCACTACCGGAAGTCGCATCACACTGCAGCGACACCAACAGGCAACTAACCAACCCCACTGCATCTTATTTGACACCCTTTTCTATTCCTAGTCTGCTGTGTCTGTAACGCTGCGCTGCGACTCACGCTAACACTGTAAATGACGTCATGTAAAATGACGTGTACTCACCGCGGGTGAATTGTCGTCGGTTAATTTAGTTGATTTGTCCGGATGGGTCCCTGGCTGCAGTTGCAAGCCGTCGCGCTGTGTGGAGAGAAGCTCGTTTCCAAGACAACCATCCTGTTGCGCTTTTGTCACGTGACAACTGGACGTGCACGTGGTTTAGTAAAGGGGCCCGGTTGCAGGGTCCCATAAAAACAAACAAAACTAGTTTAGTTCATTTTCACCGACTCAGCAAAAACATGAATAAAACGTTTTATTCTTAAAACAAGGGATGAATATTTATTTCTGTAAATGTGTCAACTTGGCATGCAAGTGATTGATTTTATTTACCTTACTAATGAATAGGGTATAACAAGTGCACAAGAAGAAAAACAATGCATTTGCCACAGTCAACGATCGTTATGTAGACGAGTGATAAAAGGTGGATTATTTATTTTTTTACCCCAGTTCAAATTAACATTTTACAAACTAAATGAAAACAACCAAATTACACAGCTCGTGTAAAACCACCTTTCTCCTTTTACATGTCTGAACTGCAGTCCTTTTATTTTACGACATAAAACTACCAATGTAAAATAAAAAAAAGACTTAAATCCACCATAAACGGATAGATTAAGAAATTTATGCCAGTGTTGTACAGAGCACACAGCGCCTCCCTGTGGTTTATATTGAGTATTGCTCCTCAAAGGTGAACTAGATCCTGCAGCAGGAGTTCGGTTGGAGGCCCGGCTGTGTAATGATGAGCAGGCAACAGATCTGTTGAGCTCACACTGTGTCATTTTAAACCTGCAGTCTTCAACAGAATAACCTTTAACTTATCAACCAGCGTTACCATAGCAACACCCACTGCCAAAATACTATACTACTGTGTTATAATGACTTTATTTACTGTTTATCTATTATAATATGCCAACAAATGATAACAAAACCAAAGCAGGAATTTCTTAGAAATATTTAGCCATTACTTTTTTCTGATCTGTGTGTTCAGCCGCAGTGACAAAATGGAAGCCTACAAAATAACAGAAGACAGATTTAATAATTTCATCCAGCTTTCTGGCAAACATTGAACAATAAATACTATTTCGTTTACTTAAACATCGATTATAATGCTGTATAAATGCTGAATAAAAATGAGCAACAGCGCCGCACTTAAACGCACCTCAGGTCACGTGCTGAAGAAGGTGCTGCTGGGAGCTGCGCACTGGAGTTAGCTTGAGCGTGTAGCGGAAGGTCAGCATGTCAAACACGGATAAACTCCCCCGAAGGTCTCCGTAGCCGGCGTACTTTAAGGTAAGCTGCTCTTAGAATTCTTTTTGCAAGTTTGTTTTGAGACGTCAGCAGAATTTGGAAAGAACTGGCAAAATCCTACTTTACTTTATGGAAGCTAGCTAGCGACAATGACCTTGTCATGCGAGGAAGCCTAGCCACCTTCGGCTAACATGATAGCCTTACAGACGATGTTTTTATCACAGTCGTTGGAATAATGATTAGGAAGCTTTACTAAGTAGTTAATTATATAGCTGTACTAATTTAAACAAACAAACAAACCCAGTACCACAATATCCTTAAGCACATTGAGTAATTTGTATCTGCTCATGGCATTGAAGAAGAGGTTAATGTCATTTACTTTTCTCAAACAGTGGTTGAACAAGCATGGTTTCCAGTTTGTTATGATTTCTAGTTTGTTTTGTGGGTTTCGACATGCTTGGCGTTGAAGTCTTCTGTGATTGGCCCATGTTGTCACGTTCATTACGTTTCGCTTAAGAGCAGCATGGACTGTGAAGAAAGGACACGCTGTAGTCAAAGATAAAAAAAAATACCGTTTTATCAGTATGTCCTCTAATATTTGGTATTATATTTTGTTCAGCTGTGACCAACGACTTATTTTAGCGTTACAATTTAAGTCGGAACGTCGATTACGTTTTAGGTTATGCCTCGCGATAGCCTCAGTGGTCAGGGGTACTGTGACGCTGCGAAAGACCTGAGCCCTCATATTAATGAGATTCTGCTCACAGCGGTGGTAATTCTACTAATGCAAGTAGAAGTATGTGTTGTTCTGCTGTCCTATAGTCATCATTAAAACAACAACACATGTGAAGTCATGTGTTTATGTAGTTTTGAGGCAAAAACTGTGTAACAAAAAAAAAGAAAAGCGTTGCGTTGGCCGGGAATCGAACCCGGGTCAACTGCTTGGAAGGCAGCTATGCTAACCACTATACCACCAACGCATGAGTGTGAGGTGTGCAGAATATGGGAAAAATTGCTGTGTCTGTTTAAGTGCACCAAATTGAATATTTTAGCGCTTAAAGTAGCATATTTTTGAGATCATATTAACGCTCATGTCTTGTGCTTGCTGATAGACATCCCTGACTAACAGATGACTGACCAGCTGAGGTTTGTTTTGAGTCATGTTGGCTATTGTGTTCAAGGTTTCCGTAGTGTAGTGGTTATCACGTTCGCCTAACACGCGAAAGGTCCCCGGTTCGAAACCGGGCGGAAACAGTTTTCTTTTTGACATACCGTGTTAAGATAAGATACAAACCATGGTTATAAGTTAGAATGCAAATGTAAATTTTGAAAATTTCAAAAAGTATCAACAGATGTAGCAAAGTTACTTACAACCATTTACCTTGAATGCAGTAAATGCCTCAGGCGTTTTTGTACAGCTATTTACAAGTATTTACAACACACTCAGGTGTCACAATAAAATCCACCACAAATTATTTGTGCCACTTCAAAAAACAGTTCCTGTCCACCACAACACAGAGGGGCACATAACAGGCCTGACACTTGCAGTGTGTGTCACTCCTCCTGTTGTCCACCTGGAGGCACCGTTTGCATTTTAGCCTTCCTTCTTGGTGACCTTTTGGCCAGGATCTGTTGCAGTGAGAACGGCCTGGGATGTGGCCACTAACGCTGTGATCAATACTGGGATTAATTTTATTTTATTGCCACCTTTTGGACAGACACTCTCCTCTGTGCACAGTTTTTCTCCTTCCAGAAGCTGTTTGCCAGCTGCTCATCTAAACTGTCCATCGTCATTGTACTTCCTCCTTCTGTCTGTGTGTTCTGCACCTGAAGAAGCTCTTGTGCTTCACCACATTCATCACGCCCACTAAATTCCGACCAATCATACAATCGTTCTTGCACACTACTGTGGAGTCTACTGTGGGGCCATGTGTCTCCGAGACCGCCGAGAGTGAGAAGAAAGTCCTTTGTTCATGTTTGTGTGCTCCCAGCTTAAAACACACCTAAAGACGCGTAAACTTAAGGCTGTTCCATACTCCGCGAGACAAAGAGTGGAGAACGCACTCCACGGGTGGTAAGAGATACAAAAAAAAGGTCTTTTCCGCACTGAGGTACCATACTCCGCGAGACGCGTGTGTGCTGAACACCTCATACGGCCCGCCCACTAAACTAGGAAAGACTTTACTGAGTTGTTTAACACACCACAAGGACTTGTGCCATGGCAAGAGGGCATTATACAGAGAGGGTGCCTGCAACAGCGTGAGATGTCCGGCGATGAGTTGTGAAAATGCGACATTAAATGTAACAATAGCAAAGATTCAGTGTTTGTGCCTTTATGACCACATTTGCACATCTACTGTGTTCCAATGTGCCTGCGATACTTCAAACTGTCCGGTGATGAGCTGTGAAGATGCGACATTAAAAGTAACAATAGCAAAGATATACAGACATTGTTAACGAGCCTGTTATGCCCGGGTATGTAGGAGTATATAGAATGGTAACAGTCACCATCTGGTATGTGTGAATGGCTGTCTGAAAATTCCGACCAATCACAGCATGGTTGCCGCACAGCCTTGAAAGACAAAGTTCGGCCCGGACCCTGTGCACAAAAGTGCGGATCAGCGGGCGGTCAGAGACAAAAAATGACGTCATTTTGTGGGCGTAACGTCTGCACGGGGGAAAAATGTCTTTGTCTCGCGGAGTATGGATCCAGCTTAAGGGTTTACTACTGTAGGTAAAATAGGTGTTTAACGACCTGTCCGCCAAATCCACAAGAATGCAGGAAATGGCATCTAGGAAGTAAAAAATTTTCAGAGGGACAGATTGTACATGCAAAAACAAATATGTGCAATTTTTGCATTGTGGCAATGATGTTACAAGATAAATGTTCAGTCAGTGTTCAGCAGCCTGATGGCCTGTGGATAGAAACTGTTTTTTAGTCTTGTTGTCCTTGCTTTCACACTCCTGAAGCGTCTGCCTGACGGCAGGAGTGTGAACAGTGAGTGCTGTGGGTGAGTGTGGTCTTTGATGATCTTGTGGGCCCTCTTTGTGACCCGGGCATTGTAGATGTCCTGTCCTGATGTCCAGCAGCTCCGTTTTTCCTTAGATATGATTCCCATTAAAGTTTGATCATTTGTTCAAAATGACATTGAACTTAAGGAGTTACTTAAGTCTCAATACTGTATTTATTGTTTAACCTTAGGAGGCACACTTCAGTCTGTTTAAATGACTGTTGAATAATACTCTACAGAACTACATTAGTCTTTTTAACCCATTTGAAATAAAACTTTATTTTGTTCTGTAATTGTTATTTAAATTTTCATGTTTATTGAAAACTAATACTGAGTGCACATTGTCAGAGTTTACTTTTAGATCTACTGATAGTTTTTGAGAAGTGACAGAGCAGGCTACCTGAAGTCATTTACACAGAAACATGCAAATTAGTGTCAATGTAAAAACATATTGTGATAAAATCGTGATCGTGATTTTATCATTAAAGAATCGTGATATTTGAATTTTTTGCCATATCGCCCACCCCTACTTCCTGAGAAAGAAGAGTCTCTGATGATCTGCCGCGTGTTGTGAGCCCAGGTGAGATCCTCACTGATGTGGGTACTGAGGAGTTTGAAGGTTTTCACCCTCTCTACCTGGGCCTTGTTGATGAAGAGTGGGGCGTGCTGGCCTCTCCTCTTCCTTGGGTCAATAATCATCTTGTGATTATTGAGCATTTAAGGAGAGATTATTTTCCTGGCCAGGTAAGTAAACTTCTCTCTCTTACAAAGGGCATCATTGCAGTGAATAGCAGTCTCATATTGGCTCCAAAATTCCTGCCATAAACTTACATCTCCGTTAAACTTCTCAATAATAAGCTTTGGCAGTCTCACTGTCTGGTTGCTCTGCTGAGAGCCGGCAGACTGTGCGCTGACGTCACTTAGCCGGTACGGCTGGAGGTTGCCAATACTCACAACGTCCGCCAGCGAAGTGTGTTCTTCCATCACACGATCAAGTTCGCACAAACTGTCCTCCTTTGCCGCTAATACAGCGAGCATCTCTCTCACACGGCCAACATCCGGATCTTCCTTTAGTAATTCACTATCCATATTATTCAACAGTCTCATAGTAGAACTCGGTATTGTCCAACGCTTTGTCTTTAACTTTTCAAGACGTTGTCCCTCAACATCCGTTGTCCGTTATTTCTTTCTTCGTCTGCCATTACTGCAGCAATCCCAGGTTTCGGCACCAAAAAATGTAATTGTAATAAAAAAAACAACAACAACACAGAAAAAAAAAAAAAGTGTCCAGCAGAAAAATAAATCCAATAGTCACATATATAGTAAATCTGAACAGAATAGCCTGTCTATGATTTTTTGAGGCACTCTACTGCAGGATCTGACTAAACACATCAGACAGCGAGGACGCGCTGTGCGCTCCCCCGTTTCCAAAGCAGGTTCTACACATCCACGCGACCACGCGACCAAAATTAAAACTGAAAAAACGGAATTCCCAAAAATTAAAATGGAAAAAACAGAATTTGGGAAAAATAAAACAGATTTTATAGGGCCCTAAATAAGCCAGGCTGGTTAATTACACAAAACATTGTCGCCCAACGTGGGGCTCGAACCCACGACCCTGAGATTAAGAGTCTCATGCTCTACCGACTGAGCTAGCCGGGCCATATGTGCCTGAGAAAATATCTCGATGTTTAGCCAGTTGCTCAAGCACGATTTAAGACCTTGCCAGCGTTCGAATAATGGGGGAGCAACGGGGAGCCAAGCTCCCCCAAAAAGGTCACGTGCTCCTCTGAAAGCCTACTTTAAGACATTTAGGCTGAGCTCTGAAATATTGTCAGGTTTTAGGTCACAGGTCCACACAGAGATGAATACAGCTATCTCCGCTACCACCGCTATCTCTGTTTTGTATTGTTTAGGAAGGAAGGAAAAAATAGCAGTGCATTGTTTTGTATTGTTTAGGAAGGAAGGAAAAAATAGCAGTGCATTGTGCGGTTAGTGGCTCACAGGTCTACGGGTGTACACATGTTCATGCTTGACTAAGACACTAAGCAGCTGTCTCTGTGGCGCAATCGGTTAGCGCGTTCGGCTGTTAACCGAAAGGTTGGTGGTTCGAGCCCACCCAGGGACGGATAGCTTTTTTTCCCTAGGTATTAATTTATTAATCCTTCACTCTGAAAGGAGCAATCACATACGTAGACACGCCTTTTCTAAAAATCTTTTCTAAACAGCTTGTTTAGAAAAGGGTTAGACTTTGGGTTAAACTTTGATAGATTATAGGCTCAGGGCCCACATAATTTGGGTTCCCAGCTCATAAAACTCACAAAAACAGGAATTTAGAAAATTAGAATACTGTGAAGAAATCATCATTTACTTCTCAGTTTTTGCAAAAAAAAAAAAAAACGTGGATCTCAATCATTCAATATATGGTACTGTCTAAGCGATATGTCAATACTTGGTTGGGAATCCCTTTGCCTTAATCACTGCCTCGATGCGCCGTGGCATTCAGGCAATCAGCTTGTGGCATTGTGTGGCCGTTATGAAATGTCCTTAATGCTTGCTGTCAGCTCTTTGTTTTTGGGTCTGGTGCCCCTCATTTACCTATTAAGAACACCCCAGAGATTCTCAATGGGGTTTAGGTCTGGCGAGTTGGCTGGCCAGTCAAGCACTGTGATATCTGCAAGGAATCATGAAGTCCTCCAAAACATTCCGGTAGACTTTTGCTGTGACCCTGGATTTAAGAAAAAGTTTACCAGCACCTGCACCGGACATTGCACCCCAAATGATCACTTACTGTGGATATTTCACACTTGACCTCAAGCAGCTCTGGTTCTGCTCACCCCACTTCCTCCAAACCCTTAGACCTTGGTTCCCGAATTGAAAGTCACACTTTACCTACATTGGGGGAAAAGCGACCTTGGACCACTGGTCAACAGTCCAGTCCTTCTTCTCCTTGGCCCAGTTGAGATGCTTCCTATGAACCCGACAGTTGTAGCCGATCTCCTGGATAGCTATGAACTTTTGTAGCTTACCTATTCTATGAAGGGTCAGTTGTCAAGTTTGCAGTCTTCCCCATAGTGACCCGACCTGAAGCAATTTAATAACACCTGGGGAAACCTGTGCAGGTGTTTTGAGTTTAGTAGATGATTAGTGTGTGACACTCCGTTTAAAACATTCATGGCCAGCAAAGTTTGGGCTGATTTCTTCACAGTAATTCCTGTTTTTTGTGGGCTTTATGAGCTGGGAGCCCAAATTTTGTAAAACTAAACAAATCAATACTTGAAATCATTCAAATGTGGGCCCTGAGTCACACTTCCGGCACTGGTGGAGACCGGCTGCTGCTTGCAATGGCTCCTGCTTACTGTCTCTTTTTTTCCTACTTTTCGCTATTCTTCACTTTTATTTTTGTACAAAACTTCTCTCTACACACTTGTAGAGTATAGTACTGTGTCCCTGCAGTTTTTTATCAGGATTCTCGCTGTTTTTCTGCCTTTTCAACAACTTCCAGAGCAACAATGCATGAAGCGGCTCACGTTGTTTACAGTAGGGAACAGCTGATTACGCTGCGTAGCGCTGTAGTGTTCCCCAGGGACAGACACCAAATACCCCCGGAACTGGTTCGGAAGTCCCGCCGTGGTTGCAGTGCCGGGAAGAAATGTCGGGATAAGAAGAGATGCTTCAGACCGGCTCTCCCCATCGTCACTATGGGAAATGTGAGATCTCTTCCCAATAAGATGGATGAGCTAGCGGCACTAACTCACTATCGCGTGAGTACATGGAGAGCAGCGTCCTTCTGTTCTCCGAGACCTGGCTCACACAGAACATCCCGGATTCTACTCTTCTGCTGGAAAACTTTCATCTGCTGCGGGCAGACAGAACGGCGGACAGCGGTAAGGGAAAAGGAGGGGGGCTGGCTGTGTATGTGAACGTGAGGTGGTGCAAACCGGGACACTGCACTATTAAAGAACAACTGTGCAACAGGGACATCGAACTGTTAGCAGTTAGCATGAGACCTTTCTACCTACCACGGTGTGAGTTCTCACATGTGATTGTAACGGTGGTGTACGTCCCTCCCTCTGCTAACGCGAACACAGCTTTGTGACACCCTGCTCTCACACAGCACACAGCACCCACAGGCCCTCTCCCTCATCTGTTCTGCCCACATTCACTCAGTATGTCACCAGAAGTGGGTCAATGACCTAAACCTACACTTCAATAGGTTTGATGTAGCACCCACTCCTCCCCCCTTGCAGTCGCACCTCTACTCTCTGACTCCTGGCCTTTGTTCGTCTCCCACAGCCCCCCACACTCTTAGCTCATCACAACATAAAACCATTTCACACCCACACAGAGACACTCATCCCCCACCCCCACCCCTGTCCTTCACAGCAGCCCAGGTGAGAACAGAACTCAGGAAGACAAAGACAAGGAAGGCAGCTGGACCAGATGCCATTAGCTCCAGGCTCCTTATGTCCTGTGCAGACCAACTGCGTGGAGTTATGGAGCTCTTTCTCACCTGGAGAAGCCCGGCAGCACTGTGAGAATCACCTTCTTTGATTTTTCCAGTGCTTTCAACACCATCCAGCTGGCGATCCTGAAGGACAAACTGGAGCAGACAGGGGTGGACCACCTGCTGTCAGAGTGGATCAGGGACTACCTCACAAACCGACCACAGTTTGTGAGAGCCCAGAACTGTGTGTCTGACCTGCTTACCTGTAGCACGGGTACCCCTCAGGGGACTGTCCTGGCCCCCTTCCTTTTCACCCTCTACACGTCGGACTTCAGACACAACACTGACGGCTGTGTGCTGCAGAAGTTCTCTGTTGACACTGCGATTGTTGGTCTCATCAGTGATGACGACGACGAGTACAGAGGACTGATGCAGAACTTTGTGGACTGGTGTCAGCGAAACCACCTCCTGATCAATGCAGGGAAAACCAAGGAGATGGTGGTGGACTTTCGCAGACGACACTCAGCCCCCCCCTCACCGGTGAACATCCAGGGAATGGACATTGAGCAGGTGGACTCTTACAAATTACCTGGGTGTTCACCTCAACAACAAACTGGACTGGACTCACAACACAGACGCACTGTAAAGGAAGGGCCAGAGCAGGCTCTACCTGCTGAGGAGACCACCCTGTCAGCACTGCAGAGCAGCTTCAGTGGCAGACTGCTCCACCCTCGGTATGTGAAGGAGAGATACAGAAGGTCTTTCCTTCCTGCTGCTGTCAGACTGTATAAAACACTTCTGATAGGAGCAATACTTACACACCACAGTGCGCTTTTATTTACTGTTATTTATTTAGTTTCTGATGCACTATCCACAGTTTATAAACCACTTCTACCTCCACTCACCTGTGCAACAACTGTTAATATGTAAACTGTTTTTTGATTGAGTCTATTTTATAATGTATATATCTTTTTGTTGGTAGTCTATTTTGTAATGTATATATCTTTTTCTTAACTTATCCCTTGCTGTCTGTATGCCGTTGCAAAAATTCAATTTCCCCATTGTGGGACTAATAAAGGTTTCTTAATCTTAATCTTAATCTATGGATGTTTAACTTTTTGGATGGTATTATGGAAATTAATGAACTTTTCCTTGATATTCTAATTTTTTGGAAAGGGTCTGTATGTACATACGTATGCTACATACTCCCAAAGCCTTCACAAAAACGTGAGCAAAAATTCATTAGTCACATATATCGTAAAACTTCTAATTATAGCCCAGGCCTTTATTTGCCCAAATTGCAAAATTCCCAGCTTATATTTGGGACAGGCGGCTATTTGGGGCAGGCCTTTAATTATTCTGGCGAAAACATTTGCTCTCCAAAAATGAGAAAACATGATTAAATTCTTTCTTTGTCGCCAAGGTGGCACTTCTGGGAACACCTGAAAAGTAAACAAAGGCAGGTTGTATCAGTGCGCGAGTGTGTGTTTATTGGGGATGCACCGAATTTTCGGTGGATCTGCTCCTCTGATGCATCTGCAGCAGATGTTATTCTTTTAAACGCAGCAGTAAAGCGTCTTCTAAGCAAATAGGTTGAGACTGCGTGAAAACATGAACGAGTGAAAACATTCAAAAGTACACTCGTAGTCCGTCAGCATGCGTTTCAATGAGATCTGCTCAGATTCTCTGCACTTCATCATGACGGTATTGATCCACGTTATAAAGATGAAAGAAGCAATCACATACGTAGACAGGTCTTTTCTAAAGGTCTTTTCTAAACAGCTTGTTTCTTATACCTCCTGTTATCTAACAGATGCTTTGTTCTCAGTCGCATAAAAAGAGTTATTGCATAGTGATTAGTGATTGCATACAAATGATCACAAGAGTCACTTTCCCCTCATTTCCATAATTCCATTCAAAGGGTTAAACTTTGATAGATTATAGGCTCAGGGCCCACATTTTTAAACGAGCCCTGCAAGGCTGTCAGGTAAAGAGTAGATGTAGCTGCAGATGATGAGAGAAGATGATAAGAACTTCTGTGTTAAGACAGGTGTCAAGTTAAAGCCTGATCCATAAAATATATGGACAGTGATTAAAAAACAAATGGCTGTGTGATGTGTGATGCGGTGCACCTAACTTTTGTGCCGGTGCACCCAAGAAAAAAAGGTTAGGCGCACTGGTGCAACCAGTGCAAAAAGTTAGTCTAGTGCATATAATATGCAATGGTACTAATAAATGGCATAATACGTTTTTTTTTCAGTTTTTGGCCTTGGTTGATTGAGTCTAGGGCTGTGCGATTTGACGATAAATGATCGTGAAGGATTTGAACGTATCGGCGATCTACCAGAACGGACAGATCGTTTTATCGTCCATAGAGCACGTTCTATTAATTGCAGCTCTATGCTTGTTTTTTTCCTCGCTCCGCCTCACGTGAACATGACTAGCCAATCATAGCGAAGTACAAGCAGTGCTGTTACTAGCCTCCAGGTTTTATTGAAGGTGTAGGCATGGCGGACAGCGAAAGTGAAAGATTGGAGTTGGTCCCAAAAAAGAACTCCACCTCAGTCGTATGGGATTGGTTTGGGTTTTCTCCAAACGACAAAGCGCAAACAACTGTATTTTGCATAGTTTGCACAGAGAAGGTTCATACTTCGGATGGCAACACAACAAACCTATTTAACCACCTGAAGAGGCAGCATCCCAAACTATTTGCCAAGAGGCAAATAGCGAGGCCAACCACACAGCAGCCAGTGGTAACAGCGAAAAAAAAGACACTACACAGAAACAGCCAACTATAACACAAGCCTTTGATAAAAGTACTGCATATGAAAGGAGTAGCAAACGGTGGAAAGAGGTGACTGATGCAGTTACTTTTTACCTAGCAAAAGATATGACTCCTATCAAAACAGTCGAGAACTACGGTTTTAAAAGACTGCTCAAAGTAATTGATCCGCGGTACGAGCTGCCCAGCCACAAATTTTTTTTCCAGCATTGCCATTCCACATCTGTATTCTGAAAATTGAACGCAAAGTGCAAAACGTCCAGTATTTTGCCACAACAAGTGACCTGTGGTCCAGCCGCACTTCAGAGCCTTATTTTACATTGACAATCCATTATATTGACAACTGGAAGCTCTGCTGTGCCACGCTCCAAACTACATACTTCCCACAAGATCACACAGGTGAACTCATAGCGCAAGGTCTGAGGGAAGCGCTTCAATGCTGGGGACTCAAAGAGGATCACATGACCTGCATGACCACAGACAGCGGGACTAACATGGTGAAGGCCTTGGAACTTAACAACTGGACTCGTCTGCCCTGCTTTGGGCATAGACTGCATCTAGCCATTGGTGAGTGAACATAAATAAATCATTTTATTATAATAAATTACATTTTAATATATAATTTTCTATATATAGAAAATAATTTTCTATATATAGAAAATTATAATAAATAATAATAATAATTGACTTAATAAAGTCTCTCAATAATACACAATTACTGATTAACCCTCATGCGTTGTTCGGGACATTTTTGTCCTCTGAGAGAAATTTTTCTGTTTATTTTGGCCATAACTTTGTCAATATGTGGACAAATTGAATCATTTTTCCTCAATAAGCTTAATTTTACATAAATTTTGTTAATATGATTTTAAAATTTTTCATAGGTCAACGGTACACTGTGGGCAAATTTTACCCCCTAATGTGTTGTTCGGGGACAAAAACGTCCCCTAACTTTAACGGTTTTAAAAATATATTAGATAAATATTTTTTTGAAATTTTTTTGCATAGACCTTTTAATTAACTTCAGTTCTAATCAACAGTAGTGAAAAAATCATTTTCCCCCAGGATTTTAACCATTTAATCACCAATTTTATAAGGGGTGGTGCTGAAAATTGAAAAAAAAACACACAAAATGGCTCATTTTTAATAGAAAAGGTGAATGTGGACTGGATTCTTTTTAACCTTTATTATAGTCTTGGTCATGTCAAACATCAGTAAAAAAATTGACTTTATTGCATTATTAGTTTTTGCACAGCACTGGATTTTCTTTTTTTCTCCCATTTTGTCCCATAGACTTACATTATAAACACACTTTTTTTGACTGCACAGCCATGGCACTAAATAATCATGCATTCTTGATTGTTGGTGGTTTACCCTGTTGGTAGGAGGTAACATTTGTGATTTTTACAGTTAACAACTTAATTACCATATTAACCCTTTACCTGCAGGCCTGTGCTCATGTACTGTAGTTTCTGGCTTAAGTATATGGAGTTATAGGGAGTATTTTAGCACATAATTGTGTGTCTACACACTGTGTGTGTATGTTAGAGAGGAAGAGAGCCATTTGCACACTGTCAGGGAAGGAAAGTCAGGAAAATAAAGTTACTAAGTAAGTGAAGTGTACCTAATTCAGACGTACAACGGCAATGCATAAGCATGTAAAATGAAAACATCCAGGAGTTCTGGCGTCTGAAGTTGTGGATGGGTAAAATAGCTGTTTTTTTTTTTTTTTTTAGCTTTCGGAAAACACGTCCTCCAGTAGAGTGACTTTACTTTTAGGTTAGTGTCTCAGTTGAGATCACTGAATTAGTCTAAGTGAGGTCTAAGTGCCCCTTTTCCATGGTGTGTTGCGCTCCACACGACCATACGTACATGTGCATGTTACTAAATAGACACCATAGATAGATAACTTGATAACATAATAAATAATCATTGACTAACCAAATCTAATCTACAGTTTAGTCCCCTACTAAAATTAGTATTAAAAGTAGTTTAGTAAAGTAAAGTAAAGTAAATTTGTTGCAGCCCTAAAAGTAAGTGCCGGGCCCTTTGATGCTGAGAGGTTCAGACTAAACAAAACAAAAACACTAGTGGACTTGCATGCATCCTCCTGGTCATTTAATGGTGACAAGAGCAGCAAGCAGCATGAAGAGAGGATTCACCTGTGCATGAGTGAAGGATTCACTTGTGAACGAATGAAGGATTCGCTTGTGAACAAGTGACGGATCTACTTGTGCAGCCTTCACAGCTTCACAGCCTGGCCCTTCATAGAGCCAGGCTGCACAATCATTTCCAGAGATTGTGCACAAGTGAATCCTCTCTTCATGTTGCTTTCTGCTCTTCTCACCATCAAATGACCACAAGGTCACATGTAAGACCACTTGCCTTTTTGTTTTGTTTAGTCTGCACCTGTAGACATCAAAGGGCCACACGTGCATAGCAACACTTTCTTTGTTTTTGTTTACTATGAAGACTCTGTGGTTGTGTGTACTCACAGACAACAAGATCAGTGTGCAAATGGCTCTCTTCCTCTCTAACATACACACACAGTGTGTAGACACACAATTATGTGCTAAAATACTCCCTATAACTCCATATACAAGCCAGAAACTACAGTACATGAGCACAGGCCTGCAGGTAAAGGGTTAATATGGTAATTAAGTTGTTAACTGTAAAAATCACAAATTTTACCTCCTACCAACAGGGTAAACCACCAACAATCAAGAATGCATGATTATGTAGTGCCATGGCTGTGCAGTCAAAAAAAGTGTGTTTATAATGTAAGTCTATGGGACAAAATGGGAGAAAAAAAGAAAATCCAGTGCTGTGCAAAAACTAATAATGCAATAAAGTCAATTTTTTTACTGATGTTTGACATGACCAAGACTGTAATAAAGGTTCAAAAGAATCCAGTCCACATTCACCTTTTCTATTAAAAATGAGCCATTTTGTGTGTTTTTTTTTTTCAATTTTCAGCACCACCCCTCATAAAATTGGTGATTAAAGGGTTAAAATCCTGGGGGAAAATGATTTTTTCACTACTGTTGATTAGAACTGAAGTTAATTAAAAGGTCTATGCAAAAAAATTTCAAAAAAATATTTATCTAATATATTTTTAAAACCGTTAAAGTTAGGGGACGTTTTTGTCCCCGAACAACACATTAGGGAGAAAAAAAGAAAATCCAGTGCTGTGCAAAAACTAATAATGCAATCAAGTCAATTTTTTTACTGATGTTTGACATGACCAAGACTGTAATAAAGGTTCAAAAGAATCCAGTCCACATTCACCTTTTCTATTAAAAATGAGCCATTTTGTGTGTTTTTTTTTCAATCTTCAGCACCACCCCTTATAAAATTGGTGATTAAAGGGTTAAAATCCTGGGGGAAAATGATTTTTTCACTACTGTTGATTAGAACTGAAGTTAATGAAAAGGTCTATGAAAAAAAAATTCAAAAATATATTTATCTAATATATTTTTAAAACCGTTAAAGTTAGGGGACGTTTTTGTCCCCGAACAACACATTAGGGAGAAAAAAAGAAAATCCAGTGCTGTGCAAAAACTAATAATGCAATCAAGTCAATTTTTTTACTGATGTTTGACATGACCAAGACTGTAATAAAGGTTCAAAAGAATCCAGTCCACATTCACCTTTTCTATTAAAAATGAGCCATTTTGTGTTTTTTTTTTTCAATTTTCAGCACCACCCCTCATAAAATTGGTGATTAAAGGGTTAAAATCCTGGGGGAAAATGATTTTTTCACTACTGTTGATTAGAACTGAAGTTAATTAAAAGGTCTATGCAAAAAAATTTCAAAAAAATATTTATCTAATATATTTTTAAAACCGTTAAAGTTAGGGGACGTTTTTGTCCCCGAACAACACATTAGGGTAGTGTTTGCGAACAATGCATGAGGGTTAAAATGTACATTGTGTTGATTTTATTTACTCAAATTTAATTATTAAATCTGGTTAATATATCCTGCTCTTCCTCTTACAGAAAAAAGTGGCAAAGACCCTCGCGTGGATCGCACAATATCTGTCTGCAAGAAAGTGGTGAGTGCATTCTCCTTCAGCTGGAGGAAGAAGAGGGATTTGTGTCAAGCTCAAACAGAAATAAAACTACCACAACAAAAGCTCATCACAGAGTCACCAACACGATGGGGGTCCAAACTTGCAATGATTGAGAGACTGTTGGACCAAAAAAAGGCCATTTCTCAGGTCCTGAAGTCAGACAAAAAGACAAGGCATTTGGTACTAACATGGCAAGATCTTGATGTAATGGAATCCTTAAAGAAAGCCCTTGGTCCACTGAGAGATTTCACTGATGCACTTTCAGGGGAAGACTATGTGAGTGTGTCTTATATCAAGCTTGTCCTGTACCTCCTGAAAACCGACCTTCTCAAAATGAATGAGGATGACAGTGAGCTAACCAAAGCAATTAAGACAACTGTCCTTAACTACCTCACTGAAAAATACCAGGATCCAGCCACTGATGTCCTACTGGACATGGCTTCACTTGTTGATCCGAGGTTCAAAACCCAATACATTGACAGTGACAAGAAAGAGGCAGTACAGATGCAGACAGTGAGATGGATCCTCTTGAATGGTGGAGACTCCATGAGGGAAACTTTCCAAGGGTTAGCCAACTAGCTCGAAAGTATCTCTGCATTCCAGCAACAAGTTCTCATTCAGAGCGTGTGTTCAGCACCAGTGGCAACATAGTAACATGCCAAAGGGCTTCTCTCAAGCCAGATAAAGTTGACAAGTTGGTTTTTCTAGCTAAAAATCTGTGACTAATCTGTCATACTGTGTCTCATTTTTAGATAGGGAGAGATCAAAAGTTCTAAGATTATGTCTGAAAAATATGTTCTAAAGCTGCTGGTTTTTTTTTTTGTTCTGGTTTTTACATTGATAATGTTCTAAATGCACCTTAATAGATAACCTCAGGTAGCTACGTTTACATTTTGATTTGACATTTTCAATAAGCTATTTAGTGTTTTATATTTTGAGAGTTTTATTTATTTTGTTCTATTTATATTCCAATCGCATCACGAAAGACATGCTTCCCATTAGTGTGGTCGAAAATGAGGGATTTAAGAATCTTATAAAAGTTTTGGACCCCCGATATGAGCTACCTGGCTGAAAGCACTTTTACCAAACAGCGCTTCCCCGGCTGTATGAGGAGTGTAGGGAGACTGTAGAGCAGCAGCTGCGGGACATACAGTTCTTTGCCACTACTTCTGATATGTGGTCGAGAATACAGTAGGATAGACTCTGAGCTGAATGGCAATAAACACGATTCTGTTTCTGATGAGGCATGTCTCTATAGCACTCCCATGTTTTCGGCAGATAAGGCTACAACCCTCGCCCTTCCCTAGCCAGTCCTCGTTAGTATAGTGGTGAGTATCCCCGCCTGTCACGCGGGAGACCGGGGTTCAATTCCCCGACGGGGAGGTTTCCTTTTTCACTACCCACAGTATGTGAGTAGTAGTGTATGCAGTAGTATGTGACCTTTTAGTGTTTCATAATTTTTTAAAACAACTTTAAACATAAAGCAAAGAAAATGGAAACCCTACCGAATGCAGCATTTTCATGTAAGCATTGGTGGTTCAGTGGTAGAATTCTCGCCTGCCACGCGGGAGGCCCGGGTTCGATTCCCGGCCAATGCAAGACTTCCTTTTTATTCCAATTCATTGACATTGTGTGTGATGGAACAAAAATATTAGCCAGCAGTGTTGCCAGCTGCATTTTTTTTCTCATGTCCTCATGCTTATTCCTAAAATCAAATTATTCAGCACCTGCTTCTGTGAATAAATAAATATATATACAGTTGAGTGAGGGAAGTAGAGAAAAATTAATCCATAGGATTACGAACAAGAGAACAGGAAGAAGATGGCTAGAGGATAGTTGTTTGGCACTGCAGGGCTGCTTTGAGGCAATGGACTGGGAGGTACTCTGTGAGCCAAACAATAAGCCGTGGGTAACAAAAGACATAAAAGCTATCCTCAATGAGAAGAAGTGGGCTTTCAGAGACGGCAACAGGGAGTGGCTGAGTCCCAATCAGAGAGACCTGAAGCTGAAGATCAGAGACGCTAAAGATAGCTACAGGAGGAAGTTTATCTGTTTATAACAGATTTGATACTGCGGTCCTGGTCCTCGCTCACTCTACCGCAGGCTGTTTGAAACCTGCGCCGTCCCCCTTCCCCCTCCTGACAATGCCTCCATCTGGTGATCAGTAATCACCAGATCTCAGTCATTTCAAACCAATGATTACACTGAGACATGTAGTACATGTCATTACCTATTAAGCAGTGAACATATGCATTAATTTACCCAAAGAATAATCAATTAGTGATGGGCTCATCCAATCGCAGATAGCAGTAAACTCGTCCCATCACCTAATCCTAATGTCCGCTTTGCTGTGATCAGTCCATAAATCTGAGCCTGGTATTACACCTAATCATATTAGATATCACGTTACATTGGCAGTGATGATGAAGATGACAGTGTAGATAAATCTTATTTCCTCATCTCTATCCCCACCTCCTTGTAAATGTGTTCTCACCTCACTCTGCTTAGTTCCCTATTTGGGCACGCTGCTCAGTGAATAAAAAGACCTGAATCAAGATAAATAGGTTAACCAGATGACTTGCTGGGCTTAAATCTACCACCAGCTCTCTCCAAAGACAAAAAGGTAAGCATTTATAAATATTGTTTGATGAGCATGCATGTGTTTGCAGTGATTTCCACTCATTTTTGAAGCAATATGTTTAGTTTCTACAACTGTTTCTGAGTTTAGCAGTCTGCATTAGTGTGAAATAAATTTGCATTACAATATACACTAGTTTTTGCACTATTGTCAATTAGCTTGAAAATGTGCATTTTGTCATTAATACTAAAGCATTTGTATAGTCCTTAGTAAGCTGTACAAAAGGTTTTTGGTTTTGCACATACATCGTATATATGGGTGATCGTAACTTTTTAGCAGCAAACGACCAGCCAGCAGCACAAAGCCTATTTAGTCCTGTATATTAAATTTGTTTGTATACATCAGTTTCATCATCAGGTTACTGTAACATGCTAAGGTTTAAGCATTGCACTTAAGATTGAAATATTGCTTTTAGTTGATCACACCCTGCCATACAGAAAATGTATTACTTCAGTAGCTTGAAGGTATTAGCAGACTAATGGGCTTTACCGGGTTTATGTCTGACGTAGCTTTGATTAGGACTATGTTGTCATTGACAACTCAGCTGTATCAGCATTACAGTCTTTACTTGTTTGCCCGGGGGAGATGTCGCTTCCTCATTAGTTGGTTCCTTAATATTTAAGGTACTGGGGCACCTTCTGTACATAAATAGTATAATAGTATTTTCTGGTAAGTTCTTCGTAATTTAACAAATGCATTAGTATTTACAATATTTAAAGCAAAAGTAGTAGTTTGACATAAGAGCAACTACACTTAACAGGCTATTCAGTTTTTAATCAGTTAGCAGTGAAATGATAAATTAACATTCTGTCCTTAAAAAACGATCCTAAATTTAATTTTAATTCTTTTACTTGATGGGGTGCAAAAAGGTAAACAGAATGACAGGATTAACTATTATCTCATATGCACAGAAATAAGAGGATGCTCTCTGTGCATGTCACACGGTAATCTCAGCATAATCTGATAAGTAAACATCAGCCTGGTTCACTGTAAGTGTTTGTGACAAAACTGTGTTCCACTGCACGCTTGTGTATGTTACACAGATAATACTTTAATGTGGAGAGAAAAACAAAAGCTCTGCTGTTGGTGTAAAAAGGTTTGAGTATTACAGGGTCCCTGTAAATACAGAAAATTGTATACATGGAGACATAAGAAAAGACCAAATCTGCTAGCCACAATAAAGGTTAGAATATTCGCAGCATTTATCAAAAGTTAGTCAGATTAAGAGTTGGGAGTAGAGTGGAAATGAGCATCACCTACACTGCTTTACAAATGGACCTGGTAAATGTGTGCCCTCTGCTTTGCAGGCTGAAAGTAAGATGTCTGCATCAATGCAGGAAGAAGAGGAACTGCCTGCAAATCACACAGGTCTGTGACATATTACAGGCAGAAGCAAAAACTATTAGAGCTTAGTAGAAGTACAGTTACAGCTAAAACTGGTCAATATTGTAACTGTTAGAATAGACTGGGGTACATTTGAACTCTAACTTTATTATTGTTTGTAATATTATATGTCCCCATTCACTCCTTTTTGTGTCTCCAGGTCCGAAAGGTGTAATTAATGACTGGCGAAAGTTCAAGTTGGACAGTATGGATCAAACTGTCCCTCAAAACAAGAAAGAGCTGCTCAGGCAAATGTCTTGTCCTCGAGAGGATGACAAGGAGAGAGTCAACAGAAAGGTGAATGGAAATGACACACAGTAAAATAACGTATATATAATATAAGTAACATATTTTTCCTCAATCCTAGATGAGTGTTCAGGAGTATGAACTGATCCAGGAGGAGGATGAACGTTGCCTGAAACGCTACAGAAAACAGTGCATGCAGGAAATGCATGAGCGCCTGAGCTTTGGTCCCAAATTCGAGTTCGTCCACGAGCTTGACAGTGGAGAAGCCTTCCTTGAAGTGATAGAGAAGGAACACCGGTTGACCGTGGTGGTAGTGCACATCTACCAGCATGGTGTCAAGGGTTCGTTTTTTTTCCCTTACTTTATTAACCCAGACTATATATTAGATTTAATCCCTTGGCTGGAATCACAATAGTATCTGTTCTCTGCTCTTTGTCAGGCTGTGAGGAGTTGAACTCATGTCTGGATTGTCTGGCTTTGGAGTACACCAGCGTTAAATTTTGTCGTATTGATGCTGTGGCAACAGGTGCTTCTGAGCGCTTCTCTCCTGAGGTTAGTCCCAGAGGCTAAACCACTTCTAATATCCTAAGCAGGTAACCCAAGTAGCATGTAGTTATCTAAGGTTACAAAATTGGCCACAGATTGTTTCTCGTCACTCTCTTTTTCCAGGTTCTTCCTGCCCTGCTGGTATACAAAGCTGGTGAGTTATTGGGTAATTTCCTGGCTATTACCAAACACTTCAACGAGGAATTCTTTGCAACGGATGTGGAAGCATTCCTCAATGAATATAGCCTCTTACCTGAGAAGGAGTTCGCAGCATGTGCTGATGAGGAGGATGAAGGAGGGGATGTGGAGTAGAAGGAGAAAGAGTAGCAGGAGTGGACAGTGTTTCTACCTGGACATGCATATGAGTAAAAAAAAAGCATTTACATTTTTATGTACTGATACATACACACAGTAGTTAACATCCACCAGAAAACATGGATACTGATTATATTTAGAAGCATTTAGGGGTAAACATTGTAAGGAAGCCTGTACTGAACGACTGCTTGACACTCATAAAATCATTGTCCAATAAAATATATCTTTATCAAAGTACAGTCTCTGCCTGTGTTCTATTGTACATGCTGTTGATGTGTTTATTGCAACACCATGAAATGTATGTGGAGTATTATCATGGGCAGTCGCGACATGGTAGGCAAACTAGGCAATCGCCTAGGGCCCCGAGCATAAGGGGGGGCCCCAAGACGGATGGACGGTCAGTTGGCCCCATCATTTAACTACAACTATTTTGTATGGAGCCCTTTAAGAAAAGAGGCCAAAAGGAAGAAGCAGAGGACAGCCGACAACCGAGTGGTAAGAGTTTCTAACATCGCTCGGCCTCACCTTATTCCACCACAGTTTGTCCACGTCGTTTCACATCGTATCACAGCACTTTTAGAGGCGCAGCACTTCGCGTACACTCCTTTCAGACCGCAGCTCGAATGTTTATCTAGTTCTAAGTCACTCTGCATAAAAGCGTCTGCTAGATGAGTAAACATAAATATAACGAATGTAGCTCGTTAGCTCATGCAGCAACAGTTCATAGCTGCTATGCTAATGATACTTTAGCTACTTTTAAGCTAAGTGGTGCTGTTACAACTCACTGTTAGAGTTGATGATGTCTAATAAAATAAACTTGTTAGTTACCCTCAACTAATAGTCAACTGTTGCCATATAGTTGTTATTCTATAGTATAACCTTTGTTTTTCATCCGTCTGTCTCCTCCCAAAGATGCCACAATCTCTAGATATGAAGGTATGTGCATTATGTCTAATTTGGATAATTTACATTGTTAAATATTAGGCTGATCATTATGGTCTTATTCAACATAGGTCATGGGGAGTTGTGTGAGGAAACTCATGAGGACCGCCCAGCCCGCAGTCAAACGCCTGAGAGACTTCGCTTCTTCCTCTACTGCTCCAGCACCTGATTCGGTAACAAAGGAAGGTCCTCCAAGTTGTCCAGCTCTCACTGATGGTCCTGCACTGTAGCCAAACTTCATTGTTGACAATACTGGTTGTCAAATCTTTGTTTTCTACAGAGAGTACATATTTCTATAATATATTTTGATTGTGTTGTACAAAGGTTTTCTATTTCCATAAGTTTATCTGTGTTTGCACATTACTTATTTAAATAAAATGGTTGCTCACACCTCCCGAGTACGCTGCTCAAAAAATAAAGGGAACTCAATGTAACTCCAGGTCAGTCACTCTTCTGTGAAATCAGCCTGTCCAGTTAGGATCAACACTGACTGTGAATCAGTTTCAGCTGCTGTTGTGCATATGGAACAGACAACAGGTGGAAATGAGGCTGTTATCAAGACAGCCCTATAAAGGAGAGGTTCTGCAGGAGATACCAGGAGACAGGCCAGTACACCAGGAGACGTGGAGGGGGCCGTAGGAGGGCAACAACCCAGCAGCAGGACCGCTACCTCCTCCTTTGTGCAAGGAGGAGCAGGAGCAGCACTGCAACATGACCTGCAGCAGGACACTATATGCATGTTTCTGCTACAATCCAGCACATCTGGGACATCATGTCTCGTTCCATCCACCAACACCACGTTGCACCACAGACTGTCCAGGAGTGGACTGATGCTTTAATCCAGGTCTGGGATGAGATCCCTCAGGACAACATCTGCTGCCTGATCAGGAACATGCCCAGGCATTGTAGTGAGGTCATACAGACACGTCGAGGCCACACACACACTACTGAGCCTCGTTCTGACTTGTCTTGAGGAACTTCCACTCATGTTGGATCAGCCTGTAATGTGATTTTCCACTTTTATTTTGAGCATGGTTCCAAATCCAGATCTCCATGGGTTAGTAATTCTGATTTATATTGTTCATTTTTTATTTTGTTCTCAATGTATTCCACTATGTAATGAATTGAGTAAAGATTTTCAACTAGAATATTTCATTCATTGAGAGCTAGGATGTGTTATTTTTAGCGTCCCCTTTATTTTTGAGCAGCGCATAAGAGTTACAAATGTCACTTTTCATCCTATAAAATGCCTGATGCCCACTAAATACTGCATTAGTGCAGTGTTTTATAAAAAGTCTTGAATATGATCATGGAAAGCAGTAGTATCCAAAGGGTGGCTGTTGTTCCCGAGTTTAGTCTTTCAGACATCTATCAGCCCGCCTATAGAATTCAAATGGTGTTCACTTTTATAGGAAGAGGATTAGGGCCACTGAAAAAGTAAAAAAAGGGTCATGACAGAAAAAAATGTATTCCGACTTTTTTTCTCAGAAGTTTTGACTTTAATCTCAGTATTCTGACTTTAATCTTAGAAATCTGACTTTTTTTTTCTCAGAATTCCCATCACCATGACAACCCGACCTAACAAATAGACGAACAACTCAATAATACACGATCACAATATATACACTCAACAAAAATATAAACGCAACACTTTTGTTTTTGCTCCCATGTTTCATGAGATGGACTTGAAGATCTAAACTTCATTCCAGATACACAATATTACCATTCCTCTCAAACATTGTTCACAAATCTGTCTAAATGTGTGATAGTGAGCACTTCTGCTTTGCTGAGATAATCCATCCCACCTCACAGGTGGCATACTCACCGGACATGTCACCCATTGAACATGTTTGGGATGTGCTTGACCGGCGTATACGACAGCGTGCACCAGTTCCCACTAATATCCAGCAACTTCGCACAGCCATTGAAGAGGAGTGGACCAACATTCCACAGGCCACAATAGACAATCTGATAAACTCTATGCGAAGAAGATGTGTTGCACTGCATGAGGCAAATGGTGGTCACACCAGATACTGACTGGTTCTGAGTCCCCAGACCGCCAATAAAGCAGAAACAAAATGCACATTTCAGGGTGGCCTTTTATTGTGGGCAGTTTGAGGTACACCTGTGCACTAATCATGATGTCAGATCAGCATCTTGATGTGGCACACCTGTGAGGTGGGATGGATTATCTCAGCAAAGCAGAAGTGCTCACTATCACACATTTAGACAGATTTGTGAACAATGTTTGAGAGGAATGGTAATATTGTGTATGTGGAATGAAGTTTAGATCTTCAAGTCCATCTCATGAAACATGGGAGCAAAAACAAAAGTGTTGCGTTTATATTTTTGTTGAGTGTAGCTGCTTCACCTGGAACCCCACAAGCTTTCTGTTAAATTGGACATTGTGGCCATCCTTCTTCTCTCACCAAGTTTACAGGTGCCAGTAGTTCTGACTTTAATCTCAAAATTATGAGGGAAAAAAGTCAGAATTCTGAGAAAAAATTTTCTGTCATGAAAATTTTGTATTTTCTCAGTGGCCCTAATCCTCTTCCGTATGTTTAGGTGTCATGGCAAGCTTTAGTTATGATATTGATTATACCATCTGAACTCTTTTTGACTGAGACAGTATCGTTACACAGGACACAAGTTATCCTGCCTGAAAGTCCTCGCTGAGGGGAAACTCTACACACGGCGTCCATGTTTTATGTCTGTCCTCTCGCTGTGTTGACAGGGGTGCTATCAGTTAGCACACGGATTTACTCCGGCCGTGATTTCGGGGTTCATCAAATGTGATCAAGCTACCAAGCGGATTTAAAATCAAACTCTAAATTTGAGGAAGATGCAAGAGGACGGCCGCTACCTCCAACGGTGAGAGAGATGACTGTAATGTTAACCGAGTTCCACATTTTGCCGTTTTTTTGACATTTTCGTTAGCTTGCTAACAGCTCTGCATTTATTCTGCTACTTTACCGAGCGCCTGAACAGAAGCTACGGGGCAGGTAGAACATGTTTGCTAGTGAGCTAGCCCTGAAATATGCAGTTACATGTAGAGGAGCTCACACAAATACTAATCCAGGTTTAGGCAATTTTACGTGGTGCTGCTCGTCAGAAATCAAAGATAAAAGAATTTAAGATGATTTAGGAGATTTCGTTGACTGCTGTGATGTATTAATGTATTCGGCACATATGTAATGCACTAATGATGCACAACAAACAAACATCATATATTATCCAGCCGGTGCTTTTGCACACACACCGCCCCGTTGCTAGCTTAGCTAACTAGCTAACTCAAAGTATGGTACTTATAATTATAAACAGGAATAAACTTGAATTTAAACGACACCGAATCCACCAAAACCGTTTGAAGTGGCACTGGAGAGTAACGTAGTGTTTCCTTTAAATGATATTTTCTCCGGAGAACACTGTCTTTTAAGTAACATATTGTTAATTGGACTTTCGTATTGGGTTTCGTAATTAAAGGGGCTGGAAATACTGGGTTACAGCTGATCTTGCTTGTAGGCTACTGTTGTTGACAGACAGCTAAACAGCAGTTGCATTGAATGTGTTTATTATTTGATAGTCTACACTGTGAGTGGAGCTAATTGTGTATATCCAACCCCGCATGGACTCATGTATGAGGCATTGCTCCATCAGCCATCTCAGTCAGCACTGGGCGTGTCTTCCTTTGGACGTATAAGTGTTATTATTATGGTGGATGGGTAAATGTGTAGTAATGTTATCGTTGGGGACATTGAAAATGAGTGTAATTGCATTCCAAGCTTATTCAAAGTCATTGATTTTTGTGTGCTCACATTTTTGCCCAAAGGAAAGTGACTGCAGTAAGTTTGGATGTCCATCCCACAGAAAGGGCCCTTGTGGTCCACTATGAGATAGAGGCATCTGTACTAGTAGACAGTGAATGTCGCATGCTTGGTGAACGTAAGGAGGGACAGAAAATGTGAGTGAACCGTTTGATTTTCTTCCCACACATGTCATTTTCCCCCCTTAGATTCTGCCTGTTGTTACACGTTTTCTTTCATCTGTTCTTGAATGATAATGAAGTGCTGTCTAGATTGGATTACTTGTATTCTTTCCCATTTTTCTCTCTCTTTAGTATCCGTGTGAAAAGTCTCTCCCCTAGTACAGATTTAGGAGCTTTGGCCAAGAAAGTGGTGGAGGAGAGCAAACTCATCCCTGCTTCCCGTTTGCCTCAGGTGGAGCAGCTCCTCTACTACCTACAGAACAGGAAGTCTTCTCCTGTAGAGGGCAAAGGTGAGCCACAAAGATGATGTATTGTCCTTCTGTGACTCACAAAACCATGTACAGGTGTGGATGGCAGATCAGTGTTCATACATGAACTGTTTTGACTCTGCTTGTACAGATACACTACATTGTTGAAACCACTGCATCAAATATAACTGAGTTAATGTACTCGGAGATTAAGGTTTGAATGGAAATGTGTCTGTTTATTTGCCACCAGTGGAAAAGAAAGAGAAAAGAATTGTGAAGCCGAGAGAGCTGACACCATTTGAAGGAATGGAGGTAGCAACTCATCCTATTTACTTTTATCTGAATATTGTTTTACACATGTGCACCACTTGATCTTTATAAACTTTAACCAGGACTAGTTATTTATAGTCTAACTGACCTTCAGGTAATAGAATTAATCTGAAGAGCTTTAAGTACCATACTACTTAATCCCACTGGAATAGCGTGTTAAGTCTCTGATTCTATGTTTTTTTTGTGTGTGTAGATAAATGAGGAAGCCTTTATAACCAAAGTGGATGAGTATGTTGAGCTGCTCTATGAAGGCATCCCAGAGAAAATCAGAGGCTCTTCTCTCATTCTGCAGCTCGCTCGCAACCCTGATAACCTGGAGGAGCTGCTACAGAACGGTGTGCTTTCATTCCACCCCATAATACTAACGGAAGTCAGAAAGTAGCTCATGCTTCGGCAAAAGCCTCAAATCTGCACTGTTGATTCTATTTATTTGGATTTTCATCCTGCTGGGAAAATCATTTATGTTGTTGTCACGCATTATTAATTTATGTCCCCTGAGACACTTATTTGTCGTTTGCAGTGCTTCACAATTTGCTGTGATTGTAGCTGTGTCAGCTCACATGAAAAGTCCCTGTGTGTCTGTGCAGAGGTAGTTCTAGCTGCTCTGGCCAGGGTGCTGAGGGAGGACTGGAAACACAGTGTAGAACTGGCTACCATCATCATTTACATCTTCTTCTGCTTCTCCAGGTAACATACATGAACACATTCCTTTCACATTTCTCACCGTTGTGCTTCATCCTAATGAATATTGGCTTTCTCTTTTCAGTTTCTCCCAGTTTCACATAGTGGTGAGCCATTATAAAATCGGTGCATTGTGCATGAGTGTTGTGGAATATGAGCTGAAGAGATATGATGTGTGGCGTGAAGAGCTACGCAAGAAGAGCAAGGAATATATCCTTTATTACAGCTGAGCCGTTTGCCTACCATGCTCCGGTTTGGTTTAGCTTAGCTTAACAAGTTGTGTCCCGTTTGAGTGGCTACATTCTAAGCAGCTCTGTGCTACATAGATCACAGGTGCAGCTGTTGAGTGGGGCAATCTATCGTATAAAAGACTTCCTGTTTATCATGATGGGCTGCAACGTTCAAAAGTTTACTCTTCGGCCAGCGAAGTTGACGTTGTGAAGGCTGCTCTATTCTATAGTAAAAAGAAGTTGCAGGGCACAGTGCATTCTGGGATATGTTGGTCCATGAGGGATCGACCTGAGGCACCTTTCAAAAAGAACGACCCATTTGTAATGAGACAAAGATGAGTCATGGGGACTACAAAGGCGTCTTTCAAAGGATGCAGCCCCTCACTTAACTGCGATACAGATACAGAATGGTGCGTGCATGAAATGTGCAGTATGTGTTCCTTAATGGTCTTTTGTGCACGTGAGTCAGCCCCAGAAAATGGGTCTCTAAGAAGAGACCAGGACAAAGCCCTGAGGAAATACCAGGGTCTTCTGGCTAAGCAGGAGCAGCTGCTCAGAGGTAGGTCACTTTTTGTTGTGATGGGAATGCAGGGTGTATGTCCCCCTTTAGAATGAAAGAATTATTTGAGTAATGCGTAACCTGAAACAGGTTGTTTATGTCTTACCCATGTTTCTTCTGTCTCTCAGTATCTATTTACCTCCTGCTAAACCTCGCTGAGGACACAAGAACTGAGCTGAAGATGAGGAATAAAAACATCGTTGGCCTGCTTGTCAAAGTTCTTGAACGGGACGACGAGGAGCTGCTGGTCTTGGTGGTTTCATTCCTTAAAAAACTGTCCATCTTCCTTGAGAACAAGAATGACATGGTCAGTGGAAGAGACGTGAATTCATCCTGCTGGACCACAATATTTTTTGTGTATTACATTTTGACAGGCATCTGTTTTGTGTTGGCCTCAGTATTTGTATTGTCCCTTCCCTATGGTTGTCATTGATTTCACGTGGCTTGTGTCTGACAGGCTGAGGTGGACACCGTGGAGCGATTGGCTCGTCTGATTCCCTGCGAACATGAAGACTTGTTAAACCTGACGCTGCGCCTGCTGCTCAACCTCTCCTTTGACTCAGGACTCAGGGGCAAGATGGTGGAAGTCGGGCTCCTACCTAAGCTGACTGCGTTGTTGGGTAACAAATAGACACAGACATAGAGGCAGACACTGCTCCATTCACAGTAGAGGTGCTTTTAACAAATAGCGCTATTTTAGGGAGGATGGATAGTTTATAACACTGGTGTCAAAACAGTTTGTCGTTTTTCCACCAACCAACAGGTCAAATATTTTACAAGTCCTGCAAAATGTCTCACACACACATGTTTTGAACAGATATTCTTGACTTCTCTGATGCTGTAACCTCACCTACCACTAGGAAGTGAATAGCTAACATGCTAAATACACTGACATATTTTCATTGTGATCACTTTGATGTGTTGACGTTAGCACTTAGCTTAAAACGGTCTCTCAATGTAGCACAGTGCTGTTTTATCAGCGAGGTAATGTTGCATAATAAGCCAGTAATCAATGTGTACGTAAATATCTTGGCTGACAGGAAGGTTTGTTGATATGCAGGTGACGAGAACAATGGCCAGATAGTCATGCGCATCCTCTACCACATCAGCATCGACGACCGCTTCAAAGGCATGTTTTCTTACACCGATTGCATACCGCAGGTATAAAAACATTCACTTCGTTCATTTATGTTTAAACATGTCAGAGCCTGAGGTAAAATAATGTGTGCGTGTGTGTGTAGCTGATGCACTTGCTGTATAAGCACAGTGAGGAGGAAATGGAGGGTGAACTCATCTCCATCTGCATCAACCTAGCTGCAAACAAGAGGAATGCACAACTAATGTGTGAAGGTAATACACAAGCAGGCCTTCCATTTTGGATCTGCAGTGTTGTGTCTGTGTGATGTGTGTTGACTGGGAAAACACTTCCATCTGTAGGAAATGGACTGAAGATGCTCATGAAGAAAGCTCTGAAAATGAAAGACTGCCTTCTTATGAAGATGATCAGAAACATCTCTCAGCATGATGGACCTACCAAACCACTCTTTTTAGTAAGTTACATGTAGTCAGTGGAAAAAACGACTGCATCTAAAAACCTAACTCGTTAGTGGAAAATGTCTGTGTAGGTTTTTCATGTCTCAGTATGTGACTCTTCTCTGTCAGGACTATGTTGGTGACCTGGCTGCAGAGATTCGTGCCAATGGAAAGGAGGAGTGGGTGCTGGAGTGTCTGGGCACGCTGGCCAACCTCACCATCCCTGACCTGGATTGGGAGTTGGTGCTGAAGGAGTACAACCTGGTGCCTTACCTCAAAGACAGACTCAAACCAGGTATTGATTAGATTTGGAACTAATCTGTCACTCTGCTACCTTCAACATTTAACAACATTCTCACCACTGTCTTCTATCTCCTGCGTGTGTTTCAGGCTCAGCACAGGATGACCTCATCCTGGAGGTAGTGATAATGATCGGAACAGTTTCCATGGATGATGCCTGTGCGGCCATGTTGGCCAAGTCGGGCATTATCCCCGCCCTTATTGAGCTACTAAATGGTAACACACGTTATATATTTCAGTGTCATAGTCACACACTCTTTGAATTATTGTTTAGAAATCCGGTTGACTCTCTTGTTTCTGTTCGTAGCCCAGCAGGAGGACGATGAGTTTGTGTGTCAGATTGTGTACGTCTTCTATCAGATGGTGTTCCACCAGGCTACACGAGACGTCATCATAAAAGACACCCGTATCCTTCCCACATTTCAACCTGCCTGCTTCACATTAACACATGTATTATGTCTTAAAAGCTGCAGACAAACTGTTTTTCTTTAACCTTGCTTAGAGGCTCCAGCATACCTAATAGATCTGATGCACGACAAGAATGCAGAGATTAGAAAAGTGTGTGACAACACCCTTGATATAATTGCTGTAAGTGAAGCACAGTGTTGCTGATCAATGTCATGTTTTTTTCTTTAAGGAACAGTAACATATATTCACATCTTAAATGTCTTTGTGTCCTTCAGGAGTATGATGAGGAGTGGGGGAGGAAGATTCAATCAGAGAAGTTCCGCTACCATAACAACCAGTGGTTAGAGATGGTCGAGAGTCGTCAAGCTGATGAGGCTGAACCTTATCTCTATGATAACGACAATGACCGGACTGATCTATTCTACAGCGCAGGTACAAATAAAACTCCAGACCCAGCAGGCAGAATAACATATGCAGCAAATGGCAACGAGCCAGTGAGGTTTATTCTTGTTTGTGTATGACTTTAGATGGAATAACTCCTGCAGACAGCTCAGTCAGCCCAGATTTCTTTAGTGACTTGCAACCACAGAATGGAGACTCGCACCTTATAGGGTGAGTAAACATACACAGGAAAACGTTTTGACATTGCTATGTTTGTTAAATCACTTTCAGTTCCCACACAATAAACAACACAACTCACAGTCTGGCTCTATTTACCAGAGATCCTGACCTCTTTGACCAGACCAGCTCATCGCCTGGACGACCAGCTACTGCTTATGGCTTCAGACCTGATGAACAACCCTTCTACCAGTAGCGCACACACACCTGTTTTGCTCGCTTCAACACATCCTGTTATCTTAGGCTACATTCAGACTGCAGGTCTTAATGCTCAATTCGGATTTTTGGTGAAATCCGATTTTTTTTGGTGTGTACAAAAAACTGCTACCACTCTCCTGTGTGAACGGACTGCCGCCCTGAAGTGACCCGCATGCGCAGAAGAGGACACAACGTCACACAATGTGTGCTTGTGTGGCTTTGTTTATGTTAATGTCCGATCGTAGCCAACATTATTACAACCATATAATAATAATAATAAGAACGCTGAGAAGGAGGAGAGCAGTAGCTGCAGCGTCTGTACAGAGATGTGTGTGGGTGTGGAGTGGAGGGATAGTGACGTGATTGCTTTTAGCGACACTGACTTCATTCATAACATTCATAATTTCAGAATGACGAGAACCTCCTCTGTCGCCGGATTGTGACGTCTGTCGCCTTTCACTGACGCAAAAGTCGGATATATGCCACATTCAGACTGAGGTCGCATTGCAAAAAAACGGATACATATCTGATTTAGGACCACATATGAAAGTGGCCTGGGTCAGATGAAAAAAAAAATTGGAATTGAGCTGTTCAGACTGTCATGACAATATCAGATACAGGTCACATTCGTGCAAAAAAATCCGATTTGGGTCACTTTAGCCTGCAGTCTGAACGTAACCTTAGATTCCCCATGCTGCATGTTGAATTCAGTCATCATGGCTGAGTTGTAAGCAACAACAGTGGTCATCGGCATCTCTCATTTAGCCATCTCATCTATTCACATTATTTCAGATGGATGAGATGTCTTTCCTGCCAGTCTTCTTACAGTCAGCAAATCATGTAAATAATATGAACAGACTGTTAATAAGTTCTGCATGTTTCTCACATATGAAAATAATACGTTTTTGTCACCACTGTTAAAAATACTCCACCCCATTTACAAGGGTTTCATATCCATCATTTTGGCACCTCCAGCTTCATGTCCTAATTATTTTATTAACATGCACTACCATGTACATAACTTTGTTTTGTTACTGTAAATTCAGGCAGTTGAACTCCTGGCGTCAAACTAGAGCAGTATTACGTTTCCTGGGCCCTGTCAGGCCATCACATCAGATGGAACAGCAGTGTTATGAGTCACTGGCAGGAGGGGAGAGGCACACGTGGCAGGCAGAAGGCCAGACAGGGCTGTTTTCTTATGTTCAAATTGAAACACATTACACTGACATTATGAATGTCATCAGACACATATGTTTTGAAACTTCACCGCTGTTATTTCATGCTGCAGGCTTTGTCAGTGAAGGTTTATAGTCACAGAACACTGTGTATTCATACAGCTGTTACACCAGAGCTTTAGTACTCCTACTCAGAAATCAATTACACCAAGACTGACTGGATGCCAGTGAGAATAGCACTTAATGCTCCCTGTCTGAATGTGAATAAGAGCAGCATATATACTCCTTGTGCCAACAACTGTAGTATAAATGAAAAAAGGGTCACATGTCATCAGTTACTGTCTTACTTTTAGGCATATTTGCACGTATTGCTAAAAAACTTAGCGCACATTTTTATTTACTTCCATAACTTATTATTGATATATCTATATTATTGTTTTTATAATTGCTTATTTTATTGTTTACGTAACAAGACACTGTAAACATGAGCAAGTACCGTTGCTCTCCATGTCTCTCACTTTCATCCTCAGGTTCTTTAATAAAGAATTACACATCTTATAATATGGCATATGACTCTTAATATTGGAACAGTTCCACTTCTATTTTAATTGTATGTACATTTTTATGCTTGTTGGAGACTCTACACATCACACCACATCTTGTCTGGCCATATAGTCCATGGGCCAGGCGAGGTGTCGGTACCACTCAAGGTGGCAAAGGTTGCTTATACTTTTTGAAAAGATACTTCTGTCAGATTTGTGGAGCGGGCTGGAGGGAATCACCTGCTGCTTAATGTAGACAAGACCAGAGAGATGGTGATTGACTTCAGGAGGAAGGGAACAGCATCGCAGCCCCTTTGCATCCTGGGTAAGGGTGTAGAGGTTGTAGAGGAGTACAAGTACCTGGGAGTGACCATCGATAGCAGACTGAGCTGGAGGACCAACAGCACAGCTGTGTACAAGAAGGCCTGCAGCAGCTCTACTTCCTGAGGAAGCTGAGGTCCCTCAACGTGTGCAGCAAGGGGGGGGACAGCATTGCAGCCAGTGACGCCAACAGACTGAACAAACTGATCAGGAAGGCTGGCTCTGTCATTGGCTGCAGACAGGAAACGTTTGAAGCAGTAGTGGAGAGGGGGACACTGAACAAACTGTTATCCATCATGGATAACCCCGACCACCCTCACCTCCCAGTACTGGACACAACGGAGCGCCTTTTCCAAAAGGCTCAGACGGCTTCATTGTCATACAGATCAAGCAATAAGACTTTTTAACACCTCATCTTAGTGACTGATTGCTGCAACTGACACATCTACCATGAAGTTGTGTCCCAGGGTTCAGTCTGTCCAGGATGGACTGAACTCAGCGGATGCCCTCCTGTGGTGTTATTTTGTCCTGTGGTGCTTTGTTCGATCTTTTTGCTGCTCTATAAAGTTATCTATGCTGTGTCCACTGTTATGTAGCATGACTAATTCTAAGCAGCTAGTGTGTTATTTATTTATTTTACCTCTGCAGGCAGAAAATGTGATGGCGCTCTCAGCACTGATAATGCACTATTATTGCATTTGAGCAAATACAAGTTTTCATAAGGAAGGGACCCATACTCTTGATAAAAAGTTGCTTAATTGAAAGTACTTCTAACAATCCAGTAGGTGGCACATAATGTACATAATTAGCAGGAGGACAAACAATAAGTGTCCGCCTGATAAAAGGCTGAAAATTAGCCTCTCAGAATGAGATAATATGGGTAAATTATACACTTTATGAAACCTTACAGTCATGCCAATATTGCAGTGTTTGTATTTTGTATAATTTGAATAGTTTGATGAGCTCCACCAGCGTCCGCTGTACTTGTCAAAAGTATTCACAAAAGATCTTAAACGAAAGCTCAGTGTTCTCTTTGAAATGATACCAAACGTAAATTTAAGCGTCTTAAAACATATTAGTTCAAAATATTTATTTAATAAACAACAAAACAGCATCTGTGAACAGCGGAAGACTTGATTGTAACAATGAATAGAAAAAAGCTAAACTTTTATCCTCTGAAATAAAAAGATGAGAACGTTAAGTACAACTTTGTGTCTGGTCTCCTGTCAACTCTCTGTTCTTTGTACCATTAAAGACTGAAATTGAGACTCTAGCTGGGAACATTTATATCATGGTGTACTGCTGCCATTGGGACAGGAGGGGACTGTTGTCTCCACCTCAATGACTTCGCTCACAAGTTCTCTGATGATAGACACGCTGTCCAATGGGAGCTCTTCATCACTCTCCGGCTGCGATTCCATTGGCTGAGAGCTTTGGGGAATCTCATCCTTTGCTGTTTCTTCTTCTGGGTGATCTTTTTCTGCTGCTTCTTCCTCTTCTCTTCTAATCTCACCACCTGACACTTCATTGTTTGCCACCTCTTGCTGTTCAGAGGTGAGGGCATTCTCTGCTGGTGACACAGGGGATGGGCAGACTTCATCCCCTGCCTCTGAATGAGTGACACCTTCTATCTGTCTGTCTTCTGTCTCCTCTGCTGTCTTTTCACCCTCTGTCTTCTCTCCTCCATCTTCGTTTGCCTCCGTTTCCTGTCTCCTTGCTGCCTCTTTGACCCTCTCCACCTCCCAGTTGTCCTTGATCTGTCCAGTCAAGTAGACAGCTCTGTCAGTGGTCTGCTGTGCCACTGTGGGCACAGTGGGGCTGCATCCAATTGCCTCGCTCAGAGATCCAAGACTCATTTTCACTGGGCTGTCGGCACCAGGCGTGTGTGATGGTGAGGGAGGCTGAATGGAGGAGGCCTCCTCTGATATCTGATCTGAGTCTGAGGGCTCAGGCACAGCCTGATTTTCAGGTGCGGTGTATTGATCACTTTGAGTACAGGCAGGTTGGACTTCTGTGGACTGTGACGAGATCGGGTCTGGAGAGTCTGGTACGACGGATTTTGTTTCAGCAAGGGGGTCAGGTGTATCAGCTTCATGTGTAACAGAGGCATCACATCTGGAAGAGTCTTCAGGTGTTGATGGTGCGTCAACACCTGTAGACTCTTCAGATGTTGATGGCGCATCAGTTCCTGTAGACTCTTCAGATGTTGATGGTGCATCAGTTCCTGTAGACTCTTCAGATGTTGATGGTGCATCACTTCCTGTAGACTCTTCAGATGTTGATGGTGCATCAGTTCCTGTCTGGACTTCTTCACTGGTTTCCTCTGTGCCTCCATGTTCATCAAACTGCTGTGTCACCACAATGACAGGAGACAGAAGCGCTGCTGCCTGCTCAGAACTTTCAGTGGTACCGGCCTCAGATGTAGTATCGGCATCATGGTCAGGTCCGCTCTGAGGGCAAACCTCAGCAACCTGACCTCCATCCTTTACCACGGGAGCATTTGGTTGACTATCACTGGGCTCTGCTGAGGAGGAGTGTCGAGGCTGAATGGCTGGGCTGCCCTGCGCAGAGCGAGGAGGTGTCTGTCCCAGCAGGCTGTATTGGCTGATAGCTAGATCTGAGGTGTCCAATAGGAGGTTGTTGCTCTTCTTACTGGCAGCTTCCTGGACCACTGTGAGAGAGGAAGAAGATGCAAAGGTACAATCCATGACTGGACCTTTGGCGGTGTATTGTATTGCAGTATCACCTTTAATTTATCCAATAATTTAGCATTGACAGAACATTCAGGAAACCTTTAGGGATGTGGAGAATCGGCATGGCACTACAGTCACTATAACCACATTATAGGAAATACGCTGGTTAAAATACACTTGCTTTAAAGTACAATCTGATGTGATACAAAGGACTGTACAATTTAACTCACACCAAAAGGGGTTCTTTAAAATTGAGTGCAATGCATTTGAAGGAGCATTTGATCAAATCAAGGGTAACTTCAGACACTGAGGCATAGTTGATATACTGGAGGAGATTTCTAAACCTGTCGGAGCAAAGGTGTTAATCCGAGAATTAATAAATAATGTGTTTTTATTCTTGTACAGCTTCGTGCTCACCTGTCTCTATCTCCTTGCTCAGGATGTTTCTCAGAACGTCCTCATAGACGTTATGAACCAGGATGAAACTGCTGTAGTCAGAGAAAATGTATTGCTCCAACTGCTGCAGCTCCTGGATGCAGAAAACAACACGTCAGTGCTCTGCAGAAAGACAGTGGACACAGAGAGACTGAAAGTTGGACCCACAGTTTTCCTGCTGCTGTCCATCCTCCTGGTGAGACAGGGCAGAGTGATCTCCAGCAGAGCTTCCTGGTAGAGCCTTCTCTGGACCACTCTGCTGTCATGGTCCAGCTGCTGCTCACACACACACACACACACACACACACACACACAAGCAGTTTGGGTTTTCATCCAAAGTCCAGTTAACTTTCCCCTTCACGCCCCCAGACATTGCTGTCATACTATTCCCTCTGATTTCATAGTGATCTGAATGATGACGCACCTTTAGCACTCTCTCTTTCGCTCTCTCCATCTTGACAGGAGTCTGAGAAGGCTGCAGTCGGGTGGATGACTGGAGGAACTGCTCTAAGGTGTAGACAGCACTGTCCAGCAGCTGCAACATACACAACAACACCACGCACCACGTGCATCTGTGATCCTGTCTTTTTGTGTCTTTAAAACCTCTGCTTGTCCTGAAGGTGGCACTTCATACCTGCTCCATATCCAGATGTGCAGAGTGGACAAGTCTCTGAGCGCTGCTTAACCCAAACCGCTCCTTCAAGTCCTCAAGTTTCTCCGTCAGCTTCTCCACCTGCTTGTAGCACTGATCCAGACTGATGGAGCACAAGCCGGACAACGCCTGGAGGACACACACAGGTAAGATCATTTAAGCTAACATTTATAAAACACTAAGACACTAGGGGCTCTCCCTCACCTTCTTCGTCTCCTCTGTCCCCCCGTTTGTGTGTGAAAAGGTGGAGTCCATCTGTGTGTGCAGTGTCTCCTGCATCCCAAGAATCCCTGCACTTATGTTTTCTGTAAGTGCGTCAAGGATGGAGGACAAGTATGGAGCCACACACTCACTGCACACTTTGCATGCTTCCTCACATATACACGCTGAGACACACAGTGAAAAAAATATCCATGTATTTAATGTCATCACATCTTACTGGAGAACTTTTGTTAAACAATCTGACTTCATGTTGTACCTCGGACTTTCTCCTCCAGGAAGCAGTGAGAGGACATTATCTGGTCCAGGTTGGCTCTGATGATCGCCTGATTGGCCGATGCCGTCTGACGACACTCCTCCCTCAGAGCCTCCAGGCCTGCAGTCAGCTGTTCTAACACCAACAAGTAGGTTGCCTGCACTGTCTGTACACACATAAACGCACAAAATGCACCATGAGGTATAAAAACTATCATCAGTAGTTCAACACAGAGTTAAAGGTTTGACAGAACAAAGTCTGCTTGGGAAAAAAATCTCTGTTTCCGTTTTGATATGAGTATGTAGAGTCTGATAAGTGATAGTATGGGAGCCTATGAACACTTTATGTTCATCAGCTAATCACTAAATTGTCGGGGACTGGTAGCAGAGTTGCTGTTTGCATTGATTATCATGAAAGAAGATGGAAAATGATGTGCACATATTGGTATGGGAACAACATCAGCAGATCATATGTCTACATCTTTGGTGTATGTGTGAGCATTAGTCAGTGTCACTGTTTTTTTGTGGACTGATGCATGCGTTTCATTTTAGAGTTGACTTAAGCAATACTATGAATGCAGTGAGCCCACAACATGACAGATATCAGGAGGACTCGGTGTGGCAATGACTGACTTGTTATTGCATAAAAACTCACTGCCAGCCACTGTCGTATTCTTTCTGTCTTCTTGCCCTTCACTCTGGACTGAAGCTGACTCTGTAACCATGGTAACACTTCCACCATCACCTGGGAGGCCAGCACCTGCACAAGCGAACACACAATTTATGAAGCATAAACACAGACAATCTGAAGTGTGTGTGTGTGTGTGTGTGTGTGTGTGTGTGTGCGCTGACTTGTTCCTCGGAGCCCAGCAGCATTTCCCAGGATTCATAGCATCCTTTTTCTTGGCGGTAGAGTCGGAGGGCTCGGGCGTACCCCTGCCTCTCATGGGATGAATCACACCAGGGGTCTGCAGGCAGTGTGGAGATAGTTAGTGTTTTCTTGTCCCAGTACCTCATGGTCATTAGAAGACATTTGAACAGAGAACATTTGTGACCTCCTCTACACACTGGTCATCCTAGTGACTGTTTATTTTTCTGTATAGAATACAATTACTGTTTTGATGTCCCCTGTTGGTTTAGCAGTTTATTTGGTGTAAAGTTACACATCACATTTTCTTTTCTCATTATGTCTTTTGTGGCACAGTTTCCCTAAAAGGCTGTGGGTCGTTCGTTTCTTACTAAAATGATTGTTGTTGGTTTTTTGTTTTGAGGAACAGAAAACTCCACTAACGCTGACTGAGTACTTCCCTTTATCGGCCGTGTGAATGACACAAGCTCTGCTAAAAACCAACTGCATGAAGTCATTTCCACATGTCACAAACATTCTGCAGCTCCTCTCAGGTCTTTGTAGTGTCTTTAAAAGCTCATTTTCAGCCGTCTAGTCACAGCTTTGCTGCTCTGGTTCACTCTAACAGCTCTCCTATAGCATCACTCTAGCTTCCGGGTTAGCAGACAGCACTAAAGAGCTCTAAACAAATCTAAAGTCTATGTATACAGAGACTTCACATGATCACAAAGTATGGTACTTGTAATGTGCTGCCACAGTTACAGGTATTGTAATTAGCACAAAGGACCTGGATAGTGTAGTTACAGCACCTGCCACCTTAACTAGGAAAAAGAACCAGATTTCAAATGTGTGAAAATAACGTATGGTCAACAACGCTCCAATATATTATGCACTATATACCATTTTTATTGGTTATTGGTTATGTCACCGATATATGTATATATATAGAAACAACCTGGTAACAAAGGTTGCTGTTGATTGGATCCTTTAAGATCACATTATAAAGCTGCGATGACTAATTTGTTGACACTTTTACGCAGCCAGTGTGCACGACACCATGTGTCTGGATGCCTTGCACAAAACAATGGTTTACCACTAACAAAGCTGAGACATCCTTTAAGGGTTTGTCACAATGAGCAACTTTTTTCACATGCCATGTGCCATTTTGTATAAACAACAATATTGGAGATGTTATTAGAGATGGATATATAAATGGATATATATTACTTTGGTATTAACAGAGCGCTGTGCTGTAGCTGTAGCTTAGAAAAGTCAGTGATGGTCGGCTATGTGTCGTTTCCTGTCACTGCTGAGGATATCTGTGTGCAAACATGACATTAAAGTAAGGGGTTTTGTTTTTGGTTTGTATCCTAGCTAACCGCACAGGAAACCAATAGCATTAATATTTTTATCTGTTGCCCTGGCGACTGCCACAACATGAGTGACAAACTGAAGACGAGCCAAATATCAGCAGCAGCAGCAGCAGCAGCAATTATCTGACATTACACAAACACAGAGTGCGATGACTCACGTAGCATTGCAGCAGTTAACACACATTTTTAACAGGTCGTCTGCATGCTGTGTGGTGCATCATGACTTTATCATTTAATAATTTAACATAGAAGGTTTTGTATCTCCTTTAACACAGTGGAAAGCTGCCTGTGGGAGATTTAGTAACAAGTAGTTCCAGCACATATATGTGTTCAGATATTATATATGTATTTTTATAGTATGTAGAGTTTGACAACAGAGCCATGTTAACTGTGCGCCTGTGGTTTTAATGTTTATATTTTTATAGTGGACAGGCATGTGAATTCACTTGGATAAATGACTCAGATGGAAAAGTCTGCCTGCATTCATCTCTCCTTTACAGGGCCGGCCCAAGGCATATGCGAAATATGCGGCCGCTTAGGGCCCCCAAGAGCACTAAAAGTCCATGATAAATATACATTTTATATTTTAAAAAATAACATCGATTAATACAAACAAGATGATTTTACACATAGTGTGTATTACACACAGCGCAGCCTATAGGATGATGAAGCATCTGATGCTGAGGTGGTGGTATGAAATTTTGGTTAGGGCCCCATAAAGGCTTGGGCCGGCCCTGCTCCTTTAGATCCATATAATTATAAATGAGTGTTCCAGATTGGGTGAGAGTGATCAGGTTGACCTGTGCCTATTTAAATTGCATAAGGTCCGTGTTGTGACTGACACTGTAAAAGGTTGTAGGTGTCCAGATTTTAAGACATAAAGTCATCTGGAAGAGATAAAGAGTAGATTGTTCCTCCTCAGGGAAAGAGCAGGTTGTCTACATTCACTGGAATGTTTAAGAACACAGAACTTCTGCCACGTTTAGAGCTACATTTTAGGACTTTCGGGTTGTTTTCCGATTACACAGCTGAGGTGCTTTATATCAGGTTTGTATGAACACACAAATCAAATTTTTTGAATCAGACGTGGGTCACTTCTGGATGTGGTCCTAATTATAGATATACAGATATATAGAATGATATATATATCTGCATTAAAAGTTGAACAATGTGTGAAGACACACACACACACACCTCCCCCCTATAGTCCCTGCAGACACACATTCACACCTTGTGCACTGCACTGCACTTTATAACATCCTGCTGGACTTGACTTCTGTTTTTTGTCTTTTCTGACAAAATGTCATTGTGCTCTGAATAATGATAATAAAGATTCTTGATTCTTGATTCTTGAAAACAATGAGAAATGCTGCTAAACTGTTTTGTTTTGACATGTCTGGGCCCAAACCCTTTTCATTTTAATCCCTAACCGGTGCTTTACGTGTCTCCTTACTTTCACCACTGCCCTTTCAACATGAGTTCCAAGCAGTAGTAGTTAAAATGTTCTCTTAACTATATAAAACAGAATGGATATGTAGACTGAACACACCACACACCTCCGTCCAACAGGAATCAGCACACCCCTACACTTAAATAAGAACAACCAAACACAGGCATACTAAGGAAACTAGACAAAATTGGAGGGGGTCTTTATGTGTCATAATTGTCCTTAAATGTTTCTGAATTCTGAATCATGTGACATTTATTATGGCACCGCTGACCTTGTTTATGCTAACAGCTGTTATTAGTGACACTTATACTCTGTATTTAACTGCATTTGATGTAACTTGATACCTCTGGCACAAGAATTTCCTTTGGGATTAATAAAGTTTTATCTTATCTTATCTTATCTTATCTTATCTTATCTTATCTTATCTTATCTTATTATAGAATTTGTGACAATAGCAGATGTCTACTTGAAGATAATGTGAGACCATCTGTCTGAAATCACACCAACAAACCCACAATGGAGTGATCAAAGCTCACATTTGAAAAGCTGAGACAGGCAATACATGCAAGACAGTGGTTCAACCAACTGGTGGAATTTTGTACTTAAGGGAGGATATGACCATGTTAGAAAAGATGGCCATGGTGCAATCACACTTTTCACAGAAGAGTGGCTCTCTGGGTTTCTATTTTGGTTCCGTCACTGTGGTCTTGTAGTGCTGTTCAAATATGTTATGGTAGCGTGTGACTGTGGGCTGCAATGTTTACCAAGGTTGCAGTGTCTGATGCAGGTCTTGAGGCCAGACAGGAAGTGATCTCGTTCCTCCTCTTGTTGAAACAGGAAGCAGGTGTGCCCTGTGTAAGGCAGGTGCAGATACACGGCGAATACGTCTGGAGACGACACCACCGAAGAGGACTCCTCCTTCACTCCTGGACACATGTATAGACAGACATTAGGACAATGTTGCAGTACTGTAAGTGAAGACTTACTTTGCCTCCCATAACCCTAAACCTCTGCTAGATTTGTTAAATACCATTGAGTATTCCAGCACAGGTTTTCTCTAGGTGTGCTCTGAACTCTTCTTCTGTGGTGAACACACTAGCACCTGCTGGCTGGAGGACCAACTTAGCTGAACATCCACGACCAAAGGTCTACAGGTGGGAAAACAGGCAACAAGTCAGATGATTTAGACTGTGAATGTTATGTATGTTGTGTGTAAGTGTGTGTCACCTCCATGCTGTCATGTATTTCCACTTTGTAGTCTCTTCTTAGGACGACGTATCTGTCTTTGGATTTCTTTCCCTGCTCCTCCCAACAGGAAAACTTAAGGCTCCTTTGGTACAGCACCTCCTCCGGAGCATACTGAGGCTGTTCACACACACACACACACCAGGTACATGACCAGCATCAATATAAACACTAAGAGCAAACCACCACATGGATTAATTCAACAAATGTTTGATTCAACTCCTACCCTGTGTGTGAGTAGTAGGCCCCTCCCTTCCTTCTTAGGCTCCACCTCCTGGTGTAAGTGTCCAAAGTATGCTACGGAGTACTGCTGACGGTAAAACACACTGAAGCTCTGGAGTGTATTGTCCACAAGTCCTGAATACAAATAAACACAAGCACATTATCACACATATATGAACAGGCTCTTTAAATACTCACATTATGCACAGAATGTACATCTTAGCCTACACTGGAGCCTGACACACACCTCCCCAAAAGTTATGTCACAAACTGCAACTTCACATACAGTGATTGTTCATTGGCCCCAAAGACATATATACTTTTCTGTGAGTTTGTTTATTGTGTAATAAGCCAGCGGGTTTAGCTCACTTGCTTGTACTATGTATATCTTACATATCTTGGTTGATCAGTTGCTTCTGTACTTCCATAACTTGGTCACTTACATGTGTCACACACCATGGTGAGTTGGTCTCTTGTGTGTGCACACAGAAATTTTGGTCTATTACACTATTCTATAAATTATATAATTAAACATAAAGTCAGAATTTAACATGTGTAGTTGGATATAAAAATAACTTGTGTTATTAGCTAGTCATAATCAGGTGTCATATGTGGTCTCTAAAGAATTCCACAGAGAAATCTATTTATGTAACCAAACTTGGAATTTGAAATGAATTGAAATGGTTAAAATGGTTATGTAATGTCTCCCTGTTTAAGTTTTATTATGGAAGTTTCATAATAATAGTCTGGGTCTATTTCATAGACCTACCCAGACCTACATAAATACTCACTGCGGAGTACTTATCTGTGCAAAGAACACTACGGGAGAGGAAGTCTGGGAAGTAAAAGACAACAGTTTGCTGGAGAATCTGCTTCCATTTAGGGGAATTTAAATGCTGGAAAGATAAGGCCACGCGAGCAAATGAAGGACATGTTCCACATTGTTAGGTGCTTATCGACAAGGCTTGAACATTAAGGAGTAATTTTTAGTTAATAAATAATAACAACAGTTATCTTATAGACTCTGAGGATGTATCAGTGGGTTAAATGACTAAAAGTCACATTTGATATATAGTATGCAGGACAGGAGGTGGGTGATGGGGGTCTGTAGGCTGACTTTCATCTAACACACTGACACACACAGAGATAAAGAGAAGGCCACAGATCAGACAAACCATAATAATATAATAGTTGGAAATGGCTGTAATTACATTCTGTTATGCAGCGCAGATTAGTGACAGGATGTGACTGCGCTGATAACATGTATAGGAATGTACACACAGAGGAAGAAGCAGATAGATCATATTGGATCAAGTTAAATGACCAAAAGTCACATTTAAAATACTTCACATTGTAATTTTCCATTTTACGTTGATGATGATCCCTGTGGTTAGGATGAGGGTGGGTGGGGGGTCTTACTGCATGTCACACCCCCTCCCCACATTTCCTGTCTAGCTCTTTGCTGAAAGCAGTATAATAACGACAAAAACACGCACATGTGGCTTTTCACATTTTGATCCTGTTCCTGTTAAACAGCTGTTATCAACTTTCACACTGACAGAAATAATGTTGCAACTGGTCTTAAAACATATGCACTAATTACAATAACGTGCACAGCTGTCACTTGGCTCTTCCTTCCTTTCTGTTTCTCATATGAAAGTGAAATTCTAATCTGAGCCAAATACCTGACACCCGAACCACCAAAGATTACACCAAAAAAAAAAGTCTTATTTACCTTTAATGTGGCTGACTTTGGCCTCGTCCAACAACCCAGATGAAGATGCTCCCATCCTGTATGGTTAGGTTCTTCCTATTTGTGTTGACAAAAGTTGGATTGAGTCTGATTGTATATCAGTAGTATCACGTCAAGCCTGCTGTGTATGTAATGCATATCAAGCCGCTCCGATGTGTCAAGAGGTTTTTTTTGCTCAGCTCATTTCCTCTGCTCTCTGAGGAGTTGGGCGGGACTGTTACAACGTGAGGTGTGACCTGTCACAGCGGTCCTCTCACCAACTGTAACATCATACAAGGGTCATAGCCTTCTTCATAGAGCCACCTGCTGGTAAACACTGTAACGAGGCTGCATTTGTTCCCTGATTCTAAATTCTCTTATTTGGAACACTGGGATTAATAGCACTGTGCACTGTGATTGATAATTATGATGTCTCATGATGTTTTGCTTATCATGGATTAGTCCTGGTGGTCCAAAGAGTTCTAAGGTTAAATTAATTTGGTTCTCCCTTGAAAGTATTATTTGGACGCATGGCATGAAGAAGGTTTTTGACAGCAGACATGTAAAACACATGTCAATCAATGTCACACAAAACATCCAATAAGTATTTATTCTCAGTCATTTTATTTTAGTAAAGAATGTACAAAATCCAATAGGTCAGCAAACATACGCCTCACTGCACCACCATCATTCGGAAACTTCCCTGAGCACTGCAACAGGCTGCAAATGACAGCAGGCTGTCTCTGCGAAGGGAACATGTGGCGGCTGAGACCAAGATTAAGATCTCCCAGCTTCAGTTCACTGATAAGACAAACCTCTCAACTCAGAGCCTCGGGAGAGAAAAGGGGAAGATGACAGGGCGAAGGCTGTGCTGGAGGCTGGGTTTTACTCCTCAGAGAGCCTGAGCCATTTCTGTGACTGCAAAGTGCAATCATACAAACCAAAGACTGCGACAGTTCACTGAGCAGCCACTTCCTGTGTCTGTGTCACATGGGCCTTTTCATAGCCCCGCCCCTTTTGTAGATAGATAGATAGATAGATAGATAGATAGATAGATAGATAGATAGATAGATAGATAGATAGATAGATAGATAGATAGATAGATAGATGGCGGCGGCAGGAAGGACTTCCTGTACCGTTCCTTAGAGCAGCGGGGCAGCAGGAGTCTGTTGCTGCTTCTCAGTCTGTCCACAGTGTTGTGGAGAGGGTTAGAGGGATTGTCCATGATTGACAGCAGTTTAGTAAGGACTCTCCACCTCCTCCAGGTTGGCAAGCTTGAAGCCAACAACAGACCCCACCTTTTTGATGAGTTTGTCCAGTCTGTTGGCGTCCTTTGCTTTAATGCCTGAACCCCAGCACACCACAGCAAAGAAGATGGTGCTCGCCATGACAGACTGGTACAACATGTGGAGCATCCTGCTGCAGACATTGAAGGACCTGAGTCTCCTCAGGACGTACAGTCTACTCATGCCCTCCTTGTACACAGCCTCAGTGTTTGTGACCACTCCAGTTTATTGTCCAGTTGGACCCCCAGGAACTTGTAAAATGGGATTATGTCCACATATTTTCCACTGATACAGACTGGGGAAGGGCGGGGGCTTTTCCCTGCGGTAGTCCACCACCATCTCCTTTGTCTTGGCCATGTTCAGCTGCAGGTGATTCTCTCCACACCACCTGACAAAACACTCCACAAAGCCCCTGTACTCATCCTCCCCTCCATTCTCCACACAACCAACTATGGCTGTGTCATCCGAGTACTTCTGAAGGTGACACGTCTCAGAGCGGTACTGGAAGTCAGCTGTGTAGGTGGTGAATAGAAAGGGAGACAGCACAGTTCCCTGAGGGGACCCAGTGTTGCTGGTCAGGGTGGTCAGGGTGTGAGACACACAGCTCTGCAGTCTCACCTGTCGGCCTGTCAGGTAGTCCTCAATCCACAAGAAACGGGTAGTAACCAAGCAGTAAGTCCTGAGTCTATTGATTGCAACAGAAGTGAATGTGGAAGAACATGTCAGCACTTCTACATGGCCTCCTATTCTCAGTGGAGTGGAGTACAATACAAATACAGTTTGCTAACATACAAGATGCATCGTTTAGATGCATTTTTTTATGCAATTTCCCCATTGTGGGACTAATAAAGGTAGTCTTAATACAAATTAAGACTTTTACTTTTTATATTGTAAAGTTCTGTACAACAGAGTTTTAGGGAAAAAAATGTAAACTGTAAGAGAAGAATTGTACCCACTGTGAGGCGAAGGAAAGATGAACTTATCATCTATATGATGATAAAGTCGCAGCTTTACGAGAAATTAATGTAATGTTATAAAAAGTCATCATTTTACAGAAAAAAATGTAAGCACGTTTAGTCTCATCAAAATCGTTAAATAGCGATACATTTCTAACTTTATTTTGGTATCTGTTACTTTAACAATCTTAACAATGACTTTGTTCTTGTAAAATTAGATTTTTTTTCTTCAAGCGGGTCATAATACTCTTGTAGTGGTGACCTCTGTTCTTTATGTATATATGTTATTTTTTATGTATGTATTTATTTGGCCTGTGCCGTACCTCTCCTGGTTCTACTGGGTGATGAGTCCCGCTCAGAGCTGTGCTGTGATTGGCTGACAGCACCTGCGCTCTTCATCCTGCTCTCTCTCTCTCTCTCTCTCTCTCTCTCTCTCTCAGTCCTGTTTGGACCGGGACGTCGTAGAGGTCTGTCGGTGTCACCCGGTTTACCGACCAAACGTCACAAGGAAAAAGTTAAATATTTATTTTTATGGAATTTTTTTGTGTATGTTGTCTTAGGCTATTTCAGTTTTAACGACCGGCTCCTCAATTATTTTAAAAGTTTTTATCAGTCTGATCTAAGCTGATCGTTTGCAGACCCGCTGACCTCGGTTTCTTCAGAGCTTGCAGTCACTTTGAGGGAAGTTAAATGGACAGTTAGTCGCAGCTACCTGCTAATTATCCGACAGTTGTTTTCCTCACAGCGTGCAGTTCATTGTCTGCGGAGAGATGTGGCGCAGGCTGTCTGTGGGTCTGCTGGTCTGTTTGTGCTGTGCTGTCCACGGACTGAGTGCACAGGAGGAGGGCGGGATGCTGCTGGCCGGAGCCGAAGAGCTGAGTCATGAGACGGATAAAAACGCTCCCACCGCCGCCGCGGCTAAAGCAGAAGCGAGTCCGCCCGGAGGAGGCGAGCGCCGGGTCTCAGGGAGCGACGGTCCTGTTCAGCGCCCCACCGCGGAGCCTCTGCGGGATGAGCTGGACAACCAGGAGAACATCATCAGCCAGGTCGGTGTCCGTGAATGCAGCATCATATTAACAGCAGGAAATAAATGTGCAAAATGGTTATCATCTGTGTAAAATGATTGTATGAGACAAGCTGAGTCATGATTATAATGCAAGAATCATCTGGTGTCAGCAGTTACTTTAATTTAATTCAGCACAACTTTCCATTCACTTAATCAATTCAGAGTACCTGTGGTTTTATGACCCTTGCAGTAAAGCTTTTTAACTGTAAACCTTACATTTCTAATTTCCCACATGGAATAGGATTTACAGATTGTATTCGACACAGCAGTTTTTACTTCCTAATGTAGGTCTATACTTGATTTTTCCTTTAAGCACAATCCAAACCCCAAATTGTCACTTAAATGAACGGGTAAATCAGACCCAGAGCTGTACATACACATACGTACATATGTGTGTGTGTGTGTGTGGTTATATAGTTACATAATAGTCTTCAAACAACATGCGCTCCAAACCAAAGACCATTATGCATGCAGCTATCTTTTTCCAGGACGGCTCACCGCTGCTGCAGCTGCACATCATCACATTACTCTGCATCTCTCTTTTGGGTTTTTGTGGAAAAAAAGTGTTGCAAACTGCTTTTGTCGCTCTCTTTCAGTTGCTGGGTGACTACGACAAAGTAAAAACAGTGTCATCAGGGTCCGACTGCGTGTGCCAGTGTATCGTTCGACCTATCAAACGCTCAGACTGCAGCCGTATCCTTGACCCTACATCAGCGTCCCAGGATTTTTACACTGTAGAGACGGTTACCAAAGGGACCGACTGCAAGAAGTGTGTGTGCATGGCTCCTCCTTCAGCTGTCAACCCCTGTGAGGGAGAGTACAGGTTTAAAAAGCTACAAGAGGCAAGCAAGGATGACATCAAGGTAATTCAGTTTTCCTGTTTGCTACTTCACTAGAGGTCTTTGGTTTTCTTCTCTCTCTGACCTTGTCTTTTTTTATCTCCGTACTCATTGTTGGCTGGTTTAGCTGGCGACTATCATAGACTTGTTGGAAGGCTCTCTGTATGGACTGGACTTGTTAAAGCTCCATTCTGTCACCACCAAGCTGCTGACCAGGGTGGACAACATGGAGAAGGTGCGCACACACAGACGGTCTCTGGAAGTGTCCTTTATTCCACAAGGAAGAGTGCTCCAGGCTAAATATTATGGATTAATGTGTCATATTTGTGCACTCTAGGCGTTCACTCGAAACTTTACTGAGAGAGTGAGAGATGTGAAGGATAAAGGGAAAGAAAAAGAGAAGAAGGCTCAGCAGAAAAAAAAGAAGGTCAATGATTTGGATCGTTCAGGACCTAAAAGTGGAGCAGCTGCATACAAACAGGTACAGCTCTGACTACCTATCAGACACCTAAACACACTCTTATGTCTCACTGTTATTTCAACTGTAAGGTACACATTCTTTATTTTGTTGCAGAAGAATTTTCCTCTGAACAAAAACCAACAGCAGGATGGTGTGGAACAGCAGCAGCCATTCAGGAATGAGACAGAAACTAAAGCGCCACCAAAAGAGAAGACAGAGCCGAGGCAGCCAATCAAAGACAAGAACACCGTGGTCGTCAGGGGCGTGACCTTTTACAAGAGTGAGGATGAGAGCTTCAGGGAGGAAGGAAGAGGGAAAGGTATGAATAATAAGTCTAATGTACTAATTATTATGCACAAAAAGCGAAACTATCCATTCCCTTCTCCTCTTCCTTCCCTTACAGCTGCTCTGACCACAAATGCTTCTGTCCAGCTGCCAAATTCCAGGACCTTGCTCACTAAGAGTCCTGGACCTTCAGCAACTTTTACTTCACAAGCAGACAACAAGGACCCATCACCCAGCCATTCACCCACAGTTGCCCCAACAACCAGCCACCAGACCAAACCAGCTCCCACTACCATCAAACAAACAACTCCAACAACAACCGCTACAACTACCGCTCAGCCCTCCACACCTGTCCAGACCCAGCTTACCACCTCAACCTCAGATACCAACATTAGCAAACCCATTTTGGTCCCGCCAGTGTCTCAGCCAGCACCCAAAAGTCGACTGAGCTGGACAGAGAGCCCCGCTGATCAACCCAAGACCACCAAAAAGCCAGGTACAGCGGGAGAGACAAAACAATATGGCCGCAGTTTCAGCTGTATTGGATTCCTGTAGTCCTGTAGACTAATCTTTGTAGACATAGTTAGGTCATTTATCTGTTTTAGGGCACATCTTGGTTCAGTGTAACCTTTTGTGTGTGTTTTCATACAGGAGTGTGTAAGGACACAGTAGCAAGCATATCCGAGCCTGTTCAGCAGAACTCATATGGCCTCACTGATGGAGCGTGGATGAAAGATGCTCGCGGCCATGGAAGCGTCATCTATCTCACTGTTGGTCACTCGGGCAACAGTCTCCTGGAGTTCAGAGACACGGACACCTTCAAATCAGGTATATGATCCTAATGATATACATATGATGAATAATTCATTCATGTGATGTAGTTCAGTCATCTCTGCGTCCTCCTTAGCACACATCACATTCAACGTTTCTTCTCTGTATTTAAAAACATAAGTCTTGGCCACTGTTTTCATTTGGACTCAAGTCTGGCGCTATATAAATAGTATATATTCAGAGAATGTGGGCGATATTGTTTTCATCACAACCTGCTTTTAGCTATAGGAGATGGTGACATTTAATTTGAAGACAAAATGACTGTGTAGGTGTTTGGTTTCTTCAAAAATAGTTATCAAGTGGTTTCAGCATGCATCATATTTTTGAGCTGTGCATGAGACAGAAGCATCATCACACCTCCATGTGCAGTGATACATAGACTTCTTCCTGAAGTGTGTGTGTGTGTGTGTGTTTTCCTGCTCAGGTCAGGCGAGTAATTCATACAAGCTGCCGTACCATTTCAGTGGAACAGGCCACGTTGTGTATAATGGAGCTTTCTACTATAATCGTGCCTACAGCAGTGACATCATCAGATATGACCTGAGGCACAGATACGTAGCTGCGTGGACCACACTGCTCGATGCCATACTGGAGGAGCAGGCTCACAGGACGCAGACTGAGGTGAGACTTTTGTTTTCATTTAACTGGAGGGGAAAGACCGCATGGTGATTTACACATGGCATGTACACTTGGAAGTCTTTAAACAGTCATCACGGGTCAGCAAGGGGAAAAAAAAGACACTACAAATCACAGCAGACCTCTGAAGGGGGATAGAAAGGAGGGGAACAATCTTCAAAGGAATATTCTGGAAAATGTATTTTGCTTCTAAGACTGAGATGAGAGGATCAACAGCACTGTCATGTATGTATGTGGGAGGAGGGAGTAGCAGTATGGAGGGAATTAGCGTAGCTTAGCGTAAAGAGGAAAAGGGAAGTCAGGTGACCTAGCTCTCATGTTTAATCTGGTCCATTAACAGGGTCACTGTATAACTATCTGTTGATTCATCTTGAATCTTTCATTATTTTCATGCCCCAGGTGGAGTTTGCTGTAGATGAGTCTGGCCTGTGGGTGCTCTACCCGGCTCTGGACACAGAGGGCTTCCACCAGGAAGTCATCCTGCTCATCCACCTTCACCCTCGAGACCTTCAGCCGATACGAAGCTTCCGCACAGGTCTCCGGCGCAGTCACTACGGCAACAGCTTCCTGGTTTGCGGCGTGCTTTATGCGGTAGACAGTATAGAGCGCCACCACGCCAACGTGACATACGCCTTTGACACGCACACACTCACACACACCGTGCCGAGGCTGGCATTTACAAACATGCATGGACACACATCTCAGCTGTCCTATTGCCCCCTGGACAAGAAACTGTATGCATGGGATGATGGACATCAGATGACGTATGATGTCATCTTTGCTTATTAGCATCATCAAGGACGCCACACTTTTGTTTTTAATGACTGTGGATCAGTTGGACACGGTGTGTTGTGTTGTGTGTATGTCTGCTTTATAACACACACATACATACAAACACTAAAGTCATAATAACCAGCAGAAGAAGCACTTAGGAGAAAATCAGAAAAAAAGAAGAAACATGTACATACTGTATTTTAAAGGTCCAAACCACATGAGCCATAAGAATGAAAATACAGTGTGTACACACCTGTGGCTCTGTTTCAGTAAATGGAACATTTCCTAGCATTTATGAGAAACTGTATACATGTTGCTCATGATGTTTATCCTGTGATGGAGGAATCAGTGAGGACCACACAGAAGTGGATCATAAGGAGCCTTTAAATGGCCTTATTAACCCCACTCATCCAGATTTTGCATAAAATACATTTGACTGCACTGAGGTTACACTTTATGACACTAAACCAAAAGCATGGAACGATGTATTATGAAGTCATGTGAACTCTCCGAGGTTATTGTGAGAGCTTTCTTTGTCGGTGCTACCAGTCATGTGGCGCAAAGCAGTTTTATAAACTACAACGACATATGCGGTTTGGTATATAACAATAAAATAAACATACATCAGGCTTACTATCCCAGCTTTAAAACAACAAATATATGATTTTCTATTACAAACCCTTGCCACAAAAATAATACTCATGCTGGAATGAAGACCTGCACATATCCCTTGTAAAGTCCATAACATTATACAACTGCAACATTTAAATGCAACGTTTCTGACCACATGCACCTATTAAAATCAGCAGCTTTATTTAAGTTGTTGTCATGGTCAGAAAACTAAAGACAGCAATATAATACATTTATTCTAATTTTATTAAAAAAAGATAAAGCTAAAAAACTAAAAAAAAAAAACAGCAGCAGCCTTTCCAGTCTGTTCTGTGTGTCCTAAGCTTTGAAAGTAGCACATCCATACTGCTTTGAAAACCCCAAGACAATGTTGATTTTGACTGCTTACCTACAAGCTGGCCTTTTGTGTGTTGTTAATTTATAATAAAATGTTGTTGACAATCCTTTTTTAGGCTCTCCCCTCATGTGTACGGCTGTCCAGCATGTTGTGGACATTATTTGTGGGGTCTGATTTAGTTTTCCTGGAAGCAGCGGAGCCACTGGACGGATCCCAGGGTGGAAAATAAGCCCCAGGCCAGATGTTGGTGATGGTCTGAGGAGGAATGTTCAGGAACACAGACCAGACCTTCTTCATGTTAGAGAGCCTCGCAGGGACTCCGACAGGGTGATGGACGGCTGTTTGATAAGACAAAGAGCCGCTGAGCGTGATCTCAGTCTGGCTCAGTCCGGCTTTGTTCAGGTGTTTTGCACAAAGTCAAACCGTCAAGTGATTTATAACAACAATGCATTTTTTAAGTGGGCAAGTGGAGGAGTTCATGTGTGCGTCAGACTACTCTATGAACCCTTTGCACTCATCCTGCAGCTCCTGGTTGCTAATGGAATCTCCAGAGAATCACACACACACCAGCTTTTCACAGGGAAGTATCATCTGTTTCATACATGACAACAATTTCATGGACATTTGAAACAAACACACAAGTGTTTTCTAAAACCTACGGAACCCTCTGGTGATGACACTAACACATAAGTATGTTTATATGCTGCTGGTGGTGGTGGTGGTGTGTGTGTGTGTGTTAAGTGACCGCCTAGCAGGGTACAGAAGAAAGACGTCCATTCACATCCACTGCTAACCAAAAAGACTCAGATTGCAGTGAATGCTTTCGTGTGTGTGTGTGTGTTCTGTCCTGAAACTGTCAGTCTTTGAACTGCTTGCCCTAAACGTCAGGAAGCAAGAGGACCACACACACACACGCACACACATACACACACACACACACACACTAGAATGTCCTAAGGGTGCTATCGGGCAGAGTTCATAGAAAAGAACGTCTGGTTTACAGGATGGACACAAACACACACACTTGCCTACATAATGTTGGGTTTAAAGATAGCAGCGGTATCTAAATACACATTCCTGATTGCAACTGAGCGAAAAACTCTGAACAAAGAAAGAAAAGAAGGTTGGAGACCAAAACAGAAAGAGGTTATCGTGGAAATCAAGATCTTAACTTTACTCCAGGTCATTTATATTTAACTATGTGAAAACCTGGCTGAAAATAGGACTTGGTTAAGAGGGACAAAGGAAAAGAAGAAGAAAGTAAGAGTTTAAGGTCAGAGAAATGAGACCTTAAACCTCTCTGGTGGCTTCTTTGGACACCAAAGAGGCCAGCAGAGCATGAAAAAATATTTATAGATGACTTGGGAAACGTTGCTGCTGATTCATTACATGTGTATTTCAGAGTGTGACTATGTGCTGATGTGTGCTGATAAAAGGCCTTGTGTTGGTGTGTTGTTTGTGTTTTTATGTGAACAAATTTTACAGAAAAATTGGAGCCTGCTTTCTAAACGCTGGAACATATTTAAGTGATTAAACAATACAGACACAGTAAAAACTAGCAGAGCTCGCTGTGGGTCTGTGCCAGGACTAACAGGCTCTGATCAACTTTTCCCTGCGTATGCACTTAGTCTGACAAAAGAATCGCTGACGAATAGCAGAAAAGTTCCAATCTTTTCTCATATTAATATTAATGTCATTTTTAGAAGCAGAACAAGAAAAGCCTGGATCCAAAACCATCACACAGAGAGCCAGATCAACAGGTGGACAAGCAGGACCTGTGTTGATAGAGGAGGAAACGGCGAAGTGCAGCCGTGTGATGTCAGATGTTTGCATGTTTGAATTGGCTGCAGATGTTTGGAGCATATGAGTGTGCTGAGGCAGACAAAGGTGATATAATAGTCGAGGTATCATGGAACAAGAAGCATTTATGTTTTCATGTTTTTCATGACATCTGTGTTTTTCAGTGTGGGAGTGCACCTGACTGTACTGTGACAGTTTCATATGGGCAGGCTGGATGGGATCTTTAATGTAGATCAAACATCAATCAAACATGAAAACCACAAAAACACATAAGAATATATTAAATACATTGTATGTACAAGTACAGGTTTCTGACCTACTGTATATATCTGACCTGGTGATTAATAACAATGAAAATAACTGCCTAGCAAATATGGATGCCTGGTATTAGCCAAAAAAACACTGTTTATTGTAATAGGTTTTTATTTAGTGCAGTTTTCAAACTTTTCTACTGAAGACAAATTATTACTACCCTGCATACATAAACCATGGTACATCCAGTCCATAACCACCTACCACCATGATGACACATGGTCCTAGCCAGGACGGATGTGGCCAACTTCTTTATGACCCACTGCAAAGGTCAAAGGTTTTAACACCACCCAACCCTTTTCAGACTAACTGATGCTTTTCCTCTGGGCTTATAGATATTATATAGGTCTTTGAAATGTATTTATATAATGCATGTCAAATGTGTCACCATGGGAACCAAAAATGTAGCTCTTAGTGTAAGTTCAGTCAGGAAGACTCTGTTTCCCATCATTCACCATTTATCTCTATCCACTTCCTAATCTCTCTCCCTCTATCCCTCACTCCTCTGCTCCCCCTCTCTTCCGCTCTCTTGGCCGGGTGCTTAATAGAAAGCACCTCCCTCACCAAATAGCTGTCGCTTTCCGTCCCTCTCCTGACCAATCACAGCTTAGCACGAAATTTAAAAGTCTCCATCTCCTCTCCAGCTGTCTGCTGATCGAACCCGGCAACCCTCCTCCACCCCAAGCACCACCAGATCCATGCCAGTTCAGGCCTCCAATCTCCTGCCCTCCAGCTCTCCACCACCACCAGGTCTAGACCCCGGGGGGGATCTTCTGATCCAGCGGCCTCTCCTCTTGTGTTTACCCCCCTTTTCGGATGTGGTCTTCACAACGGGGTCTAGGACGCCAATGTACATTCAAACTTTGTACTTAATAAATATTTCTCATTCAGTTCGCTGAGTCTCTCATGATTGAAGTGGCAGTGAGGGAAATTTTTAACACGTAAAGTGTTGTCGTCTGCATAGTGATGAAAATTTACATCGTGCTTGCAAAATCGGTTGATATACTGTTGAACTCCATATTTAACCCTTTTATAAATGGAGGAAACATCATAACCATGAACAAACTGAAGTCTATCTGATAAATATGATTTAGTCTGTGTTCTCCTCGTCAAGACGAGGTGTTAATGACCAAAATATAATCCCCTGTAACTCACATGTGGGTCCTGAACTTGCCTTTGGGAATGAATGGTAACTCTCATTATAATATACTTCCAGTGGAAGTGATGGGGCCAAAGTCCACAGTCCCCCCTCTGTGCAAAAAAACATTCTAAAGTTCACCTGAAGTTAATATGAGGCTGTCTGACACAGCTCTTTCTCTTTTAAAGTGTTTTTTTTTGTTGACCCTGTTATTTGCTAAATTTGAAATGACTTTGCTCTGATGTTTGTCCTAGAAAGCGGAGGAAAAGTAAATGATGTGAACAGAGCGAGCAGTAACAGAGGGGAAACGGAGATGTGAGGATGAGAGATGAATGAGAGGAGGAGGACGAGAGGGGAGAGAGCTAATGTGTCTCCCAGACATCAGAGTCAAACATCTGCTTTGTTACTCTGTGCGTCTCAGACAGACAGAGAAAGGTTTTGAGAGGAGCTGTGGAGTTGTTGTGTGGCTGTGGTCTGGTCACAGAGACAACTCAGGATAATAAGCAGCTTATAGAGAAACAAATTCAAGAATTGTGAAGTAGCTAGGATGTTAAATCACACATAAATCACACACAAGGGAACATAAATGTGTTTGCTGTCTGTCTGGGTCAATGGAGACAGAAGGAGCTCCAACGCTGAAAAGGAGTTCTTGCATGAATCTGCAAATATTGCCCTTCTGACAGACTCCCACATTTCACTGCCAGATACATTCCAACGAATAATGCCTGAGGCCACGGTTGAAGAAAAAAAAAATGGCCTTTCCTGTAAGTCCAATCAGAGCTGCAGATTCCTCCTGAGAGCTCCCTAAGTACAAATCCTGCCCAGTGTTCCCATGAGCCCAGACACACACAAACCACACAGAGTCACAGGGTCGGAGGTTTGAGCGTGACTCACATCCTCCATGGTGTCACTCCCTTCGCTTTCCTCCTGCTCGCCTTCACTGGGTCACGTTACAGGAAACAGGTTAATGGAAGTCATCTCAGTGTGACGGTAATCAGTGAGTGATTGAGTCTGATCCTGTGCATCACAACACATCTGCGGTTTATTCATCTCGTCCAGGCACAGGTTTTTGAACATGTGTTCACACTTTTGATCGCTTTGATGGCAGCGTTATCCTCTTTAAAGAAGTGGAACTTTTGACAAGTTAAATGTTTCAATCTGAAGAGTGGGAGCACCTACACACCGTCAAGATAATCCAGCAACAACCAAACACACACTGACAGTAAATGCTCTACTGTAAACTATGGTCGATTTTTTTTCCAATTTCAAGCTGCAACAAAAATGATCCACCTATAAATTGTTTTGAGAGAGTCTGATGAAACTGAACCAGTGTTTATCTAAACCTAACCCAGTATTTGAAACTTCACATCAGTTGAAAGTCCATTCTTGGGACCCACATGTGTATATATAGACTGCTCAGTACTCTCTGCCAGATTGTCTAGATTTTCATTAGTTTATTTAGCCAACAGTTGATTTTAATGTCCTGCCTGTTTTGTTTTACTTTGCTTGTTTCCATTGTTTGGACTTCGCTTGCACCCTTTTGGATTGCTTGTGCTGGTGGAACCATTAGCCTTAGTTCAGTAATGCATCTCAAAGGGGGTCAAAGGGGGTCAAAAGTCCTGCTGAGTCAATAGCCAGATTGTACTGACCAGAGAACAGAAAATGACTTAGTTGCAAGGATCAGGTGTCACTGTAATAAAATCCACAATCCAGAGGTTTATTTGAAAAGTGGGAGTCCATATACGGGCAGTCTGACAGTAAGGCAACCACAACAGGCGGAAAGAGCAGGCAAAGAGCAAAACCAAAAACCACTTCAAAAGTCCAAAAGGGTGCAAGGCAAACACAGAAAATAGACAAGCAAATAATAAAACAGGCAGGAGTCCAGACACTGGATTGATTCAACAAAGGTACAAAGACAATGTGGCAGAGAGTGGTGAGCAGCCACAGGGTCTAAATATACACAGGGCAGGTTGATTGGACACAGGTGAGACTGCATGGCTGTGGACCGCTGCCACGTCGTCCACGTGTGGAGTGTGAATGGAGCTTAGGGGAATGAGCAGGTTTGGAAACAGGAAGCTGCCACTGTGAGCTGGCTCCTGTCACTGAGAGCAGCGACACCCTTCTTTATGCTAAAAGTCCCCATACAACAAGTCAGACATTTTAACACAGAAGAACAGAACATATGGGGGTTGGCTCACTTCTGGATCCAGCCCCCAGAGGCTCACAGTCATTCCACTTACATAACCGAGGAGCTAATGGCAAGAAAATAAGTACAGATAGCATCTAAAACCTGATGATTTATTACTCCAGCAGGTTACAGGAGGTTTTTCTTTCCTGAGGTGTAAGGGTGTGAGTCATTGCAGTGAGGACCCTTGACTGATGGGAGTCCTGGTCTACAGTTGCCTCATATTAAATGCATCAAACTCTACACTGCACTGACTGCATGGACACAAACACCGATTCCTTGAGAGAATCTAAAAATACTACTAGAGAGCCCAGAAACATCACACACACTCTGTGGTAAAAATTAATAAAGCTCGGATTTCCTCTTTAATGCCAACAATAAAATGTGAACTCCTTCACAAAGAGGGGAGTTTACAGACCTGAGTCTGCTGACTGAAGAAGAAAGATGCTCTGAGAGCTGTCACTACATCTATCAGAACACTCGGCCAATAAAGGAAAGACTCAGGCACATATGACACACACACAAAAAGAAATCACTGAACATTTTCGATGTTTCCAACAACATCTGGGGTCTGCATCACTGTGGCAGCTTTTATTAGAGCAATAATTCAATGTCAGCTTTATTAGCAGACACTGCTGCTGGAGCATTAGACCCAGAGCGCTGGCGTTCCGACACATCTCTGCTCACCAGATCAGAGACTGCAAACAACCGTTTCAATTAATAAAATACTGTGAGCCCTGTTTAAAGCACTTAAAGGTTTTTCAAAACGTATCCTCAGCTTTTACAGACCATAAAGTCAAAGACACCCCGTCAACAGACAAGTTACAGAGGAGCAAAGTGCAAACAGTCAAAGTCCCCACAGACCACTATATAATGATTCATTATCATTTAAGTGGGGTCTATAATTAGTCATAAAACACATACGTTGGTACATAATGTCATGTTTGCAGAAGTTTTTTCTAAATCCTACAAAAGTCTGATTATGTTTTTATTACCAAGTGACTCATCTGTTAAGGTGTGATCAGTGTACAAATACTGGAGCTATGGCGACCTGTGTGCGCTCTGTGTGTACATCATGAAGGTATAGAGAAGACTGAAGACGTCTTCAAGAAAACTCCACAAGTCCAGACGCCTTGCTTCTATCTTCTCTACGCATTATGACCTGGATGACTGAGAATCTTCATCCACATCATGAAGATATTATGGAGAACTGAACTATCACAATTTTATTGTATATTTGTATTAATATGTGTGCATATCAGACTGGTACATAGGACAGTATGCAGCGCACTCGGAGTACCTGTATGGTCATGACGGTGAAATAATGGACACTTATCACCCTCAGTGGTCGCCATCTTGGCAAACAGTGAATACATCATACACTCCAATGTAAACTAGGCGCCACTATAGTGTTTTAAATAGAAGTCTTCAGCTTCTTTATTGGATTGTCTGTTTTAGTCCAAGGTGTAGGAGAGATGACCAATTTCAGAGTAAACTGAGTAAACATTCAGGCCGCTCGGATCATTTGCAACACAGTGCATTGATTGGAGGACTGAGCACCGATTAGCTCTTCCAGATAATCCTACAACACTTCAACTAATGGAAGATTGTCTCACTGTGTGTCCTGCATACATGGATAGGACAAAATACTGTAACCACACCGCTCTACTATTTCTTAAATGCAGCACCGTGGTTTGGCCACTATGCCAAAAATGTCTGGCAACCTAATAACACTCTTGGTAAAACTAAACCAAATAAAATTACATAATATTTTATGTTACTATTCAGGAAGCACAAAGGGGTTCTGGATGTGAGGATGCAGAGGGAAAAAGGTCAGCTATCACCATGTAGTCATCCAGCCACACTAGGTCCCAGTTATATTACTTTAAATCTCAGATTCCTATTATTTATCTTATTTATTCATTATTCAGTCTGACCTGCACATTTCTCATTTAGTCTGTTGGGATTTTAATTTCTATGTTGTTAATGTCAATATTCTGCTTGTGTATGAATGGTGCTATAGAAATACACCTTGCCTTTATAGCTGATTCATATAAAGCAAAGAAACATGTGAAGACTGGAAAAAAACTTTAGCACATGCCTTCAGCATAAACTGAACCGACTACTGGGGCCGAGGGAGGAAGACAACACAGAAGAGCCAAAGTCTGTCTCCACTCTAGTGGCCACTTGAGGGTGGCTCCAAAAAACAAGTCAGTCCCTGTAGACGTGTTAAAATGTCCAACTTCACAGCAGAAATAACCATGTTTACAGCCTGGTACAAACACAGCTTTGGTCTCTATTGATACACTTCCTTTGTATGACAGTTGTACAAGGGGTTAACTGAAATGTTACTCTCAGTTTCAATTATATTTAGGTTTATAGTTTTGCATGATTAAAGCCATGAGTAACAGAGGTTGATTCTGGTGCTTTACCAGCTCAAGTGGTGAGAGCTGTTGATGTGAGGGTGAGCAGTGTTCTGAATTCCTATAGTCTCTCTCTCTCTCACACACACACACACACACACACACACACACACACTGTGCATGAAGCTGGAGGTGCCGTCGACTGTGATTGATCTCTAATTTCAGCACCTATGAGAGCATGGAAAACACTCACCACATCCCTTATTCCTTTCTTCTCTTGTCATTTTCACACATTTTCACTTCACCTTATTTAAACTCCTTTTACATAACCCCCTCTTTTTGTTGGCGGTCACCGTTCCACTCCTCCTCCTCCTCCTCCGGACCACATTTCCAGGATGAATGCTGCAGTTTTCCAGGCGTCTGTTGGACAGCACAGCTGATTTCCATTCCAGCACTGGTGGAACAGCCTTACTTTATATCACACAGTCCACAGACTGTAGTGACATTATCACACCGCTGCATGCTCAGTCGCTTCCAGCGCTGCAGAACATGAGCAGTGATTCTGTGCTTGACACGCAGACATCTACAGAATACAGATAAATGTCATTGGTGCCACAAGATGTTCCAACACATTCCTCTGAGGTTCTGCTCCATGTTGACATGATTCATCATTTTTTGTTCATCTGGAACATTCAGCCGCACTCTCCGGACTGGGATTAATTAATTAATAAAATCCAGATGTAAGGAACACTAAACAAGCCTGCACCTGCAGAAGCAGCCACATCAAATATCAAAGCAGCTAAAACCTGGATGAAGGACTGTGAAGTTAAAGGGTTAACTTGCATTGTACTGAAGTTTACATAAACACAGGATGTTTTCATTGGAGATTCTCTGCCATCTTGTGGCTGTCATATATTATTACTACACAATGCCTGGCTCAAGCAGCACTGAAGCATCATGTAGTCTTAGAATAATAAAATAAAAGTAATCATATCAAAACAGCTTGATTTGGATCTCGATTAGGCCACGAGTAACTGGGCTGACTAATTACATAAAAGCTGACACTTAACACTAAATGTAGCATCCATAATGTTGCATGTATTGTTGTATGGGTTTCTTCTATAATGGATTTATAATAGATTTTTATCCATAAAGCAATTTTCAATCATAGCAATAAAAATGGATTCCAGTGCACTAACAGGATACATGCTACATTTATGGAATTAGACAGGAAAAGCTCTTTTCCTATTGATCATTCTGACTGACACATTCCACTGAGTTTATTTGGGCTGCGATGTAAGAAAGTCTTATGTCATATGAATGATGTAGTCTGTGTGTTTTCCACATCTGCCTGAAAGAACGTGTCCTCCAGGACAAACAGAGCCCTCCACCTTCACCGCAGAGCTCTCGCCGCTGGATCCATAAATCTAACTGCAGCGTCAGGCGGGAGGAACCAAACATTTCTCTTGGATGTGAATGAGAGAATTTAGACATGAATGGTTAAAATGAAAATGATGTATCGTGTGGAAAAAGCTCCACAATTACTGATGACTGAAACAGAAACGCTACATGAATCAGATCAGACTGATATTTACAGGTGCTTTTATTTACAGTGATATGTGTGTATTATATTAAACTGTTAGGTGTTTGAGACATTTCTGTTGTTGCAGTAAGCCGTTTTCCCTGCATAAATAGTAATCACTTGTGTGTGTGTGTGTGTTATTTGTGTATATTCAGTTGTCGGATCTCGTCCACCCTGTTGTGGTGCAGCTGGAAGGCAGGAGTGACCCAGCGGCCGCATGAACACTGATCCCCACACCAGCTGAACGAGCCCAGCTTTGAGCCACATTTTGGACAAAGCAGCTACACACACACACACAGGAGACAGAGGGGAAGAAAGTAGCATGGGTACAGACAAGCGTCATAACAAGCATATTTTTGTAAAACCTGCCTATTTTAACAGTGATTCAAAATACCTTCACATCTTGTTATTGTAACACATACAGTGGGTACAGAAAGTATTCAGACCCCCTTAAATGTTTCACTCTTTGTTATATTGCAGCCATTTGCTAAAATCATTTAAGTTCATTTTTCCCTCATGTACACACAGCACAGAAAAACACAGACTTGTTGACATGTTTGCAGATGTATGAAAAAAGGAAAAGTGAAATATGACATGGTCCTAAGTATCAGAGCCTTTGCTGTGACTCATATATTGAACTCAGGTGCGTCCATTTCTTCTGATCATCCTTCAGATGGTTCTACACCTTCATCTGAGTCCAGCTGTGTTTGATGATACTGATTGGACTTGATGAGGAAAGACACACACATGTCTGTATAAGACCTTACAATGAGGATCATGAGGTCAGAGGAACTGCCTGAAGAGCTCAGAGACAGAGTTGTGGCACAGATCTGACCAAGGTTACAAACAGATTCTGCTGCACTTAAGGTTTCTAAGAGCACAGTGGCCTCCATAATCCTTAAATGGAAGACGTTTGGGACGACCAGAACCCTTCCTAGAGCTGGCCGTCCAACCAAACTGAGCTATCGGGGGAGAAGAACCTTGATGAGAGACGTGAAGAAGAACCTGAAGATCACTGTGGCTGATCTCCAGAGATGCAGGCGGAGTGGCACACAGCTAAAATAACAAAGGAGTGGCTTCATCACAACTCTGTGACTGTTCTTGAATGGCCCAGACCTGACTTAAACCCAACTCAGCATCTCTGGAGAGACCTAAAAATGGCTGTCCACCACCGTTTACCATCCAACCTGACAGAACTGGAGAGAATTTGCAAGGAGGGATGGCAGAGGGTCCCCAAATCCAGGTGTGATAAACTTCCTTCCCAAAAAGACTCATGGCTGAGATCAAAAGGGTGCTTCTACTAAATACTGAGCAAAGGCTCTGAATACTTAGGACCATGTGATATTTCAGTTTTTCCTTTTTAATAAATCTGCAAAAATGTCAACAACTCTGTGTTTTTCTGTTAATATGGGGTGCTGTGTGTACAATAATGAGGAAAACATTAACCATTAAGCCATTTCAGCAAACGGCTGCAATATAACAAAGAGTGAATACTTTCCGTACCCACTGTATGTGGTCTGGCATTAGTGTGCATTACCTGTCCGTCCATCACTCCAAGTAAGGCTTGTTCCATCCACTGCACTGGCTCAATGAAGTAGGACGTACACTGGACTTCTCCTAAACAACACATCATTATATGACAATGTGTACCCTTAAGGTTAAATGTGTTAGTGTTCCAGTTAGTACAGAGACCAGTAAGAAACAAAAGATAATGTCAGACAGGAAGCTAACATGGACGTCTAAGTTGTTTTATGTACAAATCCATGACAGATGACATGAGATACGGCTGAAAACAATCCTTAAATCATATAGTGCGTGTTGATGGTCTTACCAGTGAGGTTACTGGACTTCTTGTGACTGAAGGCTGAAGCTCCTTCTCCTACTGGATGACTGAGGAGACTGGAGCTGCGGAACAGAGTTCGCCTGCAGAGGAGAGGGAGGAGGTTAAAGGTACAGTGCAAAATATTCAGAGATGGAGTCGGTAGTCATTTCATTACATTACCACTCCTGTAATGGTATATGACAGAACGGCAAACTGAGGTGAATTTCATGCACACTGGCACTGTAGTAATAGTGACAAAGTAAAACATTTTGTGGCATCAGTCATGTTGATTGTTTAGATGTTTATGATTAGCTATACAAACAAAAGCCTAAGGAGCTAAGAAGTAACACGGTGATGCTCCAGCCGCTGTATAACTCCACCTGCACTTCCTACATCGATAGGATGCTTCAGAGGAGCTGGACGAGTGGGCGGGGTCAACAGCAAACACCTCTCTGGGAACGTGCTGCAACTCTGCACACACACACACACCAAGGAATATAAGCAGTAAGAAAAATAACAACAAAAACAAAAGTGTCTGTTCCTTTACCAGGGTATTTCTCTGTGATCTTGGTCAGTCTGTATTGTTTATAGAGAGGACAGGAGGTGTCCACTAGACACTGCATGGCCTCATACAAACACAGCTGCTCCTCAAAACCACTGTTGACCCTGGAACACATGAGCCACATGATATTTAGTTATCTTTTATGTAACTGGACCAAAAAGCCCTGCAGAGAAAAACTCACTGAACATCCTGCTTGACCCCCTTCAGTCTGTTGTAAGCCTCAGAGAAGCCCAGGTGGTGTCTCTTCATTAGATAAGCAGTCACAATGGTGGCACTGCGGCTCCGACCAGCCTGGCTGACACACACACACACAAAATGAGAAATCGATTAGAGAAACTTCTATCGGAACAGTGGTGACCTCTGACTCTTACCAGTGAACGAGTGCAGCCCGGCCTCCATCTACAGCCTCCTTAATGAACAGGAAGCAGTCGTCCATGTGACTCAGAAGGTCAGATGTCGCTTCATCTAAAATGTTGATCCACTTCCTACAAAAGCCTCCATCAGCAGGAAGCAGTGGGCTGGGGTCCACAGAGTCCACAGACAGGATGTGAGTGATGGCAGCATCGGTCAAAGCCTGGACATCATTGAGGTCAGCCGCAGTGCCGATGTACAGGCCGGGGTCCACCAGGAGCATGGCTGCTAAAGAGATGCACAGAGTTACAATGATGACCCCTTCAGGTGTAGTTGGATAATCATAAACCAAGTTCTTCTTCTTCGTTCTTCTCAGAGGATCAGACACGTGGACACGTGCATACAGAGATATGAAAAACCAGATTCCATGTAAACACAACATCTTGGATAGGAATCAAACATATGACCTGATGTAAACACAGTCAGATCTGACAGCTGAATCCATCTGACAACGAGGCACAGGAAAACAGAAAGGAGAGGGCTGTTTTAAGGTTAAAAAGATGTTTTTAAAGCTCCACTATTAATGTGTTTAGCTACATATGCTAAAAAACAACAGTCTACTGCCTAGCTACGAGTAAGACGTTTGACTAACACTATTATCTAAGATAAACATCATTTGTACGAGTGTGTGTTGCGTTCAATGGTCACACGAACAGCGCGGTGCATGCATGCTGACAGCCAGACACAGCGGAAACAGTTCGTTCCTAACTCACCTAAATGAGCTCAGACTTTTTCTGCCTTTTCAATTAAACTGCGTGGTTTTTGTAGATTAATGTTAGCATGTAGCATTCAGCGTAACGAAGAGCAATAACACGGAAGAAAACTTTCAATAGAAAGTAAACGGGGGAGCATTGTGGTGTTTGGTCCGTCTATCCGATGGAAACACACACGAGCATTATTTAGTTCCGGCCTCATCGTCGGAAAAAATTATTTAGACAACAAATGAATTATTAATTATCATTTAAGTAGGTTTAAGTACATACAAAAGTCAGCATTTATATAGATGTATCATGTGTGCATGCCACGTTAGGCTAAGTAAACCTACTGAAAATGAACTTAAATGTACCAAAATGTAAATAAAATCATCAGAAAATGTAATATGACACAGAGATTCCATTCGTAATGAACAGAACTAGGTAAACAAAAAGAGAACACCACCTTGGAAAATAAACTTCACTGTGAAAATTGGCTGCAGCTATAAAGCAGGAATAATGAGAAGGAACAGTGCAGGATACCAGGAGGATGAGGTCATGAGAGCATCTCCATCACAGAGGCATCACCAGTGACAGTAAAACTGAACAAAGCTCTGCAGCTTCCCATCACAGAGAAACAGGGACGCTTGGGCTGCCAGACGCTCTTTAAATACATGTTTCATGATGTCTGTCTGGACTACTGTTACCCAACAGCTACAGAGCGTGTGTGGTGCTCCGAGCGGCCCACAGTCTGCACATGGTCCCAATGTGGGGTGCTAATAAAGTTTTACAAGTGTGCTTTAATCTGACCAATCCAATACGCTGTAGTGACCACATCCATCCCTGAGGGCTCATTACAGCGCTGCCCATCACATATAATTGACTGTTAGAAATAATTCCTAATAAAAAAGAAAAGTGACGCACACACACACACACACACACAGCAAATGAGGGCCCGCAGGTGAAAGGGAAGACAGTGGGTGTGTTGATGATGTGTTTGGTCGGTTGCAGTGACTCAGTGATTGTATTATCCTTCCACCACATGGCCTGCGGCATTTTGTTCAGCTGTTTTTCTTCTGTTTTTGAAGAATTTTATATGATTAACATGTACGGTGCTGTTTGAAAGTTTGGGAACCGTTTGGAAGTTTCTATATTTCTACATAAATATGACGCAAAACATCAGATGACTTTCACTCAAGTCCTGACAGTGATAGAAGAGATTCTAACCAAGCTAATGAAACAGAAACGTTTCACTTTGTCATTTATTTGTTCAAGAAAACGACAAATGTTACGTACGTATGACGTAACGTATGAGTGAGTCGCAAAAGTTTGTGATCCTTTGTGTTATCTATGACTCCTTGTACTGATCCGAGCTACAGTCCGACGTGTCTGTGAGTTTGCTCACATGAACTGCTTGTTTCAGGAACTTCCACAACATTTTCATTCACTGGTAGAATTTGGAATTCGTTGTTTCATCACTGCAGGTCAGCCGTCCTTGCTCGGATGCAGCAAAACAGGCCCAAACCATGATACTACCACCCCCATGTTTAACAGATAGAATAGGTTTACACACTGGACAGCAGTGTCATTCTTTCTTCCAATATCAGACTTCTTGTTTAAGCCAAATAATTCTGTTCTGGTCTGATATATTTTCCCAGCAGCCCCCTGGTTTGTCCACATGGTCTATGTCAAACTGCAGACAGGCAGCAGTGACCTTCTCCTTGCAGCTCCTCACATGTCTTTAACATAGAAACTGTTGTTCACTTACTGTTTCTAACATTGACCCTATCACAACTTTAACTACAGTGGGTACAGAAAGTATTCAGACCCTCTTAAATGTTTCACTCTTTGTTATATTGCAGCCATTTGCTAAAATCATTTAAGTTCATTTGTTTCCTCATTAATGTTCACACAGCACCCCATATTGACAGAAAAACACATTTTTGCAGATGTATTAAAAAAGAAAAAGTGAAATATCACATGGTCCTAAGTATTCAGAGCCTTTGCTCAGTATTTAGTAGAAGCACCCTTTTGATCTCAGCCATGAGTCTTTTTGGGAAGGAAGTTTTTCACACCTGGATTTGGGGATCCTCTGCCATCCCTCCTTGCAGATTCTCTCCAGTTCTGTCAGGCTGGATGGTAAACGGTGGTGGAAAGCCATTTTTAGGTCTCCCCAGAGATGCTGAGTTGGGTTTAAGTCAGGTCTGGGCCATTCAAGAACAGCCACGGAGTTGTGGTGAAGCCACTTTTTCCTTATTTTATTTTATATATTTATGGACGCACCTGAGTTCAATATATGAGTCACAGCAAAGGCTCTGATACTTAGGACCATGTCATATTTCACTTTTTCTGTTTTCATACATCTGCAAACATGTCAACAGTTCTGTGTTTTTCTGTCAAAGGCGCCCGTCCACATCAAATGTCTCCACGTTGACCCTTTGCATTCATTTCCTCTCTTTGGCTCTGTTTATCTTCACCCACATGTAGACACTGTTTATGACCTGCAGACTGAGCTGAACAATTGAAACCCCACCACAGAAATGGTCAAAACCACATGACATCAGATTTGGCTCCAACACCTCATTCCTAAAGTTGGCAGGAACAACGTGACCCAGGCAACAGGTAGGAGTGGTATCAGACAGAACCACAGACCTCACATGTAAAAAGTCCACAGAGGACTGAACCTGAACCTGTCATATCCATCAGTTTATCCACTCATTTGGTCAGAATGCCTTTAAGATGGCACAGGTTCCACTCATGCTTGACGACGTTGAGCTGGAAATACTTTCAAAGTAACTGGAGTAATTCGTAGTTGGTTACTTTCCAAAACTTAAAGACTTGAAAGCTGTTACTATGAGTAGGAGTCAGTTTACTGACAGTGTAGGAAGTTTAAATACGTCTTGGCAGTTTTTAATTAGCCTGTGGGTGTAGTGTGAGTGTGTGTAGAACTAATTAAACGTGTCCTGTCTCTTATAAAAGACCAGCAGACGGAGTGTGTGAGAGAAGACGAGGAGAGGTAACACACTGAGGAGGTAACTACTGACTCGCTTTCTCTCACACTCTGACTCCTTGTTGCTGTTCAGATCAGATTCCGTATCAGATGATGATGATGATGATGATGAAAATGTCCCTGGGTCTACTCTTGCTCGGCTTTGTGGTCACCTCCGCTGCTGCTGGACCAGGTACGCATTGACATATAATGTGAAGTAATGGATATAATATGGCCTGTGGAGAAGAAGCAGCTGCAGCTGGGTTAACAGCGTCTGTGCCCGTGTTGTCTTCAGGCAGCTGTGTGGGCCGCTGTGGTGAAGTCTTCACCAGAGGTCAGCAGTGCACCTGCGACTTCAGCTGCCTGCAACACAATGAGTGCTGCCAGGACTTTGAGGCCACATGCACCATAGGTAAGACAAAAAGAGGCTGGGGACTTACCAACAGGACACGGCAGCTTTATTTATTTTTAAATGAAATGTAAGTGGACCAAAATATTTTAGAAGCTTCCTTGAAGGATTTATTTTTTAGCCTGTTTAACTTCTTGTTTTAGTGTTCATATCTTTTTCACGTTGTTGTTATTTTGAACCCACTTCTGTTTGTTTAAACGACATCTTTTCTTAATTCTGAGATCTGTTATGGTCATTTCAGTTTCAAATGGTGTTTTAAAGCTTTCTTTTGCATCTTTTGGTAGATGTTTTTATTATATTTATTTGCTAATTGTGTTGCTTTCTCAACATTTTACATGCGCTAAGCACATTGCGCGAGTGTTTTGCTCACTTGTAGTTTTTTTAGCTGGTTATTTCAGTCTTAACCTCTCTATAAATGTTTAGCAATGCAGAGCAGAGCTAAAGCAACATACATTAAGCTTGTATCAGGTGCATCTTTGCTCATAATTTTGCATATGGCTGTGTCGGGCCAGCTGTTGAACATGTCCTGTGGTTTTCAGCTCAGTCCTGTCAGGGTCGCTGTGGTCAGACTTTCAGGCGAGGTCAGCTGTGTGAGTGTGATCCAATGTGCGTCACCTACAACACCTGTTGTCATGACTACCAGCGGCATTGCGGTGAGGACCGGCACAACAACACAACACATTTAAACTGTGAAAACAAATCATCTCTGGAGGGTGAGCTGTTCAGTCATTCTGCTTCTCTGTCCACAGATGCCAGTGTGTTCGTCTCACATCAGCGTACCTTCCAGTCTCTGAGGGCCACAGCTTCAAGTAAGCAGTTTGTCAAACCTCTGTACTGATAAGTCTGTAAACAGATCAATAACTTTGATTTGTTGGTGCATTTTTTTCTCCTCCTCCTTCAGAAAACCGGAAATCAGGGAAGAGCAAGAAGAGGTCCAACAGTGAGAGTGAGGAGTGGTACAGAGGTAAACACAACTTTAAATGTATCCATGACACATAGACAAGAAGCGGCATTCAGCTATGTTTTGGATTGTTTCTTGTCAGATAATAAGGTGTTGGTTTTACTTACACATGTTGAATTGGACATGAATGAAGTATGATTGCTCCATCCTCCTTCCACCTGCAGGCATGAATAACATCCCTGTAGGTCTGCTGCCCATGCCTGTGCCTCCCTCTCACAGTGGGGCTCCTTGGTCCTCTGCACCGGGCTCCTCCTATCTGCCCAGCAATATTGCACCTTCTCCTGGTGGTGGTGGTGCTCCCGTGAGCCCCTCCACTGCTGGAGGCACTGGCAGTCAAGTAAATGTCCAGCTGGTGGTGTCCCCCGGTGGAGTCCATCCATCGAAGCCAAATCAAGGTTGATTGTGCAAATGATTTAAGTCCGACTGTAACTTTAAACCATAACAGTGTAACTGAGTTTGTGTGTTTTTTTTTGTTTGCAGGTCAGACTGGTGCAGCGGATTCCAGACCCAGCACCCTGCAGGATGTAGCACAGGCCTTAGGGCTCTCTCTGGCGGAAGGAGGGCCAGGAGGACCGGGGACAGGTAGGACACATGGCCCTGTGGACATGTTTGATCATTTTTAATCATTTTAATGTGTGTGCAGGTAACTTTGACGCCGACCTGTGCAGTGATTCTCCAATCAATGGACTGACAGCTCTTCCCAATGGGACCATCCTCATCTTTAAAGGTCGGACATTAGCAACTTGGGTCCCAATCCCTGAGATATGCATGTTGGCTGATGCTGATCCACACTGTTTTAGATGCAGATCAAACATGTTGGTGAATGTGCATGTGTGGCAAAGAGAGAACTGAAGTGAATAAATCAGCCCTTTATCCAAATCTAGCCTTTCAATGTCAATAGTAGGACAATATTAACATTGGATCAGTTTATCCCCATTAGGCACCACATCCTATTCTGATATTCATTAAGCATCCTCACAGAGTGGAGTCTTTCATTCTACATTTTTCAGGCCGTGCGTGATTAGCCGGTGTGATGGTGTGCCGCTTTTGTGTCGTGAACAAGCTGTGTTTGTGCTGCAGGTGAGCTGTTCTGGTCAGTCGACCCGGTCACCCGTTCAGTGGGTCAACCACAGAGTATCACAGACACTCTGGGTGTCCCTTCTCCCATCGATACCGTTTTCACACGCAGCAACTGCCACGGACACACCTACATCATCAAGGTACAAATACTACTCAGACATTCACTGTCATCCAGTCTGCTGAAGCTGTTATTAGAATCTGTATTGATTTTCTGACATGGATAAAAGATTCAAAATAAATAATAATGACCTGAAATAAAATGGATGGAGGTCAGCAGTTATGAGAAGTCATCCTTTCCATTTCCAGGGAGACCAGTACTGGCGTCTCGATGAGAACCTGGCGATGGAGCCGGGCTTTCCCAAACCTCTGGCCTCGGAGTTCCCCGGTCTGACTGGAAGCATCACTGCTGCACTGGCAGTGGCTGCTACCAGGAGCAAACCAGAGACTGTATACTTCTTCAAGAGTGGTGAGGAGGACGGACAGACACACGACTTACATACAGCGTATGTGAGTGTATGGACTGATGAAAGCTTGTGTATCTTCTAGGAGACGTCTTGCAGAAGTTCACCTTCCCATCAGGCAGCACTCCTCCCTGTGGCAAGAAGCCAGGGAGCCCTTTGAACAGACGCTTTGCTCGACAGGCTGGTTAGTGACCAAGCGGTTCCTTTAAAACATATTGGCTAACACTGAGGAGACACTGCTCTAACCTAGTCTAACCTAGTCATTACATGTATTTAAAAGCTAGCTGGATTAAATGCCTGTTTTTCTTTCTCACTTCCAGAGGTTCTTCTAAGCGGAGAGATAAACATAAAGGTGTCTCTGAAGGGATTTCCCACCCCGATCACCTCTGCTCTGTCCATGCCCAGTCCTCAGGGGAGTGACAGATACAATCACTATGTCTTCTCAGGACGTAAGTACCTGATTGTTTCCTTGTTTTGATTGTATGGCCCCAGCCTTATCGTTTTGGTTCAGTCACAACACCATTAACCTGACTTCCCAAATAAAATGTAATAAACCTACACACTAAGCTACCCCAGCACCAAACAGCAAGCAACAAGTTAGTTAACAGCTCCTTTAAAATCTGAAAAGCCAGGAGGGAAGGTTTAGTTTATCAGCTCCAAACGGCAGACATAAGCCAGATATACAGTTAGCCACTAGCTATTGAACATAGTTCTGCAGCGTTCTGCAGCGATGGAGTTGAAGGAAGAATGAAGAATAGTTACCAAGGCTTCAGCCCTGTCGGTCATTTAACTGTTAATGATGTACCATGTTTTTGTGTTATCCCCACAGCTCTCTTCTTCAGTGTTCAGATTACAGGTGATCTGCCAGAGCTGGCCAAACCAGACCCATCTGCAGCTCTGGCTCCCCTTCCCATCCTCAGCCCTGCTGCTGCAGCTTCCAACACTGCAGCTTCCAACACTGCAGCAACCAACGCTGCTAACATGGCTGCTCTGAGTGCTAAACCCCCGCACCCTGCCAACTCCATCAGAGTTTGGCTCAACTGCCCATAGAAACATCCCTGAAGGGATAGGAAGCTGTTCCGCTGCTATCTGCTACTATTGATCAACAAGCAGGCTGTGTCAAACTATGGAGGAGGAATGCAATGAAACTACACATGACATTGCTGCTAGTCAGTATTTCACTTTATTATTAAAACAAATGTCTTAAGATGACAGCAACACTAAGAAAATTACAAAAGAGCTGGAACAAAAAGGACAAAACAAATGTCTCACACAGTGTGAACTGACACACACAAAGCTGTCATATCTGTCTTGTGATTATTAACTTAACTGGATTGGAGATTTGTTGAAAAACTGAATTCAGAATGTGTTTTTGGATAAGATGACTCCATTAGGCGATGCCCCCCCTGCCCATGGACCCACCCCTTCCTCCTCGGGAGAAAGCTCCTGCAATATATGAAGAAAAACAAGATTTGTATTAATAGCATGACGTCAGTTTGTCACTGTTCTTGTTGTCATTTTAATATCTAATGCTGCTCTGCTTACTGCACTCCAATAAACTGCTTTATCATGACCCTTTTGAATCTTTTGTCAGTGTACAGAAAAGTAGCAGGTCATTTGGTAACACTGTTTGTTGCTCACCTCTGCGGCTGAGTAACGTCCTGCCCTCCCCCCTCCCCCCTCTGCTTCCTCTGCCCAACAGGCTGCTCATCAGAGGTTGTGTGCGGCGCGGTGTAGCACTGCTGGTGTCTGTGGATAAAACCAGAGAGAAATCTGCATCAAACTACAGAGAAACACTTTACTCAGGGGTTGTTGTAGCAGAAACAAACACAGTGCATCTTGGGTGTTGAACTGCAACAATAATCCAAGTAATTACCGTGATTACACATATATACAGAGCTTGTTACTTAAATTGTCATTTAATAAGCACTGTTTATAGAAAAGTTTAGATGACAAAAAAAGAATGGTCAGCATGCACATAAGAAACATTTATACATGCTTTAAATGAGAACTCTGGTAATAACATTAAAATATGTACCAGGATCTTGGCTGGTAGACGGCAGTGAAGCATCATCACTTTGCTGACCTGCCGACTCCATGTCTGCCTGACTCTCCAGAGAAGACTCAATACCAGGGCTGGAAACACAATAATTGAATCAAAAACAATAAGTAACAAAAACAGTCTGGAGCCCCGCTGAATGTAGTGTGAAACAAAAAGACTTTTATGCAGGCCTAACTTAGTAGCTTACCCATCTCCTTCATGCTCCATGAAGACCTCATCTCCATCATCTGCAGCAGCAGCCATCCCAGTGGAGGCAGTTACCATGGGAACTGACTGGGAAGCCATATTGTCACTGCTTTCTGAGGGCAGTGACTCTGTGAAGACTGTCACTGAAAGAGACAGAGAGTCAGGGAGGATGTACAAATAGTGCCCTGTGTGTGTGTGTGTTTGTGTGTGTGTGTGTTTATCTTACCTGGTGCAGCCACTTGTAAAGGTGTGGTGGGGACACTCCTTCCTCCTCCATCTTCATCATGAGCAGCCAGGAAGAGGGGAGACTCATACATACCCAGACCTACACACAAGAAGGTTTTAGAACTAAAGAATCAAACCTAAAAAGGTTATGCAAGTTAAAATAAGTGCTACTCTGTTTAGTACCTCCTTGAGAGGCCAGCTGTCCCAGATCAGAGTGTGAGGCTGATGCCTGAGGCAGCAAGTCTTCTGGAGGGCCAAACCTGAATCTGGTGGACAGGCCTGCTACCTGAGGAGAGCTGAGGAGGTTAAAGATGGAGAGAGAGTTACTCTTATGACTGACATGCAGTCTATATTATCTCTGCCAGTCATATCAGTAGCGTTTCTTCTTCGGTTTGATTGAACCATCACACACACTCTGTTTGGATCTTACTGTATAGCCTCTGCAAAGCCATCCGTGCGATGTGGAACAACCAGAGTGGGAGTACTGGGAACCATTCTGTCATCATCATCAAAGAAAGGCTGCTACACACACAACACACAAATACAGCATGTCATGGCACATACATGAAAACCCTAACAAGGTTGAACAAAGCGATACAAAAATAAGAAAAAAAGGAATCTCCGTACATACATCTCTTACCATGCTGCCTATTCCAGGGGTGAGCTGAGGTCCCCGTCCTGATGATGGTCTGCGCAGCTGGGAGGACTGTCTCTGATTAACAAGAACCCATCAGTCAGATGTCATTAAATGGTTTTTTGTCCCTCTTTTTGTACCAGTTTTAGGAGGGTGATGTGACTTTTCTGTTCTTACCTGTGTGTGTGGGGGTCCCAGCTCTGGAGCTGGAGGTTGGATGTAGAGGCGTGGTGGGAGGGCGTGTGGGGGCCTCCGTGTGTGGGGCAGGCGGGGTGTGAGGGAGGAGGAAGAGGGGGAGGGTCCAGAGGAGGAAGTTGGGGGGAAGTATACAGGGTCTCTGGGGGGATCGGACTCTAGTGTCGCACCACTGCTGCTTTCACCTGAAAGAGATAAGTGAACACATTAGCATGTGTCAGGTGGAGGATGACTGAACTCTTGGCAGAACTGGGGCAGTGCTCACCCCTCTGGGTTGGCTCAGAGGGGCGCTGAGAGCCCGATGACGCTCCACAGACATTCTCCTCAGCACTGGTCCCTTCTGATGGCTCATTCTCTTCTCCTTCCTCTTCAGCCTCTCTGCTGCCCTCATTGCTCTCTTCGCCACCTCTGATCCCACTGTCAGCATCATCATCTTCACCTTCATTGTCCTCCTCTTCATCCTTACAGAGAAGCATACAGCGAAAGCCATCAACACCTGGTATTAGATCACAGCACATTCTAAATCAATCTGCAGCAGCACCTCTTCTTCTTCCTCCTCCTCCTCCTCTTCAGCCTCCTGCTTCTCCTCTTCTTTGCTCTCGCGGCTCTCGCTGTCTGTGTCGATGACAATCACATCACGAACTACAGCTAAACCCTGAGAGGACATCTGATCCGAGGGGACAGACTGGGACACACCTTCATCCTCGATGTCTTCATCTTCTTCTGCTAAGACTGGAAAACCTTCTTCTGGGAGCTCCTACAACAGAAACGCACCAAATGATGAAGAACGGCTGCATGCCAAAATGGTAAAGCTTTTTATTTTTTGTCAGATTCATGATAACCAACCTGACTGTCATCTGGTGAATCCTGTTGTTCTCCCTCATCCCTCAGCTCTCCTTCCATCTCTGAATCACCTTCCATCTAAAACACACCAAGTTACACAGTGGGAATCCCACACACAATCACACCAGACTCCCTCTGTTGCACCTTTATGACCCTGGCTGGTTCACTGTTGTGTTTCACTGTGCTGTGGCACGGTAAACATGGTTTACACCACATAATCATGTCTTTTGCCAGTAAGGCAGCATTATACTGGCTTCATTAGAAGTTTGTGAACAAGGGAAGGTAAAATACGTAGAGGTCTGTGCTGCATCTTTGTGTGGAAAAGTTCTATTGCCCAACACGCTATGACAATAAAAGCAGCCCAAGCTGATTAATCACAGTTACACAGTTTTGGACTACATGTCAGATTGCATAGAATTTCTGGAGTGTGCAAATTCACTCAATTACATTTCATGTCCTTTTTTCCCAGCAAAGTCTCTGAAGACAGCTGTACAAATGATGCAAACAGGGTAAGTTCAGTCCTGTATCTATGCATTTTGTGTTTACCTGCAGTGCTATTGTTGGCTTTAGTCGTAGTTTTTTTGTGGTTGGAGGTGTGTGTGAACTTTCTGGTCTGCTTTCCTCATCCTCAACTTCATCCTCTCGGATTCGCTTGGAACCTGCTTTAGTCAAATCAAGATACAGTAACCATTTGGGTGGTCAGAATGTTAACAGTGGAGTGAAACAAGGCCCCCTGCTAGAGGTGACGGCCATTTGATTCTTTCCAGTGAGATTTTTTTACCTGTTGAAATCAGGGACGTGGATGTGGATGGTCGCTCTGCCTCCATGCTGGACCCTGCATCTTGACTGGCCACCTGCTGCTGAGTGGGCTGGACAAAAGCTGTGGCCTGGGTGCTGGTTGGCGTTACGGAGGTAGGTGTGGTCACCAGACTGGAGCTGGTAGAGTGTACAGAAGCTCCCGTGCTCATCAGCACTGCAGGAAGACACACATTCCACTGTCAGATCAAAAGTGTCATTCACCCACTGAATCATTAACAGGACACCGAGGGCTCTTACCCTCTTGGTTTTCAGTCTGTGTAGTTGGCATCACAGTGGCCATAGGTGTTGGGATGGGGACAGTTGCCGGGGTAACCATAGGCCGGATGCTTGCGCGGGGCGTGGCCTTGCTACCCGTGGAGGGGCTCGGCTTGTTGCTGGGAGATGGAGTGCTTGGAGTTGGCCGGATGTTGGCAGTGGGAGGCTCAGTCAGGCTGGAGCTCCCCCTGTCTTGAGCAGGACTCTTCAAAGAGATTTGTCTCTGTTCTGCAGTTCTGGCCTGATCGACCCCCTGTTGCAATCGGGCAACAATAACAGGGGTTAGAGAACATAACATGGAGTTTACAGAATTGAATCATATGCTATTTTCTAAAAATACATGTACCTTAGCCCCACTCTGGTCCTGCGGTTCGTCTCTGGGATCAGAGTGTGTGTGTGTCTCTCTCAGTTCTCTCAGCTCTCTGTCCAGCCGAAGAAACCGACCTTCATACTGGGACTTGAGGGCATTCATTCTCACCTCCAGTTCCTCCTTACTCTGTTTGAGTTCTTCATTCTCCTGATTGAGCTGCTCTTTCGCACCTAAAAGTCAAAGATAACATTTTTACCTGATGTCATGACAGATTCTATCTTTACTTTTTGCTTAGCCAAGCACAAGCCTATGAGCAAGTGACGGGAACATGTATTGGGCATATAAGCTACTAGATGTAATTCCTTTTGGGAATGTTCTATTACTGACAGCATGTCTTCGCTTCACAGTGTTTACACATGCTTACTGTTTAGCTGGCTGATTTTGGTTTTTACTCCCAGAAAGACCTTCTTCGTCTTTTCCTCCTTGTCAGCGATCTGCTGTTTCAGCTGATCTTCTCTACTCTTACTCTCAGACAGCTGAAGAAAGAAAACATAACAGCATAAATACATGTGTTCCATGCAGATACACACCACTTTGATCAGGGCACAGTTTAGAGCATGATACCTCCTGTCTGAGTTTTGTCAGCTCATCCTGTAATGACTGCGTCACTTCCCCAGCAGCATTAGCATCGCTGGACTGGATAGACTGAGAACTCTGGCTCTGGTTGACCTGGATGGTCTCATTCGCCTGCCTAGCTTCAGTTAGCTGCTCCTGGAGACGTTTAACGTCTGCTTCACGGTCAGCAACACTCTGCCAAGAAGTAAATTAAACAAATTAATTTTTGTCCTATTGTTTTATAATTGTGCATACACAATACATACATGTTACACTTATATTGTGGCCACATATATACAGAGCTTGTTACTGACCTTCTGCAGGCTGTCCATCTGGCCTTGAAGCTCAGTCACCTGTTAGGGAGGTCAGTAAGACACAGACACAACTTACTTCACTGTAAGCAAGCGACGTAAGCATAAGACACAGGGTGCACACTGCAGTGTGTTTAGCACTTGAGTTTTTTTAATCTAGACAAAATTAAACTGTTAATACTCCAGAAAAGACTCTGTGTAACTTAATGTGTATGAAAATAAGAAATCAGCAAAATATTTTTGAAACCTATTTAAGACAGCCAACTGCACTTTCACTAGAAATGAATTTGTTTAGATACAAAACAACATATTAATAATAACTACATACCAGAATAGAGAGCGTATGTGTTAGAAACACAACAAAAACAAACAGAATGCTCCTCACCTTGTTCTCTGCCTGGCTCAGAGCAGTCTGGAGATTGGTGACTTCCTGGTTGTGGCTCTGCTGGCTGGTCTGTTGGCTCTGCTGTAGCTCTTTCTGATTGGTGAGGTTCTGCTGGAGGGCCTCTTTAGCCTGCTGGAGCTCTCTCTGGAGCTGCTGGATCTGGCTCTGACGAGCCTGAACTTGAGACTGAGCTGATTTTAACTGGTTCTGTACCTTTATATTAGAAAGAAGGTTAGTGGTTATGCCTGGTCTGTTATTTGCTAGGTACTTTTGTTATTTATTAACCATTAAGAACACACCTACAAATGAAACAAAATGTGTTATATATAGTGGTGGGACATCTTACCTGCTGGGTGTGGGTCTTGGCTTGTTGAAGTTCTTTCTGACACTGGGTCAGCTGGGTCTGACTTTGCTGCAGTTGTGTCTGGGTCTGAGACAACTGGGACTGGACCTGTAGAGGCAAAGAGGTGACACTGAGCTTTTCTCCTTCCCCCTGAACAGTCTTCCCAGCAGCTTCAATTAACTGTATTGTGTTTACCTGTGACAGCTGGTTTTGGACCTCCTGGGTCTTCTCCTTGGTCTGCTGGTGCTCCTTCTGAGTTGCGTCTAGCTCTTGCTGAGACTTCTGGGCCTGGTGCCAAAGTGATTCAAAATGTCAAAACGTTGCTGTAAATTTTAACTATTAATTTTCACCCTTGGTAAATGGAATGAAGCTGCAACAAAGTGGGCTGCATGTTTCTGCACTCTGTGTTGAGTTAAGGTATCTTTTAGCTCACCTCCTCCTGTTTTTTCTGCACTTCCTCTTTCAGTGTATTCAGCTCCTCCCGGGTCTTGCTGAGCTCCTCCTGGGCTTTGTTGAGCTCCTGCTGCACCTCCTGGCTTGGAGCAGCCTCACTTCCTGCTTTGGCAGCCGTTTCACTGACCAACTGGAACACACAGACATGTACTCAATGCAGTTTTTAAACTTATATTCAACAGGTCCAAACTTCTCCTTAAACCACAGTCGCACCTTGTCATGCTGCACTTTGAGCTCCTCATACTGGGTCTTGTAGCGGCGTCCGATCTTCTTCACCTGATTGATGGTCTTGTTCTTTTCCAGAATGTCGTTGTTTTTTGTTTCCAGGTCTTTTTTCAGAGAGTCTCTTTCAGTTGTCAGCTGTGCCACAGACTCTCTGAGGCTGTGCAGCTGAGACTGAGCTGAATTACTGCTGGCACTTGATCTGATTTACAGAATGGGAAATCTGTTAGGATGCTTTAATCCTTTATTGAATAAAATGGAATTAGCTCAGTTAGTTTTAATTCATGTGTGTTCTACCTGGCCAACTCAGTCTTCAGCTTGGCCGTCTCTTCAGCCAGCTGTGTGATGCGTCTCTGCTGAGCCTCTCTTTCAGCGACGAGTTTCTGTCTCTCCTCAACATTGCCATCTTTCTGTTGGCTAACTAGTTGCTGCAGTGACACAACATCAAGTTAAGCAACATTCCACAAACTTTAACAACATAGAAACACACAAGCAGAAACAGCAGATTGTAGTCTTCAACGCAGTGCTGGTACCTGTGCTTTGGCCTTCCAGTGTTTGAGGTCTTCCTCCATCAGCCTTTTATCAGCCTGCAGGGTGCCGTTTTTCTCTGACAGGACAGACATAGAGTGATGCAGCGGGCCGATGTCTGTCTGGAGCTTTTTGACCTGACAGAGGCAGAATGCAATGAGTTAAAGGGGAAGATGCAGGAAAATGATAAATGATAAATGATAAACTTGAGTTGGATTTTAATGAGGGCACACATTTCACCAGTTTTTTTGCTGTCATCATATTCATTACTGTATTTCCAAGAATGTGCACAGTAGGCTAAGAACTTTTAAAAATAATTGTATTACCTAATTGTTACCTAAAGCCCTTGCCAAACATCTTAACAGCCTTGTGGGATCAGTTCTCCACAAAAGAGGCAGTTGGCATATTATTGGGTCTATGTAGCTCCTTGTAGCGTATTTTTGGGATCATGCACCAACTGTAAAAATTCTATCTGTCAGACTAGTTGTGTAAAATATGCTTTAACATAAAACAAACAATATATTCAGTATCATGTAATTTATTGCAGGAGGGGAGGAACTCACTTTAGCTTGAGCTTGATGCAGCTCCTGCTCCAGTTTATCTTTGTCCATTTTCAACATCCTGTTGGTTTCTTGGAGAGCACTGATACTCTCCATCTTCTTCAGCCGTTCCTCCTGCTGGGCCAGACTCTTTGCTGTAGCCTGGAGAAGAGCGTGCAGACAGCCCAATTACAATAAATAATATATTCTTGCGGGAAAAGTCATTTTGTGAGTGTGAGACATTTCTCCCATCATATACCTGCATCTTCTCCCTCTCTGTGTTCAGAGCTTCCTGTAGTTCTTTTAGTTCTCTGTCTTGGTGTTTCACTCGCTGTTTGTAACGAAGAGCTTCCCCATCAGACGCATCACAGCGAGCCACAGCAATCTCCTTTTCCATGCGCACAAACCTACGCCACAAACACACCATTTAAACTCTATACTGGCACCTTTGATAGCTGTTACAAGAGGGATTCTGTGTTGTCTATTTTAATAATCACAAGGGTTAATAGGCATTATCTCTAAACTGTTTTTACCTGAGTATTTCTAATATCTGTTCAGTGGTCTTCCCTTCCTCGCTAAATGACAGGTCAAGCTGCTGCTGTTGGTGCTGCTGCAGCTGCCGACTCTTGGCAGCCATTTCATCCATCTGCTGGTGCAGGAGATTGTTCTGCTTTCCAAGCTCCTCAGAGCGACGGCTCTGATTGGACAGGTCCTCCTACAACAGAGTCAAGATAAAGATGAGTGAGTAAAGGCAGTCTTCAGAAGCAAAAAGCTTTACAACCCAGGGAGGTCCAGTTTTCTCCTTTTCAGCTCTTCGGTCTCATCCTACCTTCAGCTGTTTCTCCACTGTGTTCCAGACGGCAGTCTTCTCCTGCAGGAGAGAGGTCATCTTTTTCAGTTCCTCTTCTAACTCCCGCTTCCGTGCCGCTTCTTGTTGGGACCTTTTCTTCAGCTCCTGCAGAGCCTCCACATCTGCAGCATGAAGCATTAGCTCGCGCTCATACTTAGCCTGTGCCTCTCCTGCTAGCTTGGTCTGATAGGAGAGAGTGGGAGTATGTCAAGTGATGTTCTGATTCCAGACTAAAAACACTGGTGCACATGTGTGTGTGTGTGTGTGTGAACCTGCAGCAGGTTGTCCTGTATGGCCTTCTGCTCTAGAGTGACAGCAGCAGTAGCTCTCTCCAGTGCCTGCTGCTGCTCTGCCTGGCTGGCCTTGAGACTGCGCTGCAGCTCGGTCACCTGAGCAAAAGATAAGAACGGGACATTACAACAGGCGTGCAGCTGATTATTTGATTCTATTTTAGGATTTCATTAGAAATAATACTTGTTTCTCCACTGCATCCACAGCCTTTCTTCTCTCCTCTTGCTCCTGCTGCTTCATTTTTTCCAGGTCTAAAATCCTCTTCTCCAGCTGCCTCTGAACCTCCTCCGAGTCTTTCAGCCGGACCTCCAGAGGGGAGCGCAACTAAACAATGCAGAATCATCAGTACACGTGTGCAGGCAGGTGTTTAAAAAACAAAAAAAGAGAGAACAGAGTTGAAGTCATACCTCTTTCTCTTTCTTCAGACTGTCTTCCAGAGTCAGTACCACAGCTCTGTACTGTTCCACAGTAGCATTAGCATTCTTTAGCTGCTCTGTTAGTTCACCGTTTTGTTCCTCTGCACTACGCAGGAGGCTTTTCACCTCTGAGAGCTCCTGCTCTGATTGGACAGACTGCTGAGAGGCTGCTGGTACTGGAGAACGTACTGTGGGACAGAAGTGGTTAAACACTTGTTGTCAAACTGACACACAACCTGCTAGTTTAGATATTCACATATGGATTCAATGTCTGTACATAAATATGTAATAATTGCGTCTTCACCTCTCAGTGGCGCTCGGAGGCCTGCAGCTCTGGTAGTCGGGGTGGTCGTGTTACTGGAGGTTGTACCATCGGTGGAGGTAGCTGAAGCCAGCTGAGATTTCAGTGCAGCCACCTGCTGTTCAGAGCTTCGCAGAAGCTCCCGGGTCTTCTGCTGCAGTGTGTTTTGGGTCTCTAGCTGCTTTTTAGCTTCTAACAACTGAGCCTGCAGAGGAGGAAGAGGTAACAAGAATAGAGAAAGTGGAATGTTACTGACACCATCATTTGTCCAATGCAGCTATCTCTTACTATTTCTACCACGTACGTCCATATTACGTCCAAGGGCATGCCTCTGTGCAACTTCTTGTTCCAGCCTGGTCTTCATTGAAGCCAGTTCTGACTCCAGCTGTTCTATTTTGTTGTTTAATCGCTGACGAGTCTCTGTCTCTGTACGCTCCATTGTCAACTGTCGACAAATATGATTAAAACATGAGACAAATCGTGTATTTGGAATTCAATTTTTATGTACAGGCTGGTTATTTTATGGCAAAGCAAGCATCATTTCCACCAAAACCCTGCTGGTGTACCTGTATAGCCTTCAAGTTGGTGAGCAGCAGGTTCTGGTTGCGTTGCTCAGCCAGCATGGCTTCCCTTTCTCGACCAAGGCGGCTCTCTGCTTGTCTTAACATGTCCCTCTCTTTAGTAAGGTTCTCCACACGCACCTACAGATAAGGACAAAATAAATATTAGGATATAGTACGGTAACAGACATAAAAGACACAGAGTTCATAATTAGGTCAAATTTACACTTTCTAGCACTGTCTCCAAGAGAGACGATAGTTTCATCCTGTTACAAGAGAATGGTAAGAAATGTTGGTTTGGTAAGAGTCATAAGATGATCACTAACACTTTATGTGTAACTTAGTGGTGCAGATGAAGAAAATGGTCCTAACGTGAAACAAGAAAGAAACTAAAAATCATGTAACTGTGAATCATCCTCTGCGTTTACAGCACATTAACAATAAACAGCCATCACTGCTCTTTATCACACCTCTTCTAGTGCCAGTTTTTCATTAGCCTGCCTCAGGTCCTGGCTCATGGTGAGGATGACGTGCTCATGTTGTTGGGATGTTGCAGCCAGTTTTTGGTTCCTCTCCTGCAGGGCAGAGATTTCTCTGCGGTACGCTGACACATTCTCCTGGATTATCTCATACCTGATGAGCATAGGAACATATTACAACATATCATCAAATGTTACATGATGCAAAGTAATGTCTGAAAACAACTTCCACCTATGTGTGTAGTTTTTATTTACTTAACAGCGATTTTAAACACACCTCTTGTTGCTGAACTCCAGTTGAGAGGTCAGCTTGGCTTGGCTGGAGCGGAGTTCTGTCAGCTGTCTCTGCAGCCGGTCATTTGTTTCATTCAAGATCCTGTCGTTCTCTGCCTTCTCTTTTTTATACAGAGTGAAGGCATCATTGAGCTGCAAATGCAAACAAAACCATCCACAGGAGATTAGAGGAGCTGTGGCATATTAAGAGAAGGAGAAATGCGTGCACTCGTGCTTACCTGTTTTAAAGCAGCTTTGGCCTGAGCAGTCTGTGCAGATTCAGCAGCAGCAGCTCTCTGCGGAGTAGAGCGAGTAGCTGGAACTGAAGGACGGACATGTGCAGGGGGGGAGGGAGAGTCCTGACCTGCAAGCACACATGAAATTAAGTTCAATTATCGTGTTCAACAAAGGTCTTCACAAAGGCCTTAGGTTAGTGTTCTGCTGTGACCTTGAGGAGGCAGGCTGAAGCCGGTGCTCTGTGTCAGCAGGGCCTTGTACATGTCTCTTTGCCTGGCGCTGGAGTCTGCCAGCTGTTTCTGCTGGTTCCTCTGCTCTTTCAGCTGCTCAACCTCCTTCTGAAGTTTATCCACACTGGACTCCAACTCTGATATACTGCAGGGAACGTACACAAATATATGTGAATACACAAAGCTTCAGTGCTGAATAATGCAATCCTCCGACTGTGTCACGTTTTTTTTTTTTTTTTTTTTTACCGTGCTGATGTTACTTGGTTCTGCTGTTTGTCCTTCTCCTCCTCCAAGTCCCTCAGCCTTCCCAGCAGGCTTTGGTTCTGCCTCTGGAGATCCTCCACACTGCGGAAGGACAGCTGGCGAGGGCTGGTCACCTCAGAGGTGCTGGAAATGTCAGCAGAACTGCTGTCGTCTTTGCTAACTCGATTTCCTCTGGCTTCTTCCAGCTCCACCAGAAGAGCGCACAACTGGACGAGGGGGATAATGAATTATAAGAGCAGCCGCATAATTATTTGGATCATTTTGTAAAACGGATATATGGGTATACCTGTGTAGATGTATCGTCCAGCATTCTTTCTGTTTTGAGTTTGTCTCTCTCCAGACCTTCACAGCACTGTTTAGCCTCCTCCTTCTCTTTCTGCAAACTGTAGATTTCCTGTGTGTGCAGTGTGTACGTTTTAAATGACAAAACGGGTGTATTTAAATGTATTTCTAAAACAAATGACATACTGTCCGAGCCTGTTCCAGCTTGTTGCACAGTGAGGCCATGGATCTCTGCATGCTCTCATACTCTTCTCTTTGGCGCTTTAGGACCGGTGCTTTGGACTCGACCTCCTGGACGATCTCATCCAGCACCCTGCTCACTCTCCTGGTCTCCTGCTTCTCCAGCTGAAGCTGTGTCTGACACTCTGCATACGCATTATACAGCTAAACAGAGAGACAAGGAGGGATTTTTACTTTCGATACAAACAGCATGTGTGCAGGTACACTTCTGACTGAACTTAATGTGCAGCTTGCAGAAAGTAACATTCTGCACTTAAGATAAAATGACGTCAGAGGATCTGCAGCTAAATCAAACTCACGTCAAAGAACTTCATGCCAGGCTTAACAATTGCAGCAATGGCTGCCGCAGATGGACACATGGAGTTCAGCTGATCCTCAGTCAGAGAAGGTGCACCTGGAGCAGAAAGCACACGTGATTGTGGAAGGGGACATAAGTGTAGGACTCTGTATGGGATGACATAAGTATCTCAAAAATGTACGTGTGTTCTTACAGCAGTGTTTGCCTGAAGCCTTCATTGTAGCATTTTCCAGCTCCTTCTCCATTTTCTTAATTTTCTCTTTAAGCTCCGCCTCAAGCCGCGTCTTGAACTGTTCACCCTCAGACACCTTCTTGTCCAAAACTTTATTGGCTACAGAGACAGAGACATCAATCACAAACAGGCCATCAGGCTCAGCATAGGGAAAGCAACATGTAACAGGCAGAAAAGAGAAGACAGTGGCATTCACCTCATAACAACCTGGCTTTTCTGTTAGTGTATACAAATTTGCTTTAAGCCAGACACAGTAATGAATCTTAAAATTGCAATTAAAAACTAGAACCATACCTTCTCCGGTGTCTTTAACAAACTTGGTGAGTTCTTCCACTGCTCTGCTCAGTTCCTGGTTCTTGGCCTCCATGTCTGTTGCTGCTCCCTACAGAGAGAAAAAAAGATTTTACATACTGGCTACACTGTAAAGATAAAGCTTTAAATGGATAACACCCTGGTATCCATTTAAATTGTTAAAAGAAACATTCTCTGCAATAACTCTCACCTTGTAGAGAGAAGACAACTTGACGTGAGCGTTGAGCTCATTGCGGTATTTCTCCTCCATGGCACTCTGCTCATCTCTGGCCTGGAGACACAATAACACTACTTACAGCAAGTAACAACTGTTTGTTCATTGTTCTTTCCTTGATGCATTTTCTGGTTATTGAACCCTTAGACAAAAAACTACAGCCATCAACATCCTGGAAGCCAAGATTTTTCCTAAACATTAATTTCCACTGTAAGACAAAATTCAAAATTCATATTCTGCTGGGTAAAAAACTGAAAACAAGTCTTGATGTGCCCTTACTTAAAGGTTTCTAAAGTTTTGACTTGGAATATAACACATTTAATTGTATACTATATAATTAAAAAGAACATACATTTCTTTGATCGCACTGTGTTTACTACCTAATTGCATGTGTATTATTTTATGTAGCTTTGCTCTGTAATGTAAAGAACAGCAAAATAACTAAAAACCCTGTTATCTAAATGTCAACTCAATCATTATTAGGTACAGAACGAACACTGAATTACCTGTTTCAGTTTGTTGTTGAGATCCTCGGCTCTTCTATTTTGGCTTTCACTCGTTTCTTTCAGAGAAGTCAGCTGACTTTCCAGCCTGGTCACCTGTTGGAAAGAAATGTTATAACAAAACACAGAGGATGAAACAGCACAGCATTTCCCAAGAAATGCATAAAGAAGATGGAAGGCAAAAGTTTTAAAGTCCACATGTTGGTGTTACCTGCTCCTGGCTGCTCTTCAGACTGCCCTGCAGCTCCAGTATTTCTTTGCCTTTCTCTCGGTTTGTGTTCAACAGCTCTTCTGTTTTGGTCTTCAGTTCTGCAGATAGCCACTCCACTTTCTTCTCCAGCAGTTCTTTCTCCTGCTCCATACGCTTTTCCCGGTGCTACAAATACAAAAGAAGATAAAACTAATTTCTAATACTGAATCTTAAGGCACTTCTTCCATCATCATTCCACTGAGTTGTAATGTTTCTATAATATATGGTGGTACCTGTACTGAGGCTGCAGATGACTGGATATCATCCAGTTTTAACTGCAGCTCCATCTTGACTTTGTTGGCATCTGTCAGCTTCTCATTCAGACGCTTCACGTCCTCTGCAGACACACAAAACACAAAACAACGTAAACCAGAGAAAGTATTAGGACAAGCTGTTAAACATGTGGATGTTGACCGTTTCTTATAACTTCAGTTCTTACCAGTAAGGTTCTCCAACTCCTGTGTTCTCTTCTCCAACAGCCTGCCCAGCTCTCTCTTCTCAGCTTCGATCTCATACTTGGACTTGGTTTGCTGTGGACACATACATTCAATGACGATACCATTTTGAATTGAAATAATAAGCTGTGATCTGTAGAAAATCTAGAAATGAAATTATTTCGTAATAATTTAAGCAAAGATGAATTCTGTGAGCACTCGGGTTGGTATCTGTACCTGTTGCGCTGGTTTAACATCAGCCGTCTCCACATCTATTCCTTTCAGAGTGCTCAGCTCTTCATCTGCAGAGAGAAGTATTGATTAGCATTCAAAAATAATGCATGATATAAAACACTATATATTTCGGGCTGATGATAGATGAAGTGATCAACTTTGCTCTACAGTAAACCTGACTCCAGGCAGACACCTGTTAAAAAAGTTCTGTATGTGTGTGAACACTCACTGAGCTTTTTGTTTTCCTCCTTGCTTGTCTGCAGGCCTCTGGTGGCAGACAGGATCTGTTCCTGGCTCTCCACCAGTCTCTTCTCAATGTCAAAGTATTGCTGCTCTGTAGGTGTACAGCATCGGACCAGAAAGCATGAATACACAATATAAAATGTGCAACCTACATCAAAGGTGATGCTTTGCTTAATGTCTTCTCAACACACAACAGTGAGTCACTGAATGAAAAGCAAAGTGTAAAAGTCGCACATCTTTCATCCGCCAAAGTTAGCTTTAGCGTGAGAGCTAGGTTAGCGAGTATTTGTGAGCCCGGCTAATCGCACACAGAGTAATGTTTCCTACCGAATTATACAGATGAGAATTTGGCACGATTCTTGTATCCCAGATTTAATGCTAAACAGTAAACAAGTACTGTAGCTACTCACCACTGTCTGCTTTGAACCGCTCATGCTGCGTCCTGAGCGCCTCGTTAGCATTCTGAAGCTCCGTTACAAACTTCTCGAGCTTGTTTTGGACGCCTTTCGGCAGTTTGTTCAACTCTGTCCGCTCCAGAGCCTGAAGCAGGACAGCTGCCATCTCCACTTATCCCTCCAGGAGTATAACAATGACTGGATAGCTAACGCTCATAAAATAATCTTGAATATGTATGCGGTCCGCAAACCCGTGAACCAGGAAAATGTCCAGAAGCCGCATTCAGAAAAAAGTAGGATGTGGATCCACAGACTTTCAAAATAAAGTAACCACTGTAAGGATTGTAGTACACCATCCAAGAGAAATGCAGATATGATGACATCACTTGACTTGGATTTAAAGTAGTTGTTTTTGTTAATATAGATTATTTTGTTGCGATATATAGATTATTTTGTTGCAGTCACAATTAAAACAATACTTTAGTTAGTTAGTATCAACCAGGGTATGCCCTGCAATCAGATCAGCATCAAATTTAATCTAATACCTAAAGTCTAATTTTAAAAAATAACCTATGTGTCTGAAATTAAGCCATGGACTACTCATTTTAGTATTCGATAAACATTTATTTTGAAGAGAAATCAGCGATAATCTCCTATACGTCAGAAACATGCGCCGGAAATACGTCACCACACAATGCATCGCGGTACCCTGTGTTTTTTGCTGTGCTGACGAGCTGCTGCCAGCTGTCAGAACTTAAAGCAGGTTGGTGGTTATTTAATAATATGTCTATGTCTCTTTTCAACTATTTTCCTTACGGTTCGTAGACGTAGAGCTGTAGGCTGTTTTAAATTTGAACGTTTACCTTTTCATTGTGTGTAAATGTAGCTAGTGAATGCTAAAGCGTTAGCTAAAGTTAGAGGAGCCAGGAGCTCTTACTTGTACTACGGTATTTACCACTGTCATTGAGTTGGTTGTTTTTTTAAATTAAGTTAGCAACTACATAATTGTAGTTAATGCTGACCTGTACTCCCTTTCCTGTACAGTGTCATTACAGTACACTGACATTGTTTTTAACTATTTTTCTTTTAGGCAGTATGGGTCGTGGGTATGTAGTGGAAGATGCTGTAGAGGGGTATCTGTCTAAATTATGTGAACAACAAGCAGGTCCAATCACAGGACTGCTTATTGGACAGGTAAGCTTTACTCTAATGTAGCTCAGAATTGCAATAACCATATGTTTGTGGAGTCAAGAAGACACTACATGATATTATTGACTTTGCAGTGCTCAGCCCAAAGGGATTTTGTTGTCCTGGCAACTCGGACACCCCAAAATGAGGAGTCTACAGCAGCAGCTGGAAAAGGTCCGGACAAGGAGTGGGTCACTGAGCATGCACGGCAGGTAGGCAAAGATGGCAGAGGTTCTGGACCATCAGACACTCAATAAAGTGGTATTACTAGTACTTACCCTGTTGATACACAAAGAAAAATTATTAGTAATTAATAAAAAATAGTATCATCAAGTAACATTGTTATCTGAAATTTGTGTCCTCATATAAATAACAGTGACAATAAGGTGTGGCCTCTCTGAAAATTGGCCTCTGGTTTCCAGGTGTCCAGGATGCTGCCTGGAGGCCTGTCTGTACTAGGAGTCTTCATCGTCACCGATGCAGATGCAAAAGACTCGTTAACTACACTCCGACAGGTAAGAGTCATATAAACACACTGCATTTTTACACACTTTAAAGCATCATGTCAGTGGTTATAAATGACAAAGCCAATCAACTATCCACATTTATATTCAACTTTATATGTAAGTCGAGGAAGTGCTTAAATCAGGATGGTGTGTGTGTTGGTTTTAGAGGCTACTGCTCTGTTTTTTTCAGTGATATAGCGGCACTATTTCTGCCTCGTTCTTAGTAGTGCAAGATGGTGTAAACAGTGCAAATAGTCATCATTGTGCAGTGACTATACTAAAGTGTCCTTGTGAAGTGACAGTGCAGAGCAGTGCATTAATTACAACAGCAGTCCAACAGCAGAGGGGAAGAAGCTGTTCTTGTGGCGTGAGGTTCTGGTCCGAATGGACCTGAGGGGAGTGGCTCAAAGAGTCCGTGTCCAGGGTGAGTAGGGTCAGCTGTGATCCGACCTGCACGCCTCAGAGTCCTGGCGACGTACAGGTCTTGGATAGATGGCAGGCTGCAGCCGATCACCTTCTCAGCAGAGCGCACAACACGCTGCAGTCTGTGCTTGTCCCTGGCAGTGGCCCCAGCATACTACACTGTGATGGAGGAGGTGAGGATGGACTCAATGATGGCCGTGTAGAACTGAACCATCATCCTGGCTGGCACCTTGAGTTTCCTCAGCTGCCGCAGGAAGTACATCCTCTGCTGGGCCTTTTTGATGAGGGAGCTGATAGTGAGCTCCCACTTGAGGTCCTGGGTGATGGTGGTACCCAGGAAGCGGAAGGAGTCCACTGTGGAGATGGGGGTGTCTGTCAGGGTGAGGGGGGGGTGATGGAGCTGGCACTTTCCGAAAGTCTACTGTCATCTCCACTGTCTTCTGGGCATTCAGCTCCAGGTTGTTGTCAGCACACCAGGACACCAGACGGTCCACCTCCCTCCTGTAGGCAGACTCATCCCCGTCTGAGATGAGTCCAATGAGGGTGGTGTCGTCAGCAATCTTAATCAGCTTGACAGACTGGTGGCTGGAGGTGCAGCAGTTGTTGTACAGGGAGAAGAGCAGAGGGGAAAGTACACAGCCTTGGGGGGTACCAGTGCTGATGGTCCTTGTGTCCGAGACATTCGTCCCCAGCCTCACATGCTGTCTCCTGTCTGTCAGGAAGTCAGTGATCCACCGGCAGATGGAGTCTGGAACATGCAGCAGGGACAGCTTGTCTTGGAGGAGAGCTGGGCTGATTGTGTTGAAAGCAGAGCTGAAGTCCACAAACAGTGGTGGCTATGTCAAAGCAAGTGACTATGAGTCAAGTTTCCATCTGATTTAAGTAAGTGTAAGTGGCGAGGGCAATCAGCCTTAGCTCTGTTACATGGTGTGGAGCATAAAGCTGTTTAAGTGTAAGATGAAGAGGAAAGAACCTAAAATTAGACGAGCAGTGTGAGAGGTTTTTGGCCACCAGGGGGCAGAAAATACAGTCAGTTGACAAAAACACAACCATCACACATGATTTGTCTTGTTGCAACAATGCCGTGTACCTCTACCATTACCTATACATCTAGCAAAGTTAGTCCAACAATCACTTTATGTTTATAGATATCAACAAAAAAGTCTTAATCTGGCAACAAGTCTCTGGAAGGATGTTTACACAGCAGTGTGCTCTCTCTGATCCCAGCTGGTGTTTGCAGTGGAGAACCTGATCTCCTCAGACCAGCTGTGGAGCCCTGTGGATGATGACGTCACAGACTGTGTCACACTGCACATCAACCCTAAAACCAGAAAGTATCCTTTTCCACAGCCTTGGCCTTGTCCCTGGTAGCTACCAAAAGCTGCGTGTGGTTATTCTTTAACCCTCTACATCAGAACCGTTTGCAGAACCTTTGATATCAAAGACCCCAAGGTTAGTTTGCCGCAGTGATCTCAAAGTTATCCAAATGCATATTGTCTCTATAATGTGTCTTTATGTCAACACTCTACCTGGAGCGAAGGAAAGCTGGTGTGTTATTGAGTTAATAAATACTCAGCCCCTTCACAGAAGTGTTTCAAATGTCCTTTCATTGTTTTGGAAGCTTTCAAAGACCTTTAAGATTTCTTAGAAACTTTGTTTTATGGTTAAAAACGTGTGATTTCCATTTAATTTGTTTGCACTTTTATTAAGATTCTAACTCAACATGTTACACAACACAATGTTTACATGTAGAGATGTTGCAGCATTCATGTCAGTGTCTTTGTGTTTGGCTGACCCAGAGCATGGCCAAGCCTGCAGACTGGAGGTACCAGTCAGGTGTGTGTTCCTCCTGGGCCACAGTGTCATGTAGTCTAACTGTAGACATGTTGGTACCACTGCCAGAAAACAGAACCAGCACACATAACATGGAGGAATGTCTTAAGGTAAACACATGCACAGAATCTTTTGTAAGCATTTCCATAGAACTTTTCTTACAACAGACTTTGTTTCAGGGGGGACTGAAAACGTGGGTGCACCAAATTGAGAGTGGAGTTTGTCTAATAGATGGGAAAAAGCTGCCAGAGGACTCCGATCTTACAGTTGGACAGGTTGTACCCACTTCTTTTCATGTTCTCTTACATTAGGTACCTCAGCATCTTTACTTAAGCTGAGTGACTGAAGATACTGTCCAGATGCTCTTGAGCAGGGCATTCAAACAATGTATGGAGCACCACAGCTGCATGTAAACATAAAGTAATGTGTGTTGATGAAGATTCTCAGTCATCCAGGTCATTATAATACGTAGAGAAGATTGAAGCAAGGCGTCTGGGCTTGTAGAGTTTTCTTGAAGACGAAAATTGAAAGGCGGGATTTTGTACTCTTCATGTGATGTGTGTTTGACAGGAGCATAATGGAGTATATATCCTTTGTGTTTCTACAGAGAAGGAATATGAGACAGATGTACACAGCTCAGCTGCTCATCACACCGGTAAGAGACTCACACAGTCTTGTATAAGCAACATATTTTAGAAAAGCTTCAATAATACTATCAAGCTGTAAGAGGTAAGAGGTGCATGCCTATTAAACAGAAGCTTGACTTCCTGTTTGTTAGGAGGGCCACAAGTTACCAGATGGGGTTCGGGAGTGTGGAGGCAGTGTGTCAGTGAGAGGAGCAATTCACAGCAGAGCTTACATACACAGCAACAAACCCAGGGCCAAACTGGCAGAGAAGGTAATGCTTTAACGCAGAAAACCCAAATTAAAGAGCGAAATGTCCATCCATTTCTCAATATAACTTTAACTGTGTGCAGCTGCTGAAGAGGGACGTGATTTCTACGTTGGCCACACGGGTTCAGATGCTGCTGGAAGAGCTGCTGACATCAGAGGAGGAGAGCAAGAACAGCCGAGGCAAACAGCAGACAGGTAAACACACAAGCTGAACAAAGCTCCCTCTACCAATCATTAGCCTCAGGATAGGCAAGCTTAAGGTCAGGGTTGTGAGAGGGTTTAAAGTCAACCAATCCCAGTAAAGAAGTAGGATTTGCATGCTGTTAGACAGAAGTTGAATTACTCATATTAGATCCAACTGCACTAAGTGTAGATGGATTTGGATAAATTAATACTAGCAAGCATGAGTAAACAGCAACGGACATGTCAGCTGAACTAAAGTTAAATAAGCTGTTCTAGACGTGTGTCTCCGTAGATGAGCTGTTACTGTATGGGTGCCCGAATGGGTCAAACTTGGTGTTACAGCTATCATCTCTGCTTCTCTGTCTCTCTGTCAGAACTCTGCCTCCCTCGTCGTGTCTTTTGTCCAGTGAAAGTGAGCGGGCCGGTGTGTGTGTGTGACTACCAGTTTATTGATGAGGGTCTGTGTGAGGTGACCGACAGGCTGAAAGAGATGCTGGACATCGAGGCAGCCGATGGAGACTTGGACACCAGGCAGGAGATGACTCCTGAAATGATAAAGAGTGATGTGACAGCAGGTGGGCAACGTGTGTGCACAGGGTTTTAAATTAGATTTATCTTTAGAGGAATATATCCCTGTGGCAATGGTATGCTACAGCGTTTTGTATTCTCGGTGGTCAGGTTTGTGTTACAGTGGTATATACACTTAATGAAAATGTGTGTTTTCAGAGTCACCTGTGGACACTGTTGAAGTACAGGAGCCCAGAAGAAACAAAAATTACATGGGTAAAAACATTGTTTACTTACAGTTAAGATAAACACATGGACGCATTTCCAAGGATATATAAAGTCGTTATAGTATTATTAGCAGATCAAAATAAACTAATGTACTTGGATGTAACAGATATTTATCACTTTGGTTGTTGCAGATCAACTACTGTCCTTTAATAGGCTATATGTGTGTGACTGTGCGAGCACTGTCTGATTCTACTCTTCTTTCTTGTTTAGGTGTTGCTATGGCTACTGCTGTTGCTCTGCTTGGAGCTGCTGCTTCTCTGCTCTATCTCAATGACATTTGAGACACAGAAAATAAAGTTTTTTTTATTTTGAACATTTCTGCCCTGATTCTGATATTCAAATAAATAAATGAAAAAAAAGTAACTAATTTAGGTTGCTATATCCCTGTTGTAGCTTATGTAGTCGTGGACGTAATTTATGTGAAAAATCCTAAAATGTGTGTTAAGAGGGAGAACATGTTTGTAGGAGCGTGCACAGAAACCTAACCTGGTCTGGTCTCTGGCCCTGCTGCACTGTTGTTCTCAGGATATGAGGATCACATGAGGCAGGGGTCATGTGATCCTCTTCTCACCACAGCAGTCTACATTATGGCGAGTGAAGGAGGAAGGGTTTTGTTGTGAGTTCAATGTTGTGCAGCTGGTCGCCTTGGAAAAGCTCATCAAGTTGTACTTGTGGCTGTGAAGAATCACACCGTGATAAAAACTAAAGCCTGAAACACACAGCCACACATACATTACAGCAAAACATGCATCCTGCTGCAGATCACAAGCTAGTGAACTTGAGGAAGTACTGGTTAAACCTACTTAGCTTCGCTGGCCAAGGATTTCTACAAAAGAAAAATAAACGCCAAACTCCACCCCCCTCCCAGAGGTGGAGTTTGGAACTATTTGGTCGGTGTTTTCTTTTTCAAGGGCAAAGCAGCGGAGAACCTGCTAACCGCCCAGCTGAACTTTGACAGTGATAACAGCTTCTCCGGTCCAGCTTATCTGCAGGCTGAGAGGACTCTACAGCATCAATCTGTTGTGAAAGGAGCCTGATAAGAAGGTTTGGCTTGCAGTCAGTTCCATTTGGAGCAGAGCAGTCCCGGACAGTGCTTCGGACCTCTACTCCAAGGAAGGCAGACAGGACCTCCGTAAGATTGCTGCAGAGAGTTTGAGGTGTTTTATTTCTGAGACTGGACAGAAGCATCATGTTGAGTAAAGACCTTCCCGACATTGAGGTAAATACAGTATGTTTACATGCTCCCTGTCTATAGTGCTGTACTCTATTGAAAAATGAACCTTTAACTAATAAAATATGCCAAGAATTAGACACAGCACAGCATCTCCTCTGAGAAGGTCCGAATCATTAAAGCTTGGAAATACCATAGTTGGATAAAGTCACAGTGAAGAACACAATTTTTACAGATGTGGATTTAGGGACTTTTAAAAAAAATGCTGCGCGACTATGCTGAAATATACGGTAAAGACTTATGGAAGTCTATGTGGCCCTTGCAAAACAAATTCCCAACCCTGCTCTAGGTGACTAGAGTACAAAACAATAATACAATAATCCTTGTATCCATTTTCAGCAGTGGCACCATTTATCATGTGTATTTTACAATTATATATAATGTAAGCATTAATATTTTTGGAATTAAGAATGGAAACTCTGGCGTTATGCTGCAGTTTGGAGTCAACACAAATACCACTGTTTAAAAATGCTGATAAAATTGCATTGCTTTTCCCCAATCCTGCAAAACAGAATGTTGAGTAACTTGCTCCTCTAGAACACTACCAGAAACGGCCATCAATCATTTTACTGTGAAACACACCAAAGAGTAACTGCCCATAGACTGATAGTTCAGATGTTTCAGGGCCGTCTCTTCAACAGCTTTTTTTTCAATGTCCAGGATAATATGCATGTGGACTATGTGAAAGATTGGTCCTGAATGTGAAACAGTCCATCCTCACTCTATAAATGACTGCACAGTGTCACTAAAACATGAAACATCCAGAGACAGTAGCTAAAATGTGCTTTCCTAAACAGCTGGCTGTTCAGCCTCTGTGCCAGCAGCCATGATGGAAAGCCATTACCTGTTTACGTAACATGCCATGTGCTTTGTGGTACAAGTTGCAGATAAGGAATGACGTGTGCACAGAGTGAAGCTGCACATGCATGTGTAGAAGATGATGCAATAGAGACCTGATTGGTCCCACAGGGCCAGCAGAGCATGTGTCTCACATTAAACAGACTGAATCTGGTCGGCTCCTTTTATATCTATAACCAGATCTTTTCTAGTATGATTTATATGAAAATAGAAATACATATGGAGAGAATATGGAACATTTCCACTTCTCTTATTTCTGCTGTTATATATTAATGCAACAGTTTGCATAACCTAAGTACATTAACCTTACAGTTCATCGCTATCTTATCATTTTGTGCAAACAGACAGACTTCCAAGAAGGTTCCATAGTTTACAGGTTTACAGCAGATCTCTGTGTTTGCTGTAGGGACAGACAAGTTCATCTCCACACACAGCAGGTTACACAGGTGTGGATTCCAAAGGGTCAGGATTAGGTTTTTGGAATGTCAAAAAAAAACAGTCGTCTTCTTCTTTTCACGTTCTTATAACGTTTTTATTTCCCTAAGTAACACCTAATAAAGCTACTGAACAATTAAGGCCTTGTCTATTAGATAATTATCTATCCAATATTCACGTATAACCTGTTCATTATACCTGGGGCTATAATTACTCAGTTACTATTGTTGCTTTAGTATAAAAACAATGAAACAAATGTTGTTGCTGATTGAAGTAGAATATGTAAAAGACCATGCACAGTAGTGAGCAGGGTTTGCAGTATGATTGTATGTGTGCATGTATGAGAAGAGAACTGCTAAAAGAGTGTACAGTGAAAATGAAAACAAGATGACAAAGTAATAGACTCTGACATAAAACACAAACCTGTGGAAATAGGTTATACATCCCAAAGAGTCGTATATATCATGTGTGTAGTTTTGTATTACTGACAGCGATTGGCTTGTTTTTATGCGTGAGGATGTGTGCTGAAGGACACAACAACACTTTACCCACTTTTTTCCTTTCAGAGCATCCTGGCTCTGAATCCCAGGGTGAAGACTCACACTCAGATCATGTCCACAGCAAGCAAGAAGAAAGAAAAGAAACACTGGAAGAGAAACCCTGACAGGGGCTGTGATGTAAGTCACACACAAGGCTCAAGTTTATTTCATTTATTGACACCATACGCCTTATTTTCTGCCCTTTCTCCATTCTGTCCGTCAGTCTTGTGTGAAATTAGAGAACAACTTTGATGACATCAAGCACACCACTCTGAGTGAGCGAGGAGCCTTACGTGAAGCACTCAGGTGGGACTAAATTACTTGACTATAAGGATTTTTGTATTCTTATAGCTTTTTTCTTATAGATTTTTGTGACTTTGTATAACTAATCAACACATACGTTGTCATTTAGCAGGTCAAAGACCAGCTTTTTAATCAGACCAACATACTGTTTAATGTAGAATTAGCCTTATTTATATGATTTTAGCAGTGTGCTAAACATGCTAATACTTTTCTTGGATTGTTAGGTACTGTTGCTACAAATCTAACTTATATGCTGTAAAAACCAAAGTACAATCTGTGTTTAGGTGTCTAAAATGTGCTGATGCCCCCTGTCAGAAGAGCTGCCCAACTAACCTGGACATCAAGGCATTCATCACAAGTATCTCCAACAAGGTACTGTCTCATGTATGATGCTGGATGATAAAGTGAAGGCAAACAGGGGAATGAATGAAAGTGTATTTCATACATTTAACAGAATTACTATGGAGCAGCACGGGCCATTCTATCAGACAACCCTCTGGGTTTGACCTGTGGAATGGTTTGTCCCACATCTGAGCTGTGCGTCGGTGGCTGCAACCTGTATGCCTCTGAAGAAGGGCCCATTAACATTGGAGGGTTACAGCAGTTTGCAACTGAGGTTAGCATTTGACTATTTTACTGTCTCCAGTATGAGTGGGAAGTGTCATATATATAAAGTGTATTTTTTTGTGTGTTTTCTATCAGGTGTTTAGTAAAATGGGCATCCCTCAAATCAGGGATCCTGAACTTCCACCAGCCAATGAGATGCCAGAGTCTTACCACTCTCCTGTTGCTCTGATTGGCTGTGGCCCTGCGTCAATCAGCTGTGCTTCTTTCCTGGCTCGTCTCGGATATGATAATATCACCATCTTTGAGAAACAGAAGTACACCGGAGGGCTGAGGTATCACGTCATTACCATCACATCAAAGACTGTAAAATATGGTCTTGAAAAATAAGCAACTTCAAAACTGTCCACACAGCACATCTGAAATCCCTCAGTTCCGGCTTCCATATGAGGTGGTTCAGTTTGAAATAGACCTGATGAAGGACCTGGGAGTCAAGGTAAATACTGTGGCGTATGATCTTGTGTTGATAATCAGTGTAATACATGCTTACAGTTCTCTAACACTTGCGTACAGGTGGTTTGTGAGAAGGCTTTAGGAGCTAACGGAATGACTCTGATGTCCCTGAAGGAGGAGGGATTTAAGGCGGTCTTCATTGGGATTGGTGAGTGTTACAAGTTAGCTTGTACAGTAAACCTTAGAATCCCTTCATTCATGTTTTCCTCGCTGTGTCTGTGTGTGAGTCCAGGTCTCCCTCAGGCCAACAGAGCTAAAATCTTCCAGGATTTAACGATGGACCAAGGCTTCTTTACTTCTAAAGACTTCCTGCCTATGGTGGCCTCTGCAAGCAAGAAAGGTACTGTAAGGAGAAATGAAACATAAAGAGGGAAATGCAGCTCTGATCATCTTAGAACATTAAGTCCCAAGGCACTTCTCTCAAAAAAGAAACATGCTGTAATATCCATCTTTCCATTATTTATCATTTAATACTTACACATTTATACTTTCATATAAAACAAAAATGTTCATTAGTATTATACATTTTTTGGATTATTATGTAGAAACTCTATGAGGACATGGTGTCAACACAACAGAGAGACTAGAGGCCATTTGTTTTAGCCACACAGGAGACCACTGACACGAAGAGCATGCAGTTAACCACAACAAACTCACTTGCTGGATCCTGAACCTCTCTGATGAGAAGCAGATTCAGCAGATTCTTGCATTACAAGGTGGATGCTGAGCAACTTCTCCAACAATTTGTGCTATGGATGAAACTTGGGTGCGACCAACAAGAGACCAAAGAACATCAAACTAGAGGAAACACGCTCAGAGTCTTTGACCACCATAAAGCCAACCAGTGAGTTCAGACATCCAGGATGGGAAGCTGACAAAAAGAGTGCTCCTCCACCTGGGTAACATTCCAGCCCCCCCAATAACACGATGATGATTAGTGCCGTGGTCCTACAGGCACCCTGGTTACCTGGTCCCTCAAGAGTGCTTCTGAAAGATTAAGAAGGAGTTCAGTGGTCACTCTCTGGAAGGCCTTCTTCCTTACACCACAGACTCATCCATCATGCTACCTGCACACGCTAAAGTTTGAGGTCTCTCCTGTATGAAAATACTCTGTCTCTCTGTCTAGGTATGTGTCAGTGTCGCTCTTCTCTGCCAGAGCTCAGGGGCGTGGTGATAGTTCTGGGGGCTGGCGACACTGCCTTTGATTGTGCTACCTCAGCCATCCGCTGTGGAGCCAAGAGAGTGTATGTCTGCTTCAGGAAGGGATTCACCAACATCAGGGCTGTTCCTGAGGAGGTACGGACAAACAGATACACAGACTGATAGATGAATAAAAAACAAATACACAAATGTGTTTTTTCTGTTAGATGGAGCTAGCTAAGGAGGAGCAGTGCGAGTTTCTGCCCTTCCTGTCTCCTCGTGAGGTCATCATGAAGAACGGGCGGGTTGCTGGGTTACAGTTCTGTCGCACTGAGCAGACTGAAGTAGGTGAATGGCTGGAAGATGAGGACCAAATTGTCAGGTTAAAGGCAGATTACATCATCAGTGCTTTTGGATCTATGCTGAACGAACCACAAGGTATGATTGGAAAAAACGTTCCTCCTTTGTAGGGTTTTTCATTGTTATGCTTGTTATTACGAATGCTTGTATTTTCATTGTCACATAAATCATTTGAGGTTTTTCAGGTTTTTTTTGACCAAATGTCTTGTGTGTCTGTATTTGTGTGCGTGTAGTGACTGAAGCAATGGCTCCTGTGAAGCTGACCCGCTGGGGTACTCCAGAGGTGAACACAGACACCATGCAGACCAGTGAGCCCTGGGTGTTTGCAGGAGGAGACATCGCAGGTTTGGCAAACACCTCAGTGGAGTCAGTGAATGATGGAAAACAAGCCTCGTGGCACATTCACAGATACATACAGGTAAATCTGCCAGGATTTCTTCACTCTAAACAACTACTGTTAATCCATAAAATGTCACCTGTGTCTCTTGTAGTCCCTGTATGGACAGACAGTGGACCTGAGTCCGAAGCTGCCGCTGTTCTACACTGCTGTAGATCAGGTGGACATCAGTGTAGACGTTTGTGGAATAAAGTTTCCAAACCCATTCGGCCTGGCCTCTGCTCCTCCCACCACAAGCACTGCAATGATCAGAAGAGCGTTTGAACAAGGATGGGGCTTTGCTTTGACCAAGACCTTTGGACTGGATAAGGTGTGTGATAGGGACCCAAAGTCACACAAAAGGGTATTTTACTGTTACATAGGCTAAGAAATCCATTAAACATGAGCTCTTTTCCAGGACCTTGTGACCAACGTGTCTCCTCGTATCGTGCGTGGTACCACCTCCGGCCATGTGTATGGACCTGGTCAGGGCTCATTCCTCAACATTGAGCTGATCAGTGAGAAGACAGCAGCCTACTGGTGTCAGTCAGTTGCTGAGCTGAAGAAGGATTTCCCAAACAATGTACACTTCAAATTTGCCATCATATTCACACCTACAACGTGTTTGTGTAATGATTGCTAATCGCCGAGTGCTCTTATCTGACTTGTTACCCTGTCTTTCTGTCAGGTTGTGATCTCCAGTATAATGTGCAGTTATAACAAGGAGGACTGGACCGAGCTAGCCAAGATGGCCGAGGTGAGAAGAAAACAACAACATGCCAGAAAAGTGCACAGTGTAATCATGGTACAGTGATCGTAAATGTCCTGTTTTAGGAGTCTGGAGCAGATGCACTGGAGCTGAACTTGTCCTGTCCTCATGGTATGGGAGAAAGGGGGATGGGACTGGCCTGTGGACAGGTATACACACACACTTTTATGTTTATAAAGGCCTTATATTTTAATTATTTTGACAAATGCCATGTGACATCCCCGCTGAATGCCACATTTTAAAAAATAAACACTAATGTATATTTGTTGGGCATGTATTATGTCACCAGGACCCTGTGTTGGTGCGTAACATCTGCCGCTGGGTGCGTGCAGCGACTTCCATTCCCTTCTTTGCCAAACTGACTCCAAATGTTACCAATATTGTTGACATTGCCAAGGCGGCCCATGAAGGTGACCACACTTCCCCACATAGTCCTCACCACTTTATGATTTTACACTTAGCAATAATAATGATGAAAATGTTTAATGTAATGGAGGACTAACAGATTATGTTGTGTTATAGGTGGAGCGGATGGAGTTACAGCCACCAACACTGTCTCAGGTATGATGGGACTAAAGGCTGATGGTTCTCCCTGGCCCAGTGTTGGATTGGGAAAACGCACCACGTATGGAGGAGTGTCTGGTATGTATACACACTCCAGCACATAGTTGCAATACAATGCATTGTGATATAGTGCAAATTAGATGTAAATATTTAAACGGTTTACTTAAGTTAAAATAAATAAGAAGCAACATAGTCTTCTTATTACAGGGGCTGTGACAAAAATAGATTTTTTACGATATTACAAATGCAAAAGTGAAGGAACTGATGAAAAGACATGGGATTAAACCAGTTTTTGAGTAGATGTACTTATTAATGAATTCTGCAGGTAATGCCATCAGACCCATCAGTCTCAGAGCCGTGTCAGCTATAGCCAGAGCACTCCCTGGTTTCCCTATTTTGGCCACTGGGGGCATTGATTCAGCTGAGACCGGACTGCAGTTTCTCCATGCTGGGGCCTCAGTGCTACAGGTGAGAGCAGAGTAACTATTGGCTATTGTTCAATAAATAATTTAACAAATGATTGAAAGTCTGAATCTCTTAATGGTTAGTATGGCTCTAAATTGTTATTGTATTGTACTTATATTTACTTTATATCTTTGATCATTCATTTTGTGTTTTCATTTTTGCTGACCTGTCTCTTTCCCTCAACACAGGTGTGTAGTGCAGTCCAGAACCAGGACTTCACAGTGATTGAGGATTACTGTGTGGGTATGTAACATTTTGTTCTGCTTTGAGATGTTTAAACACTGTCATCATAGGGTCATAGTGACGTTGTGTATATGTTTAGGTCTGAAGACCTTGTTGTACCTGAAGAGCCTGGAGCTGAATGACTGGGATGGACAGTCTCCCCCAACAGAGAAACACCAAAAAGGAAAACCAGTTCCCAGACTAGAAGACCTGGTTGGAAAGGTATACCTAATATGTAAAGAAAAGTGTGACTACTACTGCTGTCAGCAGAGGGCACGATGATGGTAATGTTTCTCATATTTGTTGTGTGGTATGTGTGAATACCCCGTGTCTGTGTGTGTAGAGCCTTCCCAGCTTTGGTCCGTACCTCCAGCAGAAGACAGAAGCCATTGCACAGTACAAGAAAACGCTCAGAGACGCTGGTCAAACCGGCGTTCCTGAAGTCAACATCAGTCGGGCCACCACACCTAAAAAACCTGTTCCTGCAGTCAAGGCATACCCACACACACACACACACTTGCTCAATACCTCAAAATATTTATTTATTTATAATATTAGGAATATTACATTTTGAACTAACCAACTAAATGTGTGTTCATGTTCATGTAGGATGTGATAGCCAGAGCATTGCGCCACATTGGAGCATATCAAGAGCTCAGCAACATGGAACAGGTACCTCCCTTATCCTCATTCATCCTACATCTGAAGAGAGATCAATAAGTAAACATGCTGTACACTACCTTGACCCAAGCTGTCTTCAGAACTTGTGAGGCAGCTGGATTCTTGTGAGTTTTATAGATGACAGACTCAAACAGATCCATCTTACTGGCTTTAATTTAAGTGCTCGTGAACAAATCAGCATCCTGTGAGGAAGGTGTGATTAGTGTCATCATCTTACCTTAAAGTGCATTATAAGCATTACTCTTTCTGTGTTCTCAGGTCCAGGCTCTGATAGATGAAGAGATGTGCATTAACTGTGGTAAATGCTACATGACCTGCAATGACTCTGGATACCAGGTATGTTTGTCATATTTGGTCCTTTAGTACTACTCTTTATATATCTGTTCAGTCCTGTAATGTGATGCCCATGCCATCTTCCCAGGCTATAACATTCGACCCAGAGACCCACCTCCCCTTCGTAACTGACAGCTGCACTGGCTGCACTCTGTGCCTCAGCGTCTGTCCAATCATAGACTGCATCAAGATGGTGGACAGGAAGACGCCCTATCACCCCAAGAGGGGTATACCCATCAGTCCAGTCTGCTGAAGGAGAAGACGAACCAAAACTTTCTATCTAGAGTCCCAGATTAAATGTATGGAAATATAATCGTATGTTAACACTCAAATGACAAAGACACAAACAACTGCAAATAATGATATAAATTTCTCATTAATTTCATTCTGAATCATGTTATGTAACCATGTGTAAACAATATTAACATTTATTTTACATTTAAATACAGCTTTTCTAATGCAGCACACAGTAAAACATGTACACTGGATCTCACACAAACAGGAGCCGCACATATCCCCATGGGACCCATTAATAAATCAATATACAAATACAATAATGTCATATATGTATCAACAGTAAAATGTATTGAATTATAAGTAAAGCAAATTATTATGCAAAATGTGTCAATTTGTTGTAATATCTGGAGTAAAGACCGACACCTGGTTCAGTATAACAGCAGTTTAAACTGCTGGACAGGTTTCTGCTGGTTCTATACACGTCACTATGGTTCCCATATAGCTGTGTGTGTGTGTGTGTGTGTATATATATATATATATATATATATATATATATATAAAGGAATAAAACAGCTTCATACTACTTCTGTTAATTTCACCACATTGATCTACCACTTCCAGCTGTGAGGCTTAATCATACTGACATATGATTGTAAAAAAATATAGAAAATAATCAATACGGACAATACTGCTTTATATAATCAAATGTGTTTTTGCTCATTGTTAGGTGTACCCTTATCATGGTGCAGAAATAAAATAGGTTTCAGATATAATGGGGGAAGAAGAAAATCGCTTCATCTTACATGTACTTCCATGTACTTCATGTACATGTACTTGCCTTTTAAAAAAATAAACGCGTAACTTCACCATGGCAACGAAATGTTTGATTTTTGTGCGTCCTTCTGTCAGACACACATTATTACAGCATTATTCTGCTAGCCTATAAATCTGTCACTGCTGAAAGATTATTTTAAGGCATTCATTTGATGATATCATCTCACATCTGTGTTGTTGATATTGGAGTACTTCAGGAGTAACACATGGAGCGGAGAAGCAATCGTTTGCTTTCAACGGGGTACTATGAGGACAATGTACCTCAGGTGTCATACAAAGAGAAGCCACACAGGTGAGGCGAGAGTTTATGTGCTGTGTACACTGTCCAGTATTTTCCCAAATACCCATTAAGCTGGATCCATACTCCAGGAGAACAGAGAACTCGCTCCTCGCTGCCGGCGCTCCGCCGGACACATGGCCCGGGCAGAACTCTTTCTCTCGGTGGTGTGCGAGAACAATTGTGTGATTGGTCGGAATTTAGCATTCATTAGCATTCACTTTGTAATGTTCATCTTTTCAGGGTGTTCAAGAGGAGGAGAAGCCTTTCCAGCTCTGGTGCTAGCACCATTAGTGACACGGTTAATGCATCCATCCCTGACAAGCCTTCTGCCAGCAGCTCTGGACACACCCTCTCCCTCAGACTCTCCAGCCAGACAAAAGCCAAGGGCCTCCTCCCCCTGCCCCCCTTCCTCCTCCTCCTCCTCCTCCTCTTCATTCTGATGTTTTCTGGTAATCTCAGATTTGATAAACTGTCACAGCTGTGGTTTGTTTGGTGTTGTAAACAATTAATGCTCCTATGTATGTGTCTGTTTCAGGAGGATGGGTGTACACAGTGGGTCAGGGTGGTGATGCGAAAATACTGCGGCAGCAGCTAAAGGAGCTGCAGGAGGAGCTGCTCCACCTGAAGAACAAGCTCCTTCCTGTGGCAGACACCATGCAGAACTTCGCCCTGGAATCACAGGGTAACGCTTCATTATCATCATCGTCTTCAGCTTTTGCCCACTACTGTGCTTGTTTTGAAAGAATGTGTATATGTTTGCGTGTAGGTGCCTGCATCCTTCATCATCTGACCTCTGAAAGTCTTACATCACCATCCCATACGGTGACATTTTTGGGTATACCTTTATGGTATCAACCTACGTCCCCGCGGATTGTCATCCAAGCACACTTCTCACCTCTGACTCCTGGTCACTGCTGGGCTTTTAAGGGTACACAGGGACAATTATTCATTGGCCTATCCCACACCATCAGAATCACCCACGTGACGCTGGGTCACATTTTGGCCATGCAGAATCCCAACGGCTTCCCTACAAGTGCTCCAAGAATATTTTCTGTCTATGTAAGTCGCACAGCCATCCATTTTATTACACATACATAAAGTCATGTGGTGTTCTACAGCTCCTCTTTCTGCCACTGTCAGGGACTGGAGATAGCAGACGGTGAAGCAGTCCATCTGAAAACCTTTCTGTATAATCCAAATGGGGATTCGATTCAGACATTTAAACTTTCTGTGAGTATTACAGACAGACACACACTGTAATCATGACAACTGTTGTCTACAAGACAACACATTTCACATCTTTACTGAAGCCTTCTTGGCTTAAGTACCAATTATATGGTTCAAGAGTAGACTAAACTGAATTATTATAACAATACATTAAAAATGTATTCTGTCAGCATACTCTGCTTTATCTGCTTCCCTTATCCCTGCTGATTGCCCCTAACCTTTCCTCATTTGTCTCTCCTCAGGCTAATACAACAGGACGTTTCTTCAGTTTTGTGAAGTTGCAGATTGAAGACAACTGGGGCAATCCCGACTACACCTGTTTGTATAACTTCAGGGTCCATGGGAGACGGCTATAGAACCTCTCATAAAACAATCAGCAGCATATGTTAAAATATACAGCTCTACACAGATACATGTCAATACATACATAGGTCTATATTATATGTGTATATTATTTATATTACTTTATATTTACATATATGATTACAGATTTTTTATTTTTTTTTACTTATTTAAATATATATTTTATACATTATCATTAAACCTTTACCCACTTATATTATACTGGAATAAATGCGTTTATAATCCTCACATTTGAGAGAATAAAGCCCAGTACTGTTGTGCTTTGCACTTTGTAAATATAAACTATTGAAATAAAATTAAAAAACTGTGGCCGCGGCAATTCCTGCCTCTGACTTTCATTGTACATCCTCATCTCACGCTACACGGCCCACCTACGTCACACATGCACAAATAAAACCATGCAGGTGCAACTTAAAACACTTTTATATTACAATAATGTGACATTTATGAAACTTAACCCGGCAGAAGGTGGCGGGAGAGCGCCAGACGTCACTGTTAGCTACCCAGTAACATGAGCTCAAGAAGAAGAAGAACGCCCATTTTGCTCACACTGTCCGCATCGTAGTGTGCTGAAATATCAACAGACTGAAGAGGACAAAGAGCTGCAATGGACGGGTAACTGTCTTTATATTACAGCTAAGGCTTCTAAGTGCATTTTTCACTACGGTGCATGAAATACAGTCGGAATGAGTCAGTTAGCCGGCACACTTTAACATTTAATAATGGTAGCTCCGCTGCAAACCTTAGCGACTAATGACGTTAGCAAGGCAGCAGGACCAAATACCAAACAAGAAATGAGTTTCCTTAATGTAGCCGTGCTGATATGCACTAACACATTCATGGCGGAACACTGGCTAAGACTATATTTCGCATATCAACTGGCTCTCTTAATATCCGTAACGGCATGGTTAGCAAGCTAGTCAGCTAGTCACAGTTCACCATAGTGTTAATGTGACGTGCGAAAAATGAATGTCAATGGTTGCAACCCTCATTATTACATGTAGTGTTACAGTGAAATGTTTACCATTGCTGACAGGTGTTATTTGTGTGAGAGGCTATTAGCTAGCTCCCGGGTAAACCACGGTAGCAGATATGGACCGTACACCTGTCAATTGGCACAGCTAGCTTAATCCATACTAAAGTAAGGGTCCTTTGTCTGAAGCTAATGTATGCTACACGCGGTTGCTACCGGCCTATGACGTTACTGTCGTTATTGTGAGAGCAGGTGGCTCAAACATGAATCAGATAAATGTGTCAGCGCAGTCCCCATAAGAGAGATGATAACATGTTCCATCACAGAATAAAACACTGATCAACAACAGCGTGTAACTCAGGCGTGACATGTTGATTTTGTACTGTTTTGGTTGATGAAAGGCTGTGGGCACAAGCCTGTATGTGTTTTTCTGTTATTTGGGATGATGAGTGACAGTAAGGCGGCTCTAGTAGAAGTGATCAGATTCTTGACCATTAAAGAGTGTCAGAAGTCAGTGTTGTGCATCAATGCGATCTAGAAAATAACAATTAAAATTGAATAAAAAATACAGATACACGGTAACCTTGTAGTTGAAGCTTTTAACTCTGATATTTTCTCCTTTCCTTTTCTTTAATGTCTTTTATGTGTAATTCTCTCTCTTGGCAGTGATGTTGCGGTTGGTGTGAAGGTAAACTTAATTTCTTTTTTTTACTGAAACGTGTGCATTACCTCTGTATGTTATTACCCAACTATAATATATAGATTGATCTTGCTAGCCATTTTATTACTAAATAAAATTTATTATAAATTTGGCATGCAAAATGAAATTTGTAACTCTTATTGTTTCTCTTCCAGAGAGGCTCAGATGAGCTCAACATGTACGGTAGCAGCCCCACCTCAATGACTGGTGAGTTCAGTCAGACACAAACCACCCCACATGATTTATACTTGATTTATATTTATTATTTTTATGTGTATGTCTGTGTCCAGCAAACGGCAGTGACAGTAAGAAACAGCGCCTGGATGAGTCCCCTCCCTCCAGAGTCCTCCACATCAGAAAACTTCCCAGTGAAGTGTCAGAGACTGAAGTCATTGCACTGGGCCTGCCCTTTGGAAAGGTCACAAATATCTTGATGCTAAAGGGGAAAAACCAGGTAAACCACCAAATCTTGTACTATTAGCCTCATGCCGAGCCTCTGTCAGAGGTTTTTTATTGACATTTGCGTGTATAGTTTCAGTTTACATCAGTAGAACATTTAAAGATTGGCGACTGAGTGGTCTTTGCATGAATCGTATAGTCTTTTTGATCATTTTGAAAAGTTAAACATCCTGTATTCTTTTAGGCATTTCTTGAATTGGGTACAGAGGAAGCAGCCATCACAATGGTGAACTACTACACAGCTGTGACACCACAGGTCTGACATACATTAGAGTCTCTTTGTGCTTTCTGCTGTAATTCAAAGTGACTGACTTGTGTAATGAGGACCTTATCCTATTTAGGTCAGAAACACTCCCGTCTTCATCCAGTACTCCAACCATAAGGAACTGAAAACAGACTCAGCTCTGAACCAGGTATACAAACGGCCGTACTTGTGTACCAAACTCTATCCCTCAGTATCAGTGAGGTTGTTTTTCATGGTTTCTTTCTTTCCCTGTCAGAGAGCCCAGGCTGTGCTGCAGGCGGTGTCAGCCGTTCAAGATGGAAGCTCTCCATCCTCTGATCCAGGAGTTTTGGACCTCGCTCCACCACCCAGCCCTGTCTTGCGAATTATTATTGACAACATGTTTTATCCAGTGACACTGGACGTTTTACAACAGGTAACAGCTGAGTATTTATCTTTGAATACACAGCCTAAAATAAAGTTTTACCTTTTTTTAAAACGACAGATAATTTGTTGTCATTTTAGTTAAGAAAACTGTTTCTCAAATGAAGTTTGACTCTGTTTCTGTCTTGTAATCTGAAATGATTTTCTTCCAGATCTTCAGTAAGTTTGGGACAGTAATGAAGATTATAACCTTCACCAAAAACAACCAGTTTCAGGCTCTTCTGCAGTTCAGTGACCCAGTCAATGCACAACAAGCTAAACTGGTATGATCTCACACACATACGAGAAACAAATCAGTATATTATTAATATGTTATTTTAACATTCGATCCTTCCTTCTACTCCAGTCTTTGGATGGACAGAACATCTATAATTCCTGCTGTACTTTGCGGATAGACTTCAGTAAACTGGTCAACCTCAATGTCAAATACAACAACGACAAGAGCCGAGATTATACCAGGCCTGACCTTCCCACAGGAGACGGAGAGTCGACCAACAAGGATCATTCTTTATTGGGTAAATACACATCCATCCTCACCTGTCTGCACAACATCCCTTCATATGTCCCTCTAGAGTTTCCATAACGTTTTCCTGACCTAATCATGGTTTAACTCAGAGTACACAGCAGCCTCTGTAGCCATTGTGTCAAGACACCTCCTGCTTAAGGTGGTGGTGTCATGAGAGTCTTCTTGTTACAGTAGCTGTTTATAGAGTGCCACAGCTGCTTCTGTGACAGTCTAGTAAAGATTGATGGAGGGACTGCTAGGCTGTTTGTTTCTTCTTTATTGTCCAGTGTCATTCTCGTCATGTGCTATGTATGTGGCAGGATCATATCCAAGTAAAATATCCAACCATTATACTTGTTTTCTGAGATGTATTTAGTAAAATGAAAGTGAACGTGTGATTAGAATGGAACTGTAGTATGTTTTATAAGCAAACACTCTTATTGAGGAAAAGGACAAAATATACATTTCTTAGTGTGCGTGTGCTGCTAACTAATGAGAAGGACGGTGGGTGTTACATAGTAGAATCTCACACTCATTAGACCACATTAATCAAGCTGTTTATAGGAAAATCTTTTGCTGTGCAAATACGATAAATAACATCAGGTATTTTTTGGTGTGCCATTGAGGAGGTGGGCCACCCCCTAATAACGGTAAGGGAAATGCCGATACAATACTGGCTTTGGTTGTTTTATCACACAACTGCCCAACTGAAACACTAAACATGCCGAACTGTTTCAGCACCTGCACTTGCTGCCTCTGTGACACATTGTTCAGTATATTTTCTTCATTACCTGTGAAATCACATTTAAACCAGTCCTCCAAGGTGTTCACAATGTTGGTTTCGATATCACACCAGTTCTTGTGACATCCCTATTCCTGTTTGTTGACATGTTGCTAATGTACTGCAAAGGAACACAGTCAAAACTCTGCCAAACTTTACTGCGAAGTGTAATCTATTTAAATGTTTAATGTTGCTTTATCATAAAATGCTTTAATGTTGCCAGTGTAACGATTGGGATATAAACCTCAAAGTTATATGCATCTTTGTATGTGCAGTACTACGAGGACAAAGTCCTCTTTTTGCATTTTTGCAAAATGTTGATGTAATTATAATAAACAAAAGAGACAGTTTTGGCTGACTTGGCTAAATTAAATCATGTCACAACGACATGATAACATGATAGGAAATGAAGATGTTTTAGGATCAGGCTAATTAAGTGTTTGGATGCTGTTTTATCAAAAGTTAACCTGTAAAGTACATTTGAATAGCTTTTTTGGTTCTTTGTGCTTAAAGTTGTAATACAAGCCTGTCTGTGGTTTGGGACATCATTAATGTTGATGTAAGCCCCTTGTTTTTACTAAAAACTGAACAATATTACATGCACAGAAACTTTATTTTGAAAGATGGATTATTAGAGTATTAGTATAAATGAAAAAAACACATGGTATATAGCTCGGTTAAACTTTCTGTTATTAGCTTAATTGATTTTCTCTTAGTTACATGGGTTAAAAACAGATTTATACACTTAGTTTAGGTTAAATGTTTAATGACAGTTTCACATATGGTGCGTGCTGGTTGGGTTTTTGTGATGGTAGTACTTGGTTGGTGCTAGGTTAGTATTTTGTGGTGTAAATCTAGTTGTCATTGTCTTGTAGGTACCCCATCTGGAGCGCTAGCTTCCTACTCTAGTGGAGGAGGTTACTCATCTTCTCTCTCCCTGTCACAGGGTGGAGGTACCTATTCTTTTTTTTATTCTTATTTATGTTTTTCCATCCTTCAGTTATGCTGCTGTTCTGTCTTTTGTCATGTCTTAACTGTGACTGGGCTGGAAAAAGGGGTTAGCTTAAACTGCAGTTAAATAAAGCAAATACCTTTTATAGTAAGGGGTATTTTTAATCTTTTGTTAATCTGTAGTGCTGTGTTGTTTCAAGTATTACATATTTCACATACTTGAAACTGTGGTTCTTAAGCTCAACCTTGCTCCAACAGCTGGTGCTTACCACTAAGATCTTGGCATAAATCAGTTTACTGTGAGTGTAGTTGAACTAAAAGTATGTTGAGAGTGCTGACATTTGTAATCCCACTGAAGTCATGGACACGAGATCAGCTTCATAGGATTCTGTAGTTTGTTGAGTTGAATAACACCTAATCAAAGATACCAGCCAGCATGGTGTGAGTGCATCATGATGTCATTCACTGAAAATGTTTTTTTTTTTTTTTTGCAATTTAAGCTCTGAAGGGGTTTATATTAGGCAAAAGTAAAGCATGCAATCTGTGTTGACGAAACTGTCCATGTGAGCTGAATGGGAAGAGATGGTTGGTGAAAATCATTGTGTTGTTAGTTCAGGTATTTATGCATGACTCGGTGGCTTTGTATTGGCCACAATTATTGTGTGTAAGATGATCAGGTGTAGGAAATTTCCACTACTGAAGCTGTGTTGATTAGAACACTACAAAAACATTACTCAAAAACATTTATACTTGCCTAGAAATGTTTTGCTTTGTAAAATGAGGATGAACCTGGGATGATGCCATCAAGCACACCATCATCATTTTTTCATTCTCATTTTTATGCATGCATTATTGCGGCATATTGCATTTTGCTGACAATATTTCTGTTATTTGAAATCTATGACATGATTGACTAGGGCCTGTTTTTATTGAAAGTATAGTGTAGTAATTTTCTGTTGTTGTAATGCATGTGTGAGTTTTACCTGTTTCCTTTCTTTTCTGACAGGAGCCATCAGTCCTCTGAGTGCCGCAGCAGCAGCAGCAGCTGCTGCAGGTCGTGTTGCTCTGTCTGGGTCTGGAGTGTCAGGGGTTCTGTTGGCATCCAACCTAAATGAAGAGGTACACAAATCCTTAGCTTCATTTAAGTCTAGACTGACTCATTTCAAATATTACACACTGCTGAATGGACCTTTTGAGTCGATTGTGGGTTGGCTTCCTGTGTGCTTGTGTGCGTTTGTGTGTTAACCCCAAATTACTGTGTGATTCTTCATGCATAGTCTACTCGGGAGAGTCCTATTTAGTACTTAACCTAAAGTTTGAGTCCCGGGAGTCTTAATGCCATTATATATCATACATTGTAATGTTATTTACAAGTAAATCTGCACATGTGCAGTTTTAACACAAGACAAACATCACACACTTTCAGTCATATAAAATACTAAAACTTTTGGTATTCACGTAACAAAATCTGAACTTGTGAATTAAACTGTGCATGCCACTATAGGTTCTTCAAAGAACTGTAACAAATCTCAAGCCTTAATGTCTTTTATACAGTGTCTGTCTGACATATGTCTGTCAATGAACATATATTTATAATCTCTGTTTCCTAATGTGCACCTACTCTGTCATCTGTATCTACAGTATATCTACTGTGTCTGTTATCTTTTCTGTATGTTCCATCTCTATCAGATCTTCTGTCTCCCTCTGTCTCTCTCTCTCTTTGTCCCTCTCTCTAATGAGAGGGACACTATAATGGAGAGGTTGTTTTCATACTTCGTCCCTCCCATAAAGTCTTTACTGAACCCTGGCGGCTGCAAAGCAGCACACAGGTGCTCTGTGGCTCCTACGTGTGCTTGGGAGTAAGTTCAGTTCCCTCCAATGGTCAGGTAGCGGTTGAGCGTAGTGTGGTGATCTATGTTGTGAATGCTGATTTAAAGGACGATTTTCACCTGTTCCATGCTTGTTCCCTGTCAGGATGGTGGCAGATTAACCTTTTTACCACTGACTTCCTGAGACAAAACATTTGAAGCACAGCACAGATGCAATTACTACCCAACTTAGGTTAACATGTGGGTTGACCTGCCTACGAGGTGAATGTGAAATTCCTGATAGATAGTCATACCACAAAACTCTTGAAACTATTAGTACCTCCTGTTGCTTTAAGATAATCAAAGCTCCTCTGTACCTGTAGTTCGTTTGCTATCCGATACCTCCAGCCATCCGCTCCATGGTACGGCCCGTTTTGGTTGGATATCTCCTGCTCGCTCTTTCATTCACATTTTATATTTTTTGCCTTACTCCCATCCTTTCTTTTTCTCACTGTTAAGTACAACCAGCAGGGGGTATGTGTGTGTTAACAAATTTGGAATGATTGTGTGTGTGTGTGTGTTTGTGTTTCTAGCATGGAGCCAGCAATCATTCAGACTCCGTTGATGTTCCACTGATGCTCTGTTTACTGACCTCTGCTTTGGTTTTTGTCCTCCTCTCCTCCTTTCTCCCTCCCCCTGCCTCCTTTCTTCCCTCCTCTAACCCTCCATTCACATGCTCTTTTTTTTCTCCATCTTATGGCCATACATTCTTTCAACACCTCTCTGAAAACCCCGCCCCTTCTCATGTACATCTACCCTTCCCGATCCCCCTTATTTTGCCTCATGTTCCCCTCTTCACTGAACTTGGCTTTGCCGTTTCGACGCCTCTTCCTCACCCTCCAACCCCCCCCTCTACTTATGCCTTCCCCTCATCATCATGGAAACACCACCACCTCCCCCCTCGTCCTACGCTGGGCGGTCTGATCTCTACCTTCGTCTCTCCTCTTCCTCCTCCTCTGCTCCTCCTCTTCCTGTCCTCTGCTCTGCGGTCTCTCTCTCTAAAGATGGTCACGCCTCAAAGTCTCTTTACCCTCTTCGGTATGTTCAACCTCTACTATTCTATCTGTATATCTCTCTCTGTTAATCCAGTTTTGTTCACTTTCTTCAGTGATGTCGTGGGCACTCTTTTCTTCTATATCTTTCTGTATTTCTGATTCTTCCTCTGTCCTATTGTACACTTCAGAGTTAAAGTCTACCTCTGTCTCTATATTAAAATGACAGTGAGTCTGAGAGGTTGTCTCTTTGATCACCTTGTGTTTTAATTGATGAGAACAAAAGCACTAAATCATTCATGGGTTGATAAAATTCAATCTTAATGAAGTTGAAGTTTATTAGATTATTTGACCACTGCTTATAGTGTGTTCAGAATGCACTCTATAAAGCTGCTGAACTTTCTGAGGGTTGTCATGTGACCACCGGTAATATACGTCTTAAAACCATTCAATTAAACATGAACCAATGATAATAAGACTGTTAAAAGTCACTGATACAATCCTCATGACATGTAGGAAGCCATGTCTTATTCACTGTCCTGTTTGATGGTAACTATATTTCTAAAGCTGTTACATAGCACAGAGACACGTTTGAGGTCTCATCACATGTAGCCATGGCGCCTTTTTACAGGGAGGTGCAGGACTGTATGTTGCAGAGAACAATCAACATGATATTAAACAATAATCGGCACAGCATCCAGATTGATTTTTACTTCAGTAGAACCACAGAAAACAACAGGAGGTTAATTGGAAAGAATGAAACAGATTAAATAGCTAAATGTTTTGAGAAACTCCAGGTTGTTTTTAGTGGTTATGTTCTCATCCCTTTAGTGGCCAAGTTGATCATGACAGTCTAGTGTACTCACTAAGACTCATTGCAGCTCTTCTTCCATTCTTCGTTGCCTTTGTCTTTAGATTTTGATTTAATCAAGTGCAATCTTAGTATTCCTTCTCTCTTTTTACAACGTTGCAGTTGGGATAGCCTGTCACCTAAACTACGCATATCACAGACTGTCAACTAGTCCAGCAACTCTGTCTTTGTATAGGATCTCTGCAGATCTTTCAAATTATCTCCGTAGACGGCCTACAAACAAAAGTGTTTCTGCCCTACATGTGTTACTGTACATGTAGCACTGTGTGCGTTAGGTCAGTGCACAGCTGGTTTGGGAAAAAAAGTGTTGTTTTTCTGTCCATATTTTAAAGCTCCTAACCAAGCTGGCTGTCTGTCCAGGTTTCCACTGGCCACACAAAACTACTCAGTTACACAAAAGCATTTGATTGAGTTTCTAGTGGAAGTCAAATGGGAAGATTCCATCTTTTCTTTACATTTGTCTTTCCAGCACTAACTTTTTTCCTTCCATCCTTCACACCTCTCCTTTTTTTTATCTTCGTTGGCTCCATCTCTCCTGCTCTGTCTGTTCTATCCTCCCTCTCCACCCTGCTCGCTCTCTCTCTCTCTCTCTCTCTCTCTCTCTCTCTCTCTCCTTCTCTCCCTCTCTCTCTTTCTTTCTTCCTTTCTTTCTCCACCTACAGGAGTCTACGGTGATGTCCAGAGGGTGAAGATCCTCTACAACAAAAAAGACAGTGCTCTGATCCAGCTGTCTGATGGCAACCAGGCTCAGCTCGGTCAGTTAGAGCGCTGATCAATAAATGGTGTTATTAGAAAACTGTATGTGTGTAGTTCTCTGGCTTTTGTGCTTCTCACTTCTCTGTGTTTTGTGTTTGTCTTGCTTGTAGCAATGAGCCACCTGAATGGTCAGAAGGTGTTTGGCAAAGTGATGAGAGTGACGCTGTCCAAACATCAGACTGTGGCTCTGCCCAGAGAGGGACTGGATGACCAACTACTAACTAAAGGTGAGGGCATGTCAGAACCCTGGATGTGTATATAGATTTGGTATGATAACCCTATTTCAATGACTATAACAATAACATATTATTATGTTTGAAATGATGTTAAAGGGGACACTCTTTCATTCAAGCTCTTTTGTGAATACGTTTGACAAGTACAGTGGACACTGGAGCTCTTTAAACCTTTTATTACACACATTTCCTGTTAATCGTTAATACAAACTCGGTTGATGTTCCTCTTGATACGTTGTTGAACGAGTGAGAACAGCAGTTGCAGAACAGGTGATCCTGCCTGCTTTTAAATGACCTGAACAAAGCACAGCCTAAAAGCATCTTACCAAACCATGATAGCAAGTATGGCTACATTCAGACTGCAGGTCTTAATGCCTAAATCGGATTTTTTGGTGCACAGAAGAGGACACGACGTCACACAATGTGTGCTTGTGTGGCTTTGTTTATGTTAATGTCCGATCGTAGCCAACATAATTACAGCCATATAATATTAAGAAGAACGCTGAGAAGGAAGAGAGCAGCAGCTGCAACATCTGTACAGAGATGTGTGTGGGTGCGCAGTGGTGGGATAATGATGTGACTGCTTTTAGCGACACTGACTTCATTCATAATTTTAGAACGACGAGAACCTTTGAATACGTCTGCGAGCGCCTTTCTGTGTCACTTTCACGGCAAGAGAGTCGACATCTCCCGTAACCTGTACCTGTAGGCAAGCGCGTTGGAGTCGGGCTCTACTTCCTGGCAACAGGCGCTTGTTGCTAACAACAGCGCTTGTCTGCCCGCTCCTGTGTCGCAGAATTGTGACGTCTGTCGCCTTTCACTGACGCAAAAGTCGTATATATGCCGCGTAGCCGTTCAGACTGAGGTCGCATTGCAAAAAATCGGATACATATCTGATTTAGGACCACATATGAAAGTGGCCTGGGTCGGATGTAAAAAAAAATCGGAATTGAGCTGTTCAGACTGTCAAGACAATATCAGATACAGGTCACATATGGGCAAAAAAAATCGGATTTGGGTCACATACAAATGATATGTCAAGTTATTTCAACTATACTGGCAAACCAGTCAGCTCAGTTGAGTGTTTTGGAATGTCATTAGTTTGCACAGTTCACTTTATAAGAGCTGTCTGATCAGACCTCAGCCATTTGTGTTTGTATCATTTGGTTGTTAAAATTTACAGGTCAGTCAACAGGATGTAGATTTGTGTGTCTTTGTCTGAACCAAAATATCTAAATGACTAGTAAGACTACAGAGTGTCAATGATGTATGGCACATAAGTTGTTCGATGATACACTAATCTGGTTCTACAGTACACTGTGTATTGGGTGTTGCAGCTTACAATAAACAGTGCTTATTATTTTTGACAGATTTTTCTGGCTCACCACTTCATCGCTTCAAGAAACCAGGATCTAAAAACTTCCAGAACATTTTTCCCCCATCAGCAACACTTCACCTCTCCAACATCCGGTACTACAACTGTTAAACCTGTCAGTCTTCCTGCATTGTTTTTGTGTCTTCAATGTATCTGTGCTTGTTCAGGGATGGAGTTGGAGAAGATGACCTGCGCCTCCTGTTCTCCAACAGCGGAGGAACCGTCAAAGCCTTCAAGTTCTTCCAGTAAGCGCACATGTCAAAGCTTCTGTACTTTGTATATAAAGAAGTGTGTGGATTGTTGTGCTCCGTTACCCAGACAGAAAGGAAAAAGCTGTGTCTGCTCTCTCTTCATCAGGGACCGTAAGATGGCTTTGATCCAGATGTCGTCAGTAGAGGAAGCCATCCAGGCCTTGATCAATCTGCACAACTACGACATGGGAGGGAATCACCATCTCAAAGTTTCCTTTTCAAAGTCCACCATCTAACACACAACCATTCAAATGTATGAGAGTGAAGATGTCGCCACCATTTTGTCACCCTTTTCCATGTTTCCTGTGAATAGTTAAATACCAGATTCCACACAGTACTTTTTTGACCAGTAGAAGCAGTATGTACCTCAGTCTCAGACTAAAGGCAGTGCTGCTCTAACCCCTGCACCACCTTAAAGAGCAGCTCAACACCAGCCGAGCTGTGCTTTTGTTTCTTTACTCTCCGCGCTGTGATGTGACTGCTGGCTCTGGTGTTCAGATGCTCTTTAAGTAGCAGCCGTGTAGTTCTTGTGTTGACCTGTCAGGAGACTGTCATATGAGACTTCATATGAGGCACAACTTGGAATGTAACCTTTATAATACTATGTAGGATCCAGAATTGAAGTTTCATCTGTAATCTTTTGTGTAAACCCCATCCAAGCAGCACACACACACACACACACACACACACACTTCATGCTGTCTGACGGGTTCAAAATCTCTGAATTTTTTGGGGGTGGGACCAGAGTACATGTGCCTTTAGTCTGATCTGATTTTACTGTGGATTGTTTTATTGGTGGTGTTGGCTGATCTTTGTGTTGTAAACCTGTAAAAACAGATTATTTTGTTAATGACTTTTAAAAAAAGGCTTCTCAGTCACTCTGACTGGGACAACGCGGGCTTTTATTTTCCCTTCATTTCTCTCCTTCTTACTCGCAGCTGCAAAGTTTATTTTTGGACAGTGAATCCTGTTAGAGGGTTGTTGTAAATTTTCTACTTGAGTTGAGTTTCTTTTGTGATATGGGATTAGCACAAATTAAACACTTCTTTTCTACCAACAAGCCCCAGTTAAATTGTGTGTTTGTGTATGTTTTCAGGCCTCTGCTCTCATCTGTATCTTACCTGTAATAAACTTCTCCTACTCTGTTCAGTCCTGTCTCTCTGCTCTCACTTCCTTCTCTTCACTCCTCCCTCTGTTCTTCTTACAACTCTGCTCAGACGGCTTCATTCTACAGAGCTCAGATTTATCAGTTATCAGCTCAGTTGACCAGATTTTGATGAATTCTTTTCATCATCCATTAATCTCCAGATAACTCCATATTTTGTGACTGGTACGAATTATGTCTACATTATAGGATATAGTATCAGAAAAATCATTAGTATTTTCCAATATCTCATTCTTGTATATGTGTAGGTGCAGGTACACTGCACCTACACAAGGAACACTTAAAGAACACAATGTAACTCCAAGTCAGTCACTCTTCTGTGACATCAGCCTGTCCAGTTAGGATCAATACTGACTGTGAATCAGTTTCAGCTGCTGTTGTGCAAATGGAACAGACAACAGGTGGAAATGAGGCAGTTATCAAGACAGCCCTATAAAGGAGAGGTTCTGCAGGTGCTGACCACAGACCATTTCTCTGCTCTCATCCTCTCTGCCTGATGTTTGATCACTTTTGCATTTTGTCAGTGCTCTCAGCCCTAGAGGTAGCATGAGGCGGTGTCTGCAACCACACAAGCTGCTCAGGTAGTGCAGCTCATCCAGGATGGATCAATGAGAGCTGTGGCAAGAAGGTTTGCTGTGTCTGTCAGCACAGTGACCAGAGCATGGAGGAGACACCAGGAGACAGGCCAGTACACCAGGAGACGTGGAGGGGGCTGTAGGAGGGCAACAACCCAGCAGCAGGACCGCTACCTCCTCCTTTGTGCAAGGAGGAACAGGAGGAGCACTGCCAGAGCCCTGAAACATGACCTGCAGCAGGACACTAGTATGCATGTTTCTGCTCAGACTGTCAGAAACAGACTCCATGAGGGTGGTATGAGGGCCCGAAGTCCACAAGTGGGGCTTATCTAAAAAGTGGACCAGCTGGACCAGCCAGGCTGTGGAGGAGCTTCACTCCTGTTTGGAGACAACGGACTGGGAGGTGTTCAGGGCTGCCACTGATAGTCTTGATGAGTATACAGACACTGTGACGTCATATATACAGTACTGTGAGGACAGTATTGTGCCAACACGCACCAGGGTGAGTTATAACAATGACAAACCCTGGTTCACAGCTAAACTCAGACAGCTGAGGCTAGAGAAGGAGGCTGCTTTCAGAAGTGGGGACAGAGACTACTACAAACAGGCCAAGTACAGGTTTAGCAAGGAGGTGAGAAGTGCTAAATCACTGTACTCTGAGAGAATCCAGCAGCAGTTCTCTGCTAACGACTCTGCCTCTGTGTGGAAAGGACTGAGGCAGATCACCAACTACAAGCCCAAAGCCCCCCACTCAGCTGACGACCTTCAATTAGCCAACAGTCTGAATGAGTTCTACTGCCGCTTTGATGGACTATCAGCCAGCCCTGACACCTCTCCACACACCTCTCCACACCCCATCAACACGGACATCCACATCAAAGATACCCCATAAGAGTCCTCCTTGCCCCCCTCAGCTGCCCTCTCAATCCTGGAGGAGGATGTTAACAGGCTGTTCAGGAGACTGAACCCCCGCAAGGCTCCTGGACCTGATGGTGTGTCCCCCTCCTCCCTAAGACACTGCGCAGACGAGCTGACTCCAGTGTTCACAGACATCTTTAACACCTCTCTGGAGTCATGCCATGTGCCAGCCTGCTTCAAATCCTCCACCATTGTTCCAGTGCCCAAAAAGCCAAGGATCACTGGTCTTAATGACTACAGACCTGTGGCACTGACGTCTGTAGTCATGAAGTCCTTTGAGCGCCTGGTACTGTCCCACCTCAAGACCATCACAGCCCCCCTGCAGTTCGCCTACAGAGCTAACAGATCTGTGGACGATGCTGTCAACCTGGCCCTTCACTACATCCTGCAGCATCTGGACTCCCCGGGAACCTATGCTAGGATCCTGTTTGTGGACTTCAGCTCTGCTTTCAACACAATCCGCCCAGCTCTCCTCCAAGACAAGCTGTCCCTGCTGCATGTTCCAGACTCCATCTGCCGGTGGATCACTGACTTCCTGACAGACAGGAGACAGCATGTGAGGCTGGGGACGAATGTCTCGGACACAAGGACCATCAGCACCGGTACCCCCCAAGGCTGTGTACTTTCCCCTCTGCTCTTCTCCCTGTACACCAACTGCTGCACCTCCAGCCACCAGTCTGTCAAGCTGATTAAGATTGCCGACGACACCACCCTCATTGGACTCATCTCAGACGGGGATGAGTCTGCCTACAGGATGGAGGTGGACCGTCTGGTGTCCTGGTGTGCTGACAACAACCTGGAGCTGAATGCCCAGAAGACAGTGGAGATGACAGTAGACTTTCGGAAAGTGCCAGCTCCATCACCCCCCCTCACCCTGACAGACACCCCATCTCCACAGTGGACTCTTTCCGCTTCCTGGGTACCACCATCACCCAGGACCTCAAGTGGGAGCTCACCATCAGCTCCCTCATCAAAAAGGCCCAGCAGAGGATGTACTTCCTGCGGCAGCTGAGGAAACTCAAGGTGCCAGCCAGGATGATGGTTCAGTTCTACTCGGCCATCATTGAGTCCATCCTCACCCCCCTCCAGGACTCTGAGACGTACATTGACTTGGACTGTGAGACCCTTCTCACCCTGGACACGGACTCTTTGAGCCACTCCCCTCAGGCAGGAGGTTACGGTCCATTCGGACCAGAACCTCACGCCACAAGAACAGCTTCTTCCCCTCTGCTGTTGGACTGTTGAACTGTAATGTCACTTCACAAGGACACTTTAGTCACTGCACAATGACGACTATTTGCACTGTTTACACCATCTTGCACTACTTGCACACTAGTACCACCTCACCAACCCATGTGGTACCTGTTACATTACTACATTATTACACTGTTCCATTTGTTCATTTAAGGGTCTATGTTTACCATTTCATCCGCCATTCATTTTGTGTTCTGTTCATTGTATGTCTGTCATGTCATGTAAATTTAGCCTTACTTTAGTTTATTTACTTATTTACTTAATTTTATCTTAGTTTTATCTTATTTCATGTTAATTATTATTATATGTTCTTTGTATGCACCAGTCACTAAGGCAAATAAAACACGATTCTGATTCTGATTATTCTTACAGCCCAACACCGTGCAGGGCGATTAGCATTTGCCACAGAACACCAAGACTGGCAGATACACACAGCCCTCCATGTGCTAGCCAAAGGGTACCCTGACTGCCATCAGGTACCAGGAGATCCTCAGACCCATTGTGAGAGCTGGTGCAGTGGGCCCTGGGTTCCTTCTGATGCATGACAATGCTAGGCCTCAAGTGGCTGAAGTGTGTCAGCAGTTCCTGCATGATGAAGGCATTTATGCTATGGACTGACCTGCCCGTTCCCCAGACACATCACAGAAGTGTGATTGACCTAGAGTTACATTGTGTTGTTTAAGTCTTCCCTTTATTTTTCTTAGCAGTGTCTCTTGCAAATAAAAGTAGTCTAACCCTTTTTATTCACATTTGAATATAAACAAAGGGCCATACCACAAAGTATATGTACCCCGTACTATACTATGTACAGTACACAGCTGTAGTTTTGATTAGAATTTTGGGGGCTTTAAGGTCAGAGGTCACTGCTGCCTTAGGAAGCTGCACACTTCAAGTTCACACAGACGTCTGCTCAGACCCAAGGATGTGACCTCACACAGTACACAGCTGTACTGCAGTTCCTGTCTTCAGTTCCTGTTCTGTGTCTACAACAGCCTCTCTGTCTGGTCCATTCTCCTCTGACTCATTCTGAACAGGCTGGAGCTGCTCTGCCACCAACAGTCATGCTGCATAGGACCTGTAGCTGCAGGATAGTTTGCTGTTTAAATGTCTGCATGGATAACCATGGGCTTCACTGAGCCTTTTACATTACACTCCTGATAAATAAAGCAAACGTATGAAATGATAATATTCAGTAAACTAATGTAAAACACTTTCTGTGGAGTAGAAAACGAGTACTCAGTGAAACCTTTGGTCTCGTCTGTGTGTCCTCATGCTTTGATTTCGGTATCAAATGGTCACTAATGAAGCTCTTGTTATGGCACAGAGAGCCTTAAAAAAAGACCAGAAGACAAAGGACTGAGTAAATATAGACTAATGGACTCATTCTGCTTAATTAGGCGTCTTTGAAAGGCTGTTTGTCTTCTGCAGCCTCACCTGCTATTTAGTCTGTAATTTACGTACAGTCAGCCGCTGTGAGGAGTGCAGTTCTTTTCTAATATCACATTTCATTTTCCCATAATGCAACATAATGCATAGAAAGTAATGTGTTTGTAACAAAAGACATCTCCAAGCCCTGTCTGAGACAACCCAGTGACATCACTATGACATCATCGAGGTTAAAGTTGTGCTGACATCAGACAACAAAATGAGAATATGGAAGGCAGAAAGATGGTTTGTGTAAGCAGCAGTTTATTGGACACAGTTTCTCTGTTGTCCACTAGAGGCCAGTGTGAGCCAAGTCCTGCAGCAGGCACCTGTCTGTCTGCAGCAGACTTACAGTGATATTCTTATGGATTGTGGGATTTAAAGGGAAAAGTGCGGTGCAACAAAAGCAAAACCTGAAACCTGTGATGTCATTAATATTTCAGTGAAACACAATATGTGCTGAAAGTGCAGAAAGAGCAGCTCTATCTGTGAAGTGAAACTAAATGAAAGTCAGTTTGTGTCTGTGTAGCAATCAGTCTGTTATCAGTCAGGGTCCCAGTATGTTCCATAACTCAGCCCTCATTACGTGACCCAGCATATGCACACACACACACACACACACACACACACACACACACTAAGACAGGAGAATACAGAGGGATAGAGTTACAGTAAAAGCGACTGAATCTGGGATGAGATCATCAGACAACTGTTGCCTCCTGCAGATGGTGGATGGAGCTCTGAGCCAGGTGCTGCTCTATTGAACTCTGATGGAGCCATTCAGCTGGTGTAACCACACTCTGGCGGCCATGTTGGAGGTCCTCAGCTCTGTGGACTGTACACATGGTTCACGTGTGGTCTTTGTAAGAACAAAGCTAAGCTACTGTAGAAACCTAAGGATGGCTTAGTATTGATCTTTTTGTGGTGTTCTATATTTTTGTATCAACAAGCAATGTTCACTGCTACTGCTGCCCGGAAGCAGGAGAAACTACAGCAGCTAAATGGAACTCAGCCATCACACTCAGATATTAGCTTCATAATAAAGCATCAGCCCAACATCAACACTAAAAGGCAGATAAGATGACACTGACTAATGCTCACCGTGTTAAAGGCCTCACATCACAAATGATGTCTTTAAGTACAACAATGTAAAAGAGCAATGACAGCTTAGCGTGTGAGAAGCATCCAAAAATGGATTCCAAATATAATTTACCATCTTAAGATGTTAATTCCACTACAAGAAAGCCCTGATGTTCAGTGCAGTTAGCTGGATAAGATATGTGCATATATCTGGAAGTGGCCAAAAAGGGTTTGGATGATATCCACACAGCAGATATCTGCAAAAAAAAAATTTAAAAACATATTTTCTTATTTATTTATTTATGGTAGAATGTCTGCACCAAGTCCTTTGAAGGACAGCCTGCAGAGGTGTGTCCATCATTGGCTGTAAAGGTCACACCTTCTAAAATGCTGTCTCATCCGTGGCCGACATCCTGTTCACCACTCCTGTAGCCTATAGCAACCTGCTGTTTATATAAGCATTTAGGTGTCTACTCCACATTTTGTGGAGTCTGCTGAATCCTCAGTTCTAGGATGTGTTGAGTCCAAATTTGTTACCAAGGAAAAGGTGGACACATTTGCTGGCTGCAGCTAAATGACACAGCCTTGTTGTATGGCTGGTGATGCAGTGAGCAGGCCAATAGAAACTCCAGGAAGTTTCTGTCCAAATCCTCCACAGACCTCACTGTCCACAACACAACAGAAAGCAGTTACAGCCTGTGTATTATTCAGCATAATATGGACATCGTTTCTGGACAGTGTTGAATTTTTAAATATCATTTTCCAGCACTGTGAGCACCACAAATAGAACAGTGACTATAAATAAAAGTGCATGGCTGCTGTTGGTGAAGCAGACTTTAATGAGCACGTTTTACATTTCTGTTGAGACACTGTGGTGTTTTATGGTGCCCTGACCACTCCCTCTTCAGCTCCTGCTTGTGGATGGTTTCCTGCCATTATGAATGTCTCCTTCAGTCCTGATCCTGAACCTTGGTTTTGCTTGTGGACGCCATGGAGACGACCCCCTTGTGCAGCAGTTTCCTTCCTTTTTAAGGATGTGCTGCAGACTCTGTCCATCTTAACGAGTTATGCAATGCCAGGTGGACTGCTGATGTTAATTTCTCCAGAGATATGTGTGTCTGTCTGTGTTAGCACTGTGTATTTGTGTGTGTGTATATATATATATATATATATATATATATATATATATATATATATATATATATATGTGGCCTCCTGGCAGATGCATGCTGGGACAGGCAGGAAGATTCTGGCTTATACATCTGTATGCGCTCCCAGCTGACCAATAGCATGTACCTTCCCCCATGACCTCAGAGCACCTCCCCTGTGTGTGTGTGTGTGTGTGTGTGCTTAGTGATGCAGATGATCCACAGATATGTGGTTGATCTGTTCCTCCCCTCCCCCTTCCCTCCATACCTCCATTTTCCTCACTCACAGAGTCTTTGGTGGTGAGAGGGGGAGGAGGCCGCGGGGAGTGTAGGTCATTAGTCAGTGGGGTGAAAAACAGAGGAGCAGGAAGAGCACACACACACACACACACACACACACACACACACACACACACACACACACACACACACACACACACACAGACACACACACACAGAATATATGAGTACAGGTTGTATCCATGACTTGCAGTGACACCAGTGTTTGTGACGCTGTCACACCAACAGGAAGCTCCATTAAAACCAAGAACCATAACTAATAGATCTGACCCTTCATCTCTGTCAGTTGCTCATGTGGAAAACAAATCTCCTTTTTCTTCCGTTAGCTGGCACCATCAATAAAACAGAAAGGGACACTGCAGTGCAAAGACAAAGATCAGGAACCACTCACAGGCCTCTGGAGTGAGGTTGATGAGAGCATAATATCTTAATCTCACTCTAAACCTGAGATTAGCCATGTGTGTATCCCAGGTCTTCCAGGTGGTTAAAGGCCCTTAAACAATGTCCTGTAAACCCATAAAAGTGGAGCAGCTCAGGGGAAAACTGCTAAATGAGTGGGAGCTGAGACTAACTTCGTCTTCAAACGTCAACCTGTGGCTGATAAATGAAGCAGACGTCTCCAAATGTCTACAGTTCCTCCAGTGGCCACTAGAGGGGCCGGCTCCAAACGTGAATCAAGCCTCACAGACCTCTGTGTTTTGATACAAGTCACTTATTTAAATCATAGTTAGAAGCACAATTAAAGACATGACTTCCTGTCCACCGTAGCACCGCTGTGTTCCACCCGTTTGCTCATATTTATATTTAGACACACTCGCCCCCACAGACACACAAACACAAACACACACACCACAATCCTGTGGGTGTCTGAGCATAACACCTGACTCTTAAACCAAAACAACTGCATTGTGGGTAATGTAGCTAAAACAGAGTACTGTCAGATCACCATGATTCAGCATATAACACTTCTCATGTGCTTTGCCATTTGGGATCAATATTACTGAACTGAAAGACTGACAGAGTCATATGTAATGAACATATTATATTAATGAGATAAACCCCATCCGTCCATCTGTCTGTCCAAGCAGCCATCTGTCCATCTGTCTGTCTGCTCATCCCTCCATCATCCCTCTCTCGGTCGCCCAATCGATACCTGATGTCAGGATGAGGTAAGTGATGACTTCAGAGTCATTAAGTGATATGATAGGCTGACACAGTGCCATCAGCAGCCGCTGCTGGAAATGGATGGACCCCAGACACCTTGGGTTGTATTTCACCGGGCTTACTCACACACACACACACACACACACACACACACACACACACACACACACACACACACAGGCCCAGTGAGGATCTCGTATCTCCTGCCACAGAAATGGATTTTTCCCCTGCAGACCACACAGGGCTGATTCATATCTCTATTGATTTAGACGAGGAGATGAACTGAATGGGATGAAGTGAGCCTCGGAAATAAATGAGAAATGGATCTGTTCACGACGCATACGTAGAAACATATATGTGACATGTTCAGTTGCAACGGAGACACATTGTTCTGCTTTTATCTGAGACGAATTATGAGATAATAGTGCTGAAGGTGTCGGGACTCACCTCAGAAAGATGAAGGTCGTCACAGAGAAGTGTTGTGACGCAGCAGCCGGATGTTTCTGGGAAAGCACTCAGCTGCTTTTGCTGCACAGTGGTGCGCCTGCTCGTGTTACCAGCGGCTTACTGGAATGTCTCAGTGGGCTGTGAATCACGACCACAAGCTCATGAACATTAAAGGCCCCTCAGTGAGAATTACACATCAGAACCACTTGGCTAGGTTTAGCTGAAGACTGTATTTAGTGCTAAATAGCGAGGATGACAAATGTCTGTCTTGATGTGATCAGGGTGTCGGTATTTGGCCATTCAAAGATCAATGTGTCATATTTCTGGTCCATAGTTTCATATTCACTGGGAGCATTATTGCTCTTCACTGCTGTGCAGTTAAATGAGGTCGGTGCTCTCCATTCGTTATAAGATTGTCTTTGATAAACTTTTGAATGAAATAAGCGGAGACAGAGCTCTGTCAGATGAGAGCAGAAAACCGAAAATCATGAAGAAAGACTTTATTTGTCCTACAAAACTCTCATTATGGCAGACGCAGACATCCGCCTCTCACCCGGAGGAGGAAGTGAGGTTGAATGAACGCCATTATGCTGTGTGTGTGTGTGTGTGTGTGTGTGTGTGTGTGTATGGGCAATTGATGCTTTGGCTCCCAATGTCACGTTTTTACCATTTGTCTCCCTTGGTAACAGAGAGAGAGAGAGAGACTTAAAACCTCAGAGCAAACAGGAGGACATCTGGACCTGTCTTCTCTTCCTCCTCTCTCTCTTTCCTCCCCCCATGCATCCTTCACCTCTCTCTCTCCTCCCCTTTTTATCATACACTCTCTCGCTCTCTCTCTCTCTCTCTCTCTCTCGCTCTGTCACTCTCCAGGGGCTATCAATCACGGTTGCCGTGACGGCAACTGGGCTGTAGGTGGTCATGCCGACGGCAGATGGCTCTTTATCGCTGGAGCCCTGGCCTCTCCATGACAACCACAGAGAGCAGGAAGTGACACATCCAGCCGAGTGGAGAGAGATTCATCTGGACAGGACACACACATGCACGCACATGAACGTGCGTGCACACACACACACACACACACACATACGCTCACACATACACAGAGGGACGGATAGCAGAGATGAAGGGGTGAGCAGAGGAAGACCGAGCTTCTGGTGTATGGCCGATGAAGTGTTTTTATTATGCTTTATGTTACTATTTGTGGTGTAGAATTGGTATTTATAGAATACATCTGAGGTCGGAGCAATCTGGAACAGATTGGTACAGTGGCGCGTGAATGACGCATAAAAAGATGTGTAAATGCAGTGGGATGAACTTTAGCAGTAAAAGAGGGAGCGATGACTGTGACATTAGAAACCCAGGGAAGCAGACGGCAGCATCAACAACAAGCAACAGCTGAGGATATGAGGTGGAGCGTCATGTGGTCTGGAGAGTTAGCAGAGAAATGCTATCGACGGAGGAGGACAGCTAATTCTAGGCCCGACACTGTATCACTCACACCTCTTCACACATTATGACACCAACATTATATCTTTACACAAACGGATCAGGGAGAAGTCAGCTCATATTGCACTACGGTGACATGCAGCTGCCATGTTTCTGGTTCTGTGCAGCCCATAATGTGTCGTCTGTTGAAGGATGATGATGTACTGATCGACTTTACAACTAAAGGACACAAAAGCTGCACATGGTGTCTATTTACTTTTGGTCACAAAGCTCTGTAAAGAACACAGTATGCTAATGTAACTATCGGCAGTGTACGAGTACTTTTGTGTAAGTTACACCTACTTACAGAATGCATGCTACGTTCACTTTTATGCAGACGATTCTTCTGTGTTCATGAAAAACATCCCTATCTTTTATTTTTCCTGCCATGTGCCTCCTCTCTCTCTCTCTCTCTCTCGGTCTCTCGCCCCTCCACAGGTCTTCTTGTGCCTTCCACACATTCAGCACACACCCTCTGGGATTAAATGAGTGCTAGAAATGAACGCCACATCCTTCTCTTTCAGAGGTGTCATTTCTTAAAGATCACCAGGCTACGTCCCATCACACAAGCAACCCCTGGCTTGCCTATGGATTGGACTGTACCTGAACAATTAAAAGAAAAGAAATGATGAACATATAGAAGGAGAGGTAAATCAGTTATTTGACTAAACCACACTCGTAAGGTTTTTCTTTAAAATGACCAAGTATTGCAAAACTTAAATCTAAAAAGGTGACAAAACAAATAAGGATCCATCCTGTGAATCATAATACCCGATGCTAATACAAAACTGAAACATGTAGGTGCTTTTATAGGGACTATTGTCATACAGGGATTAATATGCGTACCCTCAGTGACTATTTGGGGCAGCAGGATGGTGTATGCTGGACAGTAAAGCTGCATGTTTACTAATTCACTACAGCTTAGCAGGCAGAGCTGCTGCTGTCTGAGGTTCCCACATAGGAAACAAGCAAAGAAATACAATTATTTCACAGTGTCAGTATAAAATGACCTCTATGCAGGCAGTGCTGTGTTATTTATATGATATTTCTGCTCATGTCATTCTCACATCTTCACAGCGACCTTCAACACAGAGACCTAAATCTGGTAAATAAGACTAAATTCCTGGAAGGAGAAATGAGGGTAGAAGACATGACTACATGCTGAGTCGGAGGTTGTGTGTGTGTGTGTGTGTGTGAGGGGTATGGGGCGGCTGGTGGATTTCACGTCCCACTTCCTCTAGCAAGGCGATTAGGCCAGACGTCTGTCACACACACACACACACTCCACCCCTCTTTACTGTCTGCTAAGGTAAACACACCCACACTTGTATTACTATTCATGTGAGGACATTCTATTGGCTTTTTTAACACTGTGATCACCATGAAAATATGACAAACACCATCAACACACGCCATCACAACAAGAACAAACATTTAATCGGAAGTAATAAAACTGCAGTTCCTACAGCTACCACTCGAGGGCAGCTCCATAATTGAGTCACTAACCACAGACAGAGTGGTTTCAGACAGAACTGAATCAATACTCGTCCATCAATCAACGATCAATCAATTGACTTGATATGAGTAATTTATGGTATTCAAATTTTCTTCTTTTCTTTCTTCTTTTTTTTTTCAAACAAAAACTATATGTCAAGGTTTTTGGTTTGTTGATGTGTTACAGGTAATATGTAAATATTACAGTACCTTTTTTCACATCGAATAGTGCGACCACATCAGTTTACTACAAGAACAGCCAAAATCTCTATATTCTGTACACACACACACACACACACACACACACAGCGTGTGGTCTGGCTGTCAGTTTGTGTTCCGTCAGCAGCTCCAGTGGGAGAAAGGCCATTTCTGAAGCCTTGCTGGTGTGGCACGCACACATGCAGACACACACACACACAATTTCCTGTTATCCTATTTCACATATCCTCTTGATGTGAAATGTTATTGTTGTCCTCTTTTGGTGTTGTTGTCCTCTTCCTCATATGACCACAGCGTTTACAAGCAAACCAAAACATGTGACTTATTTAAACCAGTGCGTCCTCTGCTCCATGTGTGATGGGGCCCCTCAGACAACCCTCTGAGGCTCCTGTAACACACAGTGAAGTTGGACACGCTTGCTTACTGTACTTTTTGGGTTTATTGTATGTGGAACACACATGCTGCATCCTACCTCTAAAAACATTTCAAAAGAGTCCAAGATCAGTACACCATTTAAGCTCTGCATGTCCTCACAAAGAGGGAAAAAATGTGGGACATGACCCAAGGAGATTTGATTCTAAATTCAATAAATGGCATCACCCACATCAATCTACCCTCAATAACCATAATTAACCAAAATGCTTCATTTCATTATCATTAAAATGTGTTTAGAACTTGATTGGAGTCCACATGTGGAAAACGATATTGACTGTGCATAGTTTGTCATCTCACACATCTTGCACTCCCATCAGGGTGAAAAACTTTGTGCAGACCCTCAAGTGTGGAACCGCTTGGACCCATCAGAGAGCTGGTTAATCCAGAAACAAGTGTGCGTTTACTCACAGGGTATCAGAAGCATGATTATCTCAGCAATACTTCAATTAGGCCTTTAGAGGGCCTGAAGGTGAAATGTGGGCTGACAAAACAAACTTTTCCAACTTAAGCAGTTTTCAGTGGTAGGGACTGACGGGCTGACAGCCGAGGATACTACACACACATAAGTGACAAACCTATGGTCAAGTTCCGGATCTGAACCCCCACATGAGAGGAATGAAGTCTATGAACACTCCAACTACTAAGAGTCCGAACCATAAAAACAAAGGATGAACAACTTCTAGTAACTAAAAGTGAATCTATACATTTCACATGACTTAAATAATGAGATGCAGGCTGAGAGTTGGTTTCCTAGGCGAATATCATGATTCACTTTTATTAAAAGCATCATAGCTACAATTCATCATACATGATGTCTCAAAAAAAAAAAACAACAAAAAGACACACACCAAAAAAAGAGGAAAAAAAAAACATTTACATGGTATGTCTGTAAACTTCAAGGCTAGATAAGAATTTTGAGGTAATGCTCTTCAGCTTGCTGGCTAAAAGTAACAAAAAGTCCATTTTTTCAAGAAAAGTAGCTAAGTAATAAAGGTACCTGATTATTTTAACTCTTTAACACCAGTGCATCAACAGGAACAGAGTGAGACAAAATTGATTGCAGTACTTATTTGTCATCATTTACAGTTTTAGTTTTGTTTTTCCTATTCATACGACACTTGTGGTTATTCATATAGTGTGTGTGTGTGTGTGTGTGTTGGGAGAGTGATGTTGGAACATTCAAAAGCTGCCTCGGTTATTGCTGTCTCAGCGTTTGAGAGGAGAATGAGGGTCTTAGATGAGGAAGGTGATCAGACCCCCTCTGAACCGCTTCTCTCTCTGCATCTGCTGGGCTGGCTGTGATAGCAAATGTTAATAAGACCTGGCCACAGTGTGTGTGTTTGAATGTACTTTCAAATATTCAAAACACTCGCAGCACTTGATTTATCTCAGACACTTAAACTGGCCTCAGGAGGAGGGGTGGAGGGTGGGGTTGCGGGTGGAAAGAAACAAATCAAGAACCGCTTATGCTTTTCAAGTATTTAAAAACTTAAGTCCGTGACTAGAGTTGTGAACGTCATCCAACGTCAATTTGTGAGTTTCCAACTCTGGTCAAATTGTGTCTCAGTCCTGTTTTGGCCAGGCCTGGTGTCAGTGTGTGTGACTAGAGCAACAGTCTTTAAAGAGATGGTCACTAGGGAGCAGCACTTGGTCTGGAACTACTGGGATGTAAAGAAATAAAATGTTAAAAAAAAATAATGTGGCAGAGAAAGAAAAAAACAAAAAAAAACACCATCTCATGTGCCCCCTTTAAACCTGAAACATCACATCCCTGTGTGGACTGCAGCTCCAAATCCATTCACGGAAGCCTGTGTGTGAGAACGACTGGTTTCGGCCCAATCAGGAGGCCTGAGAGGTGGCAGGCCCAGCCTGCCCGACCACCCCCCATCCTCCCTCTGAACCAAAAGCAGCTGCCTTGCACAGAGAGCTAGGATTCAGACGCAGCAGTGGAAAGACTGGAGACTGGTATTCAGTGTGGGACTGGGGTTAACAGTATCAGTTCAGCGTGCACACAAAACACACACATACATAGGAAAACAGCTGTCCTCCCAGAAACAGTCACATGACAGAGAAAGGGGGGGTTAGTGTGTGTGTGTGTGTGTAGTGGTGGACACCTGAATGTGTGTGAGTGTGTGTGCAGCTTATGATCAAGTATGTGTGGAGATATGTGTGTGTTGTGGTAGTCAGTGTGAGACTGAGTTTAGGCCAGCCTGGTTTTCCTCCTCAGAGTCTACCTGGTCAGATATGAGAACTTAACAAAATACAACTGAAACAGTTTAAACAACTCCATTACCCACAATTCCTTTTGCAGCAGCTTTGTCAGACAGACAGCTGGGTCAGCTGTAATGCCGTTTGAGAACTGAAGGGGGCGTTTCTTCTCGTTTTGATGAGATGCTGCCAACAACAAAACAGTCTAGACGAAGGAGGAGGGAAAATAAAAAATAAAGATCTGAGAGCTGAAAGCAGCAATAATAATAATTTTAATAATAATAGTACTACTGGAACATTGTGAAGTCTAGTTGAGGGATCGTGGGAGAAAAGTGTGGGTGCACCATTCACAGCGCACAGGCCAACCAGATAGAAAAGTCTTTGAGCTCTGAGTGAGCGGCTGTGAGAATTTTCCCTGACTACACTATCGATCAGAGAGATTTAACTTAACACACACACACACCTCATCCTCTCTGACGCATAGTAAATATACCTGGCCAAAAAATAAACAACAAAGAGTGAAAGAGAAATCATCAACAATGCAAAAAAAAAAAAACAAACAAAAACAAATTCAATAATAGTTTGGATATTTCTGGTGGAGGTGTGTAAACCTGGTGAGGGGGAGGTCAGAGGTCAGGAAATGTCCAAGGCCAGTTAGTTTGTTTTATTTCAGTCACTCTTGTCCTTCTGCGGAGACGCTGCTGCCTCCTCCTCCTCGTCCTCTCCTCCCATCCCTCCATCTGAATCCTCAGCCTCACCTAAGGTGTCCCCTTCTGTTCCCTCCTCTTTCTCCTCAGCCAAGTCACTCTCTCCACCTCCCTCTTCCTCCTCATCCTCCTCATCTTCTCCTGTAGCTTTCAGGCCCTTCTTGCCCCCCTCATCCTTACCCCTGGGGGGGTTTGGGGTCATGGTGCTGCCACCCAGTGCTCCAGCCATGGCACTCTGCAGCTCAGCCAAGGTGGAGGCGGTGGGGAAGCCAGGCAGGCTAAGCCCCCCAAGGCCTGGAGGTAGGAACATGGAAGGATAAAGGAGGCCAGGGGCCATGGTGGAGAGGAGGAAAGGGTTGAATGCTAGGGAATTGGCGGACATGCCTGCGGCAGCCAGCAGGGCGGCAGCATCACCATTAAGGGATGCCTCGGCTGATGAATCGGCAGCTTGGATCTGAGCAGCTGCAGTGACATCATTGTTTGATTTCTCTTTTTTCTCAGCACCACCCTCACCCTCTTTCTCCAGCTTCTTCTTTTTTGCCTTCTTTACTCCCTCCTCATTTGCCTCAGCCTCCTCATCATCTACTGCCTCATCACCATCTTCTTCATCGTCTTTCTCCTCGTCCTCCCTCTTCATTGTTGCCATCTCGTCACTGTCTCCTCCTTCCATCGTTCCATTACTGCTGCCTGTCGCAGTAGTGGCGGTAGAGTTGGATGGAGCGGGGGCAGCCGTCGCCAGGTTTCCTCCGAAGAGCCCGCCTAGGCTGAACATGTTGGGGAGGGCAGCGGCCATATTGGGCAGGCCTCCCATGCCGGGCAGCATGAGGGGCAGCATGGAGGCTGCAGCAGCATTGGCAGCAGCCTGCTTGGGGTCTGTGGGGGGGAAGGCCATCAGACCGGCAGCCAACTGGAGAGACTGGAGGCTCTGGAGAGAAGACAGGTCCATCCCTCCAAACAGACTGTTCAACAGCAGAGGGTTGATGCCTCCTGTAGACACACAAACACAGGCAGGGTTAAAACAGGAACACAAACATTCTCACTAGTGTATGATGACCTAGCAGCAGTTTCTACCTGCAGATGAAGCTGCAGTGGCCAGGGATGCCTGAGCAGCCTGAGCTGCAGCTGCTGCCTGGGCGGCAGCTGCTGCTTTTGCAATCTCAGATTTGGGTCGTCGCCCCCGACGACGTACGCCCTCCTCTCTGACCACAGGGCCAGTCAGAAGGCGGTCAAACATGGCTTCTGGAAGGAAACCCTGTATGGAGGAGGTTTAGAAAGGAAGTTAGAGAAGATGGCAGGTTTTTTTAAGAAGGTCAGCGTGTTTATGGATTATGTCTTTGTTACTAACCGACTGTTTGACGATGTCCGTCCAATCTGGAGCAACAGAAAACTCAGGGTTCTCCAATAGCCACCTAGGAAGCTCTTTCATTGGTGGAGCCATGGCTCCTCCCATCTAAAGAGCAGGAGGAAGAATTAAGTTTTCACACAGACAATATGGAAACAGTATGGTTAATCATTGTGTATATCTGCCTACCTTGCGTCCATTTCTTCTGTTGACCACAGGCACTCTCTCTTCCCCAGTCAGAGTATTGATGTCAATCTTGTTGGGGTTTCGACAGCGGTGGCGCTTCTGCTTAGGTTTAGAAAACTGAGACAGCAGCAGCTCCTCACTCTTCTGTAACAAGGCGAAGTATGAAAACTTTACAGACTGCTTCACAGGCCAAAACATCAAACATAGGGATGGACAGGAGGGCTTACTGGTGTAAATCCAGCTATGTCCATGGTGTATGTGGGGTGCTGTCTTAGCCACTCTCCCAAATCTTTGTTGGAAACAGCGGCCTCTTCATCCTCCAAACTACCAGAGGCCAGAGATCTGGCACTGGGGCTCTGCTCAGTGGTCACGGTGACAGGTCTGTGGGCACGGGCAGCATCCTGAACACCTTCCTGCGTTCCATCAGCTTCATCCTGAAAATGTATCAAAGATCGATTAATTTGACAAGAACAGATGTATTTACTTCTGTAACACAGCCTGATGGTTATTATGCTACACACCCCTCCTCCTCTCTTGTTGCCCATAAACAGCAGCTCCAGGCCCTCCACATTTTTCCTGCGGCCCCGCCTCCTCCTCATGATGGGCAGGTCAGCCTCTAGTGAGCCGTTTGCTCTGTGTCCAGAAGGTGAGGCTTGCTGCAGGAGCTCCAACTGGGCTTTGAGTGAGGGGTTCGTCACCAGGCCACTGGGGAAGCTGGCCAACGACGGAGAGGCCTTGTGGTGATGGTGCATGCCCTAATGTACAAGTCAGACAAGTTACCAAATAAGCTTAAAATGTTTATTACACCAGCTTTGAATAAACTTTAAAGACTGAGTGTGCACCTTGGTGAGGTCTATAGCCTGGCTCTGGGACTCTGTGGCAGCGTGGCTCTCTCTCAGCTGAGCCACCATTTCCATCAGGTTGCGTCTCTTAGCTGCCCTCTCTGCCTCAATCTCAATCTTTCTCCTTCTCCTCCTCCTTTGACGAGGCACCGCCAAGCTCAGAGCGTCCTCCTGCAATATTAGGTCGACAGTTATTTCTTTTCCTGTCAATCTGGACAATCGGCACCCACTAAACACAGTTTAGCATTAACGGTAACAACAAGCACTCACATGAACCTGTGGTGATAGCGTTTTATCTTCACTCCCACTATATGGTGTATGAATTCCGGCCATCGTCAGCTCGGCCAAGCTCCGCCTCTGCAGCGGGCTCTCGGTTGCCATGGCTACGCCCGCTGTGGTTGCCGTGGAGCCATGCCCTGGCAACAAGTTGCTGGAAAAGTCAAAGATGTGGCGTCTGTTGACGGGCCACTTGCCCTTTAGGACAGCCTCGCAGATGTTATCCATCCTGTTGATCATCACTCGATCCTGAGCATGGAGAAAATGGATTTTTCTGTCAGGCTGTACGTGTCATCATATTTGAGTAAAAATATGCATAGTTTCTAATTTCCTATCGTTTCAAGGGGGTACTGCACAATAACACTAGTCTAATTCCCTCTGTGGTCACTACTCCTGCCTTTTTATGATGGCTGTTGAGGTACTGTCAAGTTAACACTTCCTGCACAGATGTTTCACATTAAAAGCTTTTCAGTAAATCAAAATGCATGATCCTGTTTTTCCTGGGAGAATTTAATATAGGGCTGTTTCTGATGATTTTTTTGGCCTTTAAAATATCAGAACAGGGTGTAATGAAATCTTCAGAGCAAAAGTTGACATCTTCGGAGGTCTTGTGTCCAAATCCAAATATAATTCAGTTTATTATGACAGAAAAATGTACTAATTTCCACAGAAACTGACAAAATTAATCTGATTTAAATACCAGATTCTACAAGTGAATGCTGACTCACCTTAGGCCAGAATGAGAAGGCATAGGCTCGGTCCTGTAGGGCCTGCAGTGCAGAAGTATCTGGCAGGTCGTCGGGGCAGAAGCCATCTCTGGTTTCGTCCCGGGCCGACGTGCTCAGAGAGGCGATGCTCTCCTCGTCAAAGTTCTTCTGCTCTGACGCAGCACTCGCTGTGTGGAAAGGAAAGGAAAGTCACGTTGCAACTCTTAATTAAAAACAGCTTCTGCATTGTTATCAAGGGATCAAAACTCATTTTATTCTCTCGCCCCTGGAACTTAGGCTCATTAAAACCCTGACAAGTCATGAGGGGAAACACCAAAAATAGGCTTGTGACTGAGTGTGGGGTCAGCAATAATAGAGTTCCACAACCAGGACAAATAAAGTGGTTAACAATTATAACACACAGAAGTACACTTAAAGTAAGACATTTGACATATAACTTCCCCCATACCTTCAGCCTGAGAAGATTTCTCCGATTTGTCATCTTCATCCATTCTCTCCTCCTCTTCTTCCTCTGGGCTTTTCTCTGTGTCAGCAGACTTTGGAGATTTGGGGGACTCTGGATTTTCCTTGTCCTTGTCCTCACCATCTTCATCCTCTGCAGACCTCTGGTCCAGCTGTGCTTTTGGAGGAGAGTCTGGATGTTCTGGGAGCTCGGTGGTCGCCTCCTTGTGCTCACTAGGAGAGTCAGCAGGGCTCGAGCTGCTCTTCTCTTCTGTCAGTTCTTTGTCTTGCCCATTTGCCGGCTTGCCTTCCTCTTCACCAATGTGCTCTTCCTTCTGCACCTCCTGCTCCTCTTTTTCTACCTTTGGCAGTGCCTCCTCTTCTTTAATTATGTCCTTTGATGTTGAAGTAGCAATCTCTTCTATCTCTTTGCTCACCTCTTCCTCATTTTCCTTCTGTTCATCAGGTGTTTCAGTCTTTGTACACGGACTGTTGTTGGCATCTCCTTCCTCTACTTCCATTTTCACCTCTACATCGCCTTTTCCTTCCTCCATCTTGACGTCGCTCCCTTCTCCCTCCTCCTCTTTGGCTGCAATCTTGGCAGCAGCTACAGCACTTTCCAGTTCTGCGGGAGTGAGGACTGGAGCTGAGGCGGTTTCTGCTGCTCCCATACCAGCTTTGGTGCTCTCTCCTGAGGCTCCTATGCTGACACCAGCACCTCGCTGGCTGGTAGAACGCTGGTGGGCCTCCAGAAAGGCCAGGGTAGGGTCGTTTAAGATGTGATAATCTGTCCGGCTCACACCATGCTTAGAGGCACCCAGAAGGAGATCCCGGTCATGGCGGCCACACTCCCACCACTCGGGAAGGTCGGAGGAGGGCTGACAGAGCTTGAGGCGCTCAGAGAGCAGTGGATGAGGGAGGACCTGCTCTCGAATGCGACGGAGCAGTTCAATGCGGTACAAGGTGCGAGAGGCACGCTCCTCTGTGATAGGATCAATGATCAGAGTGGGATCTGGGAGTTCTGGGAAAATAAACATCACAGAAGATGATGTTAGTAAGAAAACTGTCCAGAAAATAAATAAATTACACCTTTCTGAGGAGTAACAATACACTACTGCCTCTTACCTGTTTCAGTCTTGACTTGCATTCTGCAGACCCGTTTACACATGGCGATAAATGAGTAGTAATATTTCTCCAAACTCTCGTCTGTTTTCTTGTCCAATCGAGCAAAAGCCCTGAACTGTGTCCAATCAAATTTCTGGCACTGGGTATCAAAGACAACTCCGAAAGTGGACACAACACGATAAAAATCTGCCTCCTCGCGGCGCGTCCATCTGTGGGGGAAAAGAAGAGGAAAGGGTTTCAAAATAAGTCGACATATTTGGTATTTCTGGAGTCTGTTAGGGTGTAGAGTAGTATTTTCATTAAATGTTCTTAATGTCAGAACATTAAACAATACATTAAATTCATTACCTTTGTCTTCGTTCCTTGTAGTACATTGCTCCATCAGCCATCAGGGAGCTGGCGGTCATCACCGGTGCCGCCTCTGGCATAAACTGTCCACCTTTGGCAAAGTAAGTGCCCCCTTTAGCCAGATAGGGGCTGCCTTCTGTCACGAACACCCCCGCTCCATCTTGGATGTAAGTTGTTCCTGCACCTGCTTCAGTAACCATGGCAATGGAAGGCAGGAACTCCCTGCGTCGTCTCCGGCGACCATCAGGTCGGTTGAGCGCCTCCTGGCGGAGCTGCTCTCTTCGGTTAGAGCGCTGGTAGGCCGTGATGAGACGGCGCAGTCGAGCTGTCAGAGCTGAGGCTGCGGGCCAGTAGAGACGCTCATTGGAGCCAGAAGCTCCACCCACAGCAGGTACACTTTGACCATTTTCACCCGATTTTGCTACAAAACAGCAAACAAAAGAAATGTGCTGTAAGAAGGGCTACTAGCAAGGCATACTGTGACAGTAAACAAGAACTTAAGATGTAACTGGTTGGTATTTGTCATCTGTTTACCTGGCAAACATTTTAAATCTCCCAAAAAACATTTACACCTTCACTTGCTTCTGTGAGACCAAGATTACCTTCATTCTCGCCATCAACTGTGTCATCAAGGGGGGAGTTGGTGAAGTCATCCAAGTCGTCTTTAAAAGGCATACGGAGTGGCTTGTACTCAGGATCCTCATCCTCACTGTATAGACAAGCAAGAAATTCACCTTATAAAAGAGTGTTCTCCCCCCTTTTTAAGACTTTCAGGCTCTACACCACTTGAAAGTGTTACTACAAAGTGGAAGATGTGGAAGAAGGCATTACAATGTGATTAAACTACAGCAGACAGGGATTAAACAGAGAATACTACACAAAGACTTAAGAGCTGCTCTTTGGTCAGTGAAGCCTTCTCCCTTACCCCTCAACACCATCTGCCATCATGTCAGAGCCCCTCTGCTCAGCGGCAATAGCTTTGGCGTCTGGCATGCCCACTCGCTCCAAGAAACACAGGGCGGAGTCGGCACGCATGGAGTTGTACTTCTCATAGCCTGAAGAGGAAAAAAAAGATGAGGAATACAGATGCCTGGAGGTGGCTATGACCTGAATCCTTATCAACTAGTCACATTTAATTTACAGATTGTATTTTTTGTCAACACACACTCAGCTAAAGGCAAACTCCTAGAAAGAAGGGGGAAAAAGTTGTGCTTTCTAGCTCACTACTAGACAGACGGGATGCTACACAGTCAGACACACATGCATGCGCACACACAGCATCCATATTAAATGAAGGAATAGACAAAAACAGCAGCAGAAGGGCAGACCCCAGGAGCCAGCTGCTGACAAGACAGACAGCCTGTGTGTGTGTTTGTGTATGAACACTTGCCTCTGTTCTGCACGTGCGTGTATGTGTGTGTGCTTATCCAAGTGAGCCTGCAGGTGCTCATTTGTGTCAGAGAGGGAGGAAGAGAGGATGAAGAGGAAACTGTGTGTATGTGTGTCATGGAGTCCGTGAAAGTGAGCTAGTGGGTGTGAGAAACCGTGTGTGTGTGTGTGTGTGTGTGTTTGTCCGTTAGGAGCATTCAGGCAGAACAGATTAGAATGTGCAGAACCTACTGAGACACATCGGGAAGGAGAGAGAGGGAAAAATACTGAAGGAGAGGAAGACGCAGACAAGCATGTGAGGTGAGGGAGGGGAAAAAAGCAGTAGAAATAAGAAGAGGGAAAGGACAAGAGGCAGGGTAGAAAGAAGAGGGGGGGACACCACCTTTTCTTCAACCTTTTATTCATCCCTCCTTCCTTCTTTCTCTCCATCACATTTCTAATAGGAAAGATGTGACGCATTGTTCCTAACCGGCTCCCTGTCACACACACAGCATCACACACAGCTCTGTGCCTGCAGCCAAATGTTAATCATCAGGGTCTTTATAGGCCATCACTCTTCTGTGTGTGAGGGGGACATTGTTTTTGTGCCCCTGTGTGTCTATATTCAAAGCTCACTGTGTGTGTGTGTGTTGTTCCCCCGAAGGGCCTCCCTAGTGAATGAGGATTATGATTAACTATGGGTGAGCCCTTTTGTATTCCTGTGTGTGTGTGTGTGTGTGTATGTGTGTGTGTCCTAATTGAATCATAGAAGGTGGCAATGATGGAGAAATTATGACAATTATGGCAAATTAATATGAATGAGGGTCTCCATCCACAGCGCACACACGAAATTCTGGCTCATCAGTCTGTCACTGGGATGCTCATTCAGACACCCTGTAAGCACCCAAAAGGTGGGTCACTGAGAGATTAACATTCACAAGTGACAATCCAAATAACCAGCTCCACAGTTAATAGAGAATTTTGATTTTGTTATTTAAACTCTCGCTTTGTTACAGCATTAACACCTGTAAGTGTGTGCGCACGCATCCAGTGGTGAAACCAGCCATCAATCACATTCCCAACAGCACAGTGAGCCTGCCAGCTGCGTACCGCTATCACCATAGCAACACCAATCAACTGGTGGCAGCAGAAGTGGGTGGAGTGTATTTGTGCATGTATGCTCACCCGTTGGGATGTGCGTGTGTGACTACTTGCCTACTGGGCTGCAAGCCATTGAAGTGTGTCTGTTAATGTGCATGAGGGTGCTGATGTGTGTGTGTGAGAGAGACATGTATGTTATGGCTGCCATGTTGGAAGGTGTAGATTTTATATGCACATGTGATCGGTGAGGTTGCTGGTTACCGTGCTTGAAGACGCCAATAAGCAGGGACTTGTCAGCCTCGCTGTCCCACCAGTCAGCTGGGACCTCTGCATGGAATGGCTGAGGAATCCAGATGTCCAGCATGCTGTGGTAGAAAAAAAAAACACATCACGTCACTGATAATCAAACTAAACAGCAGTTGTGTTGTCTAATTCAGGACATAAGTAAGAAAAAGTGGAAATCAGATTATGACTCACTAGTGTTGTAATCAGATTTTAATAGCCGTCAGCTGTCAAGCATGATGAAAAAACTGTACTGATGTACATTCAGATCATTTTAGCTGTGTTGTATTCTTTGTGGTCTTGTTCAGTTAAGCTTTGCAGCTGCAACTTTGATACCCTCAAGTGTCTCCATGCTATGAATAAATATTCGCACTTGCCTTTTTTTTTAAGTGAGCAGTGGATTGCAGCACAGGAAAAGGGAATAATGATCTAAACAGGAAGTACTGCTTGCTGACATCTGTGTTGTTGCTATGGAAAGGTCAATCTGGACGTAACTCGGTGATTTGGAAAAGCTGAATGCCAAAGGTGAAAAGGACATTAAGTGTGTAGCAAAGTCAGAAAATAATTTTACTAAATGATGCATTTGGGGCTACTCTAATTGAAACCACACGAGTCCAACCAAACCCATGTATTTCTTTTGTTTATGCAAATAGTTTCCATGTTCGGCTACTTTCTTCTTAGATGTGGCACCAAAACAAAAAAATAAATAAAAATCCTTCATTATGGGAAAAAAATGATGTTTGCACCTAGTTATAGGGAGGCTACAATGCACAATGGAAGCAGAAAGACAGAGGGTGACAGGAGGAGAGAAGAAACCAGGGAAACAGTCCCTTATCTCTGCAAACAGCAGCCTGCCTGGCCTTGGCAACACACACGCAGACGCGTGCACGCCAAGACTGGCATGCTAAATCCCCCTGGCATATGTTGGCACGATGGCACCCCGTATGCTCATGTCTGGCACGCGCTACCACAGACACACACACGGGGCTGTCACAGTAGCCCTTGAGTGGGGGGAGGGACAGAGGGGGGGTTGGGAGAGATCAACATGGAATGCACGTGCTCCACATTATAAATGCATCCACATCTGGGTGGCAGGGTGATGAGAGGGGGGATGGGAGATGATGAGAGACTAAAGTGCACTGCAGAGAGACGGAGGGATGGACAGATGGTAAGAACAGTGTAGTGCGACGCCGACAAATATGGAGGAAGCAGAGAAGGAGCCGTCAGAATGATGAAAGGTGAGCAGTGTGTCTAACCTTCATTTGAGGTAATGGGTTATAGCTCATCAATAAACTTCAAAATGGGTCAAACAGATAAAAAGCCAATTTTCCCCTGGTAAAATAACTGTGTGTTGTCTCTGTTAGAATAGGAAGAACCCTGCCAAAGAGGCCACTAGAACAGACCGAAATACACTTTAGCAATAATTCATCACACGTTCATATAAATATATGCCTCTCAACTAACTTTCATGATGCATCCGATATGAGAAGTGCTTTTACTGCCTTTGCAGCTGTGAATGTCTTCTAGGGAAAGAACTCTACTGCAGGTGCTTTTTTTCTCTTCCCTCTGAGTTTGGCAGCACAGATATGGCACATTTATCCTTGCAGGTCAATTACGACATATTAAACAGTTGAACAGACCACAAAGTGCTGTTAGGCCCTACTTTAAGACGTCTGTAAGAGAGTTTCTGAAAATTGTGAGCAAAAGGCTCACCAGCTAAACAGGAAGAAACACTGAAGTAGGACAAGATCAGTCATCAGACCTTTGCATATCTCTTTCACAAAGAGAGAGACTGCATTGTGGAGAAACTACTAACCTGGAGTCACCTCCTTCCAGAATGCGCTCGGCCTGGTCGCCAATGACTTCCTGTCGCAGATAATACAGCATTCTCACTCTCAGCAGCACCCTGAGAAATGGAAAAACAAAGACAGTGAAGCAGCTCCTTAATTTGCAACATTATCAAGTTATCTATTCATTAGTTTTGAAAATCTATGTTAAATGTCAGAGTAGATGACGTCTAATTGCTTGTTTTGCCTGACCAAGACACATAAAACCAAAAATAGCAGCCAATTCCATCAGTTGAGAAGCCAGAATCAAGAAGAAAATTAGCATTTTGCTCAAGACTAATAGGCTGCAAATGATACTGGCCTGTCTAATGTAAGTTATTTGTAAAATGTAATGTTCTAGATAAACGGTGATACAGTTTACACTGGATTCATTTTTCTTATGTCTATTGAAACCCTACTTTTCTAGAATTCATTACCAATTTCTACTATTGCTATCAAAGTCTGGTCATCTGGATAAAAATTACAGATGTTCTGCATCAGAATTTGCATCAAGCATTTCCCCTAATAAAATGAATCACTCCAGTCAGATTTGATCTCCTGACATTGGAAACGATGCTGCCTGGGAGATCTGCTTCACTGTAAACATTTGTTACCAGATTTGTCACTGGGATTTAACGCCAGTAACAGTGTTTGGAGCAGGAGACAGAGGGTGGGGGCGGGGGGGATGCTGGGACAAGAAGATGAGTGGGAGGAGCAGTGAGGAGAAGAATTGAGAGGACAGAGCCGCGCTGGAAAGAAGGGAGCAGAAAGTTTGGAGAGGCAGTGAAGAGTGGGGGGAGGGCGTGAAGACAGTCATTTGCAACTCATTCTGCAGTGTGTGTTTGTGCATCAATGGCATCACAAGTTGCAGTGTGTGTGTGTTTGTTGGCAGGCTGTGTGTGCTCATCCATCAATGTGCCAGGCCTGATTAGCCACACAACGCTGTGCTCCAGCCTAGCAGATGGCACCACATAATCACCCCCAAGTGTGTGTGTGCGTGTGTGTGCTTGTGCTTGTCTTTCACCCACTTCCAACAGGTCTTACTGCCTAGCACCTGGCCTGGCACACAGCCAGACACACACACACAAACTAACTTCCCCCTTAAGAAAAAAAAAGCCTTGGAAATAAACCTGGAGGGCAAGGAATCATATCTCCCTGACAACAGCAGAGAGCTGACCACAGACAAATGTCTGTGTGTGTGTGTGTGTGTGTGTGTGTGTGAGAAAAGACAGGGAGTCTGCTTTGTCAGTTTAACTTGCAGAGACCAGTTTCACCTGCCACTTGTATCCATGTTATGTTTTTAAAACCACTGCTCCTTCCATATTGGGCTGGTATACATTTACATGTAAACTCATGTAACTGGCTTCATGACTAGATATTAGCCACTGCTAAAGTATTGTTTGTGTGTGAATGTTGGAGGAAGCCCTACTTGTTACAGTGATGTTTCAGATGTCTCTTGTAGCTATCTTCTTGCAGTATGTGGTCAGGATTGCAACTGGCCAGCCAATCAGCACGTGGAGTCTGTGGAGCTGGGGCCTGGAGCTTCCCCTTTTTGCCCTTCCTGCCTCTTGGGACAGGGGTAGAGAGACCTGTGGAGAGAGTTGAGGTGGAAACAGTCAGGGATTTCTATTATACATTTATGCATCTGCCATATAATGAACATTATTTGCAACTCCAGATATCCAAATTTTAGACCAATGTCCCAACTCTATGACCTACTTTTTACTTAACAAGAGAAAAATCTTTAATTTCCCATTCAGACTGGGGAAAGTTAAGGTAGAGTGAGATAGAATCTGGACTTGCTTTTAAACTGGACATGTTTAGACCTATTTTCAATCTGGCAGACTTCAGCCAATTCACCAATTGCCTGAAATCCGCTTTTAACTGGATTTGTGCCATTTAGATTGAGAAAAAAAACAATCCGGCTAGATCCAGATACGGCCCGGATCCTGCTTTTACTGGACTGATTACACAAGTCTAAACGGGGTCTTAGGTACGTAGTATCTCATGTTGTCAAGGGTTGTGTATTTTTACCAGAATGGTTTGTCAGCGTCTTGGTTGTCCCATCTGCACTTGGGGTGATCAGGTCCCAGATAAAACTCTTGATGTTCTCATCTCCACGGTAATGCAGCAGGCAGTAGGCCAGGAGGGCCCGGCAGATAGTTTCCACATCGGTCTCTTTCAGGGGGCGCTTGAAGCGACCGTGAGCCAGGATGTCGTTCCACCGACCCCACCTGAAAAAAATGTGGAGAAAAAATTAAAAAGAGAAGAAAGACCCTGTCAGTGTTTTCGTATGCAGTTCTATTGTCTACAACAAAATACAGATACTATTAAATGCCGAGTAATATTCTTGCATGGTAATTGTTAAAATTTGTTTGATGGGATGGCCACCTAAATAATATTTTTTTTTAAGCTAGACAGTTTGTGACTGATGTGACCCAGTTACTTAATCAGCACACACACACACACACACTTTCATCTAACACACCAGACTTTTACTGAATGCACAGCGATAAGTGTGCATCCTTTTATACACCGTACATCTTACCAATTTGCTGACCTAACCATTACCAGCATCTAGCCTCATCCAGGCATCCCTCTGTGTGTTTTTATGGATTGTAACCCACCCCCCGTACCACTTCCACGGAGCCAGCAACCCTGCAGGCAAAATGTGGTGGCCAGTATCCCTCAGACTGTCCTGCTCTCAGCTAAAATTTTTGTCTTGCAATATCCACCGAACCATGTTAGCCAGTCATACTCATTTTGGAGTGGGTAAAATGGTGGGTGAGGGTGAGTGAAAGAGATGGACGATGGGAAAAGACAACAGAGCACTGAGCAGAGAAGACAGGCCCAGTCAGACAGTGTGTTTTTGTGTCCTACAGCCTCAGGCCATGAGACTAGACTGTAACAATAACAACGCTGACATCTCACTAGCACCACTGTTCTTCCTTACACACACGTCACGCAAGTCATCCATGAAAATGGACGGGCTTGCTGGATAACCACTGTCTGTGCCAAGTGTGAGACTGTGTGTAGTATACTGAACTCATGAAAGACTTTACAGGCTGCTATTGTCTAAGATTTATTAAAATGCTTTTCCGTCACTGCACAGATTAACAGACATTCTGAAATACAATTTAGTATTTATTTACTATTTCTTTTAATTTGACTGCAGAGATTTCTGTCTGCTAAATCACTCCATGTGCCGGTCAGCAACCGTTATTGCATTTGAACACACAAGCACACACTGAGTGAGGAACAGTTAAGTCCAGATTAAACAAACAGGATGTGTCAATTCCTTTTTATAGTTACTGCTAAGTAGATTATATTTCACTTTAGACCTTCAGCTAGGCTAACTGTTTCCAGCCAAAGCTCATTTCCTATTTGGCTGTAGCTTTAATTTTAATGCAATCACTCTTCACCCATAACTTCCAGTGGAAAAGATCAATCGTGTCTTTCATCTAATTTTGTTTGGGAGGGAACATAAATATGCAACATACCCGTAAACCAGCAGGTTCTTCTCCACTCTGAAGCACTCAGATCGAGGGTATCCCTGGGCCTTGTCTTGGGGCCGTCGCGGTTTGGATGAGGGTCTGCTTGGTTCATCCTCATCGCTCTCCAGCTCGGAGAACTCTAGCATCTCATCCTCCTTGACGCTGCTGTAGTGCCGTGTCTGCTTCCGCACTCTTGGGGTGTCAATAACCAGCGTGTTCTGCAAAGAAATTCATTAAAAAAAATTCTTATTTTGTGTGGTTTTGTAACTTGATGTTTCTATGCCTTTTCTTAAGGTGTGTGATTCCATTACAGATGGCCTGGAATCCCCCCATAACAATATGCAAAGTACCTTCTGTTTTATTCCCCTGAAGTGTCCTATTCTGTACATTCAGCCTGCTATGGCATCTTCTGGACCAAATCTGATTAATTGGATATTTGTCTGTGTTTCATTCCGATACTGAGAATATTGCTGCCTAGCTCAAACACAAACTGGCATTAATTATGTTGTCTAATGAATTACATTTTTGTTCAATTAATTTGATTTTTTTCCCCTCTCGCAAACCCATTAATATGCGCAAACAGGGCAGTAGTTAGTTCCACAATTATCACAGAGTGCTGTAGTCATTTCCATTTTAACATCACACAATGAGAAATCCCAGGGGAGAGGCCCGTATTCATGCTGGTAGAGCTGGATTAAGTGTTCCAGTGGAGGGCCCTCCACAAGAGAGGTGGTGAGGGAGCCGAGAGGAGTCTTCAGGAGGGAGAAATACAAAAAGAAAAGAAAGCTTGCCATATAGAAAGGAAAGGGATAGCCAGAATATAAAGATGCCAGTTTAGCAGAGCGCTCAATGTGTGCGCAAGAATGTGGTGGAGATTGTGTTTCTATGCCTGTGTGTATGTGTGAGCACTTGCCTAAGTGATATCTCTGTACCCTCCAGGCATCTGCGCTCTGTTAAGTGGAGCTAAGCAGCTTACTCTCTCTCGCTCAAACACACACACGAGAGCAGAGAAACATGGGTAATTAAGGAAGAGAGGAGATTCCCAACTGTCAATATTAATCTCCCTCTCCCTCTCTCTGCGCTTCCCTCCTGTCCTTTCTGTCTCCTGCTCTCAGTCTGTCCCACATTCTTCCCCCTAGCTTGTGACTAATTACTACTGCTAGGCCCCTTTCTATGAGGGGACACAAGACTTTGTATATGTTATTTACAATATGTGGGTTTTTTTTGAGGCAACATCAAAGGTGTCTAGACTGCAGGTACTTGTGTGTGCGTCTCATACCCGTCCATTGATTGCATCCATGTCCAGCTCTGCCTTCTTGGCCCATTTCTGCCAGAAGTCTGGGTCTTCCAGAGAAATGTCTGTTCGGTTACCAGCTGCAACAAAGCTGGCCTGCAGACAAGAGGGAGAACAGGTTAACATGAGGCTGCTGACACAGCAAACTGTACTTTGAGCTGTGTACAGTCTGAACAGTGCACGGAAAAGAAACGATTAGGCTGGAGTTTTTTTTACCTTAGCAAAAGTGGACCCCTTGCCCTCAGACTCAATAGTGATGGTGTGGGTTCGTCTCTGGAGGATCTGGTCTATGTCTTCCTCACAGAATTTTGAACCTTCATCTTCCTCATCCATCAAAGCGCCGTATGCCCCCTTCCTCAGCAAGTCCTCAATCTCTTTCTTGGATAACTGTTGGACCTAGAAAACAAAAATTAATTTTTGTGTCAAATGAGATTCGCTTGATATACCGCAGTCACTAGGTATGGGTGATGTCTCTCACCCCACTGTTGGCATTCTCTCGTCCGCTCATGCTCTGGAGCACAGCCTTGTCGAGACCAAGCTTCAGACTGGCCTTGTCGAACATCTCCCTTTCGTAGCTGTTTCTTGTGATTAGACGGTAGATCTTGACGGCCTTGGACTGGCCGATACGATGACACCTTGCCTGAGCCTGGTGGATAATGCATACAGACTCAGAAAAATGGTTTGTGGGAATGTACTCAGCTGGAGATGTAAGGTTACAGCAGAGGACTAATAATATGGTTCAGTGAACCAGAGCTAAATGTGGCTGGTGGAGTCATTATACCCAACAGACTGTCTGAACTCCAAACTGGCCACCCTGAAAGCCACTATGGACTCTACAGCATACTGTAACCTGCAGGGTGTGGGTCTGTACCTGGAGGTCGTTTTGAGGGTTCCAGTCAGAGTCAAAGATGATACAGGTGTCTGCTGCAGTCAGGTTGATGCCAAGTCCTCCAGCTCTCGTACACAGCAGGAAGACAAAGCGGTCAGAGTCTGGTCTGGAGAAGCGGTCGATTGCTGCCTGCCGCAGGTTACCACGAACTCTGCCATCTATACGTTCGTATGGATATCTTGACACAGAAAAAAACGGGATGACTCACTACATCTGCAAAACTGTAATAACAATGTCTGTAGTTTCCCCCAATCAAGGGGCTTAAAAACCAGAAGGTGTGATCGATTTAGCGGTTGCATGAGGGTGCCAAGTTGCACATTTTTCTGCTGCTGCTACAACATGACTGAAGATAAAACTCTGTCCTCACCTTTTCTGGATGAGGTAGTCCTCTAGGATGTCCAGACACCGAACCATCTGACTAAACACCAGAACTCTGTGCCCACCCGCTTTCAGTTTGGGCAGCAGCTTATCAATGAGCACCAATTTGCCGGCTGCCTGGACCATTGCTTGCAGGGCCATGTCTGGTATGACTGTCCGTCCACCATGGGAGTCCCTGAACTCCTCAATGATCTTCTCTTCCGCTCCTGGAGTAGATGACAACAATTACAAAACAGGAAAACAAACATTGGTGCAGAAGTTCATCACACTTTCGGAAGTGTATCTACCGTTAATGAGGTAGGGGTGGTTGCAGCATTTCCTCAACTCCATCATGGTGTTGAGGAGGTTGGGGACACTGGCACTTCCACCACCACCACCACCTCCCCCTGCACCTCCTTTAGACAGAAAGGAGAAGTTCTTCTCCAAAATGGCCCGATAGTATTTCTTCTGGATGTTGGTCAGCTCCACCTGTAAAGAGCCTTATTACTAAGTAGTTGTTGTTTTTTTTTTTTTGTTTTTTTTTAAATCAAATCAAGAAAACGTTTGACAAATACTTGGTTTTCAAACAAACAAACATCGCCACTTGTCATACCTCAATGATGGTCTCTTCCTTGGGGGCCAAGTTCTTTTCCACATCCTCTTTCAGTCTTCTCAGCATCATGGGCTTAAGAATACCTTGCAGTTTCTGAACCTGATACAAACAGGAAGTGTTAGTGGATTAGACATTTAGGGAACACAGGAACCCCCTGCGCTTATTTTTTGAGTAGCCTTGTTACCTGTTCTTCAGTCTTAAGGTCTCCAAATTCAGTCATGAATGTCTCTTCAGATGGGAATCTTTCTGGCTCCAGGAAGTTGAGTAAGCTGAAGAGCTCCTCCACAGTGTTCTGGAGAGGAGTTCCTGTCAAAAGAACTTTGTGCTCCTGGAGGAAAAAGAGACAGGAAGGACATATTTAGAGTTTCTAAAATTGATTGAAGGGTGTGTCTACAAGAATTTACCTCATGAAAGGAGGACAGATGGAATGTATTAATACACAGAGGTCAACTCAAACTGATACTGTGCTGTTTGTGCAAACAAACTAACAAATGCCACATTTCTTTATTCTTTTTGTCATAACTACCATGAACTCACCATGTCCATCATTTTGAGTCCTTCCAGTAGTTTGCAGTTTCGGTTTTTGAGTCGATGGGCTTCATCTATCACTACACAACGCCACGGGATACTGCGAAGTTCTGGACAGTCAGCCAAAATCATCTCGAACGTTGTTATCACCGCATGGAACCGATACGCTCCTTTTATTATCTTACCCTGCAGTGATAGGAGAAAAACACAGCGAACAGTGAGATTAGTGACTGTAAATTAGGTGTTCAAGAGCAATGGTAACGCCATTAATTTGTTCAGAAAAGTGGTAGCTGCCCTAGGTATTAAAACACAACAGAACCTTTCTTCTCTCTATCACCAAAATGTCTAATATATCTGCTGTATGTGGTGAAGCAAACAGGACAAGGGAAAAGAACACAGTGCCGCTGCATCATGACCTTGAGGATTACCATAACATGGATTAGGAACAAGCAGGGAGCAAGTACAATGCTACCACAGCTTATTTTCTTCACGGGCTCACTGTGGCGACGGTTACACTAAGAGATGTTAGCAACATTGTGCAATGAGAGCTTACAGTACATGGCTTACAGCTAGAGGCCTGTAAAGAGCTTATGCAGCAAGAGAGCACTGTCCATCCCCAGCTGAGTGAGGAGGCGTTCAGATCTGCTGACTGTCGCACACGGCAGTGTTTTGTATCTTCCGCCTACTTTACATGATACTCATCCTGTTTCTCAGATACAGTGAAGTGAAAAAATACATCTAATCATGAGCTTCTCATCTTTTATAGCATGCCAAAAGATACCTGTGCATCTCTGTAGTACATCTCGTAGGCCTGGATGGTCTTACGGCTGGCCTGGCTGCCATGGTAGACAACCGCGTTGAGCTCAGTCCAGGTCCTGAACTCTCTCTCCCAGTTAGGGATGGTGGAAAGCGGAGCGATGACCAGAAATGGCCCCTGAATTCCCTTCATGTGAATCTCATAGAGGAATGTAATAGACTGGATGGTCTTCCCCAGACCCATTTCATCAGCCAAGATACAGTTACGTCTGCAGGGGGACAAGTAATGTAGACAGAGTGAAACAGATGGCAGATGACATTTGTGTTTTAGTGTCACTGGTGAGAAACTTTGATGTAATTTTTCATAACTTTTACATGACTTAAGTCAATAGGTTTGCATGGGCTAAAAGATTTTCCCTTCTGGTTTATTAATGCTGCTTTTCCAAGGGGGTGAGGCAGCCTGTTTTCCACTCCAGTGATCTAATGCAAAGAAAGGTTGGGGGACAAGTTGGAAAATTCTCTGTGCTTCATTGCTGGAAAAGTGGCCAATTTGTCATCCTCCGAGATATAGCCGAATTCCTTCAGTATGTGCCTGATATATCCCAGTAAACACAAAATCCATCCTAGCATTCACCTTCAGACAAAGATAAATATAAGATGTTTGTCTGAGGACTCCTGTGGTGCAATCAGAGCATGTACATCAGGCATGGACGGCGCCAGTGGGAAAACTCAAAAAGCAGTATGCCACAGGGCCACATAATGTTCACTTTAATGTCCACTTAAGACTATTAAATAAGGTGCTATCCCACAACAGTAGCAATTATGGACTAATTCTAACAGAACACAATTGATGGTGACTTACGAGTTGTACCAGTTGAAAGTTAGCCAGTTAAGGCCTTCTAGCTGGTATTCCCTGAGTGCGTTGCCGTTCCTGTATTCCCTGGAGCCCTCCAGCTTTTTCCAGTCGGCTGCAGGAGGCCGATCCTGGTTAAAGAAGAAATTATACGTTATTAAACCACAGTGGGGCTTATTAGTCCCGCACAAATTATCAATGCAAGAATCCTGATTTTTTGTGAGAGTGGTTAACCCCTAAGAAGTTTCTGAGCTCATTTTTCAGTCCTGCACCTCTATGACACCATCATAAATAGGGCAACAGAGAACATCATGCATGTCTGTGTGCAGCATAACACAGCAGAAACTATTAATGAGAAAATGTGTACTGTCTTGTGTAGTTTTCTATACCTTAACTATTCAATGCTAGATTTTTTTTATACATTAAAGAGCCAAAAAATATTGTTGAGCATTTTCTTTGCAATAAAATGTTCATGACTCAATGATTCATTTTATCATTTGAATACTACTTCATATACTTGTGCAGCAGAAAGAGGTATAACCAATGTTTTATCATCTTATTCAGGGGGCCCTGGGTCAGCTTTAAAAAGATTTTGTGTACAAAAATCATTTAAATGCATCTGTACCGAAAACAAAATGTGCTGGACATGGACAATCAATGAAGATACACACTGGTCCAGGCTAACGGCAAACTACCTCCAAATGCTGTCACCATATAATGGAGCATTTCTAACATGGCCCTTAAGAAGAAAGAGTAGGCAGTAGTTACATAGACGGACACAGCAAGAGGAAGGGAAAGACCACAGCCAGTCAGCAGCTTCTGTTCGGCATTAAACACACTGTTAGTGGTTTGGCCGGGCCACAAGAGCAGGGCGTGTGTGTGTGTGCAAGTCAGTGTGTATGACCACAAGAACGTGGCCCTGTGGAGAGCAGTTAAGGGAGCTGTAAATCTGGAAAAGGAAGGAGCAGGCAGCAGGCCAACACACACAAACACGCACACGCCTACTAGGAGGAGGCTCGGAGACAGATAACACCCAAAACGCACCTACACACTCGGCTACTCACCACTCTCTTAGTGTTGGGTACGCGTGCTGCAATGCGTTCATATTCTTCAATCTTTGACTGGTCGATGTCGGCCTTAAGCTCCCACGTGGAGTCTTCGTAAGGCAGGCTGCACCATTTCACCAAATATAAAGTCACCATCTGCAAAGAACACACAGAGGGAAGGTTGGTAAGTGTGTGTGCAAAGAGGTAGAGAAAAAAAAGAGAGAGGCCTAAACCCATGAGATCAAAGCACCTCTCCATTTTCATCTGTGCTCTCTGAAACATCCAGGACACGGTCCACCTCCACATAGTCTGGGTTAAAAGGCTCATCATCCATCTAAAGAGAAAACAAGCAGTTTTACACTGTGAGTTATGAAATGACTTGACCTGAGGCCAGATTTGGAAAATTTGAAAGTGTCCTTTCTTTTACTTAAGAGCTTCACTCTTACATGTACGAAGTCTCTATTATTGTACATACAGTCAATTCAACAATCATTTGATGATGAACAACACAGTAATTAAACATCTTTTGATGGCTAAAACTTATCTGTGCATTTTTATTTAATTTAAAACTATTTTAAATTACTGTCACTTTATTGTTTTGACCCTTGTGAACAGTAGGTTCCATGCAGAGTAAGGTCAGGACTGAGATAATGAGATAATGTAATGCTGGGTCTTGGGTCTTACCTCTGTAATAAAGTTGTTGAGTTGTTGCTTGGCCTTATACCTCTTGACCTTTTGATGTATTCTCTTGTCCTTTTCCAGTTCCTCCAGGTCAGCCCAGCGACAATGGAGATATGAACTGAAACACAAAACCAGAAAATACAGTGTGAATGTCGGTTTTTAGACACATGTACTATGACAAAAAAAATGTGTATTGTTGATACACGGTGATCTAAATAAAGGTCATCACAAAAAACAAAAGCACCTGTGTGATTAATACCAATCTATGTTTATAAAGTTACAGACAACAGTGGCATCAATTTAAAAAGAGCTGCTTTGTTCAGACTTCAGGCTGTCTGCACTTATTTGCAAGTCACGGCTCAAAATTTGTGTATCGGACATGCAGCTTTGATCTCATTTGCAAAATCTGTTTCTTTTGTCTACGCTGCAATCTAGACATCAATGAAAATAAGTTCCAGCTAAAATGTGAAGTTATGTGTTTTACATTATGACAGCAACCACTACCACTTTCCCAAGAATTAATCAAATAACAGCCACCTCAAGGTGAAGGAATATGACAAAGGACTGCAGGCTAAAATATACTGAGCTTTTCACACTTCAAGACACATGGACACCCTGGTGTGTGTGTGTGTTGAAAATATGTCTAAAAAAAGAAGGATCCCTGCAGTGTAAGACAAAAGAGGTGGAGAGCAAAGAAAAAAAAAACTAGCTACTACTCACAAGCCCTTGAACTTGACATAGAACTCCTCCACCTCCATTTCCTCCCCCGACTCCAGCTGAAAAGGAGAAAAAAAGGTTAATAATCACAGCAAATATAGCAGCTGCATGGTGAAAGAGCAGAAGAGGCTCGTCATTGTTATACAACATGTGGCTGAATTAGTGGAGTGGCGCAGAAGCGGCCTGCATGCTGCTTTCACATTGACATGTCAGTCAACACTGAATCTCACTGCTTGACATCTTAGTGAGGGAAGCTATTGTTTCATTTAAGTCTTCAGTCTTGGAGCCATTTACCATTTTGGCTAATAAAGCCTAGATATAAATGAAGCTGGAGAAGTAGTCTGAAAATGTAAAAACATCTAAATAAGTTATTCAACTTCTAACCAGCGTATGACTAATATTCCATACATGCAGCTTGTGCGCAAAAAAGGGGGAAACACCTAAACAGTAGCTGTTTTAAGCAAAGGTGTCCACTTAAATTCAACCTTTACTACCATAAAGCACACGTGTGTACACAGACAGACACACACATCCTCCACAATGCTACTACCACTGTAATGCCATGAATCATCAATCACACACACAGCCTGAGGAAACGCTAGCTTGGCGTCTGGCGTAGCTAGCGTTGTGGTTTTGGCTGTGCGCCAAGCCCGGGGTCAACTCTGAATGGAGCTGTGAGAGTGTGTGCATGCTTGTGTGTGCGCGTAGGTGGGGGGTAACCCATTGGCAGCTGGCTAGCAAAGAAAAGTTGGCTGGTGACTGTATGTGAGTGTGCGTTGGCTCAGGAATGAGCTTTCTTTAGACAAGGCGTATAAAACAAAGCCGGGCCAACACACACACAACCAGAAGCATGTGAGCGCACACACACACACACACACGAAGAACTCGTCTCCACTCACACCAAGTGAATACATACTGTCTAAGCTCTTTGTGAGAGCATGAGTGTGAGTGAGAGAGTGTGTGTGTGGGTAATCAGCTTAGGCCAGCTGTGGAGTTGCTAATCAGATGACGTAAACCATGACTCGGACTGGCCTGTCTGTGTACTCCCTGTGACGTGTGTGTGGCGGGCGGGTGCGTGCGTGCACGCGCATCTTACCTGTTTTTTAGAGGTGCGCAAACCCATGATCTTCTCCACAACAGGCCCCTCAGCCTCCGCCACATCCTGAAAATACAAGACAATTGTTGAGTCTAAGCCAGCCTGCCACATCTTTAGACATCACCAGTATGACACAAACAACTTCGGATTTAAGCGACAGCTTCTTCAGGATCCATAGTAAGTACACAGGCTTAATTTTATAAATACAACTTTTTCAGTTGTTTTATTCTAGCATCCATACATTACCCAATTGTATATACAGTTTGAACATCTAAATATATTTGAACCCCTGCTATTATTTGTATGTTTTTCCCACTAACAAAGAAATGATCAGTCTATAATTTCAATGGTAGGTTTAATTTCATGAATGAAATAAGTATTTGATCTCCTATCAATCAGCCAGAGTTCTGCTCCCAGGTGTGTTTTATACAGGTAAGGCTCTGACATTGGGAGCCCTCTGAGCTCGTTACCTGTATAAAAGACATCTGTACACAGAAGCTATCAATGAATCCAGATTCCAAACTCTTCACCACGGCCAAGACCAAAGAGCTTTCCAAGGATGTCAGGGACAAGACCTAAACAAGGCTAGAATGTACTACAAGACCATCACCAAGCAGCTGGCTGCGAAGGTGACAACAGCTGGTGCCATTATTTACAAATCGAGGTGTCTTTGTTTTTACAGATGCCTGTGAATGTGTAGTGGGGTCCAAGTAGAGGCATATTAAGGTCTCGGAGTGGCCTAGTCAGTCTCCAGACCTTAATTCCATAGAAAATCTGTGGAGGGAGCTGAAGGTTGGGGTTGCCAAACATCAGCCACAAAACATTAATGACTTGGAGAGAGTCTGCAAAGAGGAGTGGGACAAAATCTCCCCTGAGATGTGTGCAAACCTTGTGGCCAACTACAAGAAACGTCTGACCTGTGCGATTGCCAACAAAGGTTATGCCACCAAGTACTAAAGCACTTTTTGTGAAGGGAAATACTTCATTCATGAAAACTTTTTTCAAATCATTTTTCCCCCTAACTGTACACACATCCTTCTCAAGAAGACGGAATAACTGAAACTCAAACTGCACCTGTTGCTGTGATGAGGATGATGGGGATTTAGGTGCTGGTGAGTCGTCTCCGCTGTCATCATCCTCAGAGATCCTAAACTCCAGATCTTCAGTGTACCTCTTCCTTTTCACTTGACGGCTGGAACGACGCTTCTAATGGATGAAAGAATGGGGGAAAACGGGTTAAAGTGGAGAAGAGAGAGAGAACTCATTCAGCAGCTGTCCTTTTCTAAGAAACAGACATTATTCATTATTCTGCTCCATTTAGTCAGGCATCTTTGTCATCACTTATTACCTTTAAGTATTGCCATATTATAAGGGTATGGGCAACAAACCAACAGCTTCTAAGTGACTTACAGCTGCTAAGGTGTTTTCCTATATGAATAGGAGACGTCATTATGCAGATAATAGCCTAATGCTACACTTTTAATGGCCTACATAATTTGGTGTGAAGAAGGGGATAAAATGGACCAACCGCAGCACCATATCCCACATCAAAAGATACTAAATTCTACTTAAATGCAAAAATGCTATCAAAAAATGTGTGCAACAGCAGAAAAGGTGCTGATAGCGCATGATATAAACTTGACAGGGGGCTTGTCTGCTTAGTATGTCAACAAGGACTGGTTTACAACACAAACAGCACGCCTTCTACCTCCACAGGCCCTGACTCAGGAATCTACACAAGTTTTATACTTCTGACTTCTTGGAACTGTGATGTGCAATATGGCTTGTGTATGAATATGTTTCAGGATTTGCGTTGTGAGGCCGTTATGACAAATTAACAACAAGTTCAAAATGCATTAATTTCTCACCTGTACACCATCATCATCTTCTTCTTCAGGAGGAGAGGGGGGTGGAGACTTTACCTCCACATCATCGCTGACTGAAGACTCTCTCTTCCTCTTGGAATCCTTCTTAGCAGCGCTTGTCCCACCCTCTGACTCCACCTTTTTACCACTGTAGAAGAGAAGGAAAAAAACAACTAAATTATACCACTAATGATAAAAGTAACTACCCTACACTAACCCATTCCTTAGTCTGTAGAAGAAGTAACACTTTAACAAGCATTCATGTGTGTGCACATGTGTGTGCATGCTTCTCTGTCCCAGGGCAATCGCCATGTTTGATTTACCCATTTAGAAATCATTAGTGTGCCTCAGGCTCTGGCACACAGGGGGTTAATATGATGAAAGACTGCATGGAGGCAGGGACAGAGGGAGCCAGATAGAGAGATACAGGCAGAGAGAGGAAGAGAGAGGGGGGCCCTGAGAGAGAGAGAGAGAGAGAGAGAGACACAGGAAGGGGGGAGAGAGAGAGAGAGAGAGAGAGAGAGAGAGAGAGAGAGAGACACAGGAAGGGGGGGAGAGAGAGAGAGAGAGAGAGAGAGAGAGAGAGACACAGGCAGACAAGGAGGGGGGTTGAGAGGCCCCAAAGCTTCCACTAATCTCTGGCACGGAAAGAAAGAGGAGCTGGCTTTATCTCTGTGTGTGTGTGTGTGTGTGTTTGTGTGCGTGTTTGTGTGTTTGTGTGCGTGTGCGTGTGTGCATTCACACCACAGAGGTGAGAGGACACTCAGCATCTCCCTCACTGCCTCCCTCAGTAGTAGCCTGCTCTACAACATTTTCAGACAGCAGATATGTGTATGATGAGGCCTTGTTCAACCCACACGGACTATACTCCTCACAGTTGTACATGAAGTCCCAAAAAATTAGGGGACAGCGTGGATCTACTCTACTTTCAGACATGTCACGCCTGTTGATATAAACACTGTTCAACTCCACTTTGCCTTGCTTTCATCTTCCCTGTTCTCTACCCAGCTAGTGGGTGAAATCCTGAGGTTATTCATTAGGACTTCTGACAACAGCCACATTAACCTTGATGCACACCAAAGACTGAGACCCACCTTTCCAAGGAGTTCATGAAATGTGTTCACAGCTGTTTTAGAACACTAGGACTCACATCACTACCCATCCACTGCACTCTAGCATGGGCTTACCACTAAACATTGAAATGTTTTAATGACAGAGAAATCAACAGTGCAGATCTTTCCAGATGTTAACTGATGTGACAAAGGCTAATACTGTGGCCGCTCTTCTTTTAACATGGACCGACTTGATGTGAGGAATAAAACATGCAGATTCTGAATCTGCTTTTGAGAAGAAGTCTGAATTCGTTTCATTTTAGAAACACAACATAAGTTCATTGAAAAATGTAGCCAAGCCCTGCTGTTCCCATCTCTTGTATCACAAAGCAGTGGCACCACAATGCACTGCAAAGCATTTCCCATTCGTTATCTATGTAACTCCATAGATAATGAATGGGAAGCATGTAAACAGATAAAATAAACACGGTGACCGCTGACTTTTGTTTGACCATTAATGGAACACACTGAACCTTAACCAGCACATGTGGAACACCCAAAATATAAACTTGTGGCTCAGTTGAAGCACCAGGTTGCGACTACACTTAAAGAGGTGTTTTACATCTTCAGCTTAATAGGCGACTGCAAAGACCACTTCAACCAGACGCTGAAGTTTTGTTACATCTCATCTTAACCTACATAAGCTACTAATGGAATGAACGTCTGACTGGCTGCAGTTGTGGCCCACCATCAGTGACGTCTGTCACTTTAACAAGCAAAAATGAGGGCCGCTGCTGGCTGAAGAATTATGAAGAGACTTTTTGTCCTCTGCCCTTTGCTGATAAAAAAAAGTAAGTACAGCTAAAAGGTTTCATTAGAGATTCATTAGCATTGAGGATTAGTGAATGCGGCTAATTTGCAAACATGGAACTGGATCCACAATTGTCTGCTCAAAGCCAGCTGGAGAATCCAGTTTACAACACACTGAAGAGTTTCAGAATGCCAACATCGTATCTCCACACATATAAGGAAACTGTTTCAGCTCCTATTCAGTAGTAGATAGAATGTAAAACAGTTGTGTATGTTGTTTTGCTCAGTTACCCTCTGTAGTATAGTATGCATGGATCTCTCTCTCTCGCCTTCTCTGTGTCTATGTCGCTCGCCCTCTCTCCTGCTCTGTGCCTCTCTCCCTCCTGCTCACTCCCTCGCTCTCCCCTCTTCTCTACATCTCTCACCCCCTCTCTGTCCCTGGGGCCCTTCTCCTTTCATCCTCACGCCAAGAGCAATCACCATCTCCGTGGTAACGGCTGGTCATGTGACCTGCACCTGTTCCTCTGGCTGGTCGCCACACGCTGGAGCCATCTGGCCACACACACACGCGCACACACACACACACACACACACACACACACACACACACACACACACACACACACACACACACACTTCTCCACTTGGCTGCCTTCTCCCCTCTCTTCCTCCTAGCTTCTTCCTGGCTACTCTTCTCAACTGCACCATCACCTCTCTCCTCCGCTCCCTGCTCCGTCCACTCTTCTTGTCTTTTAAGGAACACATTTTTATCACTTAATCTGTCTCAATGATACCTAAGTTAATCAATGCATCCATCCAAATGTCCCTATAGAAAGTAAACAGTTTAGTTTTTTGCAAATGTTTTCTAATTTTGCAAAAAACATGAGAGGACTGTTAACATGCTTAAATGACTGTGTCTACAAAGGACAGGCTTCCTGCAGCAGAAATGGAAAGGTAGGTTTAATGGAACTTAATGTGATTACTCTTGATGGACCTTGATAATACTGTCACCCTAACATGCTAATCAGGCTATTAGACATCTCCATATAAGGCGAGTCCTATCCAGGTGAACACGTGTGCTCCTCCCCCTCCTCCCTCACTCATGGACGTATAGCTCGGCATTCACACATGTCAGCCAGCTGTGTTCCACTGTGTGTTTGGGGGGGGGGGGGGGGTTGCAAGATGCTACTTTCAGATTGGAATAAAGGAAAGACAGGAAGCACAGGGATAGACAATATGGGAGACACACTGAAGGAGGAAGACAAAAACAAATAAGGGTGGGGTAAACGGACACCTGCTGCTGTGATGAGTCATACCCACAACCCACCACAAAAAGGGTAAAAAAACACAAAGGCCAGAAGGCAACACATCTTCTAGGCATGCTCAGAAAGTGCTGTATTTGCACACACGTCTGCAGATATGCACAAAGCAAGGTGCCTGCATGCATGTCTGACTTCTCTGTGTGTACAGCAAACAAATCACCCCTACACACACACACACACACATTGAGGGAAGGGTGTGGCAGCTGAGAGCTGTGTTATTTATAGATGTACTTCCTCTGAGAGAGGTAGACAGAGGGAGCGAGAGAGCAAGGGGGAGAAAAAAAAAGAGGATGGATAGAGAAGGCAAGGTCAGAGGAGAGGAGTGAGCTGACTGGACAAGTAAACCACCTGATTCTCTCTGTATCGCTAACACACACCACCCTGGACAGCTGAAACAGACTGCATCTGATATTTCAGTTTTGTCTGCATATTAAGATCAGGCTGGCCTGTTGACATTTAAGTTTGTGAAGGGTACATCAGCCATCTGAACCAATATGTTTGGAGCAAACAGAAACCTCTACCACTCGAAGCAGAATGCCTTAGACATGCAGACACACTAGCAACAATCCTCCTTCAATGGTTAACAGCACAGCCCAGCACCCTGGTTATACCAATTAAGCAAAGGCTTCTGAAACTCTGTGGTGGTTTATTTGTTCATGCAGAGATGCAAATACACAGCGCACAGAGAAAACATAGTATAGTATGGTATGGCCCACAAGAAAAACTCTTGAGCTTTGGGACTCAGTTCTCCACCCACAGTGGAAATCTCACATAAATCCCCCAAAATTGCAATGGTACATATGTGCTGGAGGCCCATGAAAAAGTTCTCTGCAAGTGAGAGGTTCATGTTTCTAAATGAAGAATGCATTTTAATAAATACATTTCTCTTTGAAAATCTTTACTGATGTACAGTTTACAATTATTTGGGAATAAAAACGACGCACCCACAGTCAGTGTTCGTCATCTCTATTAAGGGCTGGTTTCACAGTTAAAATCAGGTGCTGATCCAACTCAGGGGAATTTCTTCATGGCAGCTCACAACGCAAGTCAGTTGTGTGTATGTCAACAAAGCAGTTGTCTGTGGCCACCACATACAAAACCATTTCTATGTTGAGGGTTGTCTCAAGTATTGGGCTCTACAAAAAAACTATTGTTACGTGCATTTGCACCTCAGGAGGGGAAACTACTTTAATCTCTTGTACTTCCTAAATGAACAAAATACCAACGATATTTAACTGACTTGTTCTTCCACTGTGATGAGGTCTCCCATTATTTATTTTCCTGTGTATTTTTGATAAATGAGAAGCATCGTATTTGTTGAAACTTTGAAATCATGTAATGACAATAAAACACGGGCTGTAAACTCGCATTTTAGACTTTTGCATGTGAATGAATGCCGAAGTTTAAAAAAAGCATGCTTATTTGACCAGTTTTAAACCTCATGTTGTTGCACAGTGGTTGTTAACAACACTAAGTGCTGAACCTGATGACGGAAGCATCCTCTCTTCAAACGTGTTGGAGCAAACCAGAGAGTGTGACAAGTTGTGGAAAGTTGATGCTCCAACAAAACAAAAAGACTTAAAGTCCTACGAAAGTAAAAAGTAAACCGACTGACAGTGAAGACAAATGCAACATTAAACTACTGGCTCTGGGGCTCAAGTTAGACAATACATTATTTAGGTGGATGTCATACCTACATACCCTACTAACCAACCTCAATTGCTTTTTTTAAGCAACAAGGAAAAACCCACATCAATACAATCCATGTTAGCAAGCTAGATAGCACTGTGCAATGCTTTGAGATCAATGATGCATTTCTCTGTGGCTGTCTTGGGTCTGAGCTGGGTTAGCTTAGGTCTTATCCAACAAGCAAAATGATGGACAGAGATTGCAATTCAGAGGCCTCTGGGATTCACCGGAATGCATACATCTTTTGCAGTGTATGTAAAAGTTCTGCCTGTAGCTTTAATAAGAGAACTACAGCCATGCTGCAACTGTTCTATGGCTAGTGAAGAACACAGCAATATTGAGATTTAATGTTGACCTACTTGTCTTGACAACTTCACTCAGTGTCTTGGATAAGAAGGACAGGCAAGAAAGAGGGGCAGAAGAAAGAAAGAGGGGCAGGAAAGAAGAGGACAAGATAAAAGGATACGCTACTCCTCATCAGGAAGAGGTGGGATTGGAGGGAGGGGACGAGAGAAGAAAGAATGAAAGAAGATATTTGGGTGATTGCAGAGGTCCTCCATTTTAGAGTAGCAGTGAATGGCCGGCAGCCATTATTATGCTAAATTAACCTGGGAGCTCCAGGCCGCCACTCAAGATGGAGGAAAGCCTGACAACAGATAAGAGCTAGTTTACCAACACACACACACACACACTGACATAAGGGACTGAGAACGGACTCCCCACCCCCCACATTTCCTCTGCCCATACAGAGTTGTGGCTGTGGAGTGGTCAACAGCGTGGCCTTCATTATCATTAGACGCCATTTTCTGCCACAAAGATTACCAACGACCCCTCCCCCAACACATACACACAAAACACCAGCCTCCTCACTGGCTCCCTCACACACCACCCCCAGGTCCCCACCACCGACTCCTCCAGTGGCCAGTGCGCACACACACACACACACACACACACACACACCTCCCCCAGCACTGACCCCTGCCTGCTGCTTTGGCCCTCCCTCTTCCTTGGGATAAAAGGGGCCGAGAGGAAAGAGACAGGGGGACGGAGGGAGGGAGAGAGAGATGGGGCTGTCCTGACACATTCCTCAGTCTGATCAAGTTTCCACCTTCACAATAAAACCCACCAATGAGTGTCTCATACACAAATGCCCTCAGCTCTTTTTGCCTCTGCTCACCTCCTCTGATCTGATAGATCTAAGGAGCAGCATGAGGAAGTACCCAAATCACACTTTAAACAAAGGTCTTGAAAAGAGAAGCCCTTTGGACACCGGCTTTTTAAAGCAGCACTGTTGCACCTTTATTCCACCTCACTGTTCTGTGTAAAAGAAACAGAGCCTGAATGGGAGGACATGTAGCTGGAGAACGTTGCAGTGGCACTAAAACTGCCACCGACACTCACACTGATGAGTGGGTTAAGTATGACATTAAACTTCATCATTGTAAGGTCAACACTGTGCAGATCTACCTATTATTTGTTTTTCTCTGCATGACCACTATGTAGGAACCAACTGCACACATACTGTCCCAAAAGTCTGAAAAGAGACCACTCCTACTGGTATCTAAACAATTTGCATTTGAAAAAGTATTTAAAGCTAAACAGACAGTGTAAAATGTCCAGAGCAGTCACCAAGGTCCTGTAACTGCTTAACATTTGTGCATGTATTGAATGCACTGCAGCATTTAGTCAGGCTGCACTATTGTCAGGGTCTTTTTCTCTTGAAACCTCTGAGCATTGAGATAAGCCAGTGTTGAAGAGTTTGAAAGAGAAGGGATAAGACACAGGAAAATGAAAGTGCTATCAGCTAATTCTGATAAGTGCTACAAGTTCAATAAAGACCGTCTACAGCCTTTTTTTAGGAAAACACCCCCTGCACAGTTACATTTATGATATGGAATATAAATACTTGCAATCAAAACGCTGTGTGATTTTTGATTATTTTAAAGAATAATCAAAAAGTATCAAATATCACAGAGTCCAAGTGTCTGTGACAGCAGCCAGTGACCAAGACAAGTCTGTGGAGGTGAAAGGTGATTTACACCTGACCAGTAGACCTATGCTGACAGAGGTTCCAGCCCTGTTAATCAGTATCTGTAGGGGAAGATGTGATTGATCCTCATGCGCCTGTCCAGGAGCTTTTTGCCATATGCTTCACTAAGCCTTGTGTGATCACTACCTCTCAGCCCTATACACGGTGTGTGGCAGCTCACAGCTCAGAGGTTGTGACCCTTTTGGTTCCCCCTGGTTGGTCATAAGAGTGATAGTTCTAATGTGTGTCTTTGTGTACAAATTGTGCTTATGTGGAGAGAGTCTCAGTAGTACACTTTTCAATGATTACAGAAGAACACTAATAGACCAGTTGGAGTTTATGTAATATAATGCAGCTCCTACCTGGGTTTCTTAGGAGTCTTGGACTTGGGCGTGGAGCTCTTGGCTTTCTTCTCCTTGGGCTCCTTGGGCTCTTTGGGGGTCTTGGGCGTTTTGGGCGTTTTGGGTGTTTTCGGGGTCTTGGGCTCTTTGGGCTCCTTGCCCTCTGCCTTCTCCTTTGGTTTCTTCTTCCGCTTTTTCTTCTCCTCCGATGGCGGTGAACTCACTTCTCCTATCCCTGTGCCAGTAACCTGTTCACCTGCATCACTTCCTGTTCTGGGAAATTCTGACTTCATGTCTTCCTCTCCTTCTCCATTCTTCCCTCCCTCCTCTTCCTCTCCTTCCACTACTTTTGCTTTCTTCTTCTTCTTCTTTTTTGGCTTGGTCTCCTGGTCGCTGGGCTTGTCTGTGCTGATAGGCTGGCCGGGGGCTCCGGCACTGACCGTTGGCCTGTCAGGTACCATCACTGAGGCATCACCTGACGAGCCTGTGGGGGAATGCTGGAGCATGGAGGAAAAAACACAGTTACTCATCAACTTACATTCAACGGAAAAAAAATAAACATTTTACACAAAATCCACATCTAGGAGAGATGCTACAAATCAATAGTTAGCTGAAAACAGTCATTTTAATAAAACAAGTGGTTCAGTAGTGTCACATTGGGTCTAAAAATGTATGTATGTATAAATGTAAATTTATAGTTATGTTAATAATCAATTAAAAAACACACAGATATAACAGATTATTTACATTTATTAACAAATTTTCTGATGATTTTTTTCTGGCCTTCTATTTTGCAGTGACTGATGTATCAATTAATCATTCCATCTCCAAATAAATCACATAAAATATTGATCAGTCACACACGTTATGAAATGTGTCTGCTGATGTTTCGCTGCAATAGAGCTTCACCCATGGCAGCCTGTCAGTCAATACTGATTCATTTTCTGCAGTGTGGGGGCTGATTCTATCAGCAGTGTAAGACCAGATTAGAAGGGGGAAACGGCTCTATCCATCCATGCACATAGCTTCCACCTCTTTCTTCTTCTTGACTCCCTGTTACTACAGTTTAGGCCCCCCTTTCCTGCCCCTCATCTTGCAGCTGACCTTAGTAAACAAACTAGCTGATGCCTCATTTTTCCTTCTCCTCTGCCCTCCTTCCGACTAAAGCTCAGCTCCTTACTCCCTCTTCCTCAACCACCTCCTCCTTTTTGCACCCAAGCAAGCTTTCTGTCACAGGAAACTGGTTACCAGCTGTTGGGAGCCTCTCCAGCTGCCTCTCCTCCCTCTCCTTCTCTTCCATCCCACCCTCCCTCCCCTTTCTCTCTCCAGCTGCTCAGGGTCCCAGTAGCAGATGGGAAATCAGGCATCATGACACGAATAAATTATCTCCATACTTCAAAAAGGCGCAGCAAGGGAGTGTGTGTGTGCGTGTGTGTCATACGAGAGCATGAGAGACGATGCCTTTGAGGGTGTACGTGTGCGCATGTGTAACACACGTGTGCGCTTCTGCGTGTGTCAATGAAGTGTACGAGCATCAGCAAGCTTACAGCAAAATGCCACAGCAGCAACTCCCTCCAGTACACAGCCACATTTAGCCTAGCTCATTCATGTGGAGGAGCTGCTACCACTGAAAGTCCACTTCCATCAGGAGAATGCTAAGGTATATACACATACACAAACCAAAGTGTTGCAAGGTCACACATCACGCACACCTCTGCACACATGCACACACCAACACCTGCTGACACACACGTAAACTGAGCCATTTAGACACACAAACAGGGAGCCAAGAAGGAGGGGGCATTTTGTGAAAAGTGAGGGATAGAGAGATAGTCGCAGGAGGAGAGAGACGGCGAGGGGGATGTGGTGCCAGGAGATAAATCTGTCCTCCTGCCAAGCTTCCTAGATAATCAATCACATGAATGACAATGGAGACACACACAGTGTGTACACAAACAATCACACACACACTCGAGTGCTGCGTCAGATTTGGTGTTGTGCAAGAGAATTTAGCTTGAGCCGTGTTCGCTGGTAGTGGTTTAAATTCATTTCCCTATCCGTGATGGAGGATTTCACCGTCTACTTAAACAATGTTGTAATATTGTTGGCAGTAACTGAATTTAAGATCTGAAAAGCTAACTAAACAGTATGATATGCGAGGCTTATATGACAGACTCAGAGATGCAGCGTGTTGAGTTTCATCTCTCAGAGGATAGAGAGAGGATGCAGGGAAAATGTGCAGATGAACTCAGTGAAAACAAGGTGATCTGTAAGCATCGGGTTCTAGTCGTGTTATTTAGAGGAGACACATTATGCATTCTTCCAGCTCTATTTTTGTTATGGCAACCCACTGGAGGAGAGTTTTGCATGAGCTCTCCTACTTTTTACACTGCTCTTTATTTTATCCTATAAGACAATTTTATAGAGTGAAAACATGCCATATGGGTAACCTTTAACCACCAAATGCTTATTAGCTCTCCTTGAGTACAAGAAATAAACCCCTGGTGGTCAGAGTATATGTTTACCTCATTACCTGAAACTTTGGCTGCATTTAATTTGAACATTTGACATTGTAACAAATGACAGTAAATAAAAAGTACATGTTTGGGATATTCTGTAATTACTCTCTAGCTTGCAAAGCAGAAGTTCCAAGTTCACTTGTTACAATGCTTCCAGTAAAAGCTTTGCAATAACACAAATACCTCTTCCCCTATGTGAATTTTTTTTTTTTGCAGTAGCTGCTATTCTTTGTGAAGAAGGCATGAAAAAAAGCATGTTTCCCAACAAAGCCTTTTTTACAATTAGAGGGAATTCCATCTGCAGATAAACTGAGGAATGAATACGATGACTATCATTGCCAACCTCTAATCTCCATTTCTGTTTTCTTCAGTGTCCATTTTTGTTAACCACAGCCAGTTTTCTATCCATCATGCTATGGAGTACATGCCTATAAAGAAAAGTTTTACTTTGATGCTTAGACTTAAAACAGGTTTCTTGGGCAGCTTAAGGGAAGTTCAAGTGAGCCATATGCTGTCCGAATTAATTAATTGCTCATTCATTTCTTTTAAGATGCTGGAAAACGGAACACATTCTTTCAGTTAGCATACGTTTGGACTGAAACATTTCATAAAAACAATTTTTTTTTTTAAAAAAAAGGAATGCGCAATATTGTATTTTTACAGCTGCCCGACATCCCAAGTAGTGTCCAGCTTGGCTGCCAACATTATCTGTAGTGATGGTGAATTGGATTTGGCTCATCCTTTACTGACACCATGCAACTATTTCATAGAAAGAAATGAGCTGTGATTAAAAAGCCTCACCAATACAGACACACTGGCCCCTCCTGCTATAGCAGGGAGGTGCCCATGTAGGTTTATAACATGCACATTTGAAGCTTTATGTGTCTTGATGAACCCGCAGTAGAACAGTTTAGACTTGAACTTTAGTTTGTGTGTTTAACACAACATTGATGTGTTCAAAGTATTCAACTGAAGATAAACAGAAATCCATGCAAATGTGGAGACGCTAACCATCAGAAAAGCATTTCCTCGAAGCAGCAGAACTGAATGGTATAGAAGCTCACCGACTGCATGGGGGGAGGGACGAGACAGGCATGTTATATGTCAGCCAGAGTGCTGCACGCAACATAGTGTGTGTTAGATGTAGAATAAAGGTCACAGCACAGTGCTCTGCCAGAGCTGTGACCTTGAGCTGCTGACGAAGGCAGGCGTGCATGTGTGTGCGTGCATGTGTAATAACCATGCTTAGGGAACAGATGGAGCTTAGGGTACCAGACATACAGTCATCATGACTGACTGACCAGCTTGATGTGTGTGCGAGTGGCTCTTTCTAACAAGTGCATCAGAGAGAACTCCCATCCTGTGCCACAGACACCCCACTCCAAGTACTCCTCTAGTTAGGCTATCCCATTTCCCAAGGCACATTTGTTATCCCATTTCCAGACCACACTACTGGTGTGTGTGTGTGTGTGTGTGTGTGTGTGTGTGCGTGTGTGTGTGTGTGTGTGTGTGTGTGTGTGTGTGTGTATGTGTATAATGATGGGGGGCTGCTGGGCTAAAGTCAGGATGCCGCATGCAGCGCGCCCAGGCGAGGAGTGGGGCTCACCAGTCAACCTGGCATCTAGGTCAGGAGTGCTGGATAAATTAAGTGTGACGGCTGAAATGTCAACCATGGAACACAGCGATGCAAGGCTTGGAAGTGGGGAGTAGTAAGTGAGGGGAGGGGAGCAGTGTAAAGAGAAACAGGGGACTAGATCTGTGTGCGTCTGTGTGTGTGTGTGTGGCCACAGGGCTGCTATTGTGTGTGAATGGGTCAGTGGAGAAAGGGGGCTTTGAGCAACAAAACAAGCTAATGGAAAGCAAGGGCACGTGACACAGGCAGTGCCGATACTGCACACTAACACACACAAGCACGTTGGTTGCTATTGAGAACTGCTAACCTCTTCCCACCAGTTCTCCCCTCCTCCTCCTATTTCCTAGAGATCCTAGACTCTCTCTCTTGAGATCTTTGCTTGTTTTCCCACTTCTTTGCTCTTTGTGTTTTTCCCCTCCCCCAAAACTCTTAATTACTCTTAGCTTTTTTCTCCTGTTTTCCAAACTGTCTGTCTCTCTGCACAACTGGCTACACAACATTAACTTAGTGATGACACCCTGAAATGGATAAGACAAACAGTGAGACAGACAGATGAGTGGAGAGAGAGCGGAAAGACAGGAGACGGGGAGGAGGGAGAGGCAGGAAGGGAGGTTTCCTCTATAGAGGAGGGGTAGAGTGGGAGAAAGAGGGGAGAGAGATTATGCTGGTGGCGCCTATAAGCATGTGTGTGTATGTATGTGTTGCACACGTGTCTCAGGATATGCAGCTCACAGGAAACAAACAGCTGCAAGAATCCATTTCCCCCCACCACACACGGAAATACAACCACACACAGGCCGACAGCAGAAGACACAAAAGGCAAAAAAACACACATCAATATGAACAATCGCACACGAAACCAGTGTCCAATGCACCGCTGTGTTCTCAAATGTCATGTGTACACACACACACTTCCTTTAACACACACATTCCCCCACCCACATGAAAAATAAACATTCACATGAAATACACCCACACATGAAAACAAATGCATGCGTCTTGATCTCTCTCACACACACACAGTTGCTGCCACATCAAAGCATTTGTTTGACGGAGACTCACCTGTACGTGAGGCACTTTCTGTGGGGTAAGAGGGGGTGAGGATAGCGAGTGGGAGGAGGCAGGAGGTGGAGGTGCCCATGGGTGGGAGGCTTGGTTGGGGGGAGGGGGCGTGCTCTGCAGGTGGTGCGGGTGTGGAGGCAGATGCGTGTGCTGAGTGTTCTGTGCGGGCATTGCTAAGCCCTGGTTTGGGGCTGGAGCTCCGTGCTGGCCAACAGGCGCACCCTGGAAACCCATGGAAGCGGGCTGCATTGGCTGCCCACTTCGAGAGGTCTGCTGCTGGGCATGGAGCAGATGCTGGTCTCCCCCCTGGCTGACTGAGGCTTCGTGAGGCCCTGGAAGAAAAGACAGTTAAGATTCTTCTGAATCACTTCATCATGAGACTGCGATTTAACCATTTAAACATCTTTAAATATGTGTAATGTCTCAAAATATTCTCCTACATTTCTTATTTCCATAATTTTAACAAGTGTAAAAATGAATTTATACCAGAAGCTATGTATCATGTTCAGAACCATCTATCTAATCCAAAGTAATACTACCAGCTCTGTTCAGTACTTGGACACTACATGCAGGGTATGAACATCAAATACTTGATGCAATCAATATAATATACGATCAATACTGCGATTGTCCCAATTGTTCCATTATAGTTTCATTTATTGCAGAAACTTCAATAAATGATCAAAATGATCAAATAGACACTAATAAAATAGCAACATGTAGGAGTAACAACTTACCTTGCGGTTGCTGAAGCGGAGGCCTGTTTGGTCCCATTTGTGGACCACGCTGCGACCCGATACCAGGATACATTTGCCCTGCAGCCGGGGGCATGTTGTGGGGTTGCTGGTGCTGGGTATGTGGTGAGGACAGAGGGGTTTGTGGAGTTCTCTGTGGATGGGCCAAAGCATTGGGAGGAGACTGCAAGTTTGTGAATCCTGCAACCTCTGGGGGTCCAGCTAGTCCTGCACTAGGGGGTCTGCCCTGTGGGGGAGGAGGGGTTGGGGTTCCCAAAACACGCATGGGGGACATGGAGGAGGGGGAAGGGTAGGATCCCTGAGCTGGGGGGCCAAGGTGGGTTTGTGGTTGATTTTGGGCTTGGGGCAGATTCTGGGGATGCTGGGGGTGGTTTAGGGGGTGCATAGGCTGGCCCTGCTGCCCTGCCTGCTGCTGCATCGGGGCAGAATGGGTTTGGTGGGGTTGGAGCGGTGGTCCAGGGGGATATCGCTGCCCCTGCTGCCCTGGTGCTGAGCCTGATCCCTGGTTAAACCTCTGGCCAAGCTGCGCTTGTCCCATGGCCTGGCTGCTGTTAGCACTGACGTTAGTATTAGCACCCTGCGCCATCCCAGGTCCCATGGCTCCAAACTGGGCCTGATAACCAGGGTACTGAGTACCCCCAAATCCCCCAATACCCTGTTGGTGCTGGTGGGGGTGTGGAGGCTGTCGGGAGGGGGAGTGTGGGTAGCGGGGTGTGTGGCCCATGTTGGTATAGCCCTGGGGTTGTGGTTGAGGCTGGGGGTGTCTCATTTGGGCACCCCCTATCCCAACATGCCCCAAATAGTGAGCTGGGTCCTGAGCAGGAGGGGGAGCCATGCTCTGTGGAGGGTAGTGTTGGTTAATTCGAGCTGCATTTGGATTGGATGTAGGTGGACCTTGCATCCCACCATAGTTGCCTTGAGACATCTGGTAGCCTCCCATCTGGTTGGGGCCACCCCCTTGTTGTGCAGGAGCCTGCTGATAAGCTGATCTGTTGTGATGTTGCTGGGCCCAAACTCCACCCCCTCCTCCCCCAGCATCACCCTGGTACCCATGGTGGGGGTTGTTGGAGTTAGCTGGGTTATTATGGTAGTGGGAGGCCATGCCATTCATAGCTGCATTCACATTTGGTGCCCCCTGGCTGGGACCATTCTGGGCCATCATTCGTCCTCCAGGGGCACCAGATTGATCATAGCCTGTGTAGGGACCGTGGTCAAACATTTGCCCCAATTTTGGCTGCCCTGGGCCAGGCCCAGCACCGTGAATCATCCCCTGGTGGTAACTCCTGTTTCCCTGATGATCATGGTTCAGGGAGGGATTAGTCTGCTGGGCCAGAGGGTTGGACTGGCCTGGGGCTGGCTGCTGAGTAAAGCAGTCTCCCAATCCATCCAATCCATCCGAGAACAGCCCTGCATCGTCCCCAAACAAGCTCAACATCCCTGGGTCCGCCATGGCTGGGTGGGGGGCCCACAGATGGAGGGGACTGGATGGAGGGAAGTGTGTTGTGCAGTAAGGAGCTAATCAGATAGCTGCTAATTTGAAGCTTTCTACTCCATGGTCCCTTGGTTCCTGGAGAGAGGCAGAAAGAAGAGAAGATGAATACACTTTTAATGATGCTCCTGTCACAATTTGACTGCTCAGGTTTACACTCCGATCTCCTATTAACCTTAAAAGTTCAAAAAGAAGCAAACATCCCAGCTTCACAGAGGACACAAATACCTGTAACCACACCATCTAACTGATCATTCTAAATGTAATATTTAAAATTGAACAAAACTAGTGGAACAGAGGCCAAACCTGGCATGAAATCATGTGGTCCATTCACTTAGGCCTAGCTTATATTTAGATACCGAGACAAAGAAAACCATATATGAACAATGTATAATGAGAACGTTTTTCTAAAAGACTGAATGTTTCCTCCTCAAATATCATTTGCTGGATAATTTTAGCAGAACTACAAAAGCATTTAGGTGGAGCAGAAACTGATTAAGTAGCATTTTAAGCAAGTTAATCGGTTGTAACCACCACAGAAAAAAAAAAAAACACCAACTGAAAAACCCCTTTTCACATTCACACACTGCAAAACGCACACTTCACATTAGCGCTCCCCCCAAAAACCTCCCCCTCTGCCATTTTACTACCAACAAAAGAACTTCTTTCTTTTCCAACACACACTTGGAGTCATTGAGAGTGTGTGTTAGAACAAAAGGCCCGGCAGATGCAACTCTGTTTGAACAGCAGCAGCTGTCATCCAGCCAGCCAGAAATCAGCCAGCCAACAGGCCGGAGAGTCCTTCCGTTCACCACTCAGTAGTTAGCAACTCAGTCAGTAAGCCATTCAGCTAATGTTATACACCGGCTCCCAATCTAGCCTGTCCCTTAGAGTAAAAAAGAAAAAGTTCAAATAAAGTCTTAGAAAAGAAGCCACTTTATCATAAAGCATGCACCCGTAAATGAATGTTAGAATTATACCAGAGGGTGAAGGTAGGTGAGCATAATAGAGTGTGTGTAGTGGAGGCTGGGACAGGGAGGAGGTGGGGGAGGTTTGCTTGTTGCTCCTATGCACTGCAATAACAAAACCCCAGCTAACTTGTATGGCTAGAAAGTGCCCCTCCCCCCTTCACCTCATTTCTTTCCTCCTCCACGCTCGACTCCTCCCTCCCACCATTTTTCCTCAGCCACTTAATGGTTCATTACAGAGCCCCGAAGGTATAGAGAGGACAAAATGTTTCATTATTTCCTTACAGAAAATAGTGAAGAAGCACTTGTAGTGGTAATTAATATTTTGTGCCATTAAGCTCAACTGTGCCCCCACTATCACTTAATCCAGCCAATCAATTATGTTCATCTTATGTCATTGTAGACGCTGGGAGTGGACTGGAAGTTTTAGGTATTTAGTTTCAGATGAGCAAAGCTGGGGGACATCCTTGCAGCTCACATTTCAGAGCTACGAGTCCATGTTTGGTGGAGTCTGCGTGGTAATGTAACAGCATTGCTACAGGTAGGAACAAATATGACCATACGTCACAGAAACCTTTCCTGTCACCAAGCAAATGTATTCTACCACCCAGTTTCCCAGACACTATTGAAAATCAACAATCTTTTCAGCCATCACAAAGATCTCCCTTTCATGGAAAACATTGTGAATTTCAGCAAGACCACGTTCCGAAAAATTACAACACCATGGTTTCATGCTGAAAGTCTGTGTGCTAAAGAGGCCTGCCTTCTTTAAACTTTCAAACTCCCCTTTCCCAGTTTTTATGTAATGAATTAATGACAATTAATTGACTCTCAGTAAATACAGGAATTTGTAAAATGATGAGTTTTTCACATCCTGTCCGTCCTTTTGGGAAAAGGCCTTTTGGTATTAGAGAGCCAGCATATGTAACAGAAATGGTCCCTAAAGATTCCTTTACCATCTAGTTTCCATTGACAGTACAGTATGAACTTCAAATGCCTTATGGATTTTACAATACAGCTGGAAATTCACAGACATGCCAGTAGCCTTTCACTTACAACTGTGATTGGGCCAAATGGTGCAAAAAAGACTCTGCAAGGCCCAACACTAAGGCTTTTCAGCCACTTGTATTTCAGCTAAATGGTTGACATGTTTTATGTCCAAGGCCAAACTTGCTTGTCCAAAATGGGAAATGCCAGCCTATAGATTTCATGGTGATTACATAAATGCAGGCAAGAACATCCAAGTAGTATTAATGATGCACAGAGACAAAAGCGGTTAATACAATGGCATTGGCACTGCTAAAATTTCTGACAACATATTTGATTATCAATGGCATGGAGGATTAGTTTTGATTTTATTTGTATAAACTCACTGAATTTAGGAGCAGCCAGATCATAAAAACATTCTTTGTCCGGAGTAAGTCAGAAGTTGTACCTCTTTTAAACTCATGCTATAACTGTGACATGCTAACCTTGAGGTATTTGTTGAATATTTATTGCCTACTGATTCATATTAATTAGCATCTTCAACATAAAGATTTAGCAATTGAGCAAGAAGGCAGCTGTTAATGTCGAGCTATGCTCTGCAATACTGCAAGAATCCAGCTGTTTTGCAAAGTAACAGGATGCCTGTTCAATAAGCAACCATGAATTAGCATGACACAGGGCTACAGTGCTAAGCCTTCCTTCAGGCCTTTAAGCCTTTCGGCTGGAAACCACCACGATGCCTGATGGGAGCAGCCACTCTTGTTGTGTAAATTGCATTTGTAAGTCCTTCACTCCATGTCCCTCCTAACCATACACCAGCTGCCAACACAAAGACAGACTTATCTGCAAAAAATGTACAGAAACATTCATAGACACAATTCTTTGCCAGTCTTAAAGGCTTACAGTGGTTCCAAGGCATAGCAATTCTTCTAAAGCAGTGCACCTTTGCACTCATGTAGTGTTTTATAGCTAAGCATGCTAATGGAGATGCTGAACACAGCATTCAGGACAAATACAGCAGTTTCACTGGATTCTACAAAAGACTGGCTAATTGCAGAGCCAAAGCAACAACCACAGAACAATAATTAATATGATGTACCGCTAATGCAACCAGTTCTTCCCCATTTAGATAAACAGGGAGTTCAAAACAACTCAACTTTTATAAAAGTTGTATAAACTGATGCATGTCCCTTTCAAAACATGTTTTTCCCCCCCAGACTGAACTGCAACTCAAGCAATGTGACTTGCAGGAAGGGGTATGCTGAGCACAGTGAAGAGTACCGTTTGAGAAACAAATGAGCTGCAGCAAGTGCTGATTTGCTGCCAGGTAGATGGAGGAGGGCTTCTCTGATGGGGTTTCCCACTGAGGTGCCTCTTTATAACATCCGTTCGTTTCAGTCACTACATTGTGATAACTTTGTCAGCCTTAGCAGGTAGGAGTCGACCAACTGCAACCTTGATGCTGCACATAGTAGGTTAAATTAGACAATGCAAAGAACGAAAGATCAAAAAGAACATACAGAGACCTTTGATTACTAGTCAGAGAGGTGAAGTGTATGCTTTATGTATAAGAGAAAGTAAATAGCAGCATAACTGAGAAATGGCCTCTAAATAACTGATGAAAGAAACAACACATATATAACATATATTAATGACAGAAAAATGAGACCCGACATCTTTATATCATCTCCACTTCCTCTCCGTCTTGACACAACTTTTCAACTGACACAATCTGAAGGCAGATTTCATTCCTTTGTGACCTCTGCTTTTTATTACAGAGCTAACACACCTAGAGAAGCCCCTCTCTAGATCAGTTATGCTTATGTGCCAACATCAGTTTGGCACATTATAAAAAGGGGGAAACACACATGCAGACAAACACTCAGTAGACTGTGTTATATTCAAGCTACAGACCATGAGAAACATAGCCAGGAGTCTGAGGTGACAAATTTAAATTCTGGCTTGTCAAATCAACAGAAAAAAAAACAATATGTAAGATAAAATCAATTGTACTTCACACTTGTAGAGACATCCTGCATGCAGCCGTGGCAGCAAAGCAGCTGTTGCATTAGATAACCTGCTTCTGGCTACTAGATTGAAGTGTGCGCAGCAGCTATAAAACATCTCAATCACTACAGGAAGCAACAGAGTTTCAGCAAGTGTTTGCGAATGTGGCAGGTGAGAGTAATGGAGTGTAATTTCACATCCTTTGCAGCAAGCTACTATGAAGGCAACTGATTTCCTGTCAGTTTTTGTTTTGTACACCACTTCACACTCTGAATACTACATAAAAAAAATTAATGAAGCTATATAAGCACTTACTGGCTTGTGTGTGTGTGTGTGTGTGTGTGTGTTCTGTAGTTAGCCTCCCACAAAATAATGCTCATCTGCACCCTGGACAGATCTGGATTCACTGCCTCTGCACTTCACCTCTCACATATGCTCATCTACTTTTCTCACCTCTTAAGTACACCTCCTTCAGTCATGAAAGAGTCCAGCTTTGTTTTAACTTTCTATACCACTTCCTTTGCTTGAGCTCTCATCTTTTTTGTTTTGTGGAGCAAGCACACATACACACAAACACGTGCACAGCTTGGCATTGAGTTCCAGCTGTCACTGCAGAGGGAATTAGGTGAATGGTCAGTGTGGCGCTTTAGATGCCAAATCCCATCAAAGGATGAGGCATTTAGACCTCCATGCTTCCACTGCCACGTCACAAACGTGTTGAGGAGTCAATTGGAGGTTTGGCTTTACACACACAAGAGCAAAACACAGGTAAATGTTTTGCTGCCATTCAGATTCAAGTTGGACCAATTGAATACAATGGATCACGGGACCAGGCGCAGTTCAGGGGGATCAAAGTTTCCTTTTAACCATTTCATACTTGAGTCATTACCATCCAGACAATCTGGACACAGTAGAAGAAGATGATCAGACTGTACACTAACATAGTTCATTAATAAATACCATGATTAACTAATAAATATCTAATCTGTCAGCCTCTTCAGTTACAAAAACAGGTGGTTAATAGGTTTGTGTATTTTCACACCATAGCAGGCAGTATGATCACTGATTTATCAAGTGTACTTACAACTGAGAGATTGTGCTCACTTCTGTGGCTTCACAAGACCACACTGATGCTTATCAGTTTTCAGAGGCAACACATGCTTAACCGCTGAACAACAGGGGTCAGTTATCAATTGAGCTAAAGTTAAAAATGTGGAAATGACAGTGTAAAATTATAGATATATATATAAAGAGAGAGACATTAATTTACATTCCAGTACATGTACTACTGTACATGTAATACTTATGTATTGCTAATTACTTATGGAGTGGATGTTAAACACAAACTTAAACACAAAATGATTATATTATCATCATCTTATCTATGCCAAGCATCCATTTCTGTATTGCTGTGTAAAAATGTTTAATTGGCAGATATCAGCCAACTTCCACCACACTTACAGCAGGGCACTCTAGAAGTCAGCGATACCAAACGATCTACAGTGGGACGAGCATGTCTCCTCAATGTAGTGGACAAGACATAAAGGCAACTTTAGCTTAGCTAAGCCTTTTTCCATATGTGGTAATTAAGCTCTTTTGTCTGTATTTGAACATGCAAAAATGTGTTTAACAAACAAGAATGAACATTTGTGATCACTTGGAAATAATTTTCCACCATGAACATCTAAAAAAAAAACATCTTTAAATGTCTATGTTCCACAGTACAGAAGCCAGAAAGAATTTGATAAATAGATTTGCCACTTCTATTAAAAAAATAACTAAAGATACAACTTGAGCACCAACAGTAATTCCTGGCCAACAAAAAAAAACAATGTTGCAGCAGCTAAGACAGTTTCAGGATGGGAGGGAAAAGGCCCTTCCTTTGTTTTTCTTGTCTGTTGTAACTCCAAGCAAACTATGTCCCAAAATAAAACTTGAGATAGTCTATCAGGACTTTGACCTTGAAGTGGCTGACAGTTTCCAGTTTAAACACAGTGAGGAGGAATATAAAAAGGGTTTGGCTCCATCCCTGCTGGAGGGAGCCTGTGAGTCAAACAACATAATTATCAGCTCCACAAGTTCCACCTCACCTGAAACCACGAGCAATCACCAAGCCGCTCTAACACATAGAGTTTTAGCTGAGTTGATAAATGAACTGGTGATCACCAGCCAGGCTCAGGAATTCACACTGACTGTGCAGCTCTGTCAAACCACAATTATCAAGGCCACCCGTTCAGCCAAGCCGAAACCACAGAATATCAATGCCAAGTTAGTGCAACTGAATGGCCTCTCTGGCAGCAAGCAGCATTACAGTCATTCACTGTAGTGCATTAGTGATGGGCAATCATTTAACAGACACCCAAACAAAATCGCTAAATGAAAACACTGCTTTTCATGCCCAGCGACATCACAAACTTCTCAACTTTTGTCAGTTTAAATGTCACCTATCTGCATTAATACATTAAAATGTATGTAATTACAGTAACTGTTCCAAAGCACCACAAGTCTTCAGGTTTTAAGTCCAAACAAACCCTGTGTCAGGTGATAAGTCTTCCTGTGTGAGTGAAGGTGTGTTACAGTGACGTCAGCTGATGTAAACTTTGACTGGAATGAAAATCTACAGGCATTCAGTCCGCCTCTCCTTTTTGCCTTGAACGAGGCTGTCCCATTCATGAGCCACCAGATCTGATAGCTTACTTTATCTGTCACCACAACATTTTGCTAGTATCACTCGTCTTAACTTGTCCACAAAAAATCTACTTAACCAAAAAGTGCCAGATCACTCAGTGTATGCAGTGTTAGTCTGCAGGGAAAAAGGAAGAAGAGAGGGAGATTAGCTAACAGCAACTCGGTGCAGTCCTGTCTGTGCTGTCGACACTTTGGCAGCTAAACTGTCTGTAGCCTCCAGGCTTTACTACAGGAAATCTCTGCCATGTCAACAACACCATGTTTCCTCTGAGACACAGACAGGCACAGACAAACAAAACCAAGCCAAAGAAACAAACTACACGACCAGCTTAGCAGACACGACCTAACTACACACCTGGAAAAAAATGACTGATCTTTCTTTTCCTCTGGAGGACACGTGTGCACCCACCCACCTCCTATTACCACTAGAATCTAAGCCACTATAATTTATACCTTTGTTCTCAAATGGAGGACAGCACGCAGGAGCTGGCTAGCTGTGTGTGTAATTACGCTCAAGTGAGGGGATGCAGGGCCGTGTGTTTGGGGCTGGGATTTGAGGCCCGGAAGGAAGGAAGAGAGAAGAGGAGGAGGTGGTGGGGGGAGATCAAGAGAGTAAGAGAAGAAAGAAAGAAGCAGTGAAGCTAGAGAAAATCTGGTTATTTTACGCACGGCTGCTTTGTTAATGGATGGTGTGTGTGTGTGTGTTTGGGGGGGGGGGGTAGTGGGCGGCAGGGGTGGGTCAGCAGGAAAGGGCTGTGTTTATCCAATCTGTTCCCTGCCTTTACCATGTGGTAGGAAAAACCACTGGCCGGCTCTCAGTCTGATCCCAGAGGACATGGAGGCTGAGAGAATAGCGCAAGAGGGAGCGAGAGAGAAATAGGCCACAAGGGGTGGCCAAGGAACCTGCTAGTGGAGAGAGTGTGTGCGCTCACTGAGCTAAAGAACCTGTTATGGGATTTCTCATACTCACTGTTTTGCTGGAAATCATCTAGATATAATGAAGCCACTAAGATGACAATTAAGGGCATTCATTCCAGACACCTCATACATCAAAGGTTTATTTACATCAACCAATGTTGGAGTTGGTTGTATTGAAGTTAGACTGGGGGTCTAATAAAGAAGAAATGTTATTTCGAAGTACTTAAATCTGAAATATTCTCTAGAAGAAGATGATCTGTTAACTTCAAACAAGTCATTATGCGACAACACAACTTTAAGGGTCGTCCCCCTGCTGTCTCTCAGACCCTCATTACAGCACTTAGTTCAAGGTGATAGGCCAGACAACCGTTTTCAGGCTGGCAGTCCTGGACAGCCAATCCCTCCTACTGCTCTGATACCTGGTCCCCTCTCCCCTCAGATGGCACGACTCAACAACAGCTACAATTAACAGAAACGTGTGCCCCAATTTAAACTTTTCACGCATCCTTTATGTGAATACTCCAATGCAACAGTCTTTTGATCAGAAACTCAGTGTGGCCCACAAACCTGAATGAATATGAAATGTCAGACAATTACAGGTGAGGAGGAAATTGTTGCTCAGTGATGCAAATGACTGATCAAAGAATGACACTGAGCAGTGTACAGGCTTTGGGGAAAACCCATCAACTTTTGTCAAATGTTCAAAGGGGCAGACTTTTCAAAATTACAGGATTATCACTGACTGGGAGTCAGTTCAGCATTTTGGGAGGAAAAAAAAAACCACCAGTGGTTTTGGCTGTTGTGAGATATGTCAGCCCAGTGTGTAGGGAAGCTCTAAAAACATTTGTGAGCAACACACACATCACAGGCAGTACTTTCCACAGTCTATATTTCAGTTCTTAAGAATATGATTAAGAGCTTCAAAAGAAATGCTTTTCATGATTAAAATTAAAAATATCCTGTTAAGCAGGCACTAGCAATAAGTGTATCAATCTAGGGCCCGCACACATCAGCTTTACACCCACCCTTGCCTAATCAATCACTGCTATTGACATGCCCTTTCAGACCAATGGGACAGGCAGGTCTGGAGCGTGTCCCCAGAGATTGGCTGGTTCCCCTCCCTGCCCCTCCTGTGTGACTGCTAACAACCAATTAACTTCCAGAGTCCTTCCTATAAAACCGTGGGGTAACTTCTCCCCTGAGACACACACCCCCTTTTCTACAGTCAGGATCAAAAGTGCTTCCGTTGTGGATTTGAATTTACAGCAAGACGTCCGCATTAGCGTTTTTCCTGTTTTTCCATGTCTGACCTTTCATCTGCACCATCTAAGTGGATGCTGATTCTGTAAGCAAGCAGATTACTTTTCATCAGCCACGTGATTTACTTAAGGAGAGAAAGTGGAGAAATGCATGGATGCCACAACACTGCCATTACCCATAGCATGTGCCAAGAAACTGATGAGATTATTTTGTCGCTTACACTGCTTTATGGCAATGGGATTCAGCAGCTGATGACACAAAACTCCCACATGTCTCTAGTGAAAAGTCCTTGGCTTTTAAGCTTCACTCATTTGCTTCTCAGTAGCTTTAAGGTTATTGAGGAGGTGAGAGATAAAGAGGAGAAACAAGACACGTCACACATCTATACCGGCAGAGGTCAATGACAGATTAAAAGGCGTGCACACATATGGGTCAGAGATGTAGAGTACTTGACAGGCCGTCTCCTCCATCACACACAGAAAACACATACAGCCCACACACAAATACTTGAGAGCTGCATTAATGCCAGCCTCTCTTCTAGGCACAGCACTTGGTCCAGAAGGCCCTCGCTGCAGGAGGAGGATGGGGGAGGCAAGTGCAGAGGAGGAGGAGGAGGCAGAGGGAGAGACAGGTGAGAGGGAGGGATGAGAGAGAGCAAGAGAGACAGTGATGACACTCAGTTTTGAATGTCACCACGGTGCTAAAGACCCCTGCTAACCTTTTGGCTGGAAATGAGAGGACTGGAGGGGGGTGGAGGGGGTGAAAAGGGAGGGGAGGAAACAACAGGCAAGGAAAGATGTAGAGAGAGAAAGAGAGCGATGGAAAGGGTGAGAATGAAGAGAAGAAAGACGAGGAGGGAGGCTCACGCTTGGCCAGAAAGGGAGCGAGTGGGTGGGTGGGTGAGGGGTGGAGCGATAGATGGCAAAGATGAAAGAGATGGAGGCAAACAACAGCACCACTTCTCATCTCTAACAGGGCTGTCATCTACGACACATGATGATAGGAGACAAAATGGCCACCCTAACAAACGCCAGTGCTCTGGCTCAGACACCCAACACCATACTTTCAACACTACTGCTCCCTGCACCGCACCACTGGGGGTTATCCAACCTACACACATTACAATCAGCTCAATATTAGCCTGTAAGACAATCAGTGTAGTCCATCTGCAAATCACAAGGTTCAGCTAACTGGGGAGAGTGAGAAAAGATTTTAATGAAGTCTCGCCAGAAAATTTAACTGCAATGTGGAAAGGTTGCAGGAGGTGGCAACGCCTGCAGTGAACTGATCTCTACAATACCTGCAGAGTATGCAAATCAGAAACTCGTACTGCTCATTGTTTTCAACGGCCTCATTTCATACTATCCTAAAAACAAAGAGCACCGTCTACTTGACTATAGAGCCAAAGTTCCAAAGTGTCGAAGAAGCTTAGGCAGTGCCAAGGATGGGATGAATGACAGCAGCATGGATTGTGAATTCATGATTGTATGTGGCTGATTTTCACTGCTGTCTTACACCGTCTGAAGAAACTCAGCAGTAAAGGCAATGGCAGATGAACCCATCATGGCAACTGTCATTGATGAGGGGGGGGGCTAAATTTTTGGAACATGGGACTGGTTCCACAGGCAGAAACACAAAAGAACCTTGCTCAAATACAACATATGCCAGGATCAGGAACCTGTCGCTAATCAATCTCAGCCTGAAAAATGGCCGTCCAGTTCAGAGAAAAACAACAGGTACAAAAGAGCAGGACAGTCACTGCTGTGCACGTGCTGTTGTCTATGCATCTTTCACTACATCTCTACAGGGATTGGGTGCAGAGCTTCCTTCAATAGCTGAAACACATTAGGTGTACATGAACCAGAACTCTTCTTCCTGGTGAAAGTCACTGTACTTTACACCTTGAGAACTAAACTGTAGAGTGGAGAAAAGGGAAGTACACAAGTCACGGTACAAACTCATCAAGCTTAACAAATATTAGTACAGTACATCCTCTTACATACTAGTAAGTTTCTTCAAAACAAGATACACAAGGAACACAAACTAGAACAAAGTGAGATGGAAGAGTCAGTGTGTCAACAATGCTCCTTTTCACCGAGTACAACAATGTTAGCTTGTCAAGCACATGTAGGTGTTTTCTGCAAACCGTTTTTGTTTTAATTCCAATTTCTGTCATCATACACAATACTATTTCATGTCTCATTTATTTGTCCCTGCACTTGTATAGGGCAGCTCTATTCATCATTGTGATCACTGTTAATAAGATTAAAGGTCAATAAAACAGCACATCGAGGGTGAAATGTTCAAATAACTAACACTGACCACAGCAGTGATTCATAGGTCAAAACAACAGGAAGCAGCTTATTCAAAAACATGACAAACTGATGGACACCTGCTCCAAACAAAGAACGATGCACACTTTACGTTTCACAGTCATCAGAAACAAGTAATCTGGGCTAAGCATGTGGAGAATAAGCATCATTTTGTTGATTTTTCTGGTTATGGGGTGCATCCCTACATCTTACTCAAACTGTAAGAAGGAAGGGACTTCCTTGGCAGCGACCACCATGAGATTAAAACCCTCTTAAAGTGCAGAAAATACCCACAACATCACACCACAAGGAAACAATAAGGACACAAACAAAACAGATTGTGCAGACCCATAAACCAATGTTTCCAGTAACTTCTCACAATATTGAAAATGTAGTTGACTTTATACTTTAATCTGACTGAATCAATTCTACGCCTGCAACCCACAAATTACAAAGTCACTCTGTGGTCAGCAAAGTTTGAACAAAAACGTCTCTGTCCCTAATAAGAGTACAACTATCACTGATGGGCCTGAATGAAGCAATATCTTTAATGCAGATCGTGCTCCAACTACACATGGGTCAAACTGTGGAAAAAATGGACAAAGTTCCAGCTTAGTCCAGACCAGCTGCCTCTAACAAACCAACGCGGCCTTGCGGCTGCAGGAGTGGGGGGAAGTGCCTCAACTTTAGCCACAAGAAAAGACAGAGAGACAAACGGGAGAGAGACCAAACAGTGCTGAACATCTGTTGTGTGTATGTGTGTGTGGTCGGGGCCTCTTATCTCTCCCTCTGTGGCCCGCTAAACAAGACTAGCTGCCATCTTGGCTCACAGACACAAGGTGGTGGAGGGGGTGGCAGCTCCCAGTGGGAAAAATAACGAAGCAGACTACACTTAGTATGTCTAGTAGAATAAACCTACATGTACAGATGAACAGTAGCCAGTGTGTGTGTGTGTGTGTGTGTGTGTGTTAGAGGAACAAAACTGCTTTTTCCAGAGGTTTGCGCGCAGCCAGAGTTGCGTGAGAGCGGCAGGGTGACCATTATGCAAGTTGACCGATTACAGAACACATAATGGAGAAAGAGGGCAGGACAGCACACAGACAGGTCGAAGTGTTCCAAAAGAACACACAACTGGTTTTGATCGCGGTAAAATACATTTTTCCTGTAACTAGGGACAAGTACAAGGACACCGGCAGGTGTTCGGGCCGTGTCCTCCCGTCCACACCGAGTAACAAGTGTAGCAGCGGCGGTGACTAAACTTCGGTCACCGGATACATTGTATCACTACAAAGAGGCTCTCGTTACAAAAAGGCAAAACGCGGAAAAGACGAAACAAGGATCGGTGGCGTTTACTTTGTTTTCACAACCTCCACAGAAGTCAAGCGAAAGATGCGTAAAAGTTAATTTCCTCGTCCAGGAGCTACACACCGACCGAAAACTGCCGAGCAGGTTGGCAGCTAGCTCCAGGGGGGGGGGCTAATAAGTGGTCTTCGTCCGTGCACAATGAGGATGAGCTCCGGCTAACAGGCTAGCTGAACTTCTGTGTCCTAGCGCTGGGCCAACCTCCAGCGGCTAGCAGGGCTAATTAGCCTATCAGTGGTATTTTTGCACGTCGTTCCGGACCAGGCAACGATGTGCTCATCTCGGTTTTTACCCAACTAAAAACATGTTTCTCGCAACTCCTGTGCAGCACACAGACCGGGCAGGCTTTTCCACACATTTTAAACTGTTTCGCCAACACGACGCGTTAAAGAAACAACGTGAAAAACACGGTTGTATGGAATGACCGCCTGGCCTCACAGCTCCCCCCTCCTCCTCTGTCCCTTCCGTCCAATAAACCCAGCGACTACTACACACTCCACTGTCCCCTCCTGGTTAAAAAACATGGATATCCCGTGGAAATTAAACTGTTGTTTGTGCTTTGGTGTAGAAACATTTTGACTGAACCGGTGCGAAACCTTTTTACGTGCCAAGTGTCCTCCGCTGGGAATGTCCCTCGGAGCTGCGCTCACTCAGTCTGAGTGACTCACCTCTACGCTCGAGCCACCTCGTGTCTCCTAGAAGCTTCAACACAATTAGCTAACGGGGCTAACACTCACTCTTTAAAACTGCTCTAAGTCCGTTCCCCGCGTGGTAAAAACCAAACAAGTTGTTAGTGGAACAGACCCAGAACCGGAGGAGCTCCTCGTGCAGCCCCGGGGAACATTTCTCTCCACTTTTCAACTAAGTAATGGGACTGTTGTGTGTGCGTGTGTGTGCGAGAGAGAGAGAGCGATGCAGCGGGTGGCAAAGCTAAACTTGCTATTGTTAGCATGTCGGCATGGCAGCTACATGGACCTTCAATGACTTTCGGCTGGAATGAGAGAATAAAACAGGCTAAATAAGCCGGCTGTCCCGAACATTATCTGTTCAGCGAGTTCGCCCCGGAGGAAAAATGCCCGTCGGGGCTGAAAACCTCAACTCGTACGGTGGATGAAAAGAGTCCGATCGCGTTGGAAAAAGTATGGAAAACTTGCCATTCAGAAAGAAAGAAAATGTTTTAATTCAAAATGTTGACCAAGCGCACACAGCAGTGCTTAAAAGCTTTCGAATAAATATGATGCATTAATTGAAAGAGGTCATTTTATTTTAGCTTACCTAACAAGCTCGGTCACTTCGGGCTTTTTATCAAATCAACTCCTCGTTAGAAGGGTTAGTATCTCCGCTTGCTTGAAAAAAAAATCCACCGTGGTCCTTTTCAGTTTGATATATAAATAAACAGAGGAAAAAAAGTTCAAGTTTTTTGTTTTTCATGAAAAATTGCTCCGGCGTGTCTCACATCCGCGACCTCGCCGACTAGTGTGCGTTGCTCTTCTCTCCTTTGTGTTAATTTCACTCAAATCGAGTTTAATCCGATCGATCCCTCGGCTGGTCGCGCTCCCGAGTTCTCCCCTCCAGACACTCGCTCACCTTCCTCGGCCAGGGGGGGCGCGCTCCCGAGGACCTCTCATACAGATAAACAGGCGGCGTGCGCGGTCACTGACCCCGCCGTGCCCGTGTGACGCTCTCTGTGAGTTCTCATTTGGGAATGAGAAAAAGGGCGTCAGTTGGATGGGGCTTGGTATTTATCACTGTTTGACGAGAATTAGAACTGACTTCAAATCATTTTATTTAGAAATATGTCAAAGCGATGTAAGCGACGTGGAGAATGTCTTTGAATCACACATTTGTGTTTATTTATGGAAGGTGGATGTAATAAATAGGCCTAATATTATTAGATCTGTGGGGCTCTGAATTTGATTTTTACCTCCACCATGTGACACCTCGCTCTACAACTGATAAATAATAACAAAAGTTAAAATTGGTAACACACAGCACTGGAAAATATAAGTGCACTCAATGGGGAATGCATCTGACTGATCAACTGGATGAATGAGGAAAATGAAAAAGTGATTTACATTTGTAGTTTTTAATCCAGTTTTATATTCTGACCTGAAGCATCGTAACTTGGCCCCAAAAAATCTGATTGTGGTCGTTTTGTGTTGTGCAGCATAATCAGATTTCAGTTTATTTTATGCATCTACATCATTTTTTATTATGTGTTTTGTTTGAAATATGCAGCACAAATTTGTCCTTGTCTTCTAAGAAACAGTCACAGTCTTTGCTCATGTTCAGTGAAGTCTCTAACTTACGACTAGTAAAGATGCTCACACACAAGATAAGAACTCCAGTGCAAGCCGCAGTGACTGCATGTTGTGTGGAACATCCTGGTGAGTCTTGGATGGAAAACATGGTGAATGAGGCTATCAGCAGAGGTGACTGCAGTTCATAATAATTGTTAGTATTACATAGACTGAAACCACATTCACACACCTTTCTCTCCCCAGATGACAGTACAGATCTGAACATAATATTAATTAAGCATATAGATCCCCGTGCAAGTGTGAAGGACAAAATCATACAATTATTTATCTCTCACTGTTAACTGTTACGAGATTTCAATCATTCATAGTTCCTCTCCTAGAGAGGGTGGGTTTACTCTTCTCTATTGTGATGGAATGATGATGATGATGCATTAATGTACACTATATACATATATATATATACATATCTATGACTGGAAATGAATTTTAATTCTGAGCAGTCAATATTAAGGTTACTGTGGAACAGAGGTGAGCTACAGATTTAATATGTTTTCAGTATTGGTGTAGCACCTGAGGTGATTTAAAGAACAGCACGATCTGACCACACAGCAGAATGGTGGTTTTTTTTTTAACTCTTTGGACAGGCCTCAAAAGATGAAATGATCAGACACACTGCAAGGATATGAAGGACCAGCAGTAATGCGGATGTCCCTGAAACAACCTGTAATTTGCTTATCATAACAATCTGGCCCTCAGGAAAGAGGCCTTCACACACACACAGACACACACACACAGACACACACACACACACACACACACACTATCTCTTCGCCATAGAGGTGCACGTTCTGTCCTAACTCTCTGATCTTTGTCTTACTTCCTTCTTTCTCCAAAAATAAAAATACATTTAACATGATTCTCTACATTCAAAGTCACTACAGAAAGTTAAAACTTACTTTTCCACCTTTAGAAAGACAAAGTTCACAGGGTTTGTGTGTTGTTTGTGTTTGTGTGTTTTGTCACGTTTACTATGTCAGCCATACTTCGCTGGCTGATTTCCAGAGATATTGAAACATATTTCTCTTCCTTTCAGGCAGCTCCTTTCAGTATGTTTTGAAAATCAACATGCAGAGACTTGAAAGTTGCTCCAGTTCGGTAATCTATCACAGTGAACGTGGGGCCTGCTTTTATTATGGTCAAAGGTATGTTATCATGTTGTGATTATGACGTCAAAAGTGCAGGCGTGTAATGACTGACTGTAAAACTACATACAGGCTGGAAAATGATGATTCGTCCTTTCCTCCCACTTCGTGCTAGCACGATGAAAAACTCCTCTGACCTCATGCGAATCCCACTGAAACATAACTCAAGAAACAAATTGGCTTACACCGGTTTCTAGGGGGACTCCAAAAAGTGACGGACCTGGCTGGAACACACTTAATTCGAAGCTCCTCTGGGAATATTTAGCCTGTCATTTCTGTCGTTGCATATAATTGCTGTGCTTCTTTGCATAGTGCTGCAGTACGTTGAGCTGTCTCAAAAATGACTTGCTGATCCTCCTCGCCTAAAAATCACTTATGGCAAAACGTTGTTTTTTTTTTAGCCTGAGGCCTTAAACTGTACTGCACTGTAAAGTGCCTTAAGTAGCTCAGCACACTACAACTTATGAAAATGAATGCAAAGTGACAAAACACAAGCAAATTAAGAAAACTCCCTCAATAGGTTACAAGTACTCACAACACGTTCAAATAATAAAGCATGAGATGAGAAGATAAGAGAATTGTTTCCAGGGGGACTTCCAAAAACTGACGGACCTGGCTGACACATTTGCTACTTAATTTGTGACTTTTGACGTTAGCAGTCTGCGAGTTGTCAGTGGTGTTGGAAATTAGTTCTGTTCTAACCTCCTGGTCACATTAAACCTTAACGTGTAGCTTTTTTTTCTGTTTTTTTGTGATGGTGGTTGCTGATCAACATATTCTTCCTCAACACGTATGTACAAAACAAAATAAAACACTGTGACACATGAATCTAACCACAGGTTCAGAATTAAAATCTTTGTTTAATAATCATTTAGTTACATTGAGCTTTCCTTTGTACATTTTCTCTGCTGGTCTCCAGTGGGTGGTCTGATAATCACTTGAGATAACAACTGACAGTAAGTGACAGAATAAGATACAGATGATTTGATAAATTGTTGAGTTTTTGTGGGTGATGATGGCTAATCCAGATATGACAGAGGGAAGGAAGGGCCCCATCTATAATGCACTGTGCTGTAGTTTTTTGTAGTCACCACATTATTACACTATTATTTGATTAATATTACATCATCTGAAGGTAGATGAAGGATTAGCACTACACAGTAGTAAGGCAAAGAGGGCTACCTCTGAGGAACACAGCTTATCTGGCTGTACGGGTATAAATAGGTGTGTGGGATGAAAATAATGTTGCTCATTATGATGCTGTGGATGACAAACGACTCAGAAACATAGGTGTTCTTTTGGTAGTGCTTTTTCTGACTTTGGACCATTTAACACTCTGTTGCTGTGGAGGAATGAATCCGTTTTGTTTCATTTCTCACTGCGTCTCTGAGGGATTTACCTTTAAACGAATTGCTCGTGTGAAGAAATTAATAGATTACACAAAAGGAAAATGATAATCTTTCTTACAAGCCTTTATTTTTAAAACTCATTAGAATGAGTGTATAAAGTGAGAAGAACCACTATGAAGCCAAAAGTGAGTTATGACCATGTATTTGTGTTGATTTAAACACATTAATTAAGTGGGTAGAAAAAAGCATGTCAAACTAAACCACAACAGCTTTCACAGCTAATGCAAGCTTAGTAATTTGCCATATTATATCAAAATAAAACACAGCTAGAGGATAGCTTGATTAGAATAGCAGTAGGCTAACAGCACTGGGGACAAGAGAATTTAAATGATGTGCATGTATTCTGTCACTGGACGATGAAAACAGCTGTAGTTGCTGTATATAAACCTTCAATCCATCCATTTTCCTTCAGTCCTTCAGTCCTACATAGGGTCACAGAGAGACTGCATAACCATCCACACTCTATGAAGCCAATTAACCTGACATGCAAATCTTTGGAATGTGGGAGGTCAAAATGCAAACTCCTCACCGAAAGGCTCCTGCTAACCAGCAGGCTGGAACCAGGAACTCTTTTTGCCTCCATCCATCCATCTTCTGAACCCACTTCACTCTGTAGGACAGGGTCACAGGGGGCTCAAACCAGGTGACAACACTAACCACTACAGCAGCATGCTGCACCGTCTTCCAACATAAAACCAAGAAACAATCAGTGGATCTTACTGACATTATACTATTATATAGCATGTACTGAGATACTGTGTATACATGAATGACTGTATGTTTGACCCTGTGTGCAGTCGATGCAGGGATGTACGGTAGTGTTGTTTTTAGTTGATTGGTTTTTGTCTGTGCCACCTTGAACTTCTTACCAACTGTATGACTTCGTATATGAATTCCCCCTCCCTCCCTCAGGATGTGTGCTCATGACTGTGTGGTGGGACCAGAACTTTTCATTTAACACCACCCTGAGGTCCAAAGTGCTCACTGGGACAAGGAGAGAACTTTTTGGAGCAAATAAGTAGGACAGATGGCATTATTACACTGTATCCACCCAGAGAGTCAGTCACATTGCTTCTTCTGTGTTGAGGTGACATTTTTATAATTCTAGATAATGATGTTTAACCATTTCATGCCTCCATTGTCTGACTGTGATGTTGAGATGTTATACAAGATGACCGAATTACACTTATCATATACGTTTATTGCCATATAAAGGGTTGCTCTTTATTTCGGCCATCACAACATGATAATTACTCTCTTACCTTATTTTTTTCCTAAAAAAAGGGTAGGAAGATCATAATATTACCTTATTTTAGGCTCATCATAATATAGAATTCAGGTTCCTCGGCATACTTTGTGTCATTTTTGAGCTCCTTATCCCATGAAGCCTCTGCTAGCATGCTGACTTTCATAGGTGCCTCACATTCTTGCAAATCCATGAGTTTAATGCCAATACACTGAACATGCAGACCTGATTACATATGAGTTAAAAAATGTTTCATTCATTAAGCAGCCTCTCAGTCTGACTGACCTTCATCAGGGAATACAATCTCCATGACGGCTGAAGGTCGAATGGCACGGATCCAAGAGCACCCTAGTCCCACCCTGCTCATTTTAATGGATGAATCAGATAAAGTAAAACAGCATGTGAACACATTATGAGTCAGTGACAAGTCACCAGCGCTGGCCTAGTGGTGGAAAAAACAAAACAAAACCAAAAACAAGAAAAAACAACTTGAGGCCGTTTTTTTTTTTTTCAAACACTGTATTTTTTTCCATCTCCACACAACCATCAAAATGACATGTTTAGAGTTTAGAATGTTTTATTATAGTTCATTGTGATAGCATTTTCATTTTTTTCTTTTTTTTTTTTTAGGGTTTATTTTTTCCAAAGAACAAACACAGCAAATAACGTTGAGAGGGGGAGGAGGAGGAGAGGCAGGAAGAGGGAAGAGCGAGAGAGAAGGGCCACATAGATAAGAGATATCAATCAATCCATAGATAGATAGGTAGATAGATAGATGCATCAGGTTTGGCTTAATCCTCCCCCTTTTAACCCCTCTGGGTCCACACACGCACACGCACACACACATACACACACACTACATGTTGCTTTACAAAGAATAATCATCTGATAAGATTAATAACTGTATGAATATATCTAGGAATTTTAAAAATGAAAAGAAAGAGAACACACTGCTGAGGAAAACAGATTCACTCGTACTGCTGTGAAACCCAAAACAGTTATACGGTTAGCCTGGAGAGAAAACACAGCTAGGTTAGATAGTCATAGGTATGCATACATATACTGTATGCAGGGTGGGTGTGTGCGCATGGAGGGGATGGGAAGATGTGGGTCTAGATTCAAATGCCCCAATTCATAGTCCATAATCAAACCAGGCCTCTCTCTAAGATGTTTTGTCATCTTACTAAGTGTGGATCTATGCATGTGTGATGCATCGCTGACTAGCTAGTTAGTGGTAAAAAGCCTATCTGCAGGTAAAGGTTCGTTCGTCATTTCAGCAGCTGTCCAAATCTCCCAGAGGGGGTGGAGTTAAGGCAGACAGCTGACTCCAGGTCACATTATCAGGGGGGTTTTGTTGATGTTTTCCCCTTTTTTTTTAACTTGACAAAACACAGGTAAACACACTAATTTGGCATTCAAAATAGGTACAGAGCTAATGTTACCACACAGTCCAAGAAAGAAAAGAAGGAGAGGGTGGGGGGGGGGTGAGGAGTGGGGGTGAAATATAAGTAACCAAAGCAATAAAATATGATCATAACAGTAAGATGGTGCCCGTTACATCAGGGATTTCGAAGCAAAAAAACATTGCAGCAGTCGTCATTCAAGCTCTAAACAGTACACGTTATTATATATCTGCCAGCTAATTCTTGGTGGAAATCTGGCTTAAGAAGGGAGATGCTTTGACATTTTCAGTCGAGTCTGTTCTCCACCAGGGACTATTAATGCCTCTGCACGGTCCTGCTAACAGCCAGTTATCATTCATACTTGTCATTTAAAAGAAAGGGCAGCACCGACCCTAATGCAGCAGGGTGGAGCAGTACCTTTGGGTTTAAATGAGAAGTGTTAGATATGCTAAAGAGCTCTTTCCCAGCCCCTGGTTAAAGAGAAGACCACAAGCTTCACCTTGAACAGCTACAGAAACCTAAAGAGCCATATATACACAGAAATGAGCCTGATAAATACAGTGATAATAAAAAAAAAATCAATTTTCCTTTCTTCTTAACTTCATAATGGCAGCCACCGCCCTCAACGTCCCCATATTGTTTCAGCTTTTCTTTTCCAAAAGGATCCGTTTCACACTCAACAGTTTGGTCTTTTATTCCCCAGGTGATTTAAAACACTCTGTAAGCCAGTTTTTAGTGTTCATTAAATACAAATCATCTGCATGTCAACAAAAAGGGCACAAAGACGGAACAAAATAACACGGTGGAAAAACGAAAATAGGGAAAGGAAGGACAAAAATGACATGATTTGCACATTTCTTTTATGGACAAAAGATACAGAGTGACTTCAATGCCCCCCCTCACACACAGCTCATAAACTGACATGCTAGAATACTTGTATCGTCCCTATACACACAGGCACAGCAAGAAAACTGACTCAGCATGTAGAAACATGTCCTGCTTGTCTTTAAAAACATGTACAGATGTATGTATAGACACAACACGGCGCCTGCTTTATTCCACACCGTCAGCTCTCTGAGAGTGTTTCTACTCCCAGTCCTTTATCTAGACAAAGTCAACTCACCCAGTTAGTTTGGTGTGATCTGAGCTGCTGTAATACACCAACAACATCCACATGAAATAAGAGGAAATGTTTCCTTTAAAACATTCCTGCAAGGATAAAATAAAATGCTTAAAATCTGTTTTTCTAACCAAAATAAGTGGAACTACAAAACATCTGAATTCTGATCTGCAGGTGAAGCTGACTCTGTCTCATAAGACTGTAGGAATTCAGGTTGACTTATGGGGACGTGGTCCCTTGAGCCACATGGATGGTCAAGAGACTCAGAAAGAGTGAGAGAAGACAGAGGGGATGGATGGATGGAAGAATGGAGTGGAGCAGTAAAGGGAGAGGTTAACAAACTGTTAGTGAGCCTGGACAGTTCTGTAGAAACGCAAGGGAGGGTTGGAGAGGCCGAGGAGGAGGAGGAGGAGGAGGAGGAGGAGGAGGAAGGGTCAGGACTGAAGGAAGAGGAGGAGTATTTTAGGGCTTCAGCAGCAGCCCCCTCCAGCCTGCTGGCCTCCCTGGCCACTGGTCAGTATGGAGCTGGTGGTGGGATGCTGGGGTCCAATCTTAATACCATTAGCCTGTGTGGAGAAAGAGAATAACAAAATGAAGAGCAGTATGTAAAGGGTTGTAACATCTCCATTATAAGAATTGGAAATGATCAAAATCCGTCTTATTATTTTTAAATCAATCTTTTAGCCTTCGTTCATCATCATGCTGTTAAATCTGGTTGATGTCTGCTGTACAGAAAGCACACGAAACCACAACCAAGGAACATACACGACCACAAACTGTACATCCCCATTTTACTTCCTGTTTTCAATTTTACTTAACTCACAACATCTTCCTAAACACATCAGGCATCAATATGTTGAATAACTAACCCTATACTTTATGCATGTTAGAATAACTAGTGTACTAGTAGGAAGCCAGGGTTGAAATGATGCTGTATCGTGACGGCAATCATTGGTGTGGAATTCCTTGTGGTGGTGTGGTGTATGCACACAGATCGTTCAGGTTGATATGCACACTTGCTCAGCAGCACAGCGATAACATTGACAAGTATTTGAGTTAACAGATCAGGGGAGTCCAAAATAGTAAAGCTATCGTTATTATTAACTTAAGAGATAAGTGGCAGTTCCATCCAGATTAAAGCGACCTAGCAGCACAGGTAACTAGCTCTCTAACTGATAACTGCTACTACAGTGCACTGGATAACACAGAATATTTCAATACTTTAACATATTCAGAGACATTTCCTAAACCTATGCGGGCTCTATTTTCAGATGCGATGGTGAATCCAGGGGAAGGAACGCAACAGCTGGCGTGCAACTAAATATACAGGACACTTAATAATGCAGGTTGTGTTTCTGTAAGCGCTGCAAAAAAAGCTCGATTTCAATATGAAAGTCATTCAGAACACTGGTCTAGTCATGCTCTGCTATTCATTTATAAACTGATGATCATTTGCATGGAGCTACTTAATATATATATAGATGCACTGCTATGCATTTAATGTATTCAATTCATTTCTGTAATTCACTGAATGAGCTCTATAATTTATAATAAGCTCTAGTAAAAAAATCTCTATTATCACAAACTACAAAAACTCCTGTGAATCACTGTTTTTTGCTTTCATAGTGAGACTAAAGGTGCACAGTGCTTGTAAAGGTTTCTATTAGATCACATCACAGAGGAAGCAACAGGTGCTGCTGTGCAACACAAAGGCAAAGGAAACACCAGCAGCACTCAAGGACAGTGAGAGATATAAAAGAGGAGTATCAGAAAGAGAGAGAGAGGCAGGCAGGTGGTAGGGAGACACTTTTATCTCCCTCCCTCTCTTTGTATGGTAGTGCTCACTTTCCCTCTCTGTGTTTCATCATCTCTCTCTCTCTCACTGAGACTGCTGCAGCCTCAGCCTCGCTTGCTCTGTATATATTTATCTCTCTCTCCCTCTCAGTGTAACTCCCCCTCCTACACTCAGTAGCAGTAGTGCCTCTGGGAAACACTGTATGCCTTTAAATCACATTTATTGAGCTAAGGCCATGTGTGTGTGAGTATTTTCTCATAGTGGCTGCCAACATTTCTGGTGGGGCTTCCCTTTCTCTCTCTCTCTCTCCTTCTCTCAGCCAGTCAGCTGATGTGGTTTGGCCGGCCGGCCTGCCTTCACTCCGTCTTACTGTTACTAATAACAAAAACACTCGCTGGCTGGCTCACTCCAGTCCTGTCTGCTTAGCGCCTGCACTTGCTGCCTGGCTGGCTAAAGGGCCTGTTACTGTATGCTCCAAAACAGATGTGGAAACAGACATCCAACACACACACAGGCCTGTTTATAAACTACGCTGCCTGTCTTTATACACACAGATGTGCTCACATATGTTTGTCTGTCCAAACTGGCTAAAAATCCGGAACCGTGTGTGTACCAGGACCATGACATGATTTGTCATGAGACTGAAGAGGGCTAAGAAAATAACAAATGACTCGACAGCATCACATTAGCCGTTGAACACTTTGCTTTGTGTGTGTCTGCTCACTGATGCCCAGTTCTGACCACACATGAGAGCGTGAACAGTGCAGAGGAATCAGACCTTAGTGGGTGAAACAGGTCGACGAAATTAAAAATCAGAAACTGTCAAGCTGCCAAAAAGAGCAGTGCAGAGCTCCCTGGCACTGGACAGGGGCAGCTGGTGGAGCTGCTGTCTGCAGCGGCCAGTTTCTTTGGGATGACCAACATGTTACAGAAAGCTTGAGGCAACAGTAACAGTTTACAGTATGCAAACACATAATGACCATTTTATATTGTATCCATTAGCTTATGTACTGCAAGAGTTGGTTACCTGTTGGTGTTTGGTGTCTAATCTCCTAATAAAGTGAAGTCTAAGTCTAATCTCACGTATTTGGATTCACTACTTTTTGGCACAAGAAAACAAAACAAATTAGCCTCCTATCTCCATTTCCTCTTGACCTATAGCCTGAAAAAAAACCCCGCCCTCTCATTCTACATTCAGACAGATTTATAAAAACTCTTTGCCACTTCTTCTGGCAGTGCATGAAGTGAAAACTCAGTTGAGTCAGGCACAGGGACATGGTGGACGGCACATGTGCAAACAGATCTGCTCACGAGGATGTGTCAGCGTTTATGTTCCCAAGGGTCATAAATTCACATGGATACATGTCAGCATGTCGCAGATATGGGAGGATGACAAAATAAAAGCACATCTCAACACAAATAAATACATGAAGTATCATTTTTTACATTTTAAATAGCTTTTTGTTATTTTAAAATGTAAAAGCAGAGTTTAATTACTGATTCTCTCTGTCCCACACTGTGTCCCACCTGGACAGCTGCGTCTTAGAGAAGATAACAATCTGCCTGACTGGATAGCAAACTTACGTACTAACTGGCTGGATGGGCAGCTTACAGGCTGACTAGCTGGCTGGCTGAGTGTTTGTTTTCTTGCTGAATGACTGAGACCTTGTGGGATGTAAGGAATTTATGAGCTGGCAAGATGCCAAGAGAAGGAGAGTGAGACAGATAGAAAGGGAGAGAATGAGAGAGAGCCAAGGAGTGAAGAGGGTGTGAGTGGAAAATAGCGCAGAGGAGAAGACGAACGCAGGGAGTTTTGCTTGGCTGGAGTCAAAGGAAACAGAGAGGGTTTTTTTCCCCCCGTCTTCTTTTTGAGGATAAAGGGAGCGTGGCAAACCACACACACTGCTGACAAACCACACCGAGCAGAAAGAGGGAGGAAAAGAGGAGAACAAAGACTGGAAGAGAGGAGAAGACAGCCTAAAAAAGAGGAGAGGTTAAGGGAAGAAGAAAAGACTGTCTCACCTCATTGTTGATATCAAACACTCCCTCCTGGATCTTCTCATAGATCTCCTTGGCTGTGTTGATGAAAGCCTAAGATAGAGACAGGAAGGGAAGAAGCAGAGAAGATATTTCATTTATGTGTAGATGTTGACTTCTGTAGACGGGCCTGCTTGGGTCTTAGGATTTTTTCCCCTCTTTTTTAGAAAGAAACCTCTGATCATTAGGAATGCAAACCAAACTCAGTGGAAGTTTCAGAACACAACCAGGCTTTGACTTCCAACCATTTGACTTTCCATTTCTCTTCCAGGCTTCTGTGATACTCCTGGTTAAGCTTCCTGTCAAGACTCAAGTCTAAAACCCCCTAAAGTGTCAAACTGTGTTGTTAAATATTCCATATAACTGCTGGTGAACAAAAAAAAGCATTAGTGATGGAAAAGGAATGCTTTTTCATGTTAGGTCAGGAAAGAAAACGCCTGCAGACAAACAATAACCAGCCCTCAGCATTCATATAGGTGTGTTCTTAAGATGCAAACAAACACGAAACAAACTCTGCTCACTGAGGAAAAAAAAGCTAAATGCAGCGCATGCTAACAATAAAAACATGTAAACAAAGCCAATCAGATATAAACCAAAAGTTTAACATTGAAATACATTTGATCTTACTTTGATCAGAAGCAAGTATGGATGCATGTGGGAGCAACTGGTTTGTTTATAACCCATTTTTGTGAATTTTGCGAGACTTGGCTAAGACTACAAATTAAACCTGCCCTCCTGAAGTGAATCTGATAACCTTACGCAGCCTGGTACACTGTAGGAAAACTGAATGAGCGAATTACCTATTGATCGTTAAGAACAAGTTCTGAACAGTACCTTGAAAACTTCACATTGACATGGACTCTTATGTTAACATGCTGTTCTGTGTTTAACGCTTCTCATTCATAAACAAAAAGAAAATGGCTACCATAACCCAAGTGACTGGAATTATGAAAGCTCTAATCTGCTTTGAGTAGAAAAATCATGTATTTGTGATGCATGTCAAGCATTGTTGGTTACACAGGAAAATATGTCCATGTCTAAATGAAAAACTTACTGAAAACATTTGGATCAGTAAGAATCTAACAAGATTATGTACACAATAAAACAGTAGGTCTGTTTACACAACTAGAAGATTATGATTGACACACGTCCAGCAGTCAAATGACATAGTTGCTGTAAGAATGCAAATAGTTTAATATCTATAGTAGGCGTAATACATTTTGTATCTATAATAACCCTTGTATCAATATATAAATAGATAAATACAAAAATATGAACAAAATCAAAAATGCTTTCCAAAAAATACAACCACTTTAACCATTTTCAGGTGCAATTGCTCTTCTGAGCAGATCAACAATAAGACACACACTCATACTCACACACAGGTTACTGACAACCCTACATGTATCAAAGATGATTGAATGAGGTAAAATTAACCCCTAAAGCTATCACCATAAAACTGCGCTATCAATGCATTAATCTCCAGGGGGTGTCTCTGACATCAGTTCAGATCAAACACACTTTTGGGGAACCTACATGTCAGTGCTGGTTCCTTTCACTCCACACAATACTATAGTAGCATGCAAAAAGAAGCTTTGTCAGGCCTAAAAAAACCTGAACTTTTCTATGACACCCCGTTAGAAATAGACTGAAGAGCCCAAGGGTGCTCTCCAGTGTACTCTGTCCCGTTCACTTATGTCCTCTTTCCTTCTTTCAGCATATCACTTGCACTTTGTGTGGTTTCTTCAAAAGAGTGGGACAAATATGTTTAGAGTGTAAATATAAGAGGAGTGACTGAAACGGGAGGAAATGAAGAAGTAGAAAAGAGGGTGGTGGAAAAGGCAGGAGGTGAGTGTAGAGTGGAATGACAGCAGTATCAGACAGGTGGAAAAACTTAAAATAAGTAATAAATATGGAGAAAAACAAAGCAGAGAGTAGGAGAAGTAAAGAGGAAAGTGGCAGAAGGAAGGAAAAAAAAGACAGGGGCACTGAGACGGTAAAAAGATGCTTACAGGAATCTCTGTCTCTAAGGACCATCCCATCAGCCCGGGTGTCCACCCACAGACCCTGACGACAAACCCCGCATGCTGATTGGCTGTTGCATGTCGTTGAGGGGAGGCGGGGTGGAGGTTATGAATATGTATGAACTATAACTGGTTGATATACTGCTAGAAAAAGAGAGGAAGGAGATGATGGGAGTAAAGGGAGGGGACGAAAAAGGGGAGGGAAGGAAATGAATGGAAGATGCAGGAAGAAGAGAGGGGCAGAAGAAGACACGTTGGAGGAGGGGGAGAGGACGAAAAGGATGGCAAGCAGGGGGGTGGGGGAGGTGAAGGAGGAGAGGTAAAGAGCAAATGATGGACGTCAAGGGATGGGGAGGGATGGAGCGAGGAGAGATGAAGAGAAGGGAGGAGAGGAGCGGTATCAGGAGGATTCAGAGGACACTAATGAGACAAATTAATCATACCACACACACACACACACACACAACCCCTCCCCCTCATCTTAACCCCAGAGAGATCTACTCGACAGTGGTGTGTGTGTGTTTGCATGATATAGGCCAGGCGAGAAAGGGTTGAAAAAAAAAAAATCAATGTAAACACACACACACACGCACGCACACACACACACTGTGTGGTGCCCCTGGCTGGCATGCTGTGCTGTGTAGGGTGGGATTATTTATGTGATTGGATAAGTGAGGAAGGGGTCCCACAGGACAACGCCATGCATTCATTACACAAAACAACACCAGGGGTGTGTCTCAGCGAGGGGCGGGCCAGTGTGTTCAGTGTGCTAACTGCGGTTCATGATGCTAATGTGAAGCTGGCAAGGTTAGGCTCCAGCATGGTGATCCATGATGCTGCAAGTCAACAAGCATCGCTTGGAATATAACAGCCCACTCAGAGATTTTTTCCACACATACAGAAAAAAAAAACTCTTCGCCGCACAATAATACAATATTCAATTTCACGGGTGCGTTAAATACTCTAACTGGTAAATTTGTATCATTTTGCAGTTTATTGTTTTTTTTGAGAACAGATCAGTGCTATGTATAGCAGACCTTTGTTATATATGCAGTTCTGTTCACTTTGAAGGATCACATCCAATCCACTCAAGAGGTCTGTGTAGGGTTTGTTTTTTTAAAAACAGATATTTAATAACAATGTCAATCACTCTGGTAGTTAAAGCAAATATAATCCTGTGTAATTCCATGTCAACCTGTCATGAAAAGTTCACTATAATGACCAGCACACAGTACATGATCCCACACAAAGATCGTGTCTAAGGAATAAACTTGAATTCAATTTTTAATCAATTATATTATTATTCAAAAAGGAGTATAAATCATTTAATGGCTACAGACTAATATTTCATTTCTAACTTAAGTACTTAGGCCCTAAAAACAGAGCAGAAATGAATTGTTTGATTAATGCATTCCTCTTCAAACAGCAGTCTATGAATTCTTTATAAGCTTTAAAAAATTAAGTTGGGCATTTAGAATTTTATTCAACCCAAATCCAGCACTAAACACATTTTTACTGTTAAAATCCATCTAGTAGTCGTATGGCTTGGTTACCTGGTCAGGGTTCAGTTTAAATATACGTCTGTGCAGTCTAATAAACTGTAATATGTTGTTTCAATGTGATTTAGAAATCCTTCTAGCATTTTAACACTGCTTGTATTGTGTTCCAAACAAACAGAACTTCAGCCGACAGGCAGCACTGATAACTGTGAAAAAGGCAGATAATGTGCGTGAAATTCTGAAGCAGCCAAAGATTTATTAAATGGGGAATCACTGCTGAGCATTTGTGTCGACCTACCAGTAGTAGCATTTACTGAAAATAGACAAGTAGTCTTCATAGCAATTTGAAAGCTGGTGGGCTTAAAATCAGCCACCCAGCTTTACTGATAGTCATATCAGTGTGTGTATATGTGATTACCTCCTCTACATTTGAGGCAGTCTTGGCTGAGGTCTCCATAAATATGAGGCCATGTTCTCTGGCAAATGCTTCACCTTCTTCTTTCTTCACCTCTCTCCTTGACTCCAGGTCACTAAAGCACACACACACACATCGAAGGAACCAGTCACCAACAATTGCATAGCTAAAAGGAGAAGATGCTGATTTTATGGATTCTAGGCAGCGTTAAAAAAGTGACATTCCTCTAGAGTTAGGAAAATAAAGGATTATTTTTCTGTAACACAGAACAAGAATCAAGTATCTTTACATCATGACATATCACAACAAAATATTAGTTTTAAACAATGAAGGTAGTTTGTAATTTTATCTTATAGTGCAACAAGTTGGTTCATATGTGTTATGTAACACGCTTATGTAAGCACCAGTATAATTTGAGCCAGCAGTTTTGACAACAACCAGCTGATACGTGTTGCAGAAGTGAGCTTCCTCATTTATGTTTGACACAAGTGAGTATTTACCAAAGCACAATCGGCTGCAGCAGTCTCTTGACTTAACTTTCTTACACAGTGACGTGTTATGTAACCTCAAGAACAAAGTAGGCACTGAATGTCAAAAAACAGGAGCAAGTTCCTCTTTAAAATTTGACCAAAATGACACATTAACTTGGGTTAGACTGGACTGATTTGATGATCCACTCGTGTGGATAGGCCAGTATGTATCAATCACTGCCACATGAAAAAACATTACCTCTTGTTACCAATGAGCATGATGACCATATTGGAGTTGGAATGTTGGCGTGCATCCTCTAACCAAGTCGTCAAGTGGTTGAAGGTGTCCCTTCTGTAAAACAAGCACAGATTTGTGCTTTCAGTGTGACTGCACTCTGATCAGATTTGACTTGCCCTGTGAATGGGGAATGATTTGCATACCACTTCCTGTTGCACTCAAACTGAAAAAAAAACCCACCTCATCGTAACTTCCTTGGTATGTAAAAATATAGTCCCAAGTAGATGAAGTAAAATTAAAAACGGTTTAACAGTATAATGAAAGTTTGTGCTTCACAGTTAACTAGCATAGCCTCAACTGGCATATAATTTCCTTTTAGTGGACACTATTGTCGAGTCCAACTCTCTGCACAATGCTAAAATAAACTCTACACTGGTGAGTCAGCTGAGTCAGTCCGTGCTGAATATCTGAAAAGAATACATCAACATCTGGTTATTTGTGCCATTACATGGGAAGGAGTGGAGGGATTCTGTAATATTGGGGGCACTGGACAAAAGGTCACAGGGTCATAAAATAATTAAGAGTCACCCACTGGGGACCATGAAGATCAATAACAAATTACATGTCAATGTGGCCAGAAGACATCAATATGTTTCTCTGGACCAAAGTGATGACTGGATGTATTGACTAGCAGTGGATTTGAGAAAATACGTGGGATAAAAAGTGGATTTGTTTTTTTTCCTGATCCCTGATATACCACAATGTCTATTTTTCAGTGGTTTAAAACTGGATATAACTTGTTAGCTGTGCAGCTGACTTCATATGTTGTTAGGCCCCGTTCACACTGGAGAAAGTCTTTCCAGCTAGAGTAGGATTGTATCTGGATAGTCTTTAAGCTGGACATGTTCAGACCTATTTTCAAATCTGGCTATCACACAAGCGTGTCCGCACTCAATCTGGCTGAATCCGGCTTGTTTGCGGTCCTCCAAACCACTAGGTGGCGCCTCGCAATATACAGAGTCCGTTCAGGCCGCGGTAGGACCGCATGTGCGCATGCATTTTTTTGTCCCGTGTCGCTCCCTGTGAACCGGAAGTATCACATCGCTAGTCGGATTCGCTATCTGCATTTGCGTTCAGACCTGAGCCACATTTGAGTCAATCCGGCTAGAAATCAAGCTGGATTTAGGTGGATTCGCAGTGTTCACACTCAGAAAAAAACTATCAGGATATATCCAGATACAGCCCAAATCCCGCTCTAGCTGGATTGATTTCCCCAGTGTGAACGGGGTCTTAACAAGCTCTAGATGTTTGCAGGATAAGCAAATAGATGTGAGTCCATGAGTGAGTTGAGGAATCGTGACTAGTTTAGACATGTCTGATGACAACAGCAGGACAAGAAGGACAAAATAAATGTATCACTCTGGAAAGTTTCAATTCAGTTAATAATCTGTCTTAATAAATTAAAAAGTTAACTTCAGGAAAATGTTTTTATGGTTTCAGAAACAATTCCCGTTCACCACTCCGTTTGAAAGGTACAGAACAGTGGGGTATTTTGTTGTGCTTCTATAATGCTAGTGGGGGTAAAGACAGATGGACCTATGGGTAGTCCCACCATATTTTCTCTGTGTACCTGAAAGCAGCATGTGTGATTGGCTGCGATACCTTGTGATGTCATAGACTAGCAGTGCTCCTGCTGCTCCTCTGTAGTAAGACCTGGTAATGGACCGGAACGACTCCTGACCAGCCTGCAGAAACACATACATATATTAATAAACAGAAATGGAAACTTTAATAATTGAAATGTCCACAGACCCTGCAACACTTCTTCCAACCAATCCGATCAACCCTGTTCAACTGTGAGCCCTCATGCTGTTCTCTTGTGCTCATGCATATTCCTGATTCTGAGTCCAGCTCCAGGTTTTCAGTCAGCTGGGGGGGGGGAGGACAGGACAGAGCACAGCCTGTAACTGGATACAATGGAGTTCTCTCTTTCATTCTCCATCTATCTACCACAATCCCCCTCTTTCTCTCTGCCTGTGTGTCTAACCTCTCAGTTTCTCCATTTATGATCAACAGGGAAGGTCACAGTAACCGTGGTATCACAGTCTACGGATTAGACTTTAGCGTTTATGTCATACTTGACAGCATGTCCACCTCAGCAGGTCACCTTCTTCCTTCAGTCTCACTTCCATTATTATCCCCTCATTGTCACACCTTTAGCATGACTTCCTTCCACAGCTCTCATTTTTTCATTCTGATTGCCTGGGCCTCCCCTCTTTCCATCACCGCTTTCAACATGTTGCATTCTTACCACCCCCAACCCCCCATGCCACGTCTATTCATCCTCTGTCTCTATCCAGCGTACAGTAACAATGTTGTCTGTGTTCGTCCAGGCCAGGGTAGAAAACAAAACAGCACTCTATCCTAGCAGCTGCAAGCCCTGTGCTGCTCTGACCTCATCTGAAAAACCAGACAGACCATCAGACAGAAAGACAGGCAGGCAGGCAGGCAGGCACATAGTCGGTGAATCATTCAGCGTGTCAGAGACCGGGCTGCCAGTTTGTCACCCAGGAACTCAGCCTGTTGGTCAATGAATCAGCTGACTACTGAGTCAGAGAACCAATCAGTCACCAAGCCAGTGAGCCTGATAAGGTAGTTAGCTAAGAAGAAATTCTGTGGACCAAGTTAGCTGGCCAGTAGAAGAACAGTCAGTAAGTCATTCAGAAAGCAGTCAACCAGCCAGTAATGCTATTAGTGAATAAATGATAAATAAGGGTGAAAGAACAGGGAATGCTGTGTCTGCCTGCCATCTGGCCAACAGGCCTGTGTGCAGGAAGACACAAACACACACTTATTCAAATTGCAAGAGCAGCCTACACAATGACCCAAATGGTTTCCCCTGCTGTTTGGTGACGGCGTATTCTACAGTCAATGGGCTGGGCTGGTTTTCAGTCAGACCAGGATCAGTCCACACCTGCACATCAACGCAGTCTGCAGCATTAAGCTGGATCCATACTCCGCGAGACAAAGAGCGGAGAACGCGCTCCACGGGTGGTAAGAGATACAAAAAAAAGGTCTTTTCCGCACTGAGGTACCATACTCCGCGAGACGCGTGTGTGCAGAACTCCTCATACGGCCCGCCCACTAAACTATAAGGAAAGACTTTACTGAGTTTTTTAACACACCACAAGGACTTGTGCCATGGCAAGAGGGCATTACACAGAGAGGGTGCCTGCAACAGCGTGAGATGTCCGCCGATGAGTTGTGAAAATGCGACATTAAAAGTAACAATAGCAAAGATTCAGTGTTTGTGCCTTTATGACCACATTTGCACATCTACTGTGTTCCAATGTGCCTGCGATACTTCAAACTGTCCGGTGATGAGCTGTGAAGATGCGACATTAAAAGTAACAATAGCAAAGATATACAGACATTGTTAACGAGCCTATTATGCCCGGGTATGTAGGAGTATATAGAATGGTAATAACAGTCACCATCTGGTATGTGTGAATGTCTGGAGTTATTGGTGACAAATCACCCTGACTTGCCTTTCTTTCTTTCTTTTATTGCTCATCATGCAAAACCGGTATGGTCTTATCTAAATCTGTTGAATCAGTGCTGTTTATACACCTACCTATATACCTGGAGAGGCTCTTGCGCTTCTCCACTTTCATCACGCCCACAATAAATTCCGACCAATCACAGCATGGTTGCCGCACAGCCTTGAAAGACAAAGTTCGGCCCGGACCCTGTGCACAGGAGTGCGGATCAGCGGGCGGTCAGAGACAAAAAATGACGTCATTTTGTGGGCGTAACGTCTGCAGGGGGGGAAAATGTCTTTGTCTCGCGGAGTATGGATCCAGCTTTAGAAAACAGGCCTGGGGCTGACGTGTTGCAGGCCTTTAGGATTCACCGCTCCTCTCACTTAAAACATGTTTTACATGGAGCTCTGACGCTACCTGCTGGCCAACTGCTGAACTACATGTACAGAAAACTCTGGTACACCGACATCAAATCATTGTATAGAGGGCTGATCACTGCTATTTACCGTCTTGTGCAGTGAGGTGGCAGGTTGCAGTCAGGTCTAACTGCACAGTTGCTTCTGAGTGGCTGGGCTGAAAGGTGCTGTTCCACCACAGGAGCTTTTTTTAAAGGAACTAAGTATGTCTAAATGTCTAAGGGTCTAAACCAAGACCATGGAAGCAGTTTTACCCCATAACATGGACCCTGTTCACTTCAGGTTCAGGATTAATTTACCAGGTACACCAGACTTTTTCTGTGGGCTCACTAAACACAAGGCAACAAAGTTTTTCCATTTTTGTTTTGATTCAACGTAATCCTTTTATTGGCTCTGGAATACGTTGTTTTTTGTCAATGTAAATGCAATTAATTGTAAAATATTTGTGACTAATTCCAGTGTATGTACAATCCTTATAGACCTGACTGAATGTATTTATTTCTTGTTTAACATGTACTACCACAATCAGGCATGCATCCTTTAAAACAAACATTTAACTGATATATTACCGTATCCCAGATCTGCAATTTGATCTGTTTGCCGTCTATAGTGATCATCCTCGCTCCGAACTCCACACCTAGACGAAAAAAAAAATAGTAATTATGTAGTGACTCAGTCTAAAGGTCCAATGGGTTATTAAAAAAAACAACATGAAGAACTCGCTTCTTGGTGATTCACTGATTTTGAATGAGAATTAATATTAAGGATGGGATAAACCAACAATCACTGGTACACATGTATGAACTCTTTCAGTTCATACAGTGACTTACGTCATCTTAATACATAGAACCTACACATAATCGTAACACTACGATCAGTAGACAGATTGAACAGTATTTTATTCACTGAATTTAAATATGTGCTTTCAAATACTTGAGGCTGGTTAAATTAAAAGCTTGAAGGTGAAGTGAGACTAGTTTTATTAACAGTAGACCAAACCAGCAGCAGTGTTTGCAGCTGATCACTATGCTAAATAACAATGGATATTGTTGACTCTTCGAATGCACTGGTTGAAACTGCATTAGCAGGTGTGGCAATTCAGATGCAGCTGCTACACAATACACATGATTTACAGCTCAGTCACCCATTGTCCAGAGAACAGGTGAGTTGTTAAGACACAGATGCTGTGACTGAGCTACGTTCAGACTAAAAGGTCAATCCAGAGTCTGGGTGTTTTTGTATAAACCTAATGGAAGCTGATCTTTGGAAATAAGACCTGTATCACTTCTACAGGCACTCAGACAAAGCAGGGGGAGTGCTACACATATTTGCGTTGACTTTCTGCTACTCCAGTGTATATCACAAGTTTGGAAGCATATTTGACAGAAATGGACAAACATGGCTACAGAAGCTGCAGCGACAGAGAAATAGTGAAAGCCTAAAATCTCATGAAATCACGTGTCACCCATTTTGAAATGTGTCTTGTTAGTAGCCAGGCTCCATGTTATGAGAGTGAAATTTGACACCAGACACATTTCAAAAACACTGTAAAATAGCTAAAAAAAAGAAATGAGCATCAAGTTCAAAATCTGCATTTTGGCCTTAAGTGTGAATGTTTTTTCTCATCACTGATCAGGAAAATAAGTTACGGCACTTTCCTGTAAGTGAGAACATTTTAAAGATTAGACTTATCATGGTTAGTGGTGCACACAACTTACTACAGCACAACTTTACTTATGTGAAATTGTATTGTCAGCCAGTCCCTGCAACTTAATGGCATCTAAGGCCACCTTTTTATAGCATGTTAGAAATGCATTATTTTGAACTGCTGTAGACCAAACACACAAACAAGTGTGTATAAACAGCAACTGTAGGTGTATTATGACATTTAATTAAATCCAGGTTTAGAGGTAATGAGGATGTGAGGATGAGGACAGGTGCTCTTACCGATGGTGAGGTCGTGAACTGGCTGAAACCTCTTGTCTGTGAACTGTAGTAATAGACATGACTTTCCCACACCTGAAAAAAAAAGACATTAAAGATGGAACAGTGAAGCAAGGGAATCAATCAACACACGTAATAAAGGTGACCATCGATAACATCCATACAATTTAGAAGCTCCAAGTTTCATTTATACCACAGCAATTAATGTCTTCAACCCATTCATATTTAAAATGGGAATATTAGAGTCATCTTCCAGTTTGAGCCGCCCAGCAGGACGCTTACACATCATGTTTTCCAGGCTTGCTTCAGTCAGCTTAGTTAACCAACAGTTAGCAGGCTAACTGACCAGCTGGCCACTGCGTATGTGCGATGTCACTGTTCTTCCAAAAGGGCACGAAGGAATCTGCTCATTTTTAACACTACACATGTATTCAGCTCTGAGTAGACTACAAAGTCAGGCGGCAATGCCCAAACACGGAATTTTGAAATCAAAAGCACATTTTGTTGATATGAAAAATTATATTGTGGGGTTGTCAGCAGTTTTTAGGACACTCTCCTTGACATGTGTTAACACAAACGCATCTCACAAAAGATATGTTTACTAAGCATTCACTCATTAATGAATGGAAAATACAGAAAAAAGAAATGTTACTACTGTTTGTTGCTTAATCTAACTTTTACATTAAGAACAGAAGAATTTAAAAGGAAGCAAAAGAGTACAGCAGAAAAGAATTCAGCCTCTCTTAATGTGTTTTCACCTTATTCTTCTTGCAGGTTAATGAACTGTAATTAGTTGGGAAAGAGTTTTCTAACTGTAAACAGTAAATCCCTCTTCACCTAAACATGAAAGCTTTTAAGAGGGTCAAGAGAAAATTGCTAATAAATGTTAAAATTATACTCTAGTAAGTACAGCGTTTAGGATTAAGCACTGCATTTACATATCCATGCGGGTGAGAGAAAAGCAAAAGCAATTGACAAGGAGAGGAGGAGGTGGGTGTGAGGGGAGCTGAACAAAGAAGATGCTAAGGAGATGGAGAGAAAGAGGTGACAGAGAGGGATGTGGTCTTCCTCCTCCATGGTTACCAAGGGTCACCATTGCCAGGCAGTAGGGTTGCTAAGCAGGGACTGTGTGACGATGATGATAAGGGATCTCAAGGAGGGAAGCTATATAAAGGTAAAGCAATCATCAACACCTGCATGCACAGTCCATAGACAGCTGCGTAAAAACACTCTATTAACATGACTAAACTGTGTGTACAGAAAAAACATAATGCAATTTAGTTGCTACTTGGCGATTGTTCTCTCATTTATCTGAAAGAGTCTCAATGCAATTAGGAGATATTTCTAGCATTGCACGAGGTCTTATTTCTGTGCAACAGGTAGGAGCCTAATGCCTGTGGTACTGAACACAGTCTACAGCAACCTATAATCAAACCCCGCTGTAAATTTAATGTTGTGAGTGCTTTCAATCACAGATGTGCTTAGTGCTAACTATCTAATATATTTCAGTGAGAGCCTGTTAGTACAGATTCTAGCTGAGATAATAACACCTTGCCAAATCTAATCATGCAGAGGTAATTCTGAACGTGAACATTTGGGTTACAGACTGTCTGGCTAAGCAGTTTCATTCAACAGATGTGAACAAATGATAACCAATATACTTTCTTGCACTCTTTTGTCATTGATAGGCCTACAGCAGCTAAGATAATGCTAACAACAGGAAGACTTAAAAACCCCTTCACATTGAGGAGTTACATCAGGCAATGTATAACATAAAAAAAAAGACTTCCCACACAAGATTTCCTGGTCAGTTGTTCATGATCAACCCCAGTTAGTTCTGAGGAGCAAACTGCAGACAGTTACTATGAATCTATTTGCAGTTTCTGGGGAGGATTTTACAATAATTTGGACATATTTTGATCTGAATCAACGCACTGTGTAAAACGGATATCAGTTCAGGTCAGGATGATGAAGACCTGCTGGTAATTAATTTGCAATGACTAGGCTGCTGCCATTTTCCATGGACACCAAATTATTCAATTTAAAATAATCATTACCTAATGGTGCTACCTTAGCACATTTGTTGTGATCATTGGAGAGGATCACAACAGAAATAACAGACCCAAGATTGCACAGCTGACCAATTAGAATCGAGAATGCATCTCAGCTGTATAATAAGTATTTATAATATGTATGTAATAAGTAGCTACAATACACTTAAATTAAGACTGCTGATGTAAACCTTTGATGTTCGGCAGGAAGCCTATTATTGTAATTACACATGACAGCATGCTATTTAGCACAACAAATACAACTGTGGTTGATGGGAATATCATTAATTCTGCAGGCATATGGCCATCCCTGGTTTTCAAGTATGGCTTAAATACAATAATGAATTCAGCCGACAAAAGAGCTATAGTTTCAATTATTGTATAAAAATATATCTACTGTAGCACTTCATAAGACAAATAAACATCTCTAATTGTATCTAATGGTAACCATGTAGCATTTCCTACAAAAAGTATAAGCTTTCAGTAAGAACATCAGTCAGGCAGGGTGGTTTAATGGTGCTACTGGACTGTTCAGCAGGCCAATACGTTGCTCTGCTCACTTACAGCAGTAACCTGAAGCTTAGCAGGGTCAGCAGAGTAAAGTACAGTCCCTGCTGAGGAATCTAAAAAGAAAGAAACCAACTACATGAAGTGTCTTCAAGCATGGCAGCGGTCTAGATATCAAGGCTTCCTGTGGTGCTGTACAATTGTTCAGCCCATTATCCAGTCTCTGCAAACATTAAAGGCCTGGCAACACAGTCTTAACCCCTTTCATTGCAGCAGCTAGAGACTATAAGTGATGTCATATGACTACTGGGCCAAACATACCACAGTTAGGGTTGAGTTCACATTCCGCACTAGTTTAGCACCTTTTCAGTCATAAGCTAGAGATGTCTTACAAGATATAAGCAGTTGTGCAGACCCAAGTCAGAGTTCAAGCCAGGCCAGCAATGATCCTGGGCTGTCAAGAAAAACCTATTTTGACTGCCGCTATATTGATAATACTGATGTAGTATGGTGATGTTTAGAAGGTAGCCTATTAAACACAGTCCAACTCTGGCAGTTGTCGTTAATTCTGTTATTAATTCTGCAGACATGTGATTTTATATGAGCACTGCTTAAAAAAAAAAATGAGGCATCGGTAAGAATATCAATCAAGTTGGTTTACTGATGCTACCAGAGAGATCAATTAGATGCTTGCAATCTGCTGCATGAAACAACTTGTAGCTGCAGCACCACTGGACTGCTGGGTCCTGATGGTCCCTGTTATGAAACACAAGTCAACACACACACACTGCACAGCTGACCCAAGATCATGTTCTGTGTCCAGTGCAGTTTCCTAATATATTTTTTGTGAAGTTAGTGTTACAGGTATTACAGTTGCATGAGGAAACAAAAACATGTATTTTGTAAAAATGATCCCAGGAAACTCTCTTCCATCGCGTGCTTTTCTTCTTTGATAACTGATGCATCACAATGAATCTCAAATTTCAGAATGGGGTCAAAGTCCCTAACAAGCACTGGGTCTCTGGAAACTTGCAGACCTACAGGCAATAGAGCGGAGTCTATTTTTGGATGTTTAAAATGCACAGAGACTGTAATTTTCTGTTCAGACTCCGTTTGTCTGTCTGCCAACAAGATCTGTGGACAGCCTGGCTGGAGGCCCCTGGTCAAAGTGACAGAACGTCCTTAAAACAGAATTTGCATAGTTTTAATTTATGAGAGTTCAATCAATAAGAATTTACTTTCCTGCCTCTTACTCCCAGCTACTTAACTACTTGTAAAGCTCTATGAAAATATGAACTTCTGTTTTTCCTGTTAAGGAGGGGCAGCTGAGAACTAGTGTTTATTGTATACAAATGTTGCATGTGCATTAAGCCTTAAAAAGTGTGTTTACATTCATAACTGATTGACTGACTGACTCCTTCTCATCCTCTAAGGGTGTAATGACCTCCGCAGATGTAAACCTATGTAATGAATCAAGAATGATGAAATTCCATCTAGTCCTGTTTCATGTTAAAAGTATTTAAACATGAAAACTCACAGATGTGTCTGATATAGCTTGTGGATAGAGGATTATTTGCTCTAACCCAACATAGCAGTTCACAGACACACCCATCTGAAACATGTTAAACTACTTAGGACCTCAAAGGTCCTCAGACAGATAACATGTGGCTGAGCAAGGTAACAACTTGTGAAACTTCATTAGTCTGCAGGATGACCTGACAGGTTGGAACAATCTCAGGGTTAAAAGACTGTGACAAGAACTTGGAATACATAACAAAACATTGGTGTACATCTCACTGTAGCTACATGTTAGAAATGTAACCAAATATATTCATGTTTATAAATATCAAGTATTGAATGTAAGCTGCTATAATGGAGCGGTTGAGTTTACCATGAGATCTAGGTAAGAAGTTCTCAAATCTGAGGGCACCACAGAGTTGCACCTGATCAAGATCCCCCCCCCGGGCATATCCCTTTAGTTGTCTGCTAGGCATCACCAGCTGGGGATAGGGCCCCGGGGCCAACCCAGGACTCCATGTAGAGATTATATACCCAGCTGGCTTGTGAGTGGGTGGGGGTCTCCTGGGAGGAGATGGATAGATGTTGCAGGAGACAGACAGCACTTAATGTGATGGACTAAGGTGTTTGAAGATGGAATGCACAGGTATTAGTAGAGACTGTACTTGTATCTTTTAAAACATTCATTCCTCCACACCAGCCAATGTAACAAAAATAAAATAAAATAATAGAACGTGACAAACTGCTTGTTCAGGCGTTGGGTTTTCAGGTTCAGGTAATTACCCAGAGCAAACACGGATAATATCTCCAAACAATTCATTATTAAAACAAACTTCCATCTCAGTTACATTACAGCACACAACCGATCACTCATGTAAACAGAACAAGGTGAGTTCTTGTTTATTATGATGTGTGTTTAGGTTCTGGACACGTGCAATTTCAACCAGCGTAACTATTGATCTCTTTGTTGACAGAAATCACATGATCTACTGACAAACACCCTTCAGGCTGCAGCTTGGGACAAAATCCACTAGCCTTACTGCTTTAGCTTATTAATAGTTACACACACACATATTATATTCTAGAACTTAGCTGTAAAAGGTCCTATATATTGTATGCGTGTGTTTTATAGACTTATTTTCGATGTGTCTCTTGAACCCCTGTGACTTATGGTACAACCAGACAGAAGGTGGCCAAACGTTGTGAGACTGAGTAAAGTCATATCCAAAACTGCCCCCTTAATGCAAGATTTTGGGAATCTGAACAACACACAAGCGAGCCAACTGGGTTTGTGCCTGGCAGATGAAGGTTAGGGTGTTCTGACAGGGTCCCAGACTAGAAATATGATGTGATGTGATGATAGCGGGGCTCTTTTAATCAACAGTTTATTGCCATCATCTTTCTTTTTATTGAACTTTTATGAAAGCTACACTTGAAAAAAACAATGATTTAGGGTTTCCTGACAAGCTGCAAAGACATTTAAGAGCAGTTGTAAGGCCACAGGTTAAACACTAAACACCCCGAGCTTACAATGGTACAATAAAGACGTCACATTGCATCCACTGAATGTGCCCTCTACAATCTAATCTAACATGGGAATATACATGCTGTATACACATATATGCTGGTGGCTTGCAAAGGAGTATTTCTGATGAAGACATACATGTAATCAAGCTAGGATCGTGGTTGCAGCTCTTGCAGATACTTGCTACTAGAGATAAAAAAAAACAGCAGGGGGAAACATGAGCCAGTTTCGCAATAACTTTGAAGTAAACATGTACCTCACTAGAGTGATCATCCAATCCACTGATACCTGCTGATGACCTAAAATATCCTGACCCTAGTGCTACATCGTTATAATACAGCAGCTTTGGAAATGCACCTGCTGCTACACTGCAAGCTAACTAAGCAGGCCCCTTCATTAGAACAGCCAGCTATCAGTAAACAGATGACAACATCACCTACTTATTCGCTGTGACTACACTACTATGGCTGTACCAGAAAAAAACAACATGTTTTGTTGTTAAATAAAATGCACATCAGGAAAGTCAGCAAACAAGTCCAGATCGTGAAAAGAAATGTGGTCAGAAATAATAGCTGCTCTACGCCATTTCAGGGAATATTAGAGGTTTTATCTTTCGGTTTTGGCCTTCTGTGACCACAAGCCAAGCTACTTTAAATAGTGCAATGAAGAAGTCAGCCAAAACAAAACAACTTGATATAGATATTTATCATGTGTATGGTTTCCAGTGGAGCATTAATTCTCCGCCGTGAATTGTACCTGCTGAATATATAGAAGAGCCGCTAATGTTAGCTTGGTGGTTAGCTTGGTTAGCAAGCTGTTGCTAACACCCCCCCACCCTCATCGCAAACGAACAAAAGGCCCAACATATATCAGCCGGGGTCAACAACTGCTACACCAAAGCCCTGCAGGAAAAAACTGTGTCAGGACGACTGTGTATAATTTTCTGCCACTGTCACTTAGTTTTAAATATTATCCAATATGGTAACAGGGAAGATTGGAGCTGTCATCCCACCCCTTGCGTCTCCGCTTTTACCACGTCATTGGACTATCCAACACTGCGGAAATACACTGCTAGCTAAAAGCTAAAGAGGCTAGCTCAATGCTAAGTGGTAGTCTTGTTGGCACTTGCTGCTGCTTACCCGTGTCTCCAATGATGATGTATTTGAAGAGGTAAGCGTACGCCATGGCCCCTGGTTTGTGCAGTCAGCTGTCTCAACTGTTACACCTTCGTAAAACCGCCCTTGAACCGTGTGAAATAGTAGCTGACAGCTTGTTAGCCTGTTTTTCTCTGTCGGTGCTCAGGAAGGAACAATAAACAGGCAGAGCCTCCGCACGACGTCACACGGTCCGCCCTCGCCACGCTACAAAATGATGTATTCAGGGTCTGCTGGGAAACCGAAGATTCGCATTAGTGCTCCAAGTTTTATTGAAACAAATAGACACAAGTTAGTCGTATTGAGCGTTTTATACGCAAGCTCAGTTCAACATACATTTAATATTATTTTCAATCGTGAGTAATAAAGAAAACAGAAGCAAACATTGCAACACGGTGTAATGCTAAGTTGCTTGAAGTCTAAAGTCACTCTGGCGGCTCCTAGCGGCTGCAATGTTAATTTCATCCAACCACGGTCTATTATTTTGACGGATAAAGATGAATTTTTGATGTTATTAGTTTGATTGCCGTTTCTAGGCAATCAAACTCTTGTTATTTACCCTCTTTCTTCTTCTTCTTCTTCTTCTTCTTCTTGTTTATTATTTAGGGTGTTTCATATATATAATGGCTGATTATACTACTAATACAATGAATTACATTTGTGTTTTAATACGTTGAGATGAAAGTGATAACATGCTTGAAATTTGAACTTTGATAAACTACTTTTGCACTTGTCTGTGTTCTAAATCCTTTGAATCGTTAATTCTAAACATTAACCTACAAAAACCAGTAAGATAATCTGAGCAACAAGATATAATATCTTAATAAGGGCTGAATATTGATCAGTTTTTGGACAATATTGATTTTTGAATGAGTGACAATAACAGCAGCAGATTTGGAATGTTGGTGTTTTTGTAGGTTAATGTTTAAAATGAACGATTGTGTCACACAGACACAGAGCTGCAGAGAGCTCCAAAGCTCAGTCCAGCTTCATCCTTCAGAGAGGTAAGAACACTTTTCAGCTGCTAAAACCTGATGTTTCTGAGGACATTTACTTTGCTGACAGGACATTGTGTTTATTAGTCTCACTGTGTGTAGTTACAGTGTGACTCTGACATGTTGGTCCATGGGCCAGATGAGATGCTGGTACCACTCAAGGTGGCAAAGGTTGCTTCTACTTTTTGTAAAGATTCATGTCTGTAGTCAACATTTTGGTATGATAACCCTATTGAAGTCACAGCTGTTGTATTATTGTTATCAGCTGTTAAAGTATCTTGGTATTGGCCCTTGGTAAGGACACATTTCAATGATTTATATTATTATGTTGGTAAATGGTATCATTTTAAAGAGATCACTGCGCTTTTATTCAAGCTCTTGTGTGAATACTTTTGACAAGTACAGTGGACACTGGAGCTCATCAAACTTTTAATCACACACATTTCCACAAGACAAAAAAGTAAGTACAAAAACAGGAGATAAAGCATGAATCAAGATAACATAACCAAAAACCAAAATAAAAGCCCTGGCTCAAACCTGACTCCTGACAGTCTTCTATAAATATAGATTTCCTCCGACTCAATATCACTCTGTTGTTCCATATGGCACATTATGGGGGCTGAAATTATGCTTGAACATCATCTTCCAATTTAATAAAACCTGTTGAATTTTTTAGAGTTTTATGGGTAACTCGGGTATATCAAAATCACAAACTACTAGAAATTCAATACCTCCAACTGTTGAAGATAAGAGAATGTCACGACCTTATCTTCAACAGCCATGTCCATGCTGTGCTTCCGCCCGGAACCCGGAGGGTCCCTGTCCCCTCTGTCTCTGACTTTGCCCCCCAAGCTCCCAGGACTTGTGTCTTACGGGACCTCTGTCTCCGTTGCCCCTGTTGGCCCATGGCCTGGGCCTTCATGAACTCTGAGAACTTTGAGACTTTGAAATGTGGCTCCCTGTACTTCTGTTTGAACCCCTTGTTTTGTGTTTTAGGAACTTTATTTAACTGCTCTGCCTGCTGGTCCACACCACAACCCCTGACCGAGAAGGCATTGAGAACCATTTCTCTGTTAAAGACAGTAATTCAGTGGCTACAAAAAACAAGAGCGGTGAGATGCTGCACCCTTGCCTGATTCCTCTCTCAACCTTGAACCTGGAGCATGTGCCCTCTGATAGGGAAACACAGCAATTTATATCAGTGTATAACATAGCAATCATGTTGAAGAAAACATGAGTCAAATGCTTTGTGGAAGTCAAGAAACAACATGAACCCATCATCTTCAATTAGGTGATTATAATCAATAAGGTCCAGAACCAGACGGATGTTATAATGGATCAGCTGTCCTTTAAATCCCGACTGTAGGGCTAATGTTAGAAATGACAGTTTTTCATCTTGTTGCCAAAACTTTAGTAAAGATTTGATAATCTGTGTTTAAGAGTGTTGCTTTGATCTTTTCCAGGTTTAGGAATTTTTTTTATTTTATTACGCCTTGTTTCATTGTTTCTATGAGCTGTTTATAAAAATGTGTTGTTATTCCATCTGGCCCTGGTGAACGGTTAGATGCCATGTTGTTAATAGCACCATCACATTCAGCCATGGTTAATCCTGCATCACAAGTTTCTCTGAAATCATCCTCGATTACTGGAATCAAATGGTTAATTTTATCAAAGAAGGAAGTGACATTTATGTATGAGGATTTGTAGAGATTGCTGTAAAAGTTAAAGACTCCCTTTGAGATGCGTTTGGGATCTGTACATTCCTCCCCATTGACCGTCAGGCAGGATTGAGTTATTTTCTTGTCTGCGCTTCTCTAAATTGCAACAATAGGCTGGATGTTTCTCTCCCTCTCTCTCCATCTGGCTCTGGACCTGACCATAAGCAGCCTTAGCTTTATACAAATACATTTCATCCTGTTTGGATTGCAATATATTCATTCTTCCTTTTTTTTCCTCTGTCCAATTTAACCTGCCATACAGACTCATACGTTCTTTAACTAAATTAGTTTCTTCTTTTTTCTTTTGCTTGTTGTTTGCTAAATGCAATTGAGAATTTTCTAATGCAGAACTTTAGATATTCCCATTTAGATATTGGATTGCTGATTTTGATCTCCAAAATTAGTGCTTTAATAAAATTACAGTACTCCACATTCTTTAACAGCTGGGAAGTAAACTTCCAATAATCTGTAAATGAATTATTTTGGTTTCTGTTTTTGAGTCTTAGATTAACAGTACAGTGATCACTTAAGGGACAATTGGAGATCACTGTTTCTGTAACATGTTGCAGTATTGAATGTGATACCAGCCAGCAATCAATGCGTGATCTGATTTGCCCATTAGGTTAGTGCCAGGTAAATTATCTTACATCTTGGTTCAAGGTTCTCCATATGTTTATTAATGTGTTATCATTAGTGGGTCTTTTCCCTTTCCCTTTAAAAATTTGGAGGGCCATCTATCATCCATTTATGAGCTTAATTGAGTCTATAAGTCCCCCAAAGTTTATATAAGAGGTATAAGGAGGTGGAACAGAAAGGTCTTGAGGAAAAGTCCCATTTTAAACTTTACCACTTAGTATTCATTTTATGTTCAGTGTATTTCAGCCCGGACCTTTACTCAGCCGTGATGCGCTTGCTTTCTATGAAACCAAATGGCCCTTTGAAGCCTGCAGCTTTACCTTCTCTTCTATCCTGAGCAATTTTTGGCCACAAAGCCTCTCTGGACCTCCTGTCTTCTCAAGTTAGATCCTCAGCAAAGCAGATGTCTTCTCCTTTATACACCGGGGAAGTTTTGATTCGCCTCCAGATGTCATCCCTCACAGCACGTCTTGTACACAGCACTATAATCTGTCGATGCTTGTTCTCCGTTGCTCTTCCTATTAAACCAGGTCGACCGCGTCATCCATCTTTGTCTGTAGCTCTGGAGCAATTTTACCTAGGAGCTCCACCACCTCTGCTCTGATGGTTTGGTTTACCTTCTCCCTTTTCCCTTTAATACAGAGGCACCATCTTCTTTTGTATCTTTCTTGATTCAATAAACGATCTTTCATATCCTCGTTGTCTTTTGTGAGTAGTCCAACTTGATTTTCTAGGTATTTTATTTTCGTTTTACATTCTTCCAAGTCCTCTGAATTAATCTGCACTGATTTAGCAACTGCAGCTAGCATGGTGCCATGTTGTTGGATCTGTTTGCTAACTTCCTCCATGCGGTCGTCAATGCGTTTTGATTTTAGCTTTCAGTATGTCGTCAGTAGAAGCGCTGGAGTCATTTTCCTGAGACGTACCTTTCACTTTCTTCTCCGTCTGTGCTTTTTCTGGAGTGCTTGCTGGGGATTTCATTTGGTCTCGTCTTCATTTGCACCAAGTAGTCATGCTCGTGATCCACGTGGGTTGGGAATGAGAGGTTTTTTGCTGCCAGGGGTTACGTATCAATGTTCTTTTTCATGTTCAGGCTGAAACTTTTCTTTTAACTGTTCCTAAAGTGGATTATATACCTTCAAGAACTATTACATCGGGACTTTAGTGGAGAACTCAAATGACTGCGACTGCTCAGTACGCCATCTTCGCCAGAACCCCAAACTCCAATGTGAAGTGCACATGTGAAGTCACCGAACCCGAGAATAAAGTCAGGAGTGTCAGTTTAAAAAGGCCGCCCTCTGCTTCACAGGTGCGTTGCCTCTTTGTTGCCTCACATCAGGCAGCACAGTTACCTTCCACCAGTTAAACAGGATAAGGCATATTAGCATTTCAGGTAGCAGCGAGCTTGATACCTGATGTTTGCCTGGAGTTGATCACGCGAATGCAAAATTCAGTCAAAGATAGCTTCATTAAAGATGATGCTCCACTCTGTATTACTTTGAAGTTAGGCTTTAGGGTGCGCTTTGGTCGTTCAAAAACACGGACAGAGTGGTGGGTCGTTCTCTATTGAAAACAGCATGATACCAATGTTGTTGCCAGACGTAACAATGATCTTATTTCATTCAAAAGCTTGAACCAGGCTTCTGCACTCGTACAGTGAATAATGCTAAAATATATGACAATTTTTTCCATTGATTAACATTTTAACTTATAAAGTAGCTACAAAAAACAGCAAAGCTGGCACATTTTTTATCCATTTTCACAACCAAAACAAGAAAGGAGGAGACCCTGAGGAGACATCTGGCACATTAGGTAGAAAATGAACATAGCCCTTGAAAATTGTTTCATGATGTTCAATCAGATAACTGATTCGCACATAGAAGGTAGTGTTTTAATGGTACACTCCTTTTACCAAGGAGAAAGTGCTTCATTTTATAATTCAAAGGTAATTGACACTAAGTGAGAGAGAGCTCATTGTCCCAAACAGTACCATACTGTATGGTGGACGGGACAGGTCTAGTAATCCAGATGTGTACAGCATAACTGCGAGCCTAAAACATACATGCAGACTGCATAAGAATGGAATAAACAGATTATCTACGTTTACAGGCAGGTACTGTGTTAGTATTGTTCATCACTTTATGCATTTATTCATTCATTCATATTTATACAAGATTTACAGTAAATCACGAGGGATGGTGTAGTCGGCCATGTTGGGAAGACCAGAAAGCACACAGCAGCTCAGAGCGATGCGGCCGACATCCATGTCGCAGACCTGAGACCACTCATTGGTCTCACTGTCATAGTTCTCAACATTAGAGGTGCTGGTGAAGCCATTGAAACCCCCGACAACAAAGAGCCGGTCCTCAACTACTTCAATGCCAAAGTCGCGGCGTGGGGTCTTCATGGAGGACACGTTGCGCCAGGTGTTGGTGTGAGGGTTGTAGACCTCAGCGGTCTGCAGCTCGGCTGTTCCATTGTAGCCACCAACCTTTGGAGTCAAGGATGAGAAGAAGCTGCATCACTTATCAATTCAATTGTCACATAAAAAACTAGCTGCTTTTAACCGCTGATGAAAACTGTCACAAATTTCTTTCATGCACATACTGCATAAACATGGTTGTCATATGCAATGACTCCTACTCCGCTGCGCCGGCTGCTCATGGGAGAGATCAGGGTCCACTGGTTGGTCTCTGGGTTGTAGCACTCTGCTGTTTGCAGGTGCTGAATCCAGTCAGATCCACCACATATGTAGATCTGAATACAAACATAAGAAATTGTCATTTTTGTTGGCTCAAACTGGCAGCAGTGTTTTGTAAACAGATCTTTCTGTTCTCTGTTATGTTCCATTGTGTTCCACCCACCTTGCCGTTGAGTGCTGTGCAGCTGGCGCTGCACCTCTGCTCATGCATGGGTGCAATTTCAAGCCACTGGTTGGTTTCTGGCTGGTAGAACTCAGCACTGCTGAGACGTGTGCGCCCATCACAGCCTCCCATGGCTTAGATGCACCCGTTTAGCACAGTCACGCTCACATAAGCGCAGCGATAGTGCATCGGTGCCACCTCTTGCCATGTCCGTGTGCTCAGGTCAAACCTGTGCAAGCTATTGGTGTATATGAACACCTGATCAAAGCCACCAACACAGTAGACATACCCACCGAGGTAGGCTGCACCATGAATGCTGCGACGAGGCTCAGAAAGGTGTGTTATGTTCATCCAGTGATTTGCACGGACGTCAAATGCCTCGATTACATTACTTAGATCCCTGCTGCTGCTGTTCCAGCCTCCAATGGCCAATAGGATGGCAGAAGGCAAACGAGGCCGCCTGAGGATTCTGTCTTTGGATTCGATGACCTCAGAGACCATGGCCTGGCACCTCAAGTTGTCCGTCACCAGCTTATTGGACAGCACATGACTCTGTATGTACTCTGTAGGAATCATGCTCAGCCTGACCTACAGCAATACAGAGAATAAAGAGGATATAACTTAACAGTCTGTGTCAGAATAAATAAAAATACATAAAAAAATCTTAAAATTCCTAATAAAGAACATCACAATAAATACAACAAGTAAAACAATAAAATAATGGTCAGTTATTTGAAATGCTATTAGCCACCGGAACAAACAAGGTCTTCATTCTCTTTGTTCTACATCGTGGCAGTCAGTCAGGATCAGTGGTGGAAAGTAACTAAGTATTTGTACTTTTTACTGTAGTTAAGTACATTTTTATGTATTTATACTTTACTTAAGTAAAATTAATAGTGCATACTTTATATATGCATACTTTTACTCCATTACATGTTGCAGCTGTTACCTGTACTTTCTACTCCACTACATTTCTACAGTGTCTGTAGTTCCTTGTTCCATGTGATGAACACAGTGCTGGACTGATGTGAGGTCAGACTCTGCATGGAGGTGGTGTCACGCTGCCAGCTGTGTTTCTATAATAAGCCTCAGTCATGATGCCAGTGCTCTGGCTCAGTTAGCTAACTAGTTAGCTGCTGTCTGCTAACACAGGTCCATCCATTCATGTCTGATTAACATGAATCATAACATGAATCTACAGCAGGAACACTGACACAGTAAAAATGCTGAATGCCTGTTTGTTATCAGCAGCCTCTCTGTTCACTTGATGCCCACAGCCTGCCTCATGACACACAGACCTGTCCATAGCTGCTTCTGGACTGAACATGTACATTAACTACACATAGTCCATTTGATTCTTAGATGATTTCTTTGATTATTTTAGCCTGTTTGCAATGGAAATCCCTAATTTGTATTCGGTGCGTGAGTACTTTTACTTTTAATACTTTAAGTACATTTAAAAGTCAGTACTTAAGACTTTTACTTAAGTGGATTTTTTTCATTCCTCTCATTACTCTCCTCCCTTCATCTGTCATACTATCATTATCAGCTTATTAATTGTCTGAGTTGCATTAACTTGCACACAAATCCTATGCAGCAGGTTTAGTAACTTTTGTTTCGTTTTTTTCATTTCTTGCTCTTTCATAGGTAGGTTGTCACACCACAAATGCTTGGTAAGGTTTTGGAAAAGATGATGATCTGCATAAATTCTCCTCCATTTTCAGAGTCACCCAGAAGACCAGCATGCACATGAGCACAATGCGTCACCCAGGTAGTCTGTGTTGCTTTCTATTTATCACTCATCAGAATAGATGATGTTGCACTTTCTAGCCTATAAAAGGGTAAAGGATGGCTGTACTGGCCATCATCATCATGACATGGAGCACATATAATAACTGATAACCCTCTATTGGGCTGAGGTATATTGTATAATATAAAGTACCTCTGACAAGAGAAAAGCTGCGTATCTTTCTCGTTCCTGAGGCTCATGTGTGATCCACCGAATGATGGCCTCAAACACAGCTGCCTCCTGTCTCACATTGAGGTTGTCTCGGCTAATGATGTCACTGACATCCTGGGCTGAGAGCTGCAGGAACTCTTCGCTGAAAGCCACTTCCTCAAAGTGACTGATGACATAGTGGAAAGCCTTGAGGTGCAGTTCAGGGGCGAGGTAGGTTTTTGTGAACTGCCAGATGCCGATGCAGTTGTGTGGGCAGAGCAGCTTTTCAAAAAAGTTGCAGCATATTTGCACCAGCTCCACTATATTAAGGGAATCAGCTGCCATGAAAAGCCTCCATGCATTGGACTCTGTCACGTTAACAGAGCCGGTGTATGCAAACTCAATGATGAGCTCCATCATGTCTGAGGATAGATCAGGGATACTGTAGACTTTCTTGTCAGCTTCAGACGAGCGTGTGAAGAGAGCTCTGAAAGACACAGAAAAAGTTCCACAACATTATACACCACTTTTATGCATTTCAGTTTAAAACAGATACTAAAATTAGTCACTAAGTCACTGGTGGATTTATGGGTAACTTCATTCAAGTCTAGTTAAAGGTCTAAATCTGATTGCTGTAACATTATCTAATTCACCTATGACTTCTAAACTATACATCAAGTTTAAGTTTAAGATAAGATACGTTTGAGCCTATAGAGGGAGAAATCACTATTAGATGCTTTAATGTCAACATGTCAAACATGCCAGCAGATTAACACACACTTGTTCACCGTTTGTTTTTGTCATGTTCAAACATTAAGGACTGCTGCTGCTTTCTTTATGAGGTCAATTTGTGTTTTTAGTTGACTTTTAAATAATGTCCACCACTACTATGACAACAACTACAGCTTTATCAGGTGCTCCAATACATCCCTATAGCCTTCCATCCTCTTTCATAACATGACTGTATTATTAGTAACCCATGGCTGAGCTGTTGCATTTGATTTTTCGGTGTGCCAAACAGTTGTTCTCTGTTTACAGTTGTAGTCCACATTTTTCTAACATCAACTAACACTAAAAGGGGGGTTGTTTAAAACAGGCCAGGGGTCACCAGGTCTTCTAAAATTCGCCTACAAGTTAACAATTAACTGAGTTAACAAAGCAGTGACACTCATATGCAAATTTGATTTATTGTATTATTTTGACACTGATGTTTAACTGAGGTAAGATGAACATTTTTCTGACCTGTGCATCTTAATAGGCCTATACACACACATACGCCTTATGTACCATTCAGGAGCAATCATGACCTGTTACTTCAAAGTGATTTGACAGTGCTTTATCATTTCATTTCATTTGTAACATTAAAATAGATTTGGAGATTCAAGCCACTCAAAACGGAGCATGACAACATTGTATCAGAATCAGAATGAGTGGTGCATCGTGGGAGCCGGAGTCTGTTACTGAACAAGCTCCTGTGGCTGGTCAGCACAGTGTGGAGCAAGTGATAGGGACAGTCCAGTATGGTCTTTATTTTGGACAACATCCTCCTCTGACACACCTCTGTCAGAGGGTCCAGTTCCTCTCCCACAACATGGCCAGCCTTCCTGATGATTCTGTTGAGTCTGTTTATGTCCCTCACCCTCAGACTCCTGCCCCAGCAGACAACAGCATACATGATGGCTCCACAGACTCATAGAACATCCTCAGCATCGTCCTGCAGATGTTGAAGGACCTCAGCTGCCTCAGAAAGTAGAGGCGACTCTGGCCCTTCCTGTAAACAGTGTCCACGTTCTTACTCCAGTCCATTTAAGATTAAGATTAAGAAACCTTTATTAGTCCCACAATGGGGAAATTGCATTTTTGCAACGGCATACAGACAGCAAGGGATAAGTTAAGAAAAGATATATACATAAATAGACTACCAATAAAATATAGAATAGAATCAGAGTGTCGTCTGCAAAAGTCCACCACCATCTCCTTGGTTTTCCCTGCATTGATCAGGAGGTGGTTTCGCTGACACCAGTCCACAAAGTTCTGCGTCAGTCCTCTGTACTCCACGTCGTCGTCGTCACTGATGAGACGAACAATCGCAGTGTCATCAGAGAACTTCTGCAGCACACAGCCGTCAGTGTTGTGTCTGAAGTCCAACGTGTAGAGGGTGAAGAGGAAGGGGGCCAGGACAGTCCCCTGAGGGGCACCCGTGCTACAGGTGAGCAGGTCAGACACACAGTTCTGGGCTCTCACAAACTGTGGTCGGTTTGTGAGGTAGTCCCTGATCCACTGACAGCAGGTGGTCCACCCCTGTCTGCTCCAGTTTGTCCTTCAGGATCGCCAGCTGGATGGTGTTGAAAGCACTGGAAAAATCAAAGAAGGTGATTCTCACAGTGCTGCCGGGCTTCTCCAGGTGAGAAAGAGCTCGGTGTAGCAGGAAGGTGACAGCATCCTCCACTCCAACATTAGGCCTGTAGGCAAACTGCAGCGGATCCATGGAGGAGCCCACTTGTGGTCTAAGTACATTCCCAGGTATTTGTACTCCTCCACCACCTCCACACTGACCCCTTTGACGCTGGTAGTGGACACTGAAGCCTTTGTCCTCCTCAGATCCACAACTAGCTCCTTTGTCTTTGTTACATTGAGCAGTAGGTGGTTGCTCTCGCTCCAGGTGACAAAGTTATCCACCATGGACCTGTACTCCCTCTAATCACCACCAGTGATACATCCAACCACTGCAGAGTCATCATAGAATTTCTGGAGGTGGCACTCTGTGCAGTAGTTGAAGTCTGTGGTGTAGAGAGTGAAGAGGAAGGGAGAGAGGACATCCCCTGTGGAGCCCAGTGTTGCTGATCAGTCTGTCTGACTTACAGCTCTGTAGGCGTACATACTGTGGTCTGCCAGTCAGATAGTCCACCATCCGGGACACCAGTGGGGCATCCACCTGCATCGCTGTCAGCTTCTCAGCCAACGAGGTTGGCCTGATGGTGTCAAAAGCCCTTGAAAAATCACTGATTCTACAGTGCCGGCTTATCCAGGTGGGTCAAGACTCTGTTCAGCAGGAAGCGTCCTCCACTCCTAGGTGGGGCAGGTAGGCGAACTGTAGGGGATCAAGAAGTGGTTGGACCATGGGCCGGAGCTGTTCCAGGATGAGTCTTTCCAGAGTTAATGTGTGATGTCAGAGCCTGTAGTCCATCAAGTCGCTGGGACATGGCGTCTTTGGAACAGGGACGAGGCATGATGTCTTCCACATGACGGGGACTCTCTGAAGACTCTGAGGTTGAAGACATGATGAAGTACTCCACTAAGCTGGGGGGCAAAGGCTTTCAGGTCCCTGGGGCTCAAGCCATCAGGGCCTGCAGCTTTGCCTGTGTGGAGTCTCTGCAGCTGTCTTCTCACCTGCCCTGCGGTGAAGGTGATCGGTGGAGGTGGGGAACCAGTAATTCCCAGGTGATGACTGTCAGCACAGGGGTCTGAGGACAAGGTGCGAGCAGGGTCATCTAGATGAGCTGTGGGAGTAGAGAGGGCGGGTGAAGTGGCTGGTTGTTGTCGCTCAGCTGCTGAAGAGTCGTTAGCAGGGTGAACTGGGGTCACTGTATCAAATCTGTTAAAAAACTGATTCAGCTCATTGGCCCTTTCCACACTGCCATTAACTCCACCACTGCTGCTCGACCTGTAACCAGTGATGGTCCTCATGCCACTCCACACCTCTCTCGTGTGGCACCTTCCTCATGTACTTCTCCTTGGCCCCCTTGATTTTTATTCTCAGGTCCTTCTGTGTAGCTCCACATAATAACACCTAAAGATAACAGCTACACAGATATGTACAAATACATAAAAAATAGGCAAAAAAAACATGCACATTAGTGCAATAAAACTGTAACATTGTAGTACATTTGACACAGGAACATCAGAAGGAACACCTGTAAAACAAAACAGCTCCAATTTAACCAAACATTAGGAGTGGTAATGATCATTCAACATGAACTGATCATGCTTGAGGTGATTTCTGAGACAAACATTTATTATGACTGGAAATGGCCTTTAAACTTCAGACAGATGTTTCTGTTTGCAGTGGGACGCTTGCTCTATTTTTCCAGGAAAGCGGGGAGGTAAAAGTTAAAAAGGAAACTTTTTCAACTTTTTCTTTGATTTTTTCTGTGGTCTCCTTATCTCTGGGTATCCTCTGAACGAAAAGGTCTTCCTGTGCATAGACCACAAAGTCACACCAGTCAAGTCCAGAAATCAACATTTGGCCCTGGATCTGCCAAAAGTAAGGATGAGATGTCCTTAGTGTTTCTGTGCCATCATGGCTCTTAATGTATGGGCAATCTACATAACTTGTCACATTTGGGCATCTAACCTTGCATTTTGTCAGTGCTAGAGGTAGCATGAGGCGGTGTCTACAACCCACACAAGCTGCTCAGGTAGTGCAGCTCATCCAGGATGACACATCAATGAGAGCTGTGGCAAGAAGGTTTTCTGTGTCTGTCAGCACAGTGTCCAGAACATGGGCCACCCAACCAATGTCTGAATATAAACATACAAATAAAAAGATAACTGGATGAGTGCAATCAAAGCAGCAAACACGGACTATGGAGCGGACACGTTGTGGAATTCAAAAGCTCAGAGCTTACATTACACAAAGATTAAACCAGTGTTAGGAATAAAAACCAAAATATCAGCTGTTAATCACTCAAGTGCTTTTATTCTTGCAAGAAGGAGCAGTCACATACACAGACAGACGTCCCTGAAGGAATGCTCAAGGTCTCTCCTGAGCAACTCACTTCTTATACCCTCTGTTATCTAACAGACACAGCTTCTCAGAATACACACAAGCATCTTAGAACAGGCACAAGCATGATCATATATCACAGTAACATATCATGTATGAGATCATGGGAGTAAAATCACATACATTTCCATAGTAAGACACCGAGTCCAGCAGGCAAAGTCTACTGCCTCAGACTGTATACAAAGAGCAGGCCAGATATAATAAAATAAATTCATATAGAAAACCGTTTTAATGCTTTAAAGGATCTCTGTTATATGCAGCACACATCCTATTTGCAGCCACTGGATGGCAGCAAATAGGATGTTATTATAAAGCAGAAAGTGTGTGTAAGCTGTTCATTCTGAGTTCATTCTGACAAAAATCACTCAGTTACTGTCTCAGCCTCAGAGATGATGTGTTGCAATGTATAAAAATATCTACATACAATAAAAATCCTCCTTTAGTAAACTAGTTGTCCATCCCTGAGGTTTTTGCCATAAAAGTCAAATGTTCACAGTCACAAGACAATATATCCTATACTGACTTTAATGATCCGGCAGCAGCTAATATTGCAAAGCACTTAAAAAATCCTGCAAAGTTTGCTTGTCTTAGACCTTGTTTCCACATAGCAGGGCGTCTGTTTTCCAAAATAACATCTTGCACATATCATTGTTTTCCAAAAAGTTTCCACTTACATTAACCTGTGTAAATATGCTCCCAAGAGCCATCATGACTACACCAGGCCTGTGGGTGGAAGTGTAGGAAGAAGGAGAAAGCCGTGCAAACCAAGCCAGGGAAAAGTCTTCGTTTTTACAGATACCTGTGGAAACGGGTGTTAATAGGAGGCATTTGCTAACAAGTGTCAGGTGGTGGTTAAAGGCAGTAGTAAGGTAAAACAAGTCCCTTATTTGGACAGAGGATGGTTCCCCAAGGTATTTGCCACAAAACACAAAGCTTGGTACAAAAACACTCACAAGAGTAAAAAGCTAGAGTTCCCAAAGTTCACAAGGTACGTAGGTGTAAGGCATATCACACCAGACAAACTGGCACCGAGCGCAGGGAAGACACACACGATATACAGAGGCAGAGGGAGAGACAACGAGGCACAGGTGAGACACATTAGGGAGGAGCCGGTAATCCCCAGGTGGAGGCGGGAGCACAGGAGGAAGAGGAAGAGGAAGACAAGACACCTGAAACCAGAGGGAGGTCAGTGATTTCAAAATAAAACAGGAAATAAAACCAAACTAGAAAATCAAGCTAGAACTACAAAATAAAAGCCCTGGCTCATGCTGAAACCACCTGACAAGTGGCTAGATGAGACAAACAATGTCATCAAAGATGCGTATTGTATTAAGCTTTGAAAATCAAAGGAGTTTTTATTATCGACGATTATCCTGCTGAACTTGAGAGCAAACATCGCGTAGCAGAGCTTGTTTTCTGCAATATTCCAAAATCCAATTATCAGACTGACTTCTTGGTTGCCCTGTGGAAATATGTCATCCCTGTGTCTGTGGATGCTCTCATTCATCATGTTCAAGTCGTGTCTAAGAGTTTAAATCGTTGAGTCCAATTGCCTCGATTTAAACTCTTGGATATGTCGTCCCTGCTGTACTTTATGTGTCTCGTTTGATTGGCTCCCTGCCCTTATGGTGACCACTGAGTATTATTGCCACTCAGCTTTTCTGTACACTGTCCATTACTCAGGCAAAATAGGCGACTCCTACTGGTCATCTACTGTTCCTTCATCCTCCGAGAGGAGTTTTTTGGAGGCTACTACCATTGACTGAACTTAAAAACTAGGACCTGGAACCTGATGCAGATGTGGACCGCAGTCAGAGAGATGTTCTGTTTTTGGATTTACAGCATGGAAACAAGGGAGCTCTCCTTCATTTAGCTCTGAGGACAGTTTCCTGATAAAGAATGTAGGGCAATTAACACCAGCAGCCTGGAGGACATGGATTAAGAAGGAAAGAAAGAAATGAACAAAGGAAAGAGAAATCAGGTCGATAACAATATGTCCCATTTGAATCTTCTTTTCCACAAATAGCCAATGCAAATTCAAGAAGAGGGCCTGCATTACAACACAGTCCTCTGTGAAACTCAGCCGAGACAGACTGCTGAGCTGAACGTGGGTGTTGAGTTAGTTTTGTGCGTCCATCTTAAAGTCATCAAGGTCGTAGAACAGTTCAGCCTTTCACTTTCTCCGTCCTGCTGCTTTCTTCCTATTTTCATAACCACTGCTGTTCCCTTCACCCAAAGGTGGGTCTCTGGCCTCCAACAGAAACACCAGCATGACCTTCCTGCCAGCATTCCAACACACACACACACACACACACACACACACACACAAGGTTAACTGCAACTGACTGACAGAAACAAACTAACCAAAGATGATATTATTTTCATTTATGAGCAGAGGAAGTGTGGAGGACAGGGGGATGAAGAAACACTGATCTGTCATTGTTTGGAAGACAGCCAGGGTGAGTGAGCACACCTGCAGTCTGCAGAGAAAGAGAGAGAGAGAGAGAAAGGAAGACAGAGAGGAAGAGAGAGAGAGATAAGTAGAGAGAGAAAGAGGAGGAGCAAGAGAGAGTAAAGAGAAACAGAGTTCTCCACACACATCAGTTAGTGGCTGTGTGAGGACAAGAACAAGTGTGAGGACAGCAGGTTAAGGAGACAGACTGAAAAAAGGACAACAGTCAGCTAAAGAGAAACAAGAAAGAAGAAAGTTGTTCCTTGACCAGGAATCCCTGCAGCAGAAACTTTGGTTTGGGTCCAAGTGAACGGTGTGACTGGGAGTGTACTGGGAGGACAAACTGGTTTCAACACTCAGTGAGCAGGTTGCCAACACCATGGCTGACAACGTCAACGAGGTGTCGGATTATATCCCGGGAAATGATGAGCTGGACTGGGGCTACGAGGAAGGTAGGATGGTCTTTATCAGTATGTGATGCTGGGAGGGAAGTGAAAACGCAGACTTGACCAATCTCTGCAGATTTAGGGTGAGAAGAAGATGCAAATCGCCCATTTGCGATAAAACAGTTTGCATCTAAACTATAATATTTACATGTGTAGTATTGATTTGCTGCTGTAGCTCTGTTAGCTATGCTTTGTGAGAGGGAAAATACCATCTCTAAACTTCATGGAAATCAAAGCTAAACATAGGAAAAGATCGGTGACATCATCCTGCACTTGGGGGTGCAAACTAAGTCTGCATCCAATCAAATGCTCTCATAGATTTGAACGTCCCTCCCACTCCCTGTGTCTCATCTTTACCAGCAGTACTCCACCAGTAGAGCCAATGCCTAAAGGCAGGCAGTGTCTGGTCAGGCACATTGTCACAGTAACAGTTATGTCATGCAGTCATGTGTTTTTGTGTTGTTCCATTCTTTCTTCTCCTGCTGCCTTTACTGAGGGATGTGCTGAATTGTAAAATTCTTTCTGTAAGTATGCTGGGTGATATGATGCACTTTATAGGAAAAATCAGACACTAACATGTAACTACTAACACGATGATGTGGTTCTAGCAAAAGTAAGGCACAGATTAGCCTACATATCCAAACTTAAGCTCAGTTTTGTGCATGTGAAATGTTTGTGCTGCCTGACACTGGAGATATCCACATGATATTCCTCACCAAATTAAATAACAGGCAAAATGCAAAAGCAGATTCTTCTGTAAGACTTTATAAATAACCAGCCTGCAGGAACAGGTAAGTAACAGTTGGTAGGATGTTGGATTATAGACATTTTTATGGCTAAAATTGCCGCTGTCAGCATGACTGGAGAGCTCAGATGAAACAGGCTGTGGTACAACGTGATGGGCAGTGTTTTAGCCAGTAAGCTAAGCTAACAAACTAGTAGCAACAGGTTAGTATACAGTTACAGTTAGAGCAATATTAACCACCTAATACATTAGCTGGACAGACACTTCCAGATACTAATAATTACCACTACAACAAAAAACTATGAAAACCTGGTAGGATTGTTGGACTTTGGACTTTTGTTGAGCCTAACAAAGGCAACTGCATGTGCAACAGGAAGAGTTCAAACTAAATCTTAACTAAAATCTGAAATGTCCTCGTCTTCTACATCTCATTAAATAAATGCTGTACTAAGCCATTTCCTCTCCTGCAGCTGTCTGCACCACTAGAAGCCACATTTGACACACCTATGATGTGCACTCTTTTTTTTTTTAATATTATATTTCCCCAATCTGTAGGCTTTGTACCTTAATGTCAATGTCAATGTCAGTTTTATTTATATAGCACATTTATAAGGGCGTCGCCCACCAAAGTGCTTAACATTAAAATACATAAAAGAAACAAACTGCAGTAAAATACAATAAAACAAAGATACAATCATAAAACATAAAATCCCCAAGAGCTGCCAATACTCAGGCAAAGGCCAAGGTGAACAAGTGAGTCTTAAGTAGAGATTTAAAAGTGGTGAGGCCATTTGCCGACCGCACAGCTAGAGGCAGAGCGTTCCACAGAGTGGGAGCCACGACTGAGAAGGCCCGGTCACCTCTAGTTTTTAAAAGAGATCGGGGGACCTCCAGAGCCATTTGGTTAGCAGACCTAAGAGCTCTGGAGGGCCGATGTAATACCAGAAGGTCTGATAAATAATCCGGGGCCAGCCCATGCAAGCACTTAAAAATGAATGAAAGAATCTTAAAATCACTTCTGTGCTTCACCGGTAGCCAGGGAAGTGAGAAAAGCACTGGCGTGATGTGCTCGTGCTTTTTTGTCCCGTTGAGAAGGCGAGCCGCTGTGTTTTGGACCAGCTGCAGACGGTGAAGCTCTGACTGTCCAATTCCAATATATAGGGAGTTACAGTAGTCTAAGCGAGAGGTTATAAAAGCGTGGATGACTTTCTCTAAGTCACTCTGACTAAGGTATGGCTTTACCTTAGCAATAAGCCTTAGTTGAAAGAAACATACCTTAAACTTACCTTAAATATCTACAGTTCCCATTTAAACATATCACAGCATTGGGAAAATAAAAGGGCTTAGGGTTAACAAATATCAGCAAAACCCTGCAGCATAGACCCTGAAATCTTTCACTTAGCCTGGGCTTTGCTACCCAACAACCTCATCTCTCACTATTAGCTGCAGTGCATATATATTCAATTGTTGTCAAGGTTATAGTTGCTGAGTAAGAAGGGAATGTGACTGCTCCCTCCACCCCTCTCTGCCATGGACTGAATAGTCCATGTGGAGTGTGAGTCTGTGCTGCGGTGCAGCAGAAAGGTGCTCTGTGAGAAGCTCAGTATACTCTCTTGGAGGGCAATGGGTACGCTGAGTTTACACAATACACCCTCAATAGGTTTGTTTCCCCAAATGTGGCTTCCAAACTGTAACTAGACTGTTATGGTAGACTAAAAACTGAAGTGAATCCAGACATAGTATCACTGTCGTCCTCTCGTTTTCAGTTGTTTCATCTGTCCTACACATGCTTATAATATGACTCTAGCATAGGAACTTTCCTGTATTGAACACTGTGAACACTCTGTCACAAGAAGAAATCCTCTTTACACAGTAGATACTGAGAGGAGGCTGGATGAATGGAGGAGTAGAGGCAGGAAAAGAGAGTGTGCAGGCCCAGTTTATTCAGTCTGGTCAATGGACAGGAGAGCCCCCAGTGTGTCCATCTGAAACCACTGGACACACTCGCACAATCCAAATTATGCCTTGGCGATATTTGTAACACAAGCATACGCAACTGATAAAAAAATACTGTAAACAGCAAAGAAGAAGGTTGAGCTACTCAGTTTAGTTATGTATCATATTTCTATGTAATGTGTACATAAAAGAGACTATTAGGGGTGGAACTCTTCATCCTGCTTTATATGTTCTCTTCCAAAAGCTTATGGGAGTGGCAGGCTAATCTCTTGTGTCTACAATTGATTTTCTAATTGTCTTCCGTTGAAGTGTCAGTTGGTTTACAGTGCTCACTAATGGGTGATTTGTGGGTTAACTTATGAAAATGAAATTCGAAGCTTAGAACAGTTCTCAGGATGAGTTTCAGTGACTCCCTCCAGGGTGACTGACTAAAGTCAGTGTAGTATTTTTTTTATCTTTGTGTATAGTAGAGCTATAACTGTAACTTTCACTGCCTGGTTGACGTACAGCTAAAGCTAAATGACAGCACCAGGAAACAGATACTGTACATGGATAGTGGAGTTTGAGTCACTGAATAACACGTTAATATTAAAGATCGGCGTACAGCTAACATCCATTTTGAAGCAGCGTCATGTAATAAAAGCACATGACTAAAGAAACACTAAAGGGGCATGATTAGGGGATCCAGTATGAGACAGTAACAGTGGTATAGTCCACTCCACTGAAGGCCCATTCACTTCTCATTCATGCTGCTACAGATGGAGGGCGCTCCTCTGTGAATAGGAGTAAATGGAGCTAAGGAGCTAACATCCATTACATGCTAGCATTTGGCTAAGAATTCAGTTAAGATTACAATGAGAGAGGAAGAAGAAAGAAAGAAAAAGACCCCCTTAAATGGCAGGAGGAGTCCTCAGAGCTACGTATGGACCCTGCTCTGCTGCAGAACGACAGGCGGTGTAAAATGGCTCAGTGCACGATTTCAATACTACTGTATTTTTACTGCAAAGGAAAAGCTTTATCTGCAGGAAATATATCTATTGTTTTATCAGGGGATGCCTCATTTACAGTCCCAATAATGATATCTGGGTTTTGCAGTTCAATAGGCTAGCTGACTACTATACTTTCCTGTAGTAGTCGTTCGCAAAGTAAAGTGAAATGTCTACTGACATGCACTACCTTGAGAGTGACCCCTATTAAACAGCAGCTTGCACTTTGTATTATAACAGTGACTGCCTTTGCACTGTGCATGCCGCCTCACTTGCATGGCTTACAAGGCATTATGTGAGAGGACATTCTCACATGGCAGGTATAAACAACAAGAGAACTAATGGAAATAGTTCATGGTTGGATTCCGCTGAGCTGATGCTAATTTACGTGCATGTGCAAGATCCTGATAGGTTTCTGGCATTTATTGAATAGTTCTAAGTGCAACACTGATTGAACCCTCTGTAATGTGTGACACCTGCTGCTGCATCCAGTCGGTTATATACAACTTTTACTACCTTTGCCTGTATCAGATCATGTACTTCTGTACTAATGTGTTCTTTTTTTGAGTGCTTTTACAAACATGGCAACATGCAATGTAGTCTCAGCACACAGGTGTATGTGCTCATTACTGTCCAAAAGTTGAAAAGATGCACATGGTGTCCATTTTCACAAACGACTGTGTGTGGTGCTGCCAGCTTTGCTTTGATGTATTATTAACATTATGAACAGCTGGTGCCCTGTCATGGTGTGAACAAGTGTGTGTGAGAAGCCAATTTTTCACCTGTGCTCTGTGATCTTTATTCCACTATAGTGGAATAGTTTAATGTTTGCCTGTTTTCATCAATAGGTGTAGAGTGGGGACTCCTTTTCCCAGCAGCCAATGGTGAGTACCAGTCTCCCATTAATTTGAACTCCAGGGAGGCTCAGTACGACCCCTCGCTCCTGGATGTTGGTTTATCCCCGAACTACGTGGTGTGTCGAGACTGTGAGGTCATCAACGACGGACACACTGTCCGCATCATTCTCAAGTCTAAATCAGGTGACTGCTAGCTGACATTTCATAATGTGCTGAGAAAACATTGCGTGCACTTTACAGGTGTCATTTTTAACTGTAGTCTAATCTTTTTAATCTGCTTCCTGTCTGCTCTTACTCACAATTGCCTTGTTTTCCGGCTCTGTTGCCAGTGGTTACCGGGGGTCCCCTCCCTAGCGACCATGAGTATGAGCTTCATGAGGTTCGATTTCACTGGGGCAAAGAAAACCAAAGAGGATCAGAGCACACCGTGAACTTCAAGGCTTTCCCCATGGAGGTAGGAGCAACACACTGAAATCAGGCCTCGACCACAGACTGCCCCCCTGCTCAGACTCCTGGCATTGACATTTGTCCTTCTTCAGATAACACTGTAGCTTGTTCAGTCCTTGAAAAATTTCCCTTCAACACCACAAGCTACATTCTCATCACATCTTGTCACACACTGACACACAATCAGGTTTCACTCTCTTCATACTATGACACTGTGGTTGCTCTACATTGTTCTGACCTACAAAAACCACTATGAAGTCAAGACTTAGATTTTGCACCAATGTTTTATAGTCTGGGTCTAGACTAGCATGGTCTAGCTAACAACACGATTCACAGCCTGAGAAGAAATGACCATTATGGCTTTAGGGCATGTATTCCTAGTTCTAATTCTAAAGTGCTTTCACATTCTGCATATGATTTAACCTACATGAACACATGTTGTTTCAGTAATATGACCACTTCGGTTTTTTGTTTTTTTTTGGTAATGATGGACTTGCACTTTAAGCTCAGTTCTAAGAACAAAGGAGGAATGGTCTTAGAGAGATTGGCAGATAAACTTAAAGGTAGGGTAGGATATTTTGAAAACTCAGTGAGAGTCAGCCAGATTTTGAAAGTAAACACACGCCTCCCAACCAGTCTGTGACTTCGGCCATCATGCATGTACCTCTCTGGTGTGCGCAGAGCAGGAAGAGAGTGACAACCAGCCAATACTCCGCACGGGGGCGCCTCGTAGGATTGGCTGATGTTTTTAGCATTTTATAGCTTCCACAGATGATTCATATTCTTCGTTTTAAAGCGAAACTGCCGAACTAGTCGGTTGCTATCGGATTGTAAAGAGAAGTTTTAACAAAAAGTGCATCAGAATAAAATCTCCTACCCTACCTTTAAGGACAATTTTGGGTATAGCACAGAAAGAGTTACTCAAGGAACATGTGGGATACCCTGACAAAGCATGAGCTAGCATTATAGTGATGGAGCAGTGTCAAGCCTGAGCTAAACAGCAAGAGCAGTCCCTTCTCTTATTGCTACATTAAGAGCACATTCAGTCAACACCAGCTGATGGTATCTCACTACTCCTCCTGTCTGCCGACACCTGTTTACAACAATGGCCTCTCAATCACAGGTTGCATTGAGCCTTGTCTCTCTGTGTGCAGCTCCATCTGATCCACTGGAACAGCACACTGTTTAACAGTCTGGAGGACGCTCTGGGGATGAAGAATGGAGTCCTCATCATTGCTCTTTTTGTGCAGGTAAGCATCTACGAAGGAAGAAATGTCAACAGAACATACATATGAACTGGTTTTAAGGACAAAGGCTGTAAACATGTGTATAAAAATATCCAACTTTAAATAGTAGGAGCTTTTAAAGACCACATTTTTAAATACACTGACCCAGTCTGAATGTGTTTTTCTTCCTGTGATTGTACGTGTTGTTTTTCTCGAAAGAGGTTACTTTCTGACAAGCTTGAACAAGCTGTGGTGCTATCATACAGGACAACATTGTCTGCTACATTTCTGTAAAAATGCCCCCACTTCCACCTTCCTTCCCTGATGAGAAACCTCTGCAAAAGTTTTTATATACAGTATGTCATCTCTGACCACGCAGCCCAGCTCTAAGAAACCAAAAAAGATCAAACATCTCTGACCTACTGAGACCGCAGTCTTTTCACTTTCAGCAAACCTTACATGTCCTGTTCTCAACCCCCTCTTTATTTTCGACTTCCTGTTTACTTCCTGTGCTCTAACCTGCCTTGACAACATTGTCAAATAGCAGATTTTTGTTGCCTTTTATCAGATAGGTAAGGAGCATCTGGGTCTGAAGGCCATCACTGAAGTTCTACAAGACCTGCAGTACAAGGTGAGGTCAGAACTAAAAATGTTTCCAATGCTAAACTTGATACACAATGAGAGGAATCATTTTACGTTATTTTATTTCCACCAGGGAAAGAGCAAAATCATTCCCTGTTTCAACCCCAACACTCTGTTACCTGGTAAGGGCGACATGCAGGACGTGAGGTTACAATCTGTGTCCCCAGTGGCACAACTGCTTCATGACACCTTCACTTTTAGTCACCCCCAACACATTTGGCATCCCCTATATTCATGTAACCATAGGAAACATGGTTAGTAATTATTTCATTATTTCATTATTTCACATTGGTTATTAATCTGCCCTCAGACCCATTATTGAGAGACTACTGGGTATATGAAGGATCTCTGACCACCCCCCCTTGTAGTGAAAATGTGACCTGGATTCTGTACCGCTACCCTCTCACCATCTCGCAGTTACAGGTAAGACACCTTTTCACCTCCATCCTCCGTTTTATGACAGTTGTGGTAAATATTTAAAGAGTTCCTCCCATTTCTGTTCCGGTTTGATCAGTGCATTAAGGGTTTTTCATCTGCGCCTTTACGTATCTTGGTTTTGGTCCAGCTTTATGAGGAAGATCTGACCCACTGCTCTTGTGAAGCAACTATCTGGTGATCACAGTGGAGCATGTAGCTGCTTCGAATGCACATATTGAGACCAAACCAGAGCTAAGAGTTCATTGTTTTACATGTTGAATGGGGATGTCACATTGACCTTTGACCTCTGAAATAAACGGTATTTCCTTGAGTCATTGACCTTTAACCTTTGATCAGCAAACTCCAACTAGCTCATCTTTGAATCCACATGAAAATTTGTACCTGGTAGGTGTTCTCAAAACACACTCAATGACAACCTGTCACTATAAGCATCCTCATGGAGGAAAGCACTAATGTATCTTTATTGGTAGTTTTACATACGGTAGTAGTTTTACAGCACATGATGAATATTTTTATTTATCATGTGCAATATTCATACATCATGCTGTACAATACAATATTTATTTATTTATTTCGTTTCTGGATGCACTATGTACAGTTAATCTACAAATCACTCCTATCTTCAGCCACCTGTGCAATATCTGCTAATATGTTAATATGTTCATCTTACTCTTTAACTGTATTGTATCTTTATAGGTAGTTTTATTTATACTGCATCTTATTTTTTTTTATCTTACTCTATTGTTTCTGCACTGTTGCAACAATGCAATTTCCCCATTGTGGGACAAATAAAGGTTCTTAATCTTAATCTCAATCTTAATCTTAATCTTAATCTCAATCTTAATCTCAATCTTAATCTTAATCTTAATCTTAATCTTAATCTTAATCTTAATCTTAATCTTACAGTGAATCACCAGGCAAACAGCACCAGGATACCTGGGAAACAATACAATGGCACATTTCTGCTCCCATCTGATATTAAGTGTAACTCATTACACCAGCAGGTGTTTTGGTTCCAGCACTGCCCATGACGCTGTGTATTCTGGCTCACTGGCAGCTAGCTGCCCATGTTTGAGCTATGGCTTCCATTATTCCACTTCCTGTCTTAGCTGTAATATATAATCAGTATGTCAGCCCATTTTTGTGGCTTTTATATCACACAGAATTGTTAACCCACAGCTCTTTTTGGCATTCATCAAAGTACAGGAAACCTTTCCACCCACTGCCAATCAATATGTCCGTCACATTGCCTTTGATAGACGCAAACTTTCATTCGGCTCCTTCAACTCCTGGCTGTCTTCCAGCAGGTTGTTGTAAGGGATGACCCTCTGACATTTATTTCAGCCTTTCATGTTCGCTGCCCTCTGACTGACTGACCCTTTGAAATGGTAACAGAAGGAATCATTTGTGGCTGCCTGCCTCAGGCCATGACTACTGTGGATGAATGTTAAGAATGGATGAATGAAGGCAAGAAGCTGTTACACTGGGTGAAATATGTTTTTACAAACATATGCATGTATGATGTATGATGTATTATCTCTTATGGTAAGAAAATGGCACCCATGTTTTTAGACAAGCCTTTAAAGTTTAGACTTTAAACCTTATTGTCATTGTACATGGTACTATAGAATTTTCCCTTTCATCTCCTCCTGTGTGTTTTTGTAGCCCTGTATCACTGCCTTGAAGGCACAGACAGCCTGTGGCCCTGGTAAGTGGGATCTGTGATGATGCTGCTGGGGCCAGCATACACTGAATACAGGTCTAGAGGTGGGTTTCCCACAGCTCTCTGGTCTGTTTTAACCACCTGGACCAAGTGCTGCCTATGTTTCTGTGCTGTGCAGCCAGCAGACCACACTGTAACATAGAGAAGAGACTGGCCTGGTTCAGATGCCTTCTGAGAAAGAAAGGTCTTTGTTGGGGGTTCTTCATCAGGGAGGTGGGAGGTATTGAGAGCCTAAATGAGGTTTGCTGTTGCCCAGGAACTTATTGTTGTCCGCTTCCTCCACTCTCTCGTTCTGTATGACCAGTGGAGCATGCTCTGTCCTGCTGGACCTCCTGAAGTCCACGATGACCTCTTTTAGAGGTGTTCAGGACCAGATTGCTCTCTGAACACCACTGAACCAGGAGATGATTCTCCTCTCTGTAGTGGCGTCTCATCATTATCTATATATATGAGACCCACTGTAGTTGTGGACTTTATAGTAGTATTGAAGACTTGAAGCTGTGCAATTGTGTGTTAAAACTGAGCGCACACCCCTGCAGGGCACCTGTGTTCAGTACATGCGGTGTTGTGGATGATAATGGGATACAGAGCAGACCAATTGGAATGGACTTCTTATTTATCCCAATTCCCTTTGTGTTGCCTAGCAACCTGCAGTTGTAACATTTAAAAGTTCACTCATTTGTGGATGCCACCATTTCAATGTAAAAAATAAATAAATCCGACCAACACCACCATACATCGAATACCATGATATTGGTAAGTAAGTATTTAAAACTACAGGTCCTGCTTACCTAGAACACACACCTCAAACATCCGGGTATGATTGACTGCTGGAAGACCAAGTGTGTGTGTGTGTGTGTGTGTTTGCAGTCACCTCTGTAGGTGCGTGCAAATGTCAGACAACAGTTGCTATGCCTACTCGTTTTTGCACTTTGGCAGTGTGCTATAAATCGTCCTCGTGTCGGCCAATAGCAGGACAGCACAAGATGATAATATGTTTGCTTTGGCTAAGGTGGCCAGTCGCTGTACAGTACATGTGTGTAGAAGTGATAGCATCTGCAGTGACCACATTCAACAGGAAGCCACATTTCAGATCCTTTCTGGTACAGTCAACACAGACACCTTTTAGCCTGAGGAAAAGGAAAGTATGCCCATTGGTTGATGAGTGAATACAGACTGGTTGTTCTTCTATCTGCTGTGCTTAAAAACTGAAATCAGTGGAAATACACTGTCATGTGTCATCGGACCTTTCTCCATCATGAGGGACTCCTCATGGGGCCCACTTCTCTCTTTTTTTCTGCAGGCAGGTTCCTCTTACTGGCATCCTTATCAGCTGAGTGTCTAACAACAGCCCGAGGAACCCTGAGTGTAGAGCAAATATTTAAAGTCTTGTGTGTTTTTTTTATCTACAGGAAGCAACAGTGCAGAAACACAGCATGTTGTAGACAGCACTTGTTTCTATTTGCCACTGCAAAATAACAAAAAAGGACTGTTTACAGTTTGTGAGGAATTATTTTTGGGCATGAGCCCCTTTAACCCTTGCCCTTTGCCAATGCGTTAGGATCCTGTCACAGATGGTCTACATGGCTGGCTGAAAGACTATTGGAATGAACCAACAGGTGGAACTATAAAGTGCTGATGATCGTATGATGGGATGACATGAATTTAGCATCACACAATGGGAGTTTTTCATTGGCACCAAGGGATTTCCCTTCTGGTCCGCCCCTGCAACACTGCTCAGGCCTTCACAGGCTTGAAAAGCCTCCTCTACAAGATGGTTCACCATCTTCAACTGCTGTTTGATTGACTCCATCTCATTAGAGATGTTGTGGATTGTCACCCCGCTTTGGTTCATGCTGTGCAGTGTTAGGTTTGACCTGTTCTTCTCTGCACCAAACCCTACCAGGCTGATTAATGATGCTTTTCAGCGTGTTGTCCTTCTCTATAGTCTATATGAGTTTTGCAGATTCCCTGCAGCATCTGTTCTAGGTATAAAAATGTTTTCACATTCACACACAAAAAGCAAGTTTCCAAGGACGACTTCTCACATGGTGATGTGTAACAAAACATCAGTCTCATGCTGGTGAAACGTCTCATGTGTGGATACTTGAGATATGAACCCAGTTTGACCTCTGATTCCTTTCTGTCTCTTCAGATTGAAGAGTTTCGGAGGCTGCGCTCCCACATCAAAGGGGCAGAGCTGCCAGAAGGAAATGATGGGATGCTGGGGGACAACTTCCGTCCAACCCAGCCCCTCAGTGACCGCACGGTGCGCGCTGCCTTCCAGTGACTCTGCCTTTCCACTGCCATCTCAGAAAAACTGTGGGACCTAAAGATACAAATATAGAAGGTAACAGGGTCTGACTGTGTCCTGATTACAGAGCAGCACATTAGCTGCACATATCCACTACACCACTTTACACAGCAAATTGTGTGAGACACGTAAGCCCAGAGAGCCACACTGCCATCGTTTTGTATTAACCTTGAAAGTCACTCTTCTCTTCGCTGTGTGTGCAGCAAAAATCAAGCTCAATATGTCCACCACATGATTGCTAACTGTGTTCATCTGTCATTTAGTCCCTGACTACAGCTGCCTGCTACTGGACACAGTGTGAGACCACAAACATAAAACCAAAACAATGGGCTGAGAGGCACTAAATTGTTAGTCATTAGACATATATAAACACTGATTTCAGCAGCTATCATTATTATTTAAAAGCTAACAGTGAAAAAAACTACCTAATGATCACCTGCTCCACTTATCATCAAACACTATTCTCACTATTTTTAGGCGGGTCAGCACGTTTCTCCACAAGGGACCGACTTAAAATGGAAGTATGCACGCTGTCCCCGAGGTATTTAGGTCCTCTGACACTGCAGCATAATGGATCAGGCCCTGGAAGAACTAACCCACTTCTAATCTGGGGCTAGCCTATATACAGTATACAGCGTGTGAAGCGGATCCCAGATTTAGCTCAGCAGCACTGCGGCAGGAAGACAGGGCAGAACTTTTAAATGAGGAGGGGATGAGGAGGGTGAAAGGAAGACTTTTATTCTGACAGTCCTGGAGCTGACCTAATATGACATAATACAGAAAAGCAAATGCATATTACTCATGGCTTATTCTTTCACAGCGTAAGCAGTAAGATGTCTCACGTTTATCTCATATCTCATGTTTCATTTTGTGTCAACCAAGGAATGTTGAAGCTGTGTCACATTTCACAAAACATTTTATCAGCGTCCTTCATTTCCCATAATGCATTTTAACAGGCTTTCCAGTACAGAAATGTTTTAACACTGATGTTCTCATGAGGAGTAAAGCGAACTCTATATGTGAAATCACTGGGTGTGTCTCTTTAAATGTCAGCCACAGGGAAAACTGGGTGTTTCCATCCAGTCATATAACAGCTGATCACATACTGAGAAAAACAGACAAAAACAAAAGCCTGTTTTATTCGGAATAAATATAATAAATCATTTCAGCTTCATTTTCACACCAGACTGCCAACTCCCAGGTTGATTTGAATTTCTTCATAAAGAGCCGACTGATATAAGCCTGTAATACCTTTAAATCCTGAGAGTGAGTGAACCGACCTGCACTCCATATAAGTAACAAGGGACAGTAGTAGGAAGTGGAAAAAACAGAAAGAGAAATAAAGAGGAGGTATAGAGGGGTACTGGAGGTGAGAATGCCAGAGGGATGAAAGAGGAGGAGGAGGAGGAGGCAGAGGGGCGAATAACAGAGGACTATTGTTAATGGTGTAAAGAGACACTGATCTGGTCCCAATGGCTCGAACCCACCTGAGACTGAGGTCTGTGAATGTGAGCAGAGGAAAAAGAATTCTGAGGAGAAAAGTAACATGAAGTGACATTTAGTGTCGCTACCTGCTACTTTCATGAATAAGCATGGTCCTGCATGTAGGGTATACATATGAAAAAACACCTGGCTACCAGCAGAACAGAGTAATGCATTAATACATGCTGTCTCTATGCAGGAAGAAACAGGTTCAGGGTGCTACAGGCTAACACTAGATTCATGCTCACAGTTATAATAAATGCTGATGCATCAACTTCATCTTAGTTCAGTATATAAATCAGCATCGCGACATGATATTGGTTCCAAAAGATATGAACACGGACTACACTGAAAACGTCTTGTTTTTATGTTCATTTATGGACATTTAAAGCTTCTATATTTAAGAATCCTTTCAGTTGTGACCCTTACAGTGTGTCTTTGCACCACACGTCATTGCCCATTAGGGTAACAAGCAAAAACATGTGTGATTCTGCTTCCATGATGTGTTTCTTCTCTGTTTTACCAGCCTGATTTTCATTTTTTTATTAATGCCATGAAGTTAACCTGAAATTCTCAGCATCAGTTAACTGTTTGAAGATTTATTGTCCACTTAACGACATGAGAAAGTGTTACAGTGTGTGCCTGACGTTCAGCTCGCACAATTATGTGTTTGAAATGGCGCTGCAGAAGGAAATGCCATCAGCCTGGTAAATCTTGCATACTTTTGTTTCCTGTCTGAGAAATTGGTGAAGTTGTAAAACTACACATTTAGCTGTGAAACAGAGCGGCAATGTTTAGGCCGGTCTGTGGGACACATCTGGTTTCTTTTCTTGTAATCAGATCCATGTTTCTGCTTCGTTACAGAGAGGGGAAAGGTGTGACGAGAGCAGTGGGGACACAGAGAGAGAGAGAGAGAGAGAGAGAGGGTGGGCGCTGATGTGGTTGCAGGTCTGCTGCTGACTGAAGGTGGACAAAGAAGCTGTTGATGTCGCACCTTCACCGTGTGCTTTGACTGTATATTTGTCTGTGTTTTTTTGTCTTTTCTGTCTCCCTCCATGTGTGCGTGAACCATCCTAACAGTGCCAGTGTGTGTACTGACGAGATGATGAGGAGACTTCACAATCGGCTCATCTTTGCTGTCAAAACAAAAGGAAGCGTGAACCACAGAGCCAGAACCCGAAACACACCCACACAGCATCATGTAGTGATCACTGACACAAGGAGAATGCACTCGTTGCATTGCAGACTAGTTAACTTAGAAGAAAAAATATTACATCGTGAATACAGCTGCATAAATCCTGGATTAGTTAAACCTAGAATAATCCAGGATTTATAGAGCTGGAATTCTGAAGATTCTGCATCATGTTCTGCATCAAAAACAGCCAGAAAAATAAAAATACAAACTTGACTCATGGTTGGCCCACTTCAGCTCCAGTTCTGCTCCACCTGCTGCACCTCTCTCCATGTATTTTTCTGGAAATTAGGTTGCCTATGACACTGCCAACATGGCAAGAGCATAGTTTTAGCATGGACGGACGTGACGCTCCCCCACCAATAACGGATCCCCTAAAAAAAAAACAGATTCTTATTGGGTTAAATTCCATTCTTTTTTCCGGCATCCTACCAATAGATATCCTCCTGTCGTTTGTCCTACCCAGAGCCCTTCAAAATCTGATTCTGACTCTGTTATATCAAGAGCTCTGGTCCTACCGTAACACATATGGCTACATTGGCAGCACCAAAACACAGGCATTATTTATACATCCACACCGCTAAGCTAACATTTTTTACCTCACATGGAATACTCAAACTAACAGTCAGTGTTTCTATTGAACCACACTACTCATCACTCCCTGTACATTACCTCTGTGTGTGTGTTTTGTCTTTTAAAGGTAACATGTGTGACAAAGTGAGCTGAGACAAACTGTGAGAGCTGATGACTGTTACAGTAAAGCAACAATAAACAACACTTAATAAGGTGCAGGTGTGTGTGTGTGTCTTTCTATTAGAAGTGAACAGCGTTTGTAGACTGTTGTTCAGTTTGCTGTGTCTCTTCATAACATCAAACACACCTCAAGCATGGTTAAATAGCTCGATTCTGGTGTGATGAAGGTGTGGCTGTTTGGTGTCAGGATGATACAGGGTGATGTTTACTCTGTTTAAGCTCATGATGGAACACCCTCAGGTCGTCAGTCAGCCTGGTGAACACATGTCAAAATGGATGCAGTAGAAATATCTTAGTTTGGAACACACAACTTGACCAAGAAAAAAAAGGTCTGCCCAGAGGAGCTGGTTTGGGAGCAAGCTGCGAGACCTCCCAAACCAGCGCTCAGAGAACAGAATGTCTCAGAGTGCTGAGAGCAAGAACAAGTTTCTCTGCTCTCGTGGGACATGTAACAGGCATTACCCAGAATGCAACTGAGGTTTCAGTTGTCAGTTGTTCACTGACTCTGGGCTGTAAGAGTACAGGTAGACCCGAACACAGACTCAAATATCGAACCAAAGTCCAAACTAAGATGAGAAAAGTTCAACAAAAAGTGAGTGAAGAGTCAAAACTTAACTCAAACAGGATGAAAAAACAGAGGAAACCTACAAGAAACATGGGGAACAACACAAGGACATCACGGGTAGGAAACAATACTGACAAGGCAATCACAAGACTCAATTACACAAGAGGTAAGAAGGCACAGGTCATCCAGGGCAGGGGAGGCAGCAAAACACATGGGAATACAGGAGAAAGAAAGACTTTCAAAATAAAACAGGAAACGTAACCAAAGGTGCCCTGGTTGGTATTTATGAAGATACTGTGTACCAAATCATCAAATCCCCAGATCATAACGTTTTAGTGTTTTCTAGCATGAAATTCAGTTCAGTTCAGTTCTTTAATAAAAAAGTCGAGAAAACAATAAGTCTCTAATGACTTATTTCATGATAACATTACTATGATTTTATGATGATTTATATGATTTTAAAACTCAGACTAAGTCTCTCCAGAGGCATGCTGAGCTTTGAAAAGTAAGCTGGCTATGTTACCATGCTGCCCCCTGCTGTTAGAAAGAGGTACCACAATCTACATAAGACCAATTTTAAAGAGGAATTTTTAATGAAATTTCTGAAATTATGAATTTTTATGAGGGATTCACTGTAATTTCACTGTGAAATTTATTTTATCTCAATTTTAAAAATAAAAATGTACATATAATTTTTTTTTTTACTGTACAAGTAAAAACACATTCATAATGAAGCTTAGTAAAGGGATCTTAAATGTTTTCATGTGGTTTAAAACACCACTGTGTGAAGAAAAGACCATTTAAGTGCACCATGGGGGGAAGTAGATACAACATTTTGATATTTTTTCCCCTTTTTAAACTACAATACTACATAAACATTAAACCCTCCTATAGTGTGAATGCAGCCTGTAGCAGTTCCTCTGGTGACCAGCTGGTGGCTCTGTAATGACACGAATAAACACGGTGTGGTGCTTATGCTGGTAGAGGTGTACCGTAGTGAAGGCAAGAGGTAGATGTGATAAATGTGGAGTCTTTGGGAGTTCAGAGGTCACAGGTGAAGCGGACCAACAGACAGCGGGACAGAACTGTTGGTGTTTGTACCCCTACAGCACTGGTTTGGTTTAAACAAAGGAGTGTTCAATCAAACAAAGACTTTGGATCTGTGCATTATGTAATGTATGATGGAAGGGATAAAATATCTTTCAGTAAATGACCTTTCTTGAATCCTGTGATTTTATTGCCGTTATTATCCCATCACTGGCTGTAGAAATAGATTTTAAAGGACATGAAATTCCCTCATCAGCTTCCTTCTGCAGAAGATTAGCTATTACATGCAGGCAGGTGTCTGTGCTTCAAATTCCCCCCACTGTCTGACCTCTATTGACCCTGTGTGTGTGCATTGTGCCTTTGGCCTTGATCACATCAGCAAAGGCTTTATTAGCCTCTCAATGACCACGGCACCACAGATAGATGAGGAGTTAATAAGAAAGGAAGAGTGTGTGTTTAAATGTGTCTGTGGAGTCCTTTCAGGAACTTTTGGATTCAGCATTTTATGCAACAGTTCTGCTTTGAAATCTTCATATTCAAGTCAAATTCAAATAAAAGATAAACATCAAACAGAAAACATCAACTATTAATTCTACCCTGGTAAGTCTAGGAAAAAGGCTGTGTGCTCGTCCATCCATTCCTGCGGTGCAGTGGAGCATCCTGGGAGCTGATAGGAGCTGAAGTGTAATTGTGTCAGAGCAAAGACCCAGAAAATACATAGAGACAGACAGATAGATAGAGACAGTAAGAGACTGAACTTAGCTAAATGTCATCCATCAAGACATTTTACTATTTCGCAGTTCAGTCTGCTGCACACACAATGCTGCAGAATTTCTGCTTGACTCACCGTCCTCCCACCTGCTTCACATGTTCCAGTATCAAGGCTGCAGCCGGGGCTGAGCACAGGCATGCATGTGTTTATTAGCATTAATATATTGATTTGTTGTTGTGTAAATAATGTATCAACAAAACCACAGTGTTCAACATCTGCCCACAGAGCACTGTTGCTGCTGGTCACAAGTCAAAATAAAAAAGGATGCACTGGACTTTTATTTTGAAGTTAAAGTTGCAATAGTCATATAAACCCAACAGTGAAGGTGAAACCTCTGGAGTTCATGCAGCCAGCAGTGAGACCAGCATCACTCCAAGGCCTAGGACCATGAATCAGTAGTGCTGGATCTGGTAGGAGGTTGATCAGAGGTATCACTTGTGCCCAACCAGGATGGCTGACATGACTAGAAATCACCTGCTATCCCTGGAAAGGACTGAGGGTCAGTTAACACAGGACTTTGGTTTTCCAGACCTGACACTTTCTTGACTGCTTGGAAGAGGTGGTCAGCTGCCCTAGGACCAGACTCAAAAATGGGCTGAGCATCGGCCGATCCAAGATACTGCAGCTGGGACACATGTGCTGCTGGAGGTTGGCATGTTCCATTATTGCCACAGAATGACTGAGAGCAGGCCAGCAGGCTGGGGTTTGTCTGATTGGCTGCACTAGTCAGCAGTGGGCTCAAAGGCTAAAGGCTAGCACACTAGCAAACTGTCTGTAGGTGAATCATATCAAAGCTGGATACAACAAGTAAGAAACCAAGGCACTGAAGGGCACATGATAACTGAGAGCAAGACTTTTTCTTCTTGATGTTGCGCCCCAAACAAGTGACTCCTGGGAATCTGAAGAGTTTCATAATTAGGCAGGAGGTTGGCCAAGTCAAGGCCTGGATGAGGCAGGTGATCAGCAGGAGCAGGCTGGTGGACGGTACCTTAGGAACTGGGCTGCACAGAAGGGCACAAATGTGCATGTAAACAAACAGATGTGACAATTACTTGTAACTTAACAAGTATGTCTTTAGAATGTGGAGGGAGGGTGGAGTACCCAGAGATAACCCACAGTAAACAGCCCCAGCTGGATTCGAACCAGCAACCTTCTTGCTGTGAGGCACTTGATACTCAAGTACTTTTGATTCAACCTTAACACAGGGAAATATGAAACATAACTGTGAGTGAAACTGACAGTATGTGCCCATCATCTGTGCATCATCTGTATGTTCTCTTCCTCCCATTTTTGCATGTTATGTTGCATGAAGGGCTTTTGTGTCAGAAGCTTCTCACCTAATATCAGCGTGGGATAGGCTCTCCCCATGACGTGTGTTAGATATACTGGTTACAGACAATTGATGGATGCTGGAAATAAAGCATCAGGGTCATTAGGGCCTAATATTAGAATTTATATTACAGTATACAGGACTAAGTGCATCTTCCAATGGGGGCCCAACAAAGTGCCCATACATGTAAAGAAATGGACACAGGAGTTCCTTTACAGCAAAATGATGCATTATCTGTGTGTGTTGCCATTTTAAAAAATGATGCCTCATTAAAAAGAAATCTGTTAATTATCTTGCATGATTTGTTTTGTGGTTGAGGCATGAAAACAGTACATTCAAAGGACACATATACAGCACGATGCAGAAATGTATTGTATTTACTAGATACAAAGCCGGAGTCCTCCACCCCATGCACCACCCTGAACCCCACCCCCCATCCTGATCCAACATGAATGAAATTAGGGGGTAAAATACTTAATTTAGACCATGTTTCCTATGGTGGGAGGGTTCCTGTTGTTAAAGGTTTCCCATCAGTTCTTCCACTGTCCCCAGAGACACTGAAGGAATTACCTTCAGGAGTGTGTGTGTGTTTCACCCTGATTAGCACTAAAGTTAAAGTCATATACACCAACAAACAGCGGCTCTGTTGATCATACTATTACTGTAATAACTGCTACATGTGATTCCTTAAATAAACACTGTGAAATGACTTCTGGATGTCTCATCCTCTCCTTTGTGTTGTGTGTTATTGTAGCGGCTTCAGTTCCCTGGTATTCCTCTCCACATACAGCATCTTTACTGCACCCGCTCTGGCATTTAAGTGCATTTGAATTGATTTGAGAGCAAAAGAGAAAGAAATAGAGGGAGAGGGTTGGAGAGGAGAGGAGGGAGAGGGGGATGGGAGAATGTTGCCATGACAACTGCCATAATAATCATCCTAATGATTGATGTGCTGCGCTCCATTTCTCCCTGTTTTGACTCACTCTCTCTCTCTCTCTCTCTCTATTTTTCTATTTTCCCCTCTCTGTGCCTGTCTGTCTGTCATACCATGTTTTTGTGTGTCCGTGCCAGTGTAACACAATATGCACATGTGGTGATGTACAAACACAAACAAAGCGATGCTCATTAAAGACATGGTGGAGCGCTGTCATATAAAGAGAAGAGAAGAGAAGAGAAGAGAAGAGAAGAGAAGAGAAGAGAAGAGAAGAGAAGAGAAGAGAAGAGAAGAGAAGAGAAGAGTATTTAATATGATGTGGCCTGTTTAGGAGCCTGAATCAATCTCTGTGTGTGTGTCATTGCATTAGACCATTCAGGCGTTGTGTCTGTCTGTGTGTGGGTGTATACTGTGTCATAATAGATAGCCCTGTAATATACTAAACACAAATTGCTCTATAAATGCTCAAATGGATTACTTTTCAAGCTAGTCTGGGTCAGCATTAGCAGCCAGACACGTGATTTTAATCAAACTGGGATAAACATCTACAGGAGAGCTACAGGAGACTACAGGAGAGCACAGAGTCAGCACACCCCTCTGACCATCGACGGTGCTGCTGTGGAGCAGGTGAGCAGCACCAAGTTCCTGGGTGTGCACATCACTGAGGACCTCTCCTGGACTAACAACACTGCATCCCTGACCAAGAAGGCACAGCAGCGCCTCTACTTCCTCCGCAAGCTCAAAAGAGCCAGAGCCCCTCCCTCCATCCTGTGCACCTTCTACAGAGGGGCTGTTGAGAGCATCCTGTCCAGCTGCATCACTGTGTGGTACGGAGCCTGCACCGCCACCTGCAGGAAGACGCTTCATCGCATAGTGAGAGCAGCTGAGAGGATCACCGGCGTCCCTCTCCCCTCCCTCCAAGACCTCTACGACAGCCGTCTCACCCGAAAGGCCCTCCGCATCACAGGAGACCCCACCCACCCTTCACACCGCTTCTTCAGTCTGCTGCCATCAGGAAAGAGACTGCGCAGCCTCCGGGCCAGGACCAGCAGACTGAGGGACAGCTTCATCCACCAGGCTGTCAGGAAGCTGAACTCTCTCCCTGCTGTGCCCCACTTTCTCCCCCTTCCCTGACACCACCCCCCACCCCCTACCCCTACCACCATCCCCTCACCCCTACCACCACCCAAGATAGGAACTCTTTGTACCAGCCACTTTACCAAAGGAACTCTGTGCACCAGTCACTTTTTACCCTGTCATGTCACACCAGTCTCATATAAGCTGCTATAACTTAAACTATTCCTGGACTGTTACATTATGCCAACTGCACTGACTTGCACCATTGCATCTTTTGCACTCTCATACCAGTCTCAATAAGCTGTTATAAGTTAAACCATTCCTTTTTATATTATGCCAACTGCACTGACTTGCACTATACATCTTTTGCACTCTTACTGCATTGTGCCTTCATTATGTGCCTTGTATTTTGTGTGTGCCTCATTGTAGGTACATTTTTTTACACTTTATATTTATCTTTAGTTTTTAGTTGCATGTTATATGTTGCGGAGTGAAGAGTAACGCAATTTCGATTCTCTGTATGTTCAGCACATATAGCAGAGTTGACAATAAAGCTGACTTGACTTGACTTGATTAAAAAATAAAATGATTCCTCATTTGACTCCAGTACAGGTGCTGTTACAGTTTAAAAAACACTGTTATAGTTTCACATCGAGTTATCCTATGTACTGTGTGTTATAGTTAGGAGTTTTTACCATCCTTTCAGGGTAATGCCCTTCATGTCTCCCTCCATCTTGCGCTGTGTAAGATCCTTTAGTTTTGTACAATGAGTCACAATGAGGCCCACATTATAAAGGTCATATCACAGAAGCGGTGCTCTTTTCCACTGACCTTCCAGCCCAGAACCGGCCTGCTGTATGTGTCTGTGTTTCACCATAAAGCTCTTTAAACTCCCGGTAACCCCAGCTCATCAGCCTACACACTGTAGAGTTCTGTCACTGCCTGATGATTGATGGTTCTGCTGTGTCGGTTATTTCTTCTTATTCCTCTTTTCTTTCTGCCTTGATAACAAAGTTAAAATATAAGAATATATACAAGAATATACTTTCTTTGTACTCTTACCTTTGGTATTATAGCAGAATCATCTTGTAAATTTCCTTCTTTCTTTCTTTAGGATAGAGTTAATCAATTTAGCGATGGGAAATACTGACGATTTAATAAAACCACATGGCTTCACTTTACCAGGTGTGGATAAACCTCAGCAGCCACTTGTTGGGAATTCTGCCTGCAATGAATTTGGGTGTGCTAATCAAACTATACTCATGCTTAGCAAATAGGAAATCTTAGAATCTCAGATATATCATATAAACATAAGCATTCTGACGTTTTCCATATTTGTCCATCTCCTCACTCGTGTGTTTGTGACATGTTGTGATGAGCTTGACCCAACTTTTCGAAGTAAAGCATGACTGTATAATCTCAGGGAGTAAAGTAGTAGATAATAAACGTATTAAAAGGTGAGCATGTGAATGCTGTAAGCTGTAGATGTTGCTGTGAGCAGTGAAGACAATAGTCCCCCACTGTTGTTGTCTAGGTTGTTGAATTATGACTTTGAAATGGGATTTTTCATATATCTACACACAGCAACCTCCATGCATCAAAATGATTAAGAGTTTAGAATTTTCTTATTCAATACATTTTTCTTGTACCATGACGGCTATGACACATGTTCCACTGATCTGATTGGTTGTAGCTCTATCCATTTGTGTTGTGCCTATTTTTCACTTGTTTGTTTGGCATTGTACACATACATACTATTAAGATTAAGATTAAGATTAAGATTAAGATTAAGATTAAGATTAGGATTTACTTTATTAATCCCTATAGGGAAATTAAACTGTAGTAGCAGCATATATTTATGAAACAATAAATACCATGTATACAGGAACAAGGTTTATATAGCAGCAGACAAATGAACATATACACAGTCAATGTAACTGAGGAGTTTGATGTGCACCTGAGAATATGCATTAGTCCAAGTTTGTGAGCACAGCTCTGACAGTCACAGATGAGTTATAGAGTCTGAATTATGTGCAAATGACTGAGAAAAAAACGTTTTGCACAATTCTTCTTTTCTCTATAATGATCCATGCTCACACAGGAACCAAAGGGCATCACTCCTTTTATATTAGTGTGTGTTGTTGTTTTGATTTTTTCTCTAAATAATAATCAGTTCAGTGCCGCGCTCTCAGTGAGTCCTCCACCCCACCTCTCCGTCACCTTGACAACTAGCAATTACTTTCAAACCATGTGATCCAATTGATGTTTTATTATACTCTTTCTACAGTGTAAACTCTCTTTGTGTGTGTGTGTGTGTGTGAGAGAGAGAGAGAGTATAGGGCAACCTGTCAAAATGAAGTAGACCTCATCGTCACATTGTTGTCAATGCAAACTGACAGGCTGTCAGCAACACTATCCCTTCTCCTTCTCCCTCTCTCTCGGCTGTGTGTGGTGATCAGACACAGGCCACAAATGCATATCAATGTATAAAAAAATTCTTTTGTTTGTGATGTATAAGCTGAAATCTTTGGTCTGAACTGTAGGAATCAGGGTGCGGGTCATGTGACATACTTGTCCCCCCAGAAAAGACTGGAGTGCAGAAGATTAATCAGCTTGGCCGGGTGATGCATTTTTAATGTAACTTTAGATGGAAAAAAAAGGACGCCATCTTTGATCCGGTCACACTGTTTTGAAGACTCAAAACTCCTTTACACTAGTCCTGGGTGGATTTTTCACAGAGCGCTCATCCTTGAAAAATGAAATGAAAGCAGAAAGCAAATCCTCCGTTTGAGTTGCTTTTCAGTGACTCTGGGCTGTCAGAGTCTTGGAAAACAGTCTGACTTATTTTGTCAGACAGTAACATTTTTCATCTTCTTGAGCCGCTCATCATCTGTGACAGCTCTAATTCTTGGCTCTTTGACAGATGACCTCCTGCAGTAAGGATGTCAGGACACACTTTGGACACGCTCACTAGTGATGAATTTATTTCCCCTGTGGCAGACACTGCTGTAGATGTGCCTGGGATGAGTACAGGTGCACAAGATAATACATTCTTAGCTGACGCACGTGGCTCACTGTATTTCATGACTTGTGTGTTGTCATCAGGAAGGAGACACCATCAACCAACAGCTTAAATAAAATAAAGCTACAGATAGCTACAGTTATTCTAGGCCATTAAAAAGCCTTGTGTTTATGCATGTGGCGCCCTCCTGTGGTTGCATAAATGCAGTAAATGTTGAATTTCTATTCCAAAATTTTTATTCCTGAACCTGACCAAGTGGTTTTCAAACCCAACCTTGAAGTGATGGTCACCCTCCAGCATCATCTGTGAGGGTCGAGAACAAACCCCGACTTCATGTCCTTCTACTTGTATGCAGCTGAATTTATACTTTGTGCATGCAGCTTCATCATCAGAAGGTGAATGTGAGCCTCTGTGTGGATGTCCATGTTCTCACAAAAGCCAGAGGAAAAGAAAGAAAATCTAAAGAACCCACTGATTCCAAAGACAGACGGAGGTCCCGCATCCCTTTTTTTATGATCTCCCATGCATCTGTGGTGTCTGCAGTTGTGAACGTGTCCGGCCCTTCAAGCGTTTTGTGAAGTTATCGTCTAAAATTAAGTGCTCCTAAGCTGCAACCTTGTTAGGTTTAATCTAAAACTGACTTGGTCTGACCCAAATGCAGACGACTGGGACAAAAAGATCAGTAAAAAGAATTATTTTAACACAGTTCAAATTGTGCAAAAGGAGGAACGAGAGAGGGGGGAAAAAAGAGGAGAGAAGGAAAACTAACCAAAATGAAACAAACAGAAACAGACAAACACAGTCAGAAGTTTATAAACAGAAACATTTTTTGTGTCTTTTTTGTGTTTGCCCATAAAATGTCAGAATACATTAACTAATTGATCAATAATGAGCACAATCAGCTGCAGATCTAGTAACACTGCAACATGAAGATTTATTAACCTTATGCTAAAGCTGCACACATTGTCAGTTTATGTTTTAGTCACATAATGTGTGAACACACGTCAGTGCTACCAGAACTATGAGTGGCAGTGTCAGTGCTCTCCTGCCATGTTGACTGAGCTTTGCAGAACCTTTTTCAGAAGCACAGTCCAGAGCTGGAATCCCATCATTCTCCATTCAGATCACTGCAGAGTGCTCCACTCTATACTCATTTCCTGTCATGCAGACATCCCTGTCATCTGTTTGGGTTGAGATGGAAATGGCATATGACAGCCTGGAACATGATCTCATTTACAGTGAAAACTCTGGGCCGTGCTGCTAAGTGCTGAAATTTAGAGAGTGTTGCTTGGTTGTTGGTTTCAACACTCCTCTGACCCTGTCAATTATGACACAAATATGTTTAAATGGAAATGTAATTGCACTTTTTCTAAGACTGTAATGAGGTCACAAATCAAGCTTGATTGTGAAACTTACTAATGTTTGTGCAACTATGTCATTATTGAAGTCTATATTAGAGCATTCATAATAAAACATTGTGTCTCAAATCACTATGTGACACTTATTTAAAAGGTCACAGTGGAGAATTGATTTTGCATTGAAATGCAGGCTAAACTTCAATACCCAGAATGCACTGTGCTCTTTACACTTTGATATTGTTATTACTAAGGTCAGCCAGCATTAAAGTGAGGTTAATCTTGTATTCTGTTCTTTCACACACTACCATTGCTATTGTTATTGAAGCATTTCATTGAAACTCACGGATATTCTCCGCTTATATAAACTGGACAAATCAAGTTAGAATTGGTCTGTATGTCATGATCCAGTGTTTTGGTTGCCCTTGTTTTCTCATCAAGTTGTAGTCTTTAGATATTTGTATTGTTTTTTTGGTGTGACCCGGTTTTCATGATGTGTTTCAGGTTGTTTTGTTGTTTGATTTTCCTGTTTTATTTTAAAGGCCCCGTTCTCTGTGTGTATCTGACAGTTTTACTTCCTAGTGTTCTTCCCTACCCCGCCCTGATTGGGTTCACCTGTGCCTTGTTACCTTTGTTTATTTAAGTCCTGTACTCTCCTTTGTCTGTGTTGTGTTGTGTTGCTTTACCCCTCGTCCATCCTCTCAGCTGTCTTTTGAGTTTTGGAATTTATCTGTGCTAGTGTTTTTGCTTGGACTCCTGTTTTCCTGACTGAATCATGTTTCTCAATAAATCTGCCTGAAAAGCTCACCTTTCAGCCTGCACCTGAGTCCTCTCATCCACAAACACTGACACCGTTAAGTCAAAATCACAAGTCAGACAGAGTGTCTGATGCTATTGATTGTCCCGTCAGTCAATGGCATCGATCAATCTGTGTGTAAGATAGTTATTCTCTGAGCAGTACAATGAAATGGTCTGTGACATCATTACCTATACCTAAAGTTTTACCAGCTTTATGAATTGCTCGGGTTGTGTTGTCTTCATTTGTGCTGCTTTTTTTTCCACAAACATTTGAGGCGCTGTAAATTGTTCGGAGGTTTATTTTAGCATGGCTGCTCATTGGACTGCACAGTCTACTGAGACAAATAAGGCGGGTTTCTTTATAGGTCTGACACATTGTGTGACACACGTCACAATTTGTGTCAAACACTGGAGTCAAAAACCAGAAACCAGGCATGGTATTTTTGGATGCAACAAAGTAGTGGCAAGTAGTTTGCTACACAGAACCGCCCTTGTCGTTGGGAAAAAATAAAAAAATATAATTTGGTAAGGGACTCTTTATTATGGACTTTAATCAACTGGACCTAAAAATCATATGACCTGGTAGGAGGGTAATGAAGAAGCTGCAGTCTGACAAGCTTTGAAAACTATACCAACTATTCAGCTCTACAGCACCGCAGGGAAACGACGATGACTGACTCTCTAAGGAAAATTTGCACATGATTGTCACCAGAGACTGTCGTCACTCCAAAAATAAATCCGTACTTCCTGTAGTTCCTGATTGGCCCGCTCCACTGTAGAGATAAGGCTTCAGCGCATATAGCGTGGACACTTAGTAAGGTGGATTGTGGAGCGATCTCTAGCACAAACCTTCAGCGAATCTACCTGAATAAAGCTGATTCAGCTGAAATCTCTTACCCCACATGTACTTTTTTGCTATTCAGCACATTTATATTTTTATTGATGGAGCTAGTCAAAAAACAAAGGGAGGGAGGAACATAATTGACCACTGTGCCATGTCCCTATACAGCGTGGAGGGGGGATTTTTACCTGATGTTCAGCCTGGGATAATATTACTTGTCATGTGAAGTATTTATGTGTTTGGTGGTCTTCTTTGAAAACTATAAAAAAATAGTTGTGGAAAATAAAGCAAAGCAAATAAATGCCATAAATACTAAATTGAAACACAAATCTTATGCTGAATGCTTCTATACTTCTTCTGAATTCTTCTAGCTGACATGCACATTTAATTCACCTGCAATATGTCTATCACTGTTGTCTATCAGTGTGTGTGTCAGTGCTGTACAGTAGCATAATAAATAGCCCAGTATAAAATAATGATGAGGCTGAGTGTAAAACAGTGACTGCAGGGAAAAATAGGCCTGAATGATGCATCAACCCTCAGCTAAAAATGTGCAAATGAATTCAGTGCAGTGGACTTGACATTCATTGAATATGAGACTGTCAGATCAGAGGACTGTGTGTGTGTGTGTGTTTGAGTTAGAAAGAGAATATAGAATGGTTTAAATAAGGGTAATAGAAAGAAAACATGTTTTTATTAAGTAATTTGTAAATTGTGTGGTTTTCTAGTTGACAGTTTTTTCCTTTTAGAATGAGACAGGACATACGTAGCAGCAGAAGATAACATATCTTAGCTTAGCATAAGAGGAGAGAGCTTGTTTCTGCCTACAGTTATCAAAGTTACAACCTACATCATCTCATATTTGTCTCTTTGTTGTTGTCTCTTGTCTCTTTGTGGATATTTTGAGACACTCTGTGGTTGTCATCTTTTTTTGCCTTTTGCAGTTGTTTTGTGTGTGTTTGGTTGTTATTTATCTTTCTCTGTGGTTGTTACATATGTGTGGTTGTTTTGTGTCTCTGTGGTTCTTTTGTGTTGTTTCTTCGTGGATGTTTTGTGTTTCCTCGTAGGTGGTATGGTCCATAGGGGCTTTGGCCTAACCTGAGGTTTGCTGAGGTGAGCTTGGCAGCTTCTGTGAGAATCAAAAAAGAGACGTGGGGATGGATAAGCATCAAAAGTCCGGGTCGACATGTACCATTGACAAAACATTGTGGCGTTGGTGTCTCAGTGCCTCTGCAGGACCCCTAAATGTTTATTACCAAAATCAACATGTAACCAAAAAGCATTAAAATCACAGCCTTGTGTAATTATTGTAGCAGCTGTGGCTCAGGAGGTAGAAAGCCATCTGCTAATCACAGAGCCAGCAGTTCAATCTTCTGTCTACGTGTTGGAGTGACCTCAAGCAAACAGTAGAGACAGACACCTTGCTTAGCAAACAGGTGAAAGACTGTAAATGATTGAATGCTTGAGAACCACTTGTACTGATGCAGAGAAGTAACTTATGGAAGTGTTAAGTTACTACTGACATTGTTGACCTTAGTCATATATCTCAACCTGCAGCTGTATAGCAGAAAGATGCACTCATTATAAAAAGACCTCATGTGTTTTGTTCATATAACATGTTAGTATCAAGTGGCAAACTTCAGGCTGAGAAATGAAATCAGTGAAAAAGTGTCCGAAGCTGCAGTTCCTTTATTGGCCACTTGAAGGTGGCTCCAAAAATGAGTAAATCCCTATAGACCCCTACTTTACAGCAAAAATAAACATATTGTAAAGACAAAATTCATTATGGTCTGTATGAATTATAGAATAACATCAAGACGGTGTGACCATGACAGCACACCACCTGCCTTAGGACTGCCTCACATGTGGGTTAACATGGACTTATGTGGATTCAGGGACTTCACAACTGATCTTCACAAAGGGTATTTCACCTTCATTTAGTGCAACATTTGATGATGCAAAACCACACCTGAACAGTGGAGGATTTATCACAGACTTACAACCACAGGAGGGTGCATATCTACATAAACAATGACTATTTCAATAGTCTTTTTGTGAAATTGTCCAAATTTACAGTACACTTTAAATCATTAAAGAGCCAAGGCGGCCTATAAAAATAAAATGGAGGGGTAGGCTACTTCACTGAAAATAACCCCAGCATGATGTGTCATGGAATTCAACACATCACTAATTACAAGAACAGCAGTTCTGTAACTGTGAGTGCCGATGCTTTACTGGCAGAGGACCTGAACCATTTCTTGGTCGCTTCGAAGCAGTCAACCCCGCAGCAACCACTCCACACCCATCAGCCTCCAGCAGCAGCACAATAACACTTCAGGAACATAAAGTGAGACGCATGCTGAGGACTGTTAACCCCAGGAAAGCTCCCGGCCCAGAAGGAATATCTGGGAAAGTACTGAGAGCATGTGCCGACCAGCTAACTGGGATCTTCACAAAAATCTTCAACTGTCATCCCTGTAACAAGCCATCATTCCCTCCTGCCTGAAATCAGCTATAATCACCCCAGTCCCCAAAAAGCAGACAATCAACAGCCTCAATGATTACAGGCCTATTGCCGTCATGCCTGTAATCATCAAATGCTTAAAGAGACTGGTTCCAAGACATGTCAAGGACCAACTATCTCCCACCACCAGTTTGCATGCCGCACAAACAGGTCCACAGAGGATGCCATCACCATAGTTCTTCACACTGCGCTGAGCCTCTTAAAGCACAAGGGGGACCATGTGAGGAGGTTGTTCATTGACTATAGCTCAGCTTTCAACACAATCATCCTGGACACTCAGCTGAAAAACTCTCCTATCTTGGGCTCTCCACATACATCTGCAGATGGATTAAAGACTTTGCCCCAGACCGCCCACAATCCGTCATACTTCTCCCCCCACCATAACACTCCCTACAAGGTTGTGTACTGAGCCCTCTGCTGTATACTGTACACATACAACTGTAAACCAGCTCATCTGTCCAACTCCATCATCAAATTTGCTGATGATACCACTGTGGTAGGGCTCATATCTGGAGGAGATGAGTCAGCCTGTAGAGATGAGGTGGTGAAATCGGCAGGCACACTGAACATCACAAAAGCCAAAGAACTCATCGTGGACTTTTGGCAGAAACAACACAGACCTGGCCCCCACTCCTATCAATAGAGAGAGTGTGGAAAGGGTCCACACATTTAAGCTTCTGGGCACCCACATCTCTCCCCATGATCTCTCCCGGACTGCAAACACCACAGCAGTGGTGCAGGCTCCACTTTTTGAGAGTGCTCAGGAAAAACAACCTGGAGGAGAAGCTGCTAGTGTCCACTGTAGAGATCATCCTGGCATACTGCATAAGACCCCGTTCACACTGAGGAAATTAATCCGGCTAGAGCGGGATTCAGGCCGTATCTGGATATATCCAAATATTTTTTTTCTGAGTCTGAACAACGTGAATACAGATATATCCAGATAGATCTCAATCCACCTTTCGGAGGTGGATCTAGCTGGATTGGTTTACATCTGGCTCAGGTCTCAACACAAATCCCGCTATCGATGTGACACTTCTGGTTCATGGGGACAGTGTCCTGGTCGTGTACAAAAGCCGCATGTAAACAACCATCGACTTACAACAGCTTTGCCCCGAGTTTATTTTCCACAGGGCTACAAAGGAATAAACTGCTTTTTGAACCGACAATAAACAAAGGACAAGGACAGCACAACGCATGCGCACACGTGGTCCTACCGTGGCCTGAACGGACTCAGTATATTACAAGGCGCCACCTAGCGGTTTGGAGGACAACAAACAAGCCGGGTTAAGCTTGATTGAGCGCGGACACGTGTGTGTGATAGCCAGATTTGAAAATATATCTGAACGTATCCAGTTTAAAGGCTGGATTCTGGATTCAATCCTACTCTAGCTGGACTGACTTTCTCCAGTGTGAATGGGGCCTAACAGTGTGGTACACTGGGTGCACAGCAGCAGACAGGAGAGCACTGCAGAGTGTTCAACACGGCCCAGAAGATCACCAGTTGCTCAAAAGTGCAATACCACTGTGACACTTGAAACTGTGATGTGCAATTCAATTCTTATGTGCAATTACACTACACTTCTTTATTCCATTTTAGTACTGTATTTCTATTTTAGTATATTATTTATCAATTCATTTCACTCTTTTTGCACTCTAAATGTTTGATATTGTGATGCAAACACCATGGTATACAGTAGTAATAAAGGCTTTCTGATTCTGAGTCACTTGTAATAAATACTGTAACAAGAGATTCTTTTGAGAAACCATTTGGAAAAATTACTAACCAGTTCACTTTACACACTCCCCTTAGAAATCTTGGTCGCACAAAGTGAACATTAGAGAAATGTCAGCATGTATTTTAATATTCAAATAGATTTTTCAACCTAGTGGTTTTCTTTAATAAAGTCCTTTTTGCAGATGTCCTCCCTCTCCTACATCTCCTCTTTCACACTGCAAAGCTATAAACCTAAAGGGCTGGCTGTTTTAACTCAGGAATGAATTGCTGTGCTATGAATCTATAATGTAATCCGCCAACATGAAGCGACACACATCATTCAAACGCTACAGTACATTACATTTTCAACCCATAAGACAGTGTGTTGGAAAGTTCATGTATGGGAATCTGAGAGCTGCATGAGGCAGAGATTGTGTGTGCTGTTTTGCTTGTGAATGTGTTGACATGAATTAGCATACACGGTACAGCACAGTGTGTGCGTTTGCAGTTGTGTGCTTGCATCTGCATTCATGTATGCACGTACATGTTTGAGAGTATTTAAATGGTTTAGTGCATTTCTAGTTTAGTGTGTGTGTGTGTGTGTGTGTGCCTACAGCATGTGTGTGTGTGTGGAGTTTTATAGAGGGGAACTGTGTGTGTGGGGGAGGAGAATGTGGAAGTGAATTATGCCTTTTTCAGAGGGGAGGGGTGCATATATGTATGTGTGTATGTGGGGGGGATGGGCGACACTGTATGTTCACTAAGTATGTGTGGGCTGGTTTGTGGTGCGTGTGTGTGTCTGTGTGATAGAGAGGGTGTTGGCGAATGTATGAAAATGAGAAAATGCATTTTATGATACCTATTTATGTGTGTATACACTCTCCGGTGTGTGTGTCAGCTTATGTGAGGTACCTATATATGAGCGTGTGTGTGTGTGTGTTGGACCCTATACATATGATTACATGTGTGGTTGCGTTACCATATAGGGTATAATTACATGTGTGTGTCTGTGGGTACTTTATGTGTGTGAGTGGATTTTTATGTTTGATATGCACATGTGACCATCTGTTTAAGTCTACTGCATGTGTGTAATTGTAGGAATGTCTGTGTGTGCATGCGTGGGTGGATGAGCATCTCTTTGTTTATGTGCATCTGTGTACATGTAGGTGCAGATAATGGAAATGTGTTGTTCCGTCATGGAATCACTCAGCATTCAGGCTGTTTTGGTTTTTATTGCTTTTTTACTTTTAGTCACTCCACCTTATGAGACCACTTATGGGTCATCTTTTCATCTCAACTCATTTATATGATTCAAAGAATATCTTAAGTGTTCAACCTGATCCTGAATCAAACCAACCACATGTGCATTGTAAAAAGTATAAACCCTGCAAACACTAAAGTACTACAAGTACTAAATATGTACTTATGTACTGTGTTTCAGGGTTATTGGGAAACTAAATGTAGGGACCTCCACGCCGGTGACAGAGACCGCAGCCTCTTTTCCACCTGGCGTCTCCCTCTGTCTTCAGGTATTTAAGACTCTGTTTCCTTGGGACTCATTGCCAGATCGTGATGTCAGAGGGAGTCAGGGAATGGATTCAAATGCAACATGCGATAAGGTAGCTAGCTGGGTAAGTAATGTCCAGAATAAGGTCGGTACACAATGACAGTCCTAAGAGGGGTACAGTAAATAAAGGGACTTGACCAAGGCAGCGTCGTGGTCTGAATGGGGTTCGATAACTCCAGGAAAAAGTATAGACAGGGAAAAGGCTGACTCACAGGTCCAAAAACTAGGCTAGGCGGACAAATACACAAAGAACTAAGAGTTAGTCGCTGGAATGCTTGAGAGAACAACAAGACGATTTGGCAATAAGTCCCAGGGTAACAGAGTCATAAATACCTGAAAACAGGGGGGGGGGGGGCGCCAGGTGGAAAAGAGGCGTGGTCCCTGTCCCCAAACTAAATGCAAACAATTGCATTGGATGCAGAAATCCCCTTTTTCTGGTAATATATTTGGACAGTATTTGCATGATCTAATAAGGGGTGATAGGGTCAGGTGTCAAGTTCCACACCAAACAGGGAAAATCTTTATTTGAGTTTTTTTTTTTTTTTTTGAACAAGGAAAAAAGGTTATCGTCTAAATAAATACTCATAAGCTGCAACAATATGTCAATGAATGGGCGTTTGGAATCAGGGACGTGCCACTTTTCTACTGGTTTGTCCCAAAAAATGTAATAATATAATTGAATAGTCATGGACAATCATCTAATAATGCAAATTATTTTCAGCAGCATTATGATTTCCCACTTTCAGAGCAGACAACATTTACCTTTAGTCACACTGTGTATTTGTGCCACATTTTATGTGTACAAATAAACACAACATGATCATTATCCCACTTTTTATGAAAATGTGTCACATACTCTCACACAGATCTCGTGTGACTTCACCCCTCCTTGTTAGGATGCTGGAGGTACATTCATGCTGGAGAACCAGGTCTAATCTGATTCCCCTTTACTTTCACTCTGTGCTGCTGCTTTAAAACATTTTCATTCTTTTCTTTTTGCTCAGTTTAGGCATAGAATCCCATGGTTGGTTTTCAGGATTGAATTACAGGGTTAGTTTAAATCTTGGTTACCATGGTTACTCCCATCCTTTCCACAATATAATTTGCTGCATGAAAAAAACAGAGACTGACACAGACTCATGGCATCTATTCCTGTCACTAAAGCATTTCCATTAAACTCTATCAGACTATAGTTCATGTGAGACTGTCCCCCTATAAGTAAACCACCGCCCCTCCATGCAGATCATCTAGTGGCCGTTCTGAGCAAGTATCAGCACATTTGATTATCATTTAATTGTCATCCAGAATTGAAAACCAGTCTGAGAGAAATACCAGTCAATACCAGTATTGACAATAAGTGTATTGACAGACGGTTTGCATTTTTTTCCATACATCACCTAAACATGTTAACATGTTCTGTGACATACACAAAGACTAATTACTAATAAAGGATTATTTTAGCATATTTATTTATTATTTGAAAGGACTTCAAATCACAGAGGGCCAGTTTCTTGTATGTTTATAAGGCCTTCCTTCATGACAGTATCAGCCAAATACTGTGTGCTGGGTTGTCTGAACCTGCAAATATAGTTTTCCTCTGTGAGCCCCAGCCACTCACTAGTGTGAGCCTGGTCCACATAGCAGGTAAATGCTAGTCTTTGTCTCCATTTTCTCAGATTTTTTCAGAGGCTACCTCATCATCCCCATCATCATCATCTTTATCATCATCATCGTCTTTATAATCATTATTAAGCTGCAGTCTGCAATTTTTAACTTCCCCTTCTGGCAGTGGGAGAAATTACACTACCTAAACTAACCTAAAGAAATACATCATCAACTTTGATCGCCACTTGTGAGGTTGGTCATGCTTTTTCTCACAGCTATCTATCTTTGCAAAACAATGAAGTACTTGTGGCTCAGGTTACCACCATTTATGATGTCACATCACCACCAGCTGTATAAATAGTGACCATTATTTGTATAACTAATTGATAAAAGTATGTCAGTAATGAAATTACATACTCAAAACACCAACAAATAGCCTATAATTAGCATATGGTACATAATAACAGAGGCATAGATGAAAGATGGGACCAACACTTGGTCCCATCTTTCTTTCTGGGCTAAAGCAAAAACAGCACAAGTATTAAAGTGACGTGTTTCTCTTACAGCCCCTTCACAGCATGTTAGGTTGCAGAAACACCTGGCTTCTCCCCCCTCTAGATGGAGCGCACGCTGCCAGCTCCCATCCTCTTTGTTAAGGTCGGGGAAACCGGATATTGTAGTGTCGGGGACTGTCAAAATAAAACGCGCTCTCTGCGGACGCTTGTTTCTATAGTTTAATTGTAGCCGGCACAAAACAGGTTGGTAATTTTATATTTGCTGACGACATTTGAATTCAGGAAGTGAAGAGAAGGAAGTCAACGTGCTGACTTTTCCCCACACGCACATGTTTTCGTTTTTTTTTTCCTGCCTCTCCATGGCTTTTATTTTGTGAAGAAGTGTACATCCGGGTCCTCGGTGGCTGTCTCGCGCAGGCTTTGCTGAGTTCTTTGTGCCTGGTCCGCGAGGCAGCACAGCACCGAGCACACGCGCGGCAGCAGCAGCATCCGAGGAACGCAGAGACACGACAGTCCCAAGAAGGGACAGACAGGGTCCAACACCGTCCCCCTGTCCGACACCGAGCAGAGAAAAAGGAGGGAAAGCGACTCCGATTCAAAGTGCGTTGTTCGCTTTTAGCGTCAGAAGTGCGTCCATCGGGAACTTTGCAGTTACTGTAGCATGAAAGCCGGTGGACGGAGAGGAGCGTCAGCCTCAACTTCACCGACTCTCTAAGCGGGTTCTACGAGACTCGGAACCTGCATTTTTATCCCTAAATACGTTTTGTTTTTTCATTATACGAAGCTTGTTTCTCGGTGTGGTCGCTCAGGGACTCGTTGAACTTTGTAGAAAAAAAACTACGCTTGTTTTTCCTTACAGAGAGAGAGACAGAAGAGAAGGAGACAGAGCTGGATGTATTTTCAGCCATGGATGTAACAGTTTACCCGCCTCCTCCTCAGCCGCTGGCCGCGTCAGACCACTCCAGGCTGGGGCAGCTCTCCTACCCTGACCCGGCGTTTGGAACCAACAAGGTAAGAAAAAGAAGGATTACATAGATTCCAGTTTCTCTCTGTTAGGAGATAGAAACCATCCTGGCGTTGTCCTGATCAGCCTCGCTCCATGTGTTCATGTTTCTTGCCAATTAAGTGGTAATTAATTACCTATTAGGCTCCAGTTAATTACCACAGCTATTGAAGGTGACTACATTTCTTTCCATCATGTGCACTCACTAGATCATACACAGCCTGTAATTTTACACAGTCTGTGCTCAGTCATGTAATGACACCTATAATTAAAACTTCACCCCTGGAAATGGTGAGATAATCAAGTGTAAATATGCCCCAGAAATTAAGTCCAAACAGAAGAATGAAGAATTTAAACGAACATGTGTTACTTTTTCTTTGGTGCAGTAGGTCTTCTCTTAAATCTACTTCTCTTTAATTTCTCATTTCTGCCCGTGTTGTGTTCAAGTTGATGGGTGTCTGGGAAGCTCTGTCGTCTTTCTTAGTCCAGGGCAAGGCCAGAGGTCAGGGTCAGATTCTCAACTGAAAACCTGGACCTACAGAGATCTAGTGTTTCGCTGTGAGGCGCCTCTTGAAACAGGAATTTATATTCATAATAGAATCTAATGCAGAGGGATATTAATGAGAGTGAGACATCTGAGTACAGACACAGGGCGGCCATGCTCATTTGACAGTGATGAATTGCTTAATTATTTAATTAGGTTCAGCTGATGAGTGCAGCCAGCAGAGTTAACAGCAGATTATTAACCCCTACTCAATCTTAGCACCATAAATAATTGGACACAATCATTGTGTAGTTAAAAATGTTGATTTTTTTTTTTTAGAACAAAATAAAAACTGTTCTGCTAACAATCCTTTGCCGATAGTTCCCACGGTAAACCTGTGCCGAGCTGCAGCCTTGCTGTGGTGAGTATATGTATCTTGCATGTAAATATATATTTGTGCTGCTGAAGCAGTGCATACACAGACACGCAGCAGGGAGGGATCATATAAAAAGACTTTCTGACTTACTGGGTCAAAGATTATTAAAATGTGGTTCTCAGGAGATCGGCAAAAACAGGCCTGTGCTGTGACCCAGCAGGGGATGACGACTATAATTTAGGACCCCTCTTCTGATTTGTTTAGACTGAAGTGACTTATCTGCACTCTTTCACATAACTTGCAGTTTTTTTGCGGGCTGTTTTCAAATCCTAATCTGTCTCATGTGTGGTGGATTTAGTAGAGTAATGTCAGAATACCGGTCAGCATACTGTCATCACTGACTTGGTGATGTAAAACTTTGTGATTGATTGGATTAAACACAGGTTATGACTGATCTGCTGACAGGTCACCTTTCCTCCTCACAGAAACTTTGCTTGGCCCTCAACACACTAACATGACTGTTTTGTCTCATTGGCGAGGTATCACAGTGCAAAAGTCTACATTATGCAGTGTGCGTTACTATGGTGTGGAGGAATTGGGACAGAGCAGTTAATTCCCTACACTCTTCGGCTGACCTCTGACCTTAATACACGCTGATGAGCATTAAGAGTATATCACCATCATTCAGTTATTTTTAGATTATAGTGTTGAATCCGTCAATGACTTAATGCATTGTGTTGCAGTTGCTGCTTTCAGGCCCAGAATCACATAATGTCTGGAACAGCTTCATACATGTATGTATGTATGTATGTGTGTATGTATGTATGTATGTGTGTATGTATGTGTGTATGTATGTATGTATGTGTGTATGTATGTGTGTATGTATGTATGTATGTGTGTATGTATGTATGTATGTGTGTATGTGTGTATGTATGTGTGTATTTGCTTGTGTTTGTTGCAGGAAGAGTGAACGAGTGATAGAAGCTGGGGATGTGTAGAGAGAGAGAGCAGGCTGTGTGGTTGGGGGCAGGGACGAGAGAGGTAGAGAGAGAGAAAGAGAGGGTTGTTGGGGGTAGGGATGTTGTAGTTGAGAGAGAGAGAGGGAGAAAGAGTGAGAGAGAGTGCATAGTGGGGGTGGGGCCAGCACGGTTTGTACTATATTTCTCTCTGTGTGTCTTTTGATTCAGGGCTCTGTCGGTCTGATAGACGAGATCATATTACTGTGTGGGGGAGCAAAGAGAGAGAATGTAGAAGGGAAGGGAAGGGAAAGGGGAGGGAGAGAGAGAGAGAGAGGGAGGCAGGAAGTGTGAGCGGAAAGTAGGAAACAGAAGAAACAAAATGAGAGGAAGGAAAAAAGAAAAGAGGAACGGTGTGTAAGCGAGTGAGGGGGCAGAGGCGTGTCCCACTGATGGGTTAATTTAAAGAGGTAATAACAGAAGTGGTCTACATTTTGCATACCAATTAAATAAGAAATCTCTGCACTTTGCCCTCTGAACAGGCCGTATTTCACTTCATATTATGCCAATGATTTGGATTTACAAGAGTCTAACTTTAATTAAATTATTTTGCCATATTGGCTTCAGAAATGAGTCCTGAGACCCAGCTGTGTGCTTCTTAAATCTCCCTCACTTTTTAAAATCGTTGTACTTCAGACTTTCATTGTATGTGACAAAGCCATTAGCAGAGAGAGAATAATGTCTTGTCCTTGTTTGGACACCTTCGATGTAAATCTGCCTCGATGATGATTTTGGTGAATGGTTGGAAGAACTCAGTGGAGTTATGAGCTGTAAATACATATATGGATTAACGGTTGTTTACAGTTGTCAACACATTACACCTCCAGCTTTATTGTAATTGTCATACATCTGTGAGTCTAATGGTCACAAATTCTCACAGTTTTAAATACTTTCAAGTCTAAATGATTATTTAGTCAATCAAGAAAAAGAATCTTCAGATTACTTGATAACGACTTGAGGAAAGTTTAGTTTTACATGGCTTTTAATCTTAAAGATAAGGTGGTGTAGATGATGAATCATATTTCTGATGCATTTTTTCTTGTTGCTTTCATGTATGTATTCTATAGATTGCTAAGTCTATCTTTAAAAGATTGACACCTTAAAAGTGGTAAATTTATGTCAGCTAGCCACAGACTGTGTTGAATTAATTACTGTGTTTAAAGAATTTTCTTTGACCTTAGACAGTACTAAATTCTCACCCCATCTCTAATCTAATAACCTGTAAGGCATCCATTGTAAATCACATTGTCAGATTGTGTTCAGTTGGCAGGTGTATGTGCACTTTTGGTCCTGGTGCACATTTTTTGTTAACAAAGCAGTTTAACATAAAAAGTGTCGGACTGGTTGTTTCTGTGGCGAGCAGCCAGCTCAGTGTCACTGTTTGTGGTGCTCATTTATACTCTGGGCTGGGTGAACAAAAGTCAGCCGGCTCTGATTGGATCATAGCGTTTATAATGCAGACATAATTAGGAGTAGTTATTTTGAATTTTGTGAGGTGATGGAAAAAGTATCATGGTGCAAGTATTTCTGGTTAAACTGTGTAAATTATTTTTTTAGGTTGTGATCCTGTGAGAAGAAAAAGAGAAGGCAAGAGGGATGAATCAGAGAGAGGGAGAGAGAGGGCCTAATGTAAACATAATGATTGTGAAAGCAGGGTGAGGTATTTCTAAAGCAAATACAGAGGTAGAGAGAACATGGAGGAAAGAAGAGGGCACAAGAAAAGAACAGAATTTAGATGGAATGAAAACGGCAAGAAAATGGTCATTGCTTACGAAATACAGTAGATGTCGATAATTGTAATAGTAGCACTTTGTCAGTGCTTGGTTGGAAGAAAAATAAGGATGCTCACTGACATGGTAACTTATTAGCTAGAATGCTGATACACTCAGTGATAAGTAGGAAGTGCAGGTGTATGATTGTAATGACAAAGCTGGATTGAACATAACTTTACCACCGTAAAATACAAGTCTGAGTGAATAACAGCAAAAGACCTGGTGCTGGTTTGTTCAGTAAAGTGTCTGCCGTGTTGTTTGCATACTGTGAGCTATCATTGCTAGGTAGCAGTTTGCAGGCATGCACGCATCACTGAGGCAAGACATTCAGGTGTAAGGAGGAACATCACTTCCTTTGAATTTATTACAGAAAACTGGTTAGGGTCCTTGTTATAGTCCAGAAGGGGTATGGGCAAATGAGCATGCATCATCATTTCTCCTTTTTAATTGATCAATGATTTATGATTGTTTATATTCACCCCATAAACTGCACTGGAGCATGTCTGAAGTGAACTGACAAAGCAAACAGGTTATTTGAAAAATCACTGTAAGTCACCTTGGGCAACATAACATTGTCATCACACCCAGTTCTTCACAAGCTTAGTGTATACCTGCTGGGTACATACTCTGTGTTCATGTAATAATAAATCTGCTCCGTGTGAGTTGGCTGACTTAACTTACAGTATTGTGTTTGCTGGCATGTAGCCATGGTATAAACAGGATGATCCTCTCTACTATGAAAAATAATGCACTCTTCACCAAACCCTGACGGCGAAATTAGCATTTTTTTGAACTGTTTTTGTCAGTCAGGATTACAAAGATTAATTAATTTGTCAGAGAATTTAAAATGGCACGTCATGTTTCAGGCAGCGGTATGTTAATATGTTTCTGGAGGATCTGACCAACTGTAACAACACTAAACCAACTGGCTTGTTTTCTCTTTGATATTTCCACAGTATTTTGAAACTTCATTCTCAGCTATTTAAAAAGATGTACAGTGCATCCACAGTTATCTCCTGGCCCTTTACCAACAGCTTTTTTTCTGTATCACATACTTCCATTGTTCCAGTTTTCCTTCCAGCCAAAGTGTCGGCATTTCGTCTAATTATCTATCAGAACACAACCAGTCAATCTGTCTGTCCGTCTGTCCATGTTGGCCATCACTCCCATTGCCAAACATCTCGCCAGACTCCCCTCAGATCCCCCCCCCACCCCTCACTCTTGTTGTTGATTGGGTGACTTTCAGCACTGTTGCTTGTGTGTCGGTGTGTCTGAAAGCATTTCAGTTGGTTGAATCATGGGGACGGAGTGATGAGGGACTCCTGGTTGGTGGAGGGATGCCAAATGGAACAGATGGGCGGAGACAGACCGCTGCCAGAAGAGACTAATTATCAGGATTTCATTTCCAAAACAAACATATTGCTATCAAATCACATACTGCAATCATTGCTGTATTGTTCTCCCTCTCTCTCGTTCTGTGTGTGTTTGTGTGAGTGTAATGTAGAAAGAGTGTGTGTGTGTGTTTGTACTGTATTAGCGACAATGACTTGGATCAATTAACTTGTGGTGGAAGAGATTGGATCAGTTCCCGCGGCATTATCCAGGAGCGCTGCGGCCCATTTTTCTTTAGCACTCGGCTTTTGTTCCTGATCATACACTCGTAACTGTTGTAGTGAAGTGCTAATTACTGTGGGTAGATTGAAATAACTCTGTCACATTTGAAATTTGCAAATACGTGTCTGTTTTGACCCTGTTTCCTTCTGCTCCAAAAAACTATTTGAGACTTCAAACAAACTTTTTGGCTGTTGTGTGATTTAACTGGGCCTTCTGTTGAGTACATACAATAGGAAGCGTCAGATCTGTATATGTTAGTGGCAACAGGCTGGAACCTCTCAGCAAACACTTTTACAGCTCAAACATGCTTGAACATTGCACAACTTAACTTAGTAAAATGGCTGATGCATAGTTGTGCAATATTTTATCATACCTGCTTTAGTTGAGACAAAACTTTCCCCAAATCATTTCATAATCACTTTTAGCCATCTTATTATTGTCGAATTTTAATGGTCATGTCAACAAGTGCTTTTGTAAAAAAAGGCCTGCAGTGTACATGATGATCTGGGGACATTTTAAATGTAAGAAAAGAGCATTAGCACTGCAATAACATTGTGTAACTGTGTAACAATTTAACAAATGTAGTGGGAAATCAGTTTAATAACAAATAAATCTACCTGTTGTCCCTGCTTAACAGCAGACTGATGCTGTGAGACACTTGCTTGCTGGCAGGGGTGTACAGAAAATTCAGGATTGAAGGTGTACCTCAATTATGAAGTCATAGTTCATATGTTTTTGCACAGCAAAACCACCAAAAGATGTGTGTTAAAATAACATTTTGCAGTTCATTTAAAAAGAAAAAGAAAACAGAAGTGTTAATCTCTCATTAATTCCCACAGTTCAGCTAGTACACTCAAATAATTTAAATATTCATAAAGTGAAACATGAATAGAGTAAACTTACAAGGCCAGCAGCCCAGTTTCAGTGTTGCTTTTTTTCTTTGTCCTTTTGGGATTTAATTTGACATATGTGAGCCTTATTGATCAGAATGTGTGGTGATGAGCGCATATTCCATTACGCCTCCACAACCTGTAACATATTGGGAGACTTTAGCAAATTTTTCTGCACAAGTTGGTTAAAACCAAAGCTTATAGCAAAACAAGAACAATTAAACATTACTGTATTATGTCCGACAACAAGCCTATTCAGACACAAAGGAAGACAGTTCTCATTATTGAAAAGTACATAGATACTGCAGGTTACAGAAAATATATCATAAACTCCAAAAAGTCAAGAGGGAAATATTTACCACAGAGAACACACTGCACACAGCGGTCTGTCTCCCACACACACTTAGTGATAGCCTGCACATAATCTAGATTTACAGTCAGGGCGGATACATTTAGCCAATAAAACTTAGTTTATATTGTTGTCAGGGTGACGGAGATAAGACAGATAAACAATTGCAGAGCTGAACTACCACAGCTGTATGAATTACACACACAGTCACTCATAAGTCTTCCTCCTCTCTTGCTTTGTCTGTGTCTTACTGTACGGACCCGAAAGATGATCAGTGCTCCCTGATGCAGTCCACACTCAACAAAAATAAGTCTATCTTTCACACCACCTTAAACCCTGGCTGATAAACGTTGTACCATGCAATGTGTTTTGCCACATTTATGCAAAGATAGTTTTATCTGAAGAGGAAGTCAAAGCAAACATGACTACAGTACCATTTATTCATGCACTGTTTGCAGTTTCAACTGTCTGTGAAACACTCGGCAGTGTGTTATATTACTACAGTCCAGTTTTATACCATGATCAGTCATTTTCCTTTCCACAATTTGTCAGCATCTCCCCTCACAGCTCATTTTCAGATTCAAGCAAATGACACAACTTTTTTGCATACTTTGAAATGGATCAATATAGTTAAAGAGGAACCAGTAGACAATCAGGTTGTGAGAAATGGGGTAAAATCACACTCCTCCCATCTTCATCCCTGATCTCACTCTGCATCCTTTCTCCACCTTTATCTCACCCATTTTCCTCTCTCTCCATCTTTCATTCACTTCTCATTTGGTCTTGCAGCCTATCCCTCTATCCGTTTCTCACCCTGCTCCTCTTTTTCCTGATACACTGTATTCCTCTCTTTTTCTTTGTCCTTGTCTGTCATCCTAATAGTCTCTCTCCCCCTTTCTCCCCCTTCCTCCGACCCTGACCCACTTAGCTGGCTGCTTGTTATTCAAACCTTTGCTTTACCCACACAAATACACACACACACACACACACACACACACACACACACACACAGAAATGAAGAGAGGGAGCAGCAGAGATGAGAGAATCAGAGACAGAGGCATGAGGAGAGAGAGAGATGTAATTTGGTTTGAATACAAACCATGCCATCCTTTTTTTTGAGATACACACAATACCAATTCAGATTATGTGGATTTATAAAAATATTTTGCTTGAAAGGTCTCACATCTGTACAATTCTTTTCTCCTGAATTGATCTCAGAAAGTACCAGCTTTCATCCACCAAAGCTGGAAACTTTTGTTTGCTGTCAGAGTGTTACTTATTAATTTTGTTTTAAGTGGACACAAGAATGCAAACCACTACAGTGACATGACCTGCACGCTCACGTTTTAAATCCTACATCTTAAGTCCGGTGGTAGACTGGCAACCAGGGTTGAGTTTTTATTCATTGTAGATTCAATTTACCACTTTCATATGTAGACACATGCTGGATTTTGAGACCTACATCAGCAGATGCATGACAACAATAAATGAGACCTAGAAGATCTTATAGGTGTCATAATAGATCACCTGCAATGCAGTGCAACAGAAGGTGGTGCACTGCTTTCTGTTGCATTGCACATGTACATTTCATCATTGTAAAACCTGTAGCTAGCCTGCGAACAGTCACATACACACTCCTGGAATATGCGTCCCATATCTGGTGCTGATATCTCAGTACAAGGATTTAAGAATCTGTTCCTGTGAACAGATTTCTAATTTTAAACAGCATGTAAATATTTTATCTGCACCCCAATAACCTGCATAGCCCACATAATAAACCATTTTCCACTTTTGTCTAGTCATTTCACTTGTTGATAAAATTAGAGGAACACAAATATCTGTGTCCCTGGTGTTGCTAATTAGTTCGAATCTGCATATTTCAGTGCAACTGTTAGGCTACCAGGCATGTATAAAAGTCACTGACAGCCACTGAGATCTCTCCATAGATGTGAGTATCCCTGTCTGTCTGCCCTCCTGAGTTAATGAAGAGCGTAATAGGTTCCACTCAGCCTCTCAGACTGAGCGCCTGCTGAAAAGAAATCATCACTATTTCTCTTCTCTGGCTTTTTTTTTCTTTGTCCTCATTCTTTCTCATCTCCTCTCTTCTCTTAGTACCTACTGTAGGTTGAGAGCTGTATTTGTCCTGTGGGTACCAGGAACACATTAGCCACTTAGCTTCCATCTACATATGACTCCGTCTGGACCCTGATTCTTTGTGCTAAAGTAGCTCTTAAAACTGCAAGTATAGTTTTTATGTAATGGTTGAGATTCATTTTTTTTGCATTCTGTGGTGTATGATTCTTCAGAATGAGTCTTGATTCACGATCTGCAGTCTTTAGGTGTCTACATCATTTTGAGGGTAGACCATGGATCCAAGGTTGGTTGAACTAGTTTAGATAACAGTTGGAAGCAAGGCAGAGAGTCTTACTTCAATGTATGCTTTCAGCACAGTACATGAGGTGGGAGGTAAGAGTTAAGCAGTCGGCCACCAGTCAGTGGAAAGTAGCACAGCAGGTATTGTGAAACTGTGGTAACACTTCTGAGGAGGGTGTGGAAGGTGGAAAGCAAAATACATAAATATCAAGTAGGGTGTTATTATAAACATCTTTAACCAATCCACACACTGTATCTAGTACATCTGTCATTCAGGTCAACTGTGGATTACAGCTACAACTAGTTATATTTTTCAATTTATCAATTAATTAAAATTAAAAATATTCTCTGAAATATATAAACAATATATAAACAATAGTTCTGGTTGTTGTTGTTAAAGTTTTCAACAGGGTCATTTGATAGTGAGGTCAACAGTCATCCTTTTCTCCTCTCTGATGTCTCTAAAAAAACGTGTTTGTCCACAGAGAGGAAGAAGAATAGAAAGATGAAAATCTCACCTTTCCTGTTACTGTTGTTATTTTTTACTGCATGAAACGGTTTCACATAAAACCTTAAAATTAACTGTTCATTCTACAAGCTGACAAACCCTTCTTCACACCACTGTGTTTTCTGGCTTTCTGTTGACTCTGTAAACTAATACCTTATTTGCATAATACCCAACAGCTGGCAAATGGATAGGGCTACTACACCTGTCTGTCCACCTGTCTACCTGTTTGTGTGTGTGTGTGTGTGTGTGGACAAGAGAGTGCTTCTATCCACCTGTTCAAATGTTCTTTTTTTGTGTTTGTTTGTCAACCAAGACAATGACGGTGTACCAAGTATCCCGTGACTTATCAGAATATGTTTTATGAATTCAGATAGGGAAATGTTTGGCGTGTTTTTTTTCCACCTGTGTGGGATCTCCAGTGTGGTGGGAGAGCACAGACTCACTATTGTACCATAATAGTAGAACAGGAGGCAGACCAGCACTTCTCCTGTACAAGTAACTCCTAGTTCAGGTTCATAAAATAGGCGTTTCTCCTTTTAAGAGTAGGTTTAAAGCTTTTCTTATCAATAACCTCTTTGCTTAAGTGCAGCATTTAGGTATACTGCTACAGCCTAGGCTGCTGGGAGACCTCCAGTGATGCCCTATACCCTCTTTTACTCTGCATGTCATTAACTTTGTGTAATTTCCTGTCTATACCCTCCTGAAGGTGTCCAGCAGATTCTTTACCCGCCTACCTGCTCATAGTTTGTGTGTGGTTTGAAGATAAATTCTCCTTTACCTTGTCTTTACAAAAATGTTTTTGGTGGTAGCATAAATCACATTAAAGTGCTGTGGTCTCTGGTTTTATACTTGAGGGTTAAACAGTGTGTTTAAAAGCAGGCCATTAAAATGTGCAGAGAAAGAGAGAAATAAGGAAGTAAATGATCTTGCATGCTAATAACTTATAATAAGCTGCTGTTGTATTGTTTCCTGTCAGGAGGATGTTTTACAACATTTTAATCACAGTAAATTATCTACGTTCATTATGTTACTGTATATACAATTTGAGTATATTATTATGTTGCAACATTTCTAGTATGAAATTGTTTGTTTTTGTTTTATTGTATACTTTAACCTTTATTATCTACATGTGAACAAATTTTAGTCAACTCTTTAACAATTTTGAGTTAAGCAACAGTGGATACAGAGATTTGTTGTTGTATAAATGCTCTGAACTTACATTTGGCTTACAACCCTATTTTAGCCCACATGTGATGGACATGGGCAATAAAACAACTGAAGTCTGTTTACAATCTTCTTACTCAGGCCACTAGCAGCATTTTCAATGTCTGAAGAAGATGGCAGACAGATAGTGGACTGGCTGCTAGCCAGTAATCTGTTACCTCCATCTCCACTTATTGTCTGCTTGCTGGCTGTTGTGTGCTCACTGTGTGATTAAAGTTTGTTGACATTGTTGGTCTTGCTTTTTGTTCTCTCCAGCTGGATGGGGACACCATGTTCCTGGGTATGCCAGAAGCAGGCCTTGACTTTGCCTCAACCAATCAGGTTAGTATATATGTTTGCGCGTGTGTATTATTTTTTTCAGACATACAACTCTGTCAGTTCTTAGTTTCAAATTGTGTTGAGCCATTTTCAGTCTCTTTGTGTGTGTTTATCTTGTCTGATGTTTATATGATGATGAATGTGGCCGGATAAGATCCGAATAATTTGTAGCCTAAATGTAAAATAATCATCAACACCAGGAAAGAGCACAGCCAATCTGTTGGGTGGGGGGGCTACATCAAGTTCAAGGGGCAGATGGATCATCTCAGTACCACGCTGTCACTAATGCACTCCATTGCTATAATTAGGCTTCACTGGGACAAAGTAATGATGGACATAGTTTTTGTGTGCAGCAATCTTAATTAATTTTCACACAATCACTCATTCTCAGTGATTTAAGCTGGAAATGTCTCTTTCCTTCTTGCTAATATGGTCAAAGATACATAAGAATCAGGTCATGTAATATCATGAATGCACGAGTTGCAAAGTGTGGAGAACAGGAAATTAGTTCGCTAACAGTGAAATGGTTTAATATTGGTAACGTTAGCTGCAAACTCAGAAACATAATGAGACAACTTTATTGTACTATGTTGATTTCTTAGGGCTGTTATGAACTAATTATAATTCTACTATCACAGACATTGAAGTCTTCATTGTACTTGACTGTAGCAATTGCCATTAAAAGCTGAAGTCCTTCTCAAACAATATTTTCACTGTAATTTCTCAGTGAAAAAGAAAAAGTGTCCACATGTCCTTTCCTAGATGGGAAATATCTGTTAGCATTTACTCACATTATTAAAGACACACTGGTTAAGTATTATTTGCAAAATAATCTGCAGATGTATTGATCGAATAGGAAAGTAATCACTGGTCTCTCCCCTTGTTTGCATTTTATCTAAATGGAAAATGTATGTTAATGGCAGATGGATGGGAGTTTCCACTAGGGAACATTGCATTCATAACATCAAGTGTAATCTAGCTTTAAGGGTAGTTGACACTGTATGTACAGCTGTCCTGTTATATCATGATGACCAATATAGTAAAGTTCAGCTGTTGGATTACTGTGCAGCAGCCCTGGAACAGCAAAGAGTTTTTATGCCTGTGTGCATGTAACTGCATTCAGAATGTAAGGGCTCAGGAAAACCTCTAGAGAGTAAGATGTGTGTTTGTTAGGACAGAATTACCTCACCACCATAAGCGAAGCCTATATTAATAAGAAGCACTACAGATACATTATTCATAGAGTACAATATAGAGAATATTGTGTGGTAAAGAAATGTATGATTTGATGTTTTATTCATAGTGTTGTTCCATAAGAGGAAGGGGGGGGGGGGGGGGGGTGGTGTGTGTGGAATAAGAATTTATGGCTTTATTATTGAAGCACCATTGCTTCCATAAAGTCAGAGGTTGTTGTGATGAATGTGGCCAATTTCAGTCCAGTCTGAACCTTATCTTTGTCATTTTTGTATTTTTAATGGAGCAGCAGTGATGTTGCTGTGTTCAGGGCAGACGGTGCGGAGGAAAAAAAACTACTGTAAAAGTAGCAGACACGGGTGTATAAGACATTATGTGACCTTATCAGATCAATAATATGTACAAGATGTCCTTTGAATTGTGCATTAAGCATGCTTTTCCACATTCATATGTTATATGACATGTGACATGTCAAAGTGTTTACAAACTCTTCCATCTACAAACCGGAGCAGATTTGTGTGAAGTGTGACTGTTACAGTCATGGTGGTGCTTGTATATGAGGCAAGTTGAGGTATTTATTTCACCTGTAACTTTCTTGCTGTGCAAAATTGTCAAATATATAGAAGCCAAGTATAATTTGTGAAACATCAAAAGGGACCAAGAAGATATTTGCCTTTGTTCATGTGTGTAATGTCTGGTGTGGTCCTCTCGAAGGTGGAGGTCAGTTCTAATAGTTCAGATGAATCAGAACGACAATTCATAGCAAAATAGGTCATAAATAGCAACAATAGGTTATTCAGAAATAACATCAGATTGCCATGATTGGCACTGCCGTGTAATAAGGTTATCCTGTGAGCATTTAAAGATGGTACTGGTCGAACAAGGTGCTTTGTCATTACTCTTAATCAAATAGACTGTTTGTAGTAAAGTGTTTTTATATGTGTGTCTTTCTGCCCTCATTGCATCAGTACAACTCTTAGTATAACCTTTACTTATCAGGGATTAGCTGTGAAGGAAAGGAAGCAGCCATTTATTTATAGCCTCTCTTTCTCTGAATAGCACTCTGAGTCTTGATTTATTTTTTCCATCTTTCTCTCTGTTGCTTCAGTTAAGTTGTGGCTGTTCTTTGCTGTAAAAGTAAAAGCAGTATGACTTGTCTATTAAGATAAAACTTCACTTTGACCTCTCTCTGAGTCTGTGTGTGTGTGAGCGTTTGTGTTTGGATGTGTGTGAGGGCTTACAGAGAATCTCCCTCCCTCCCTCTTGCTTTGTCCTTGCTCCTCTTTGTGACCTTTTTGTTTGACCTCTGACCTCTTCCTGGCCTCTGGGCCCATCTAAATCTTTGTTTGTCTTTGTCATTCTTCCCACAGTTTCGTGTGCCACAGCCCCCTCAACCTCTCAGCAAGGTGACGCCACCAAACCCACCCTCACAGCACTGGAGGAGGGACACACACATGGCTGACACGCACCGTCTGCCTTGGGTGAATATACACACACAACACTGCTGCTCCTACAGTTGAAGTTAAGGTCTACACATGCAGCTTCAGCTGACAAGAGGAAATTAAACGAGCAGCACTTCATACCTATAGATGTAGACCTGCTAACTGTTGGCACAGAATAAGTGCACTTTTACATTTTCTGTTTTATTCCTGTTATATTTTGTTTATTCATTATTATTATTTATTCTGACATTGCTTTATTAATTTTCTGTGTTAAATGTATGGAGTAAGCCCAATGGCATATTATCCAGCTAATGAAACAGATTGTGATTCACTGTGGTCACTGGTAGCAGCCGATGTAGCCTGGAGGTGCTTCCCCAGAGATTTATTTTAATTTTCAGACTTAGAGTCCTCGGCTCCTGCCGACACAACTGACACCAATTTAGGACATTTATCAGATTTTATGCCGCTCCCCCTGGAGACACAAAAAGCTTTATGCTGCCAGCTCAGACTGATGTGTAAAATTGGCAGAGTTCCTGTACAGCACTGCTGTCAACTTGTGTCCTCTGGCTACTTGGAAGAAGAAACCAGGATGTCATAGCTAGGTGTTTTTTTTAATACACAAAAAAGAGGACAAAAAGTAATAATAAGAACCATGTAGATTATTATTATTATTAGTATTATTGTTAATATTAGTGGTAGTATTTCAGTAAACTACTATCAAATGAAAATCCTTTGTATTCTGCATATCTACAATTGCAGTCAGTCGGCTGCAGTTCATGCCTGAAGGTGGCACAGCAACATGTGGTTGGTTGATTACATTTTTGTGGTTATTACCATTAACCTGCACTTTATATGAGCAAAAGCAACATTTTGCATTCATGTGTTTCATGAACCCTGATCTTAGTGTATAAATGAAGTTTGGAGTTTGTCCTTAGAAATGTTTACTTTCATCAGAGGTTTTTGCATCTGGCTCAAAATATTCATTGCAACGCATGCTGTTTAGACTAAAATTCATTTTCCACACAGGATGATATGCACTTTCTGACAAGATTCATGGGGACATCAATATAGTCTAGAAAGTTTAAAATCATCCTTCCATAATCTCATTATTTCTGAGCACAATGGCACATTATGAGCATTTTCATATTGCATGAAATGTACATGGAGTTGTGAGAAGTGCTCTTGTAATGCAGACACAACATGTGAAAAATACTTAATCCTGACTACATTAGTCTTTCTCAAAGCTCCCAGCGCACAAGGAACAGGCTATTGTATTGCAATGAATCGAAGAGCAGAGAGAGAGGCAGACAGGCAGATTTATGTGGAGCTCAGAGTTACACAATGAAAAACACTCTTGGACAAAGCCCAGAAACACATGTAGTCAAGTGAAGTTTTTTGCTCATGAAAAACGCTATTTCTCAGCCCAATATATACTATGTCATATTTTTCCAGACTTTTTGGGTGAATAGTCCCATAAAAATAGCAAACCCAGAATACACATAAATGAAAATGTATTTCATAAACTGTAAACTTTGTATTTAGACTAAACCTGAATAGCATTTAGCACATATTCAGTAAAAACTAATTTTTAACAAATGTACCACATATACTTTGATCTGATTAGATAAACTAAATGTTTGTGAAATGTTCTTCGTTACAAACATCATCAGGATATATTATCTGAAGCCTGACAATGACATTTACCAGATTCACAATGGCAGATTCTGAATTTCCAAATACTTTTAAAAACTGGATTATTTTGTGTTTCAGACCCCACACTGTGCACTGAAATGTATACTGAAAATGCCAGCATGGGAGAGATACTTACCTGTTACACTGTGAAGGTTAATGGTAATGAAGGAAAAGGTCACCTAGTGCAGCAGTGTGGCTCACTGGTGTGTATTTGTAATTTTTTGTGCAATGATGGAGCTTTATGGCACAGAGGAATAAGATAAATCAGACTTATATATGCACAGTAAGGTTGGTAGGATCTATTTTTGCTGATTTGAGGCTGCATATGAATCATTGCCTATATGGAAATTATAAAATCACCCTCTTTAAATTAGGAGCATGAAAAATTTGTATTAACATTAAACATGCACATCCTGCCATCAAATGGCATCACAGACTCTGACAGTGATGCCATGGCTGCCTACAAAAATTCAAAAAGTACTGAAAATGTCAGCTTTGGTCACAGTGGCTGGGAATTACATACTGAACCTATATAAAACTCATCACTCAGCTCACAAATCATGCAACTTATAATAGTAGAGCAGAAAAGAGTGAGAGATGAAAGAGAAATTGAGGATGAGATTAGGAGAGCGAGCGAGCAAAAGAGTGGTAGAAGGAGAAGGATGGTGAGAGATGAAAAGCAAAAGAGTGCGAGATGGAGAGACTGGTGTGGCTAGCCAAGCAGAAAAGGCTGTCAGTCTCTATAAAAGATCTCCTCTGTCAGATTAGTATGAGAGGACTGCTTCTCTCTCTCTCTCCCTCTCTTTAACTCTTCTCTTGCATGATTCCCTCATCCCTCTTCACGTGTCTCAGAGTAATTCATTATCACACACAGAACTGCTCCTGGTTTTTCTTTTTGCATGTCACATTAGCGCTGATGTATTTTTTCATGCAAAGATCTGCTTGTGTCTATTCTCTCAGGCAAAATAGGCTTGTACATATAAATTACTGTATTGTTCTGCTCCTGAATGAGCCAGTATTTGTTCTGAAGGCTTTCTTTCAAGACTAGGAATATCATTAGTGATAATTAGTCTGTGATAGGAGCTCTAGCTGAGCAAAGCTGACTGCGTAGCACAACACAGAGCTGTAGTTCAGAGTGGATTCAGCACTTTGAGGCAACAGTGATGGGCACTTTCTCCAATCTCACCCATCTATTAACTCTGACAGTAATGTTTTATGACACTTCAGGCTCTTATAGTCCCCTATGCAATTCCTATTGATTTTCTCCAAGTTGTCACTCTGCTGAAGGCAACGTTGCCCACTCACGCAAGCGTGAGTAAGTGTTGCTTATCATGATATGTCAGCTTCCCCAAACTTTACTTTATCACACATCAGTGTGAAGCAACATGTGCTTGGCTTAAATTATAATAATAATTCAGTGTAAGATTCAACAAGAGGATCTAACTGCATTATTACTTCTTCTTTTTTAGTCATACCCTGTTGGTGGTTTGGGCGACGATGACTTCAACATCCCTCCCATTACTCCACCAACCCTGCCGGACCACATGCTGCCCCCCCACCTTCCCCACGATTCTCCCTCTGGACCATACCATCCTATGGACCCACCTTCCAGCTCAGCTCCGCACCACCCCTACCAGATGCAGGGCATGGACATGCCTGGCATGCCTGGTAGCCAGGATGGAGCTGCAATGGTGAATCAGGATGGTGGTACGTTCAGCCCAGATGGTGGCCCAATGACCAGTACTCTCTCTGTGGTGAGTCGCACACCGAACACACCTGTGTATGGATCTGGAATTAGAAGCAGAGTTAGCTAGTTAGTTAGAGGGAGTCAAGTGCTTTTTTATTTAAATAGTTGTTATTTTTAAATATCTATCCCAGTCTTCCGACTCACATGGATTCGTTATTAACATTTGTTATTTAATATGTTATTTAACATTTTATTAAATAATATTGGACGTTTACTGTCTGAATCTTGAAGCCACAGCGTGTAGTCATATTTGAGAAAACTTTTTCAGTGTTTGACACTAACTTTTCTCCATTAAAGTAATGGTCTATTGAGGCAGATTCTCTCAGCAACAGTGCGGAAATGAGACACTAAAATGTGCGGGGACGTATTTTAGTTTGGACTATCAATTTGTGTTTTGCTCAAATATACTTTGACTTTACTTACTGGAAGAAAATTGGGAATATCAGTGAGACTGCAGATTTCAATTGCGGGCCTACGGCTGTATTTCTTTGCCTCAGGCAGCGTTATTTGAAGGCCAATCATGGCAGCTGGTCGATCTGACATTTGCTTCATGTTTTAAGTCTTCATTTCACAGTAAAATGAAAATCTTGCTTTTAGCTGTGACATTCAGATGTGGCTGAATGTGTCATACAGTAGAGAAATGAAAGCTAGACCATAGACCAGTAGTTATTTCAACTGTCATAGAAACTGGCTGTTCAGAGGGGTGCGAGAGGTGCATGAGTCCCAGTATCTAAAACACAGATTGCTCTTGTTTTTATTAAGAATGAAACTTTCTCACCTCCCACTCCTGAATTTTCAGTCTGTCTGTTGTCTCCACCTCTATATTAAATGTGCCTGATATAATATGAAGCATCAGCTCAACCCTTGCTGTGGCTGGAAGAGAACAATGGTTAAACGCCGTTTTTAATAACTTTTAATTATCTTCAAATTTGCTCCTCTATTCTTTGTGTTTGTTGTGTATTATTTATATTTTATTATGTGGCCTGAAGGTCTTATTTTTTCATCTCGGTCTGTCTCAGTCTTACTTTTTTCCCCCTCTTCTCTCTACCTTACTTTTATATTGTCATACATACATTTACTATCAGTTCATGAATTATGGTTGCCAGGCAACCATCCCCAGTTCAGTCTATTCAGGGTGGGGGTTAGAAAGACTCGAGTCAGTGTGTGTATTATTCCACAATAAGGAAAGCCTACTGTGTTGCAGTTAAAATTAAGACTAAATCTGCTGTTTTGTCTATCTAGAAAGGTAAATCATGTAACAAATTACAAACCAATGTGATTAAACAGTTTAACAGTGTTTACACCGAGAATAAAACTCATTACATTCCCACTTAATATACATAATAATGTGTATCAGTAATACAACATGCAGTATTGTTTGTTGCCCATCCTGTTTTTCATAAAGCCTCATCTCTCTATATAAATCAGGTATCTGGGTCAGATGAATGAGGCATAAAACATAAACACTAATACAAAATATGGGACACCAGATTTTAGATTGTGAGAATTTGTTGCTTTTTCTTGGTCCTGTTTTAGTAAATTAAATATTTGTATGCTTGAATTCCAATACAGTTTTTAATTAAGTTTCATTACCAACTATTTTGAAAATGTTCCCATAATTATAATTTTATTTTGTTTACATCTCCATGATAGTAATTACAAATATTATTGCCCCAAATGCTTATTTTTTGTCATAAAAAAACAGACCTAAGAAAATTTGATCCCATAGTAGAGGCAGTGTGACACATTCAAAAGAGCAGCTTTAAACTAATTACCACTCTTTTTGTCATTTTAAGTTCATTTCATAAAAAATGCAATTTTCAGTTTTTTTTCTCTAGAAATCAAAATATCACAGCTGATCTTTTTCATAGTGATATCTCATCATTAATCATGCATGTGTGAAGAAGGAAACCCACCGCACACATTTTTGAGATTTTTCCCTTCTCGTGACATGAGTCATTTATTACTCAACCATAAGGGGTTCCCCCTCTGTTTTTTTAGTTTTTATTTATTTTATTTGGCCAGCATCCGAAATGACCCCCTCCCACCCAGAGGAAAATCTGACATATATATTTTTTCCCGTTAGTAATGAGGGTTTTTGTAATTGTGATTTTCCTTGTGTAGTAGAGCCTGTGACCTTGTGACCTGCTATTCCAGTAAACAATCGCTGTTAATGATGGCATTTTTTTCTAATCTATCATCCTCTGCCAGGCACTTTAAAAATCTGCACTTACCAACATTATGAAAATATTTTAATAATATGTTTCTTTTTTATAACTTGAAGCTTGCTTAATAATTTCTATTTTCTTTTATACACATTTTATTATATTAATTAAAATGCATGTAGTTTTTTTATTGTTGTATCATCAAATCTATCTATATATATATATATATAAAACTATAATATATATATATATATATTATTATAGTTTTATGCACATGAACCTAGCATGACATTGAAGAATAAAGGTTGTGTAGAAGGGAGTCAGAACACGACATTCTGTTTGCTAATATAACATTTATTGATGTCTCAAGTCAGGCACTGCCAAACCGCAGCTAGTGTTTTTCTGCATTTCCACCAACACGTACATCAGTGTGAAACCTCTTCCAGTGTTAGACAAATGTCACTCAGTGTTCCATCTAAATACCACAGCAGTATTCAGCGGCTGCTGCCGGTAACCCAGTTCAGGTAATATGTTCCCAAGAGGGGCACAGCGCTCCAAACCACATCCGTCATTATCGATGCTTACTAAGATGAAACTCTTTATTACACACTATGCACTGAGTTCCATCATCATATTAATGACAATAGGTGTCAAAGTTCCCACACTGAGACACTGAGTGAGCACTCTTAACTTTTGTTTTCCTGAGAAGTGGACCAAATACCAGCCATGACTGAGTCACTGTAAGTGTCGGCACGTGCTGGCAATGCCAGTTAAGACTGAAAGCCATGAACCTGGCATATAAATACCATTTTTTTCCAATTGTTATTTCTAGTTCTAGAAAATGAAATTTCTGGTTTCATGGCGTTACATACATTGAAAATAATAGATGTTTATCCAGGTCTCTGGTCACTTCCTGTCCTGAACATCTTTCTGATAAATAACTAGTTGGAATAAAAGCTTGTTAAAATGTTTGTGATCATTCAGTCTGCACCTACCCTGCAGCTCTTCCAGATAAAGTTATGTAGCAGTTTATCTGGAGTGTAACAAATGGACTTTAAAATCTCTACTGATGTACTTACACATGAGTGGGAATTGATGTTTTAAATGACTGCTGATCCCATCTTCCCTCAAACCTGTATTGCCTGTTGCCAAGGTTACTATCTGATTTCATTATTAGTGAATCCTTGGCTGCTGCACACAGTACAAACCCTGCCAAGGCAAATGGAGACTGTTGCATGAGCATGTACCCCAGATACTGTTAAATGAAATCTAAGATTTATACCTGATAGGAAAGCAAACAGTGAGCTGACTTTGCTGACTTCAAACATCTATCTGTCATTTTTTTATTTGATTTTTGTTTTGGTTTTCTTTGGTCAGTGTAGCTGAACCCAACAAAGTCATGTTGTAGGTTGTTAAACCAAAACAATGAGCTGAAAGCGGATTGATCCCTCTCTGTCGTTTTGACAGGACTGGACTTGATTTATGTTTTCTATTATTTATTTCCTACATGTATCATGTAGAAAAAAAATACAGTAAATGATGTTAGTTGGGTACAGATATGGTACTAACATATACACAAAGTGCGTTTTTACTCTTTTAATTTGTATTTATGCATTTTTAATTTTTTTAATTAAACCAGACTCTCTGTTGTCTTGTTGTTTTATTCATTGTCAAAACTAATTCAACCCTATTACACACTGCTACATTTAATTGAAAATCATTAATTGTAATAGCTTTAAATTATAGATCTAAAGGTATTGAACTAAAAGGACTTCTTTACCGTTCTTGGCTGATGAGTGGATGAGTGACTACTTTGGGGATGTTTTGGCTGTCAGTCTCCTTAACATTGGCTACACTGTGCTGTTATAAAATGACAGGTTATCATGGTGCCTGAGCATGTGATTAAAATGGACCACAGGCAGCTGACATATTTTCTATAATTTAACGAGTTATATGTAAGAAATATCACCTCTTAAATGTTCCCATGTATTCACTGCCATTTTCACTTGCTGTCTTTGCACAGATGCAGCAGATGGTGAACTCAGATTCTCGGTTTACCAGCAGCCAACAGCCAATTGAAGCAGCGCTTGGACCCAGGAGCCAGTCGGGCATGAGCCAACAAAACCAGTTGTCCACCATCAACCAATCCCAGCTGGGGCTGAATGGGAACTCTGTTACCCACAATTCCCCCTCACCTCCAGGAAGTAAATCTGCCACACCATCTCCCGCCAGTTCAGCTCATGAGGATGACAACGATGATGGACTCAGGGTGAGGAACACATTCACACACTCTGTCTCCTGTTTGTCTGAGTCACTGAGTTACATCTCGCTGTGTTGTAACAGCCATTTGTGTTCTGCCCCGTGTGTGTCTGTGTGTAGACAGTGGAGAGTCATTATGTTAATGCTATGTGTCATAATAGACCCATTTTCCCTGCATATGAATTAGATAAGATCAGCTCCCTCACTGTTAACTGCCTCTCCCCGAAAGACTCTGCACCAAGACTGAAATGCAGCCGTTACATACTGAATTTTTACCAACTGGGATGCAGGTGGCAACATTTTTTTTTTTGGCTTCAGAAAGGATGATCAATTTTATTTGTGCCATTACATGTAGTATTGACTTTTCAACTTTGTACTAAAGTTGAAAAGTTATTAGATACTTAAACATCACATTAGGCAGTGCAGGGTTTATACAGAACAATGTTTACTCCTCATTTTAAGATGCTAAAACAATCTTTATATTTTGTTAGCCTTCTCAGGTAAGGGATCAGATCAAATTAATACACATAACTTGTTTTACTTCTGTACTTTGAAAGATATAGTCAAATGACCTGTTATTAAACATTTTAACTTTAACAAACCCTGTAGGGTCCTTCAAATAGTGTTAAGGAGAATGTGTTCACAGACTGGTCACAGACGCATTATGGACATGAATCCCTCTGAATAAAATACAAGAATAAATGTAAACATCGCTGGAATGCACACTTCCAAACTGGCTGCATGCTTTCATTGTGTTTTGTTTTGTGAGCTGTCTGAATGTTTTCGAGCAGACTAGATGTGTAGACAGTAACTGCTGTTGATGTGCTGCTTTTGCAGCTGTACCATCAAGACATGCCGTGTTTATTGCATAGATTATTTTTAAGCACTCAGAGAGGCTTCATCAATTCTGCTGACTGCTGGGGAGTTCCCCCATATTTCTTCTCTGCGGTTGAGCCATAGCTCAACTACTGAGATCACAGGGGAGTTTTGTGAGAGTCAAAACACAATAATAGAAAGAACAAATAGTTCTCAAAGAGCTGGACAGTGATTTTAAACATCACCCTTTACTGTATAACCAAAGTATTTCTCCTTTCTCCCTGCAGTATAAATCTACCTGTGTTTTACTCAGCCTCCTTTGTCCTTAACAGGGAGAGAAGCGGCCGGCAACAGTGGACATCAAGAAACCCAAAACACCAAAGAAGAAGAAGCGAAAGGATCCCAATGAGCCAGTGAAGCCAGTGTCTGCCTATGCCTTGTTCTTCAGGGACACCCAAGCCAACATCAAGGCCCAGAACCCCAACGCAACATTTGGGGAGGTGTCAAAGATCGTGGCCTCCATGTGGGATGGCCTGGGGGAAGAACAAAAACAGGTAGGTCCTCCTTTAAAACTCAAAAATAAATGGCCAGTCAAGAAAATGAATAAGTATGTGAACATGAGCCACTCTGTCGGCAAAGCCTTAGAAAACCAATAGCATCACTGTAGGCTCAGAGTCCCAGGAGAATAAACATGTTCATCATGTTCAGTAAACCATGAAGGAATCATCATCTCTGTGACAGAAATCAACAGTTTTGTAGGAAAACATCCACTCAAACAACACCACTGAGGCTACAGTTATTATAGTGTCAGCTGAATTTAACAGAGTATTTGCAAGCAGTGCTTCAGGAATTCATTATTTGGTATTGAGTTACTTGATAGGTGTGTCAGCTGAAGGACTTAATACCAGCTCCACAATGACACAGCACAATGTTACACTGATTACTGTGTGATTCAGTTTGTTAATAAAGAGTCGAATGCTGCTGTTTCTTAAACGTGTTAAAGATTCGCTAACATAGACGGAAATATTTTAGGTGTACAAGAAGAAAACGGAGACGGCTAAGAAGGAGTATCTGAAGCAACTCGCTGCCTACAGAGCCAGTCTAGTGTCACAGGTATCGCTCACACACACACACTCTCTCACTCTGATGATTGTAGGTGTTTAGATGATGCCTCACTAGAGTAAATACTTCATGTAAAACTGGTTTTCTTTTTCTTTTTCCTGATCTCCAGAGTTACAACGACCCATCTGAAATGAAGCCTCCTCACACTTCTTCCACATCTTCTTCTACCTCAATGTTTTCACCCAAACCTTCAGTCTACCAAGGTCACCCCGGCCAACACCCTTCCTCCAGCTCACTTGCACACCCTCACCCTCACCCTCACCCTCACCCTCTCACTCCACCTCAGCACCCAGGCATGTACATGTCCTATCCCCACCCATCACACCCGTCCCATGCCTCAAGCCCCAACCTTGGCCCCCACCTTCCTCCTCCTCACCCCCAAATCCACCCTCAGCTCCAAGCTCTCTCCTCCAGAGGTACCGTACCACGGGCCAGCGTCCCCCACCAGGGACACTTGTCCCTCGGCAGTGTGGCAGCAGCATCCACCCCTCCTCTCCAGGTTAGCCCTCCGCTCCACAGCCAGGCGCATCTGGGCGGGCTGCACAGTCCACACCATCAACACCAGCAGCTCAGTGGACACTCTCTTGGGATGACGCACTCCAATGCCATCACACAGGTCAGTCACACTGAGTATGGAAGATCTGTGTGGTTGGATGATTAAGTAAGACGATAAATGTTTGGTAACCAGTTTTAGATTTCTTCACTACTGTCCTTCTTCAGATATACATCCTGTGCCTGCCAAACATTTGTTTTTCATCTGTGATGTGATTACATCAGACATCTCCAAACAGCCAAACAAATAAAACGCATGCACCCTGGTCACAGTTCAGTTACATAATCCCAGCACACAGCAGAGCGTCTCTGTGACAGTGATGTCAGCTGAAGGTTGGTCACACTGGATGGTAGATCAGAGGAGGTTGTACCAGTATCAGGTTCAAAAGTACTGAAGCTTTAATTCAGCAGTGAACCAGAAACAAACTTGATGACTGCTCTGTGTACTCTGTTGCTGTGTGACACAGTAAGAGATGATTGTCAACTAATGGTCTGTACTCTCTTTGGGCCTCTGCTTTTTATATCTTTCTTTAGTTCTGCAGCCAGGTATCAGAGTTGTCATCTTGTTTGTCAACTCATTTCCACTCAACTTATGTTGACATATTGTCCTGTGGACTGATTCAGTGATTTTGCCCCATGCGGATTTTAAAATGCTAAATCTACTCTATGTCCACATGGCACTGATGCATGACACTCAAGCCAGTGGATTTTACTCATTGTCACTTTATATCTATGACAGGTGAACTGAATAACACTGATTATCTCTTCATCATGGCGCCTGTTACTGTGTGGGATAGTTTAGGCAGCAAGAGAAGAGTTTGTCCTCAAAGTTGATGTGTTAGAAGCAGGAAAAAATGAGCAAGCATAAGGATTTGAGTGAGTTTGACAAGGGGCAGATTGTGGTGGTTTTTGTGTTCCTGGTCTGCAGTGGTCAGTATCCAGTGGAACAGTGGTGAACCAGCGACAGGGTCATGGGCAGCCAAGGCTCAGTGACACCTGGGGAGGGAAGGTTCCCTGTTCCAACAGATAAGCTACTGTTGTTCAAATTGCTGAAGAAGTTAATGTTGGTTGTCAGGTAGGTGTCAGGATTCAGAAGTACATCATAGTTGCATAGCTGCAGACCAGTGCCCATGCTGACCCCTGTCCACTGTTGAAAGCACCAACAATGGGCATGAGCACTCTTCAGCTGCTATAAGAGTGATTTGTCTGTGTCATCTAGGTCATTTACATTCGAGAGCTTAAAAACGAGGTCTTGTAGAGTTTCTTGAATTTCAACCAGTTGCCTTAAGTCTCTGATTTGATGCACAATGTGAGACCTTCTAATATCACAAATATCTCTTTCAGAACAGTTAAAATGGGAGGTATAGACACCACAGAGCCCCACTTCCAGATTCATTCCTCCTTAACGTGCATTTTTTAATCCCACACTCCCATAATCCCCTTTTGTCTCCCCCATTTTGCATATTTTTAGAAAAAGCAAACAAAAAAAGAAAACGTGAAGAGAGGACACAGTGACAGAGCTCCAAACTTTTTTTTCCTCTGGGTGAAGAGTGAGAACTGATGGGGGGGAAGGGAGAGGGAGAGAGAGGGGGGGAGAGAGGAGAGAGAGAGAGAGAGACAAAAGAGGCAGATGGGGTCTTTGTGAAGGAGTGAAGGAGAAGAATTTGCTCAACAATAGATGAATAGGTGAGGTAGAGGAGGAGAGGGGGAGGAGAGTGGGGGAGATCCCAACCACCTGCTGTCCTCCTCTTTCTCCTCTTTCACTCACAACACTCAGATTAACTTCCCTTTTCAGCTCCTCTCTCTCCCCCCTCACACACACACACACACACAAACATACACACACACACTTCTGTATTTTGTCATCGCCCGCACTCATTTTTCCATCTTTCTCTCCTCCTTTAAGTATCTCATAGTTAGACGTGCTCACCTTTTCATCCTCACTCTTCCTCCGCCCCTCCTCCTCTCTCCTGAGCAGATGATAAAAATCGGCAAGCCTCTCCAAACTCTGTAATTACTGCTGAGGAACCTGTGACTGATCCTTTTCACTTTACTTCATTCATTTCCCCGTTCGTCAGAAAGTAGTTTGTCAAAGATGCCTTTATGACTGGAAACCATGGGCTGTGTATGAAGCATTCAGGTTGAATGAGGAAGTAAATAGACCACCATTAAAACCTGCTCAATGACACTTTAAAGCATGTAAAGGATTTTTACTTTTATGACCACATTTGCTTTAATTTCAGTATAGTCAATAACATTCCATTTAGATAGAAGTTAACTCTGACACTGTTCACCCTCAGCTAACACTGAGACATCCTTTTAAGCCTACATTCAGATGTCTGCACCTTTAAATGTATGCGCAATCACTGCAGGTATTACCAGCTTCTGTCTGGATTATTTCATACTGAAGAAAACTTTAAAATGTAATCATCCCCAGGACACTTCTGAAGTTTACAAGGCAGGTCTTTCTGAATGTGTTTTCTAACTGAAAGACTAGATATATGAATTCTTGAGTATCTGACAAACCAGCCACTCAGAGAGAGCTGAAATACCCGGCGTTTGTGTCCTGTACCCCCCTGCCGTCCATCAGTCGGGACAGGACACAAGGGCAGCACAGCACATAAGACACATTTGACATTTTTTTTTTATTATTTTAGATACTTTAGTATTCCCAGAGGAAAATTGTTTAAGGCTGCTGCCAAGCAGTGTCATACAATGACCAGCAAGGTGCGCCACACCAGTGAGTGCACTGGAGGCAGTGCGGGTAAAGTGTTTTGCCCAAGGACACACAACAATGACTTAGGGAGGAGTTGGACAACCCTGCTATACCACTGAGCCACTGCTGCCCCTTACAATGACTTACAATATACAATAGTGCATAGACTGTGAAGAAAGATGGACATGAACATCTGTAATGTCACTCGCTGATTCATCCAAATACAAGCATAACAGTGGAGCGTAGGTTGAGCTGAGATCTTCATGTAACTAGGGAGCTTGTGGGTCTGTGCCCATCTGTCAGTTGTAGCAGTCACACCACATGTTTAGATCTGCTGTAAAGTTGTACCTTTAACATGGAGGCCTATAGGGATTGACTCACTGTTGGAGCCAGCCCCCAGAAGCTTGACATTTGCTGGCATTATTTCACAGCCCTGAATGCTACTGCCTGCTTCAATGTTGTCAAAGGGTCCATTATATTTACCTGAACCCAAATATGGTGTTAAAACTGAAACTGAGGACATGTACACATTCATCTGTTACTCATTCATTTGCTTCATACATGCACAGACAGACATACTGTTACACGTGCCACTCGTTTCATCCAAGCACGTCACTGTGTAACGCTCCCTCACTTTGTTCATTTTCATACACTTAAATCAACACTCACTCACTGCTGAGTAGAACACTAGGGGGTGCTGTGGGTGTTTACCTGTGTGGTGTCTGCAGCTAAATATGTCTTAAAGCATACAATATAGAAGAAGACAGCAACAACCCCCCTTCACCATTGGTCTTGCATTCTTGCGTTCTTTGCTGTCTCTCAGCTCATGCCACCAACAGTAAGCCAATCCAGGATTCACTCCTTTACAGGCACAGTGCTCAGTCACTTTCTCATTTTCTTCTCTTTGTTTCCTCAGACAAGATCCTCTTTGCTTTTTTTGCTGACTCTGCCCTAACATCCACCCAGAGAAGCTACATAGCTCCATCTTATAGTTATGTCAGGCATACATCCTGTGTGTTCCTACCTGCAACACACACTAGTGCTGGTGCAGGCACTGTGGAGCTATGGAGGAGAGGCCAATCACTCTGTTATGAGTTATTATTATACATTATTTTAATGGGAAAAAAACTACATATTGTTTTGTGTCACAGCTGCTTTAACTGCTCACTGTGTTGATAACTAGCTTCCAGTTGTTTTTTGGAACACCACCATGCACCTGTCCCTTTCACCTCAGTATTCTTGTGTTGCATCTCTTAACCTCCCAAACCAAATATATCCCATTCATTACATTACATAATAAACTTTTAGGCTTCTGGACTGTGGTATTATCAAGGCCTCCACATTGTTCCAACTTTAACTCAAATGCTCCTTTGTTTTTTCATACCAGGGCTACCCTCCCTCCCTCCAGTCGGATTATCAGCCTATAGGAGGAGGTATGCTGAACAATGGTGCAGTGATGTCATCATCAGTGGACTACCACCAGATGGGTCGACACACACCGAACCACCACCACCCCTCTCTGGACTGGAGCACTGATTACCATGGCAACGGGTAGGTGTTAACACTGAACTGCACAGCTGGTTTTAAAGACGAGTGTTTTGCTGATATCCAGTGGTTTGACCCCCCAGCATGTGTGGGTGAGGATGCAGGTAGATGCCTATCTGAGTGGTAGTCATGGTTCAAAAGCCATTTGGTTTACCAAACTTCAGAGTTGGGTTTAAAACCTCTGAAACCAGCTCAAACTGTCCACTTTTCATAGGCTCCCCACCCCACAGTGTTCTCTTCAAGGTTACCCTGATATTCCCAAAATATTAACTTCAGCTGTATGTACTGAAACAATGAGGCACGTGTCATACACTGAATGATTTCTCCTCTCTGCTTCCAGCAGTCTTCAGAGAGACAAACCGCTGTATCTGAGCTAATCTCAGGAACGAATGATGCCAAACTTGTACCACGCTCTTCTACTGCCACTCCATGGAACCTCCAGCCTCGTCTCTCCATCTCCGCAGAGAGAGCCAATAACATGTGACACAGTGGAGTCCCAGTCCACCAAAATCTGAACTAAATCTGAGTTCAGCACTTAAAAGCTAAAGCCAGGCAGCAGAATAATGGAACATCACATTGTATTACTGCTTTTTCTTTAAGATACAACAGTGTTAAGAACTGAGATCTTTTCTACTGATCATTTACTGCTTGCAATTAGAATTGAAAATGTGTATACCAGCGAGGTGAGGTGTGCAGGTCCATGCTGACAGGTGTAAATACTCCAACCTTTGTCTGATGTCCTGTCTGCTCTCACACTTTCATATCGGGTTTCTCACTTTGTAATGATGGTGTTTACCGTCTGTTCTGAAAGGCTCTGAAGAGCCTGTGTACATTGCTGTAACATAACAGTTTGAGTTGTCAGGTTGAATCCAGGTGTTTTGTTTCTCTTTGACTTCATGGCACAGACATGAAGTGTTAATAACCAAATACAACAAGTCATGCCCCCCCCCCACTGGTTCAATTATGTCAACATAAGCCTTGTACTTAATGTAGTATGGACCTAGGTCCCCCACAGTCTGCATAGACAGGAAGCGTTGTGTGGACACACAGTAGTAGCTGGAATCATGCTGCTTTATGCAACTAAAGAAAGATAAGAGAAAGATCCGGAACAGCACCTGCAGCTGTTGGAACATGGCACCGACTGTGAATAATTGTCTACGATTAAAGAACTTTCATTGTTCTCTTGAAGAAATCCAATGTATTTTAGTCCCTGAAATAATAAAATGTCAAAACAATTGATGAAAAAAAAATCTTCCTTTGTATGATGACAGCTCCTCCTCCTGGCATATGTCTGTTGATAATATTGATTTGGATCCAAATTGCGTGTGAGTGTGTGAAGTGTTAATGAGGAAGAGTGGTTGATTGGGTTGCATGGACTCTTTTGTCATCTCTATTTCTCTGTGCACAGAGGCTATTTAAGAAACTATAACTGTTGCTGGGTTGGCTGTTTAATGTTTTTTTAAATCAAGTTTTGTTTTAGTGTTGATGATGATGAGAGACATACCTCTCTCGCTCTGTATCTCTTTGTATTAATGTGTTTTCTTTTTTTTTTTGGTTGATGAAAGGACTCTGGGCAACAACAACCATGAAGATTTTCTTATTTTTAGATTCTAATAATGTGTTTGAGAATAAAGTCAGTGCTGCATTGATGTGCAGTCATTACTCCAAAGCCTTTGTCTTTCATGCTGTTTATTCCTGAACACTTGGTGACAGTTTCATTAATTAACTGCACATAATAATGTACACCTTTACCACTGCTGTGACACCGAACACCTTTTGTCTGTATCTTGGCCTTTGTGTTTATGCAAAGTAGTTTTAAATTTAAAAAAAAATCTCTTTGAAGTCTAAAAAAAGTGTTTTTACCCTCTGTTAGCTGAAAAAGGAAATTTTATTTCTGTGCCTCTTGTCCTGCGCTTAGGATTAAAGTATTATTGAAATGACACACGACTTCTGCTAACTTAATAGACAGTTACACATGTTGAGCATGAAACAGAAGATTTTAATACACTAAAATACACTCAACAAAAATATAAACGCAACACTTTTGTTTTTGCTCCCATGTTTCATGAGATGGACTTGAAGATCTAAACTTCATTCCAGATACACAATATTACCATTCCTCTCAAACATTGTTCACAAATCTGTCTAAATGTGTGATAGTGAGCACTTCTGCTTTGCTGAGATAATCCATCCCACCTCACAGGTGTGCCACATCAAGATGCTGATCTGACATCATGATTAGTGCACAGGTGTACCTCAAACTGCCCACAATAAAAGGCCACCCTGAAATGTGCAGTTTTGTCTCACAGCAAAATGCCACAGATGCCACAAGCATTGAGGGAGCGTGCAATTGGCATGCTGACAGCAGGAATGTCAACCAGATCTGTTGCTTGTGCATTGAATGTTCATTTCTCCACCATAAGCCATCTCCAAAGGCGTTTCACAGAATATGGCAGTACATCCAACCGGCCTCACAACCGCAGACCACGAGTAACCACACCAGCCCAGGACCTCCACATCCAGCAGGTTCACCTCCGAGATCGTCTGAGACCAGCCACTCAGACAGCTGCTGAAACAATTGGTTTGCATAACCAAACAATTTCTGCACAAACTGTCAGAAACCGTCTCAGGGAAGCTCAACTGCATGCTCGTCGTCCTCATCGGGGTCTTAACCTGACTCCAGATCGTCGCCGTAACAGACTTGAGTGGGCAAATGCTCACATTCGATGGCGTCTAGCACGTTGGAGAGGTGTTCTCTTCACGGATGAATCTCGGTTTACATTGTTCAGGGCAGATGGCAGACAGCGTGTGTGGCGTCGTGTGGGTGAGCGCTTTGCTGATGTCAATGTTGTGGATCGAGTGGCCCATGGTGGTGGTGGGGTCATGGTATGGGCAGGCATCTGTTATGGACGAAGAACACAGGTGCATTTTATTGATGGCATTTTGAATGCACAGAGATACCGTGATGAGATCCTGAGGCCCATTGTTGTGCCATACATCCATGAACATCACCTCATGTTTCAGCAAGATAATGCACGGCCCCATGTTGCAAGGATCTGTACACAATTCTTGGAAGCTGAAAATGTCCCAGTTCTTGCATGGCCAGCATACTCACCGGACATGTCACCCATTGAACATGTTTGGGATGTGCTTGACCGGCGTATACGACAGCGTGCACCAGTTCCCACTAATATCCAGCAACTTCACACAGCCATTGAAGAGGAGTGGACCAACATTCCACAGGCCACAATAGACAATCTGATAAACTCTATGCGAAGAAGATGTGTTGCACTGCATGAGGCAAATGGTGGTCACACCAGATACTGACTGGTTCTGAGTCCCCAGACCGCCAATAAAGCAGAAACAAAATGCACATTTCAGGGTGGCCTTTTATTGTGGGCAGTTTAAGGTACACCTGTGCACTAATCATGATGTCAGATCAGCATCTTGATGTGGCACACCTGTGAGGTGGGATGGATTATCTCAGCAAAGCAGAAGTGCTCACTATCACACATTTAGACAGATTTGTGAACAATGTTTGAGAGGAATGGTAATATTGTGTATCTGGAATGAAGTTTAGATCTTCAAGTCCATCTCATGAAACATGGGAGCAAAAACAAAAGTGTTGCGTTTATATTTTTGTTGAGTGTATGATGGAACGTGCTAAAACCTGCCAACATTAGTATATAAGCAAACGTGAATATTTATCAGTCTCAAAGAGCTGCTAACTAAAAACAGCTGTTCACCTTTTATTTCAAAAAAGAAGCTGCAGTTCCTCTGGTGTCCACTCTAAAACTGAGTCACTCTCCAAAGATGTCCACATTAAAAAAAAAAAAATCATGTTTATAGCCTGGTACAAAAACATTTTCACTTTCTCAGCATGTCCACGTAAAGATCATGCAGATTTATGTGTGTAGCCACTGAGCGTCAGATGGGTGGTGTCTCAGGTTAGACACATTAAAGCTTAAACCTGGAGCACGGGAATGTTAGACATTTCTTCTCTGCAGCTGGTGAGAGACCAAACGGCAATAATGAAGCAGAAGATTCAGGATTCAAAGCATTTGTGTCATATGCACTGAAGGAAGCACGTTTCCCTGTACAATGACACAATAAAATATATAATATAAACTGTAGAAATAGAAATGAATAATACAACCCCTTTAGGCAACAAAATCTCTATATACATTATTGTGCAAAGAAGTGTGCATGTGCAGAAACAACAGATCTAAATGAGTTGGTTCAAGTCTGCTTTAAGCATTTAAAAGTCTGATTACATACATTACAACAGTGAGTAGTGGACATACATTAACCTGGTTACCAGTGCTGCAGTGTAAAGACAATGTTTGCTATCAATTAGCCATGATGTTTTTGTGCGGTTCTCTCCTCAGGTAGACTGAAAAAAACATAAAACATTTAGAAGCAGAATCTGAGGCATAATGTTAACCCTGTCAGTGTACCTCAGCAGCTACTGTGAATCACTGCTGTTGTCTTCATCCTGATTGCTGGTTATTTGTATGTTTGACACCAGCACCTATAATGATTCCTCCAGTTTAGCTTCATAATGAGACTTGGCAGAGCTGAGGGCAGTCATTTCTATATGTTTCAGTTTTTCATTAGTGTACTGTGGGTGTGGAGCCCACCAGGAATTTCTTTTATTGCGCTCAACATTTGCATTTCACACAGCCTTAGGATACAGTTACATTAGTGCTAACAATACAAGGTGCCTGTGATGGTGAGGTCCAGCTGGGACTGTGGGCTCTGTTCATTCATCCTGTGCCCAGTGTCATATTTTCCTTTTTAATAGTACTCACATAGCTTTTTAACAAGAAAGACAACAAAACAGCATATAGTCCTCTGACTATAAAAAAAACTTAATCTTTCCACAAAATATGAAGATTTCTGCTTTCCCAGCTGTTAAAGGCTACGCTGACATTTTAGAAAATGATATTAAAATGTCAAAAACTGCTTTGATTCTGTTCCGTCAGTCTTTTTTTGAATGCATTTTGTGAAATGGTTTTTGTGGTGCATTCACCCTCTAACTCAAGAAGATTAGGTAGTTTGCCACTGCTGTAATTACATTTTGTCTCTAAAGTGCCATTTCAGTTCTACACCAGCCATACATCACACATAATACAGGGGGGGGGGGGGGGGTGCTGCCTGTGACTGCATCAGCAGGTACACACTGCCCCCTACAGGCCACATGGGAGACCTGCAACCTGATCATTGGTGCCTCAACATACATTTTGTGTTTCATAAATGTCAGTTTATACCATTTTTAGTTTGTTTTCTTTTTTTTTGCATGTTGATATTGGTTTTGTTTAGTTCTCTTCTCTTCTTAGAGCTTTTATTTTGAAAGTCTGGTTTCCTTTGTGTCTCTGTTTTGCTTCCTCTTGTTTTCCCTCCTGTGTGATTGTCCCGCCCTAATTGTTTCCACCTGTCTCCTCACTCGCCCTGTATTTAAGCCATGTGCTTCACCTTTGTCTGTCAGTTTCATTGTGTTGCCATGTAGTTAGTCTTCTTTGTGCCATTTCCATTTTTTTCCTGGATAGTTTCTACTCAGGAAAAGTAGTTCCTTGAAGTTTCTGTTTAGTTTTAGATTTAGTCATTTTGATTTTTTTTAGCTTTGGGTTAATATGGCTTGCTTTTTTTGTTAAGTCTGCTCAGTCTAATCTGACCTCAAATTTTAACAGGAATAGGGAAAAACCTACTGATACCATGGATCCTACGATGCTTTTTTTAGTTTTGGTTTGTTTTCAGCAACCAAAACAACATGAGTGCCCCAGATTCACTGGCCATAAGATATTCTGACCCTTGGCATGAGATAATCTCATGACTCTGGGCACTGCTTACCGCAGATGGTCAGGTTTTGGTGAGTGTACACCTAACCCTCTGTAGGCACCGTTCAGAGGTTGGTAATGTGACTATAGTGAAACCCGACACACTACAAACTGCCGTCCTGTTGCCAAAACTGAAACCCAATCCACACTGACACATCGCAACTCCAAGAGCCTGTTACAGTCTGCACAGAGGTCAAACAGCTGGTTCTGGTTGTTTCCTCTTGATGCAGTCTTTGTTTACTGCACTTTCATTTTGTGACACACGTGACATTTCATTACATTTGAATACACAGTTGACTGTTTGAGTTTTTGCTTACTAATCATCTCAGCAAATAAAGACCATGAAATTTGATACAAACTGCATGGGAAGGCCCTGTGATAAAGTCAAAAGCTGCATGCAACATAAACAAGAAATGTTTCATGCCCTCCGTTTCCATGACAACAGGGAAAACGCCATCTGTGGATGGAGACCATGTGGTGTTACTGAAAACTCCTGGGAAATTACCAAAGGGGTGTTGAGTAAGGTTTTTTTGTCCAATATCGTTTCCACTGTTAGAATTAAATAGCAGCATTGATTTGACAATGTTGAAAACATAAAACATCTAAAAATACATTTTATAGTTCTTATTACAACAGAGGGTTCAGTCCCACATGTGGTATATTTTGTTCATTGCTCAAATATTTCCTCATCTATGTATAAAACTACAGAAACTAGCGTATTTTCTTCTCCAGTGCGGTGGGGGGGCGGCTGGACGTCTTCTCAGGGATCACCAGCCTCAGCCTCCTCCTCGGGGAGGAGCCTCCTTCCTCTGACAGGTACTCCTGCTGCAGCAGAGCTGCAGCTCCTGCTGGGGGTTCACTCTGTGCGGGGACACCTGATACTGACACAGCTGCCGCCTGCATGCTAACTCCAGACCCCCCCACTGCAGGCTCATCAGTTAGAGCCACAGCCTGAGCTGACATACTGACTTCAGGCCCGCCGGGCACAAGTCCAGTGTCTGTCTGACTGTTATTGTTTGATATGTTCTCCACTGTGGTCACAGGTTCGAGTGTCTGAGGGGTCACACCGGACCCTCCGTCTTTCCCTTGTACAGGGAGGTTCTCTTTATTTGAGGGTGCTTGAGATTCACTGGGTGGTTGATGTAGTCCCTCTACTGTATGAGTGCCTGGACCTGGTCCAGGTGCTGGATCAGACGTTAGTTTGGCTACAAGTGTAGAGCTGTCAGGAGGCTGCTGGCTTTGAGGGAGGGACTGGACGGGAGCAGGGATCACAGTTGGGTTTGTTGCCATATTCAGGAGAAGCCCTGCAGCTTGGGAGGACTGAAGAAGACCGGTGTGGGCTGGACTTGGCTGCAAAGTGTTAACATGCAGAGAGGGAATGGAGGATGTGTTCCCTGCTGCAGCTTGTTTGCTGAGGATATCTGGGGCACCGCTTGGCACCATACTGGGCCCACTGAATGCTAGACTAGGAGCTACAGAATTACCTGGACCACTGGGGAACAGAACATTAGTTCCTGGGGCCATGGTGCTGGGCAAGTAAGTCCCCCCTTGAAGAGAGAGACTGCTGCCAGTTAGCTGGGAGCCAGCTGGACCAAGAAGGGAGATGTTACGATTCCTCTCTGCAGACAGGAGGGAGAAGGGATGCTGGGACGAAAGCTGAGCACCACCCAGCACCAATCCAGCCCCTTGATACTGAACACCCTGCAGGCTTTGGCCCTGTCCACTGACCCCAGCAGAGGCTGACTGGTCAGCAGGCTGGGAGTTGTCTGGCTCTGTGCTCTTGCTCTGGTTGTCTTGTTTCTGCTCAGCGCTCTTCGGTCCTCCCTGTCCTTTGTCCTCTTCTTCCTTCACTCCCTTGCCACCCCCACTAGTACCTTCAGTCTTTGAGGATTTCTTTGTTTTCTTACCAGATTGTCCTTTTCCTTCCTTCTCCTCTCGGTCTCTTCCTTCCCGTCTTTTCTCTTGGCTTTTCTTGGGGCTGCTTTTCTCTGAGTGGCCCTGCTCATGTTTCCTCTTAGGGTGGACTTTGCTTTTTCGTAGCGGGTTCAAGTTTAATTTGACCTTCAGTAAGCGGCTGGACTGGACTCTGTGTTTCCTTTCTCTTCCTTTGTCCTTGTCTCTGGAGGACTTTGCTTCCTCACCTCCTTGTTGTTGGGTTCTCGGACTCTCCAGATCAAAGGTTACGTTTCTTGCTTCTCTTCTCAACTCCGTGCTCTTCATTGTGTCCAGGTGGCTGTGAGGATTCCTCCCTCTGTCATTCAGCCTGTGTTGAGTAGTGAAGCCATCATACAGAGCAGCGTCTCTTGGATTGGTGTGAGTCCTTCCATGTCTCGTGTGTTGCTCTGGCGGTCTGTATGTCCTGTGGCAGCTCTCACAGTGTGAGGTCTCGTATCCTCTGCTCTTCGCTTCCATGTCATTGTCTGTATCTCTGCTGGTCATGTGGTGCGATGAGTCCTCCGTGCTCTGATTATTGTCTCTCTGTGGATTAGAGGACGAGTTGTTATTGCCACGGAAGATAAACCTGTCTGGAGCGTCCCTGTTGAAGTTTCCTTGCCTCCTTCTCTCCTCCTCCATCATCATCCTCACTCTCCTTCTCTCCCTGTCCTCCTCTGTCTCCATCCCTCCATTCATCCTGAAGTCCCTCCTCACTGGGTTCGGCCTCGGCCTATCAGAGCTGCAGTTAGGACATCTAAAAGTACCTCCGTTCTCATCAGCTCTGGACCTGTATGAGCCACCATGTCCATCTGTCATGGCTTCCTTGTTCCATTGCTGACTCTTCGTCCTCTCACTGACATCTAAGTGATTGACATGGTTAGCCACTGTGCTGCTTCCTCCTCCTTCTTCCTTCAGTCTCTGATTTTCTTTAAGTTTCCTCCTTCGAGACACTTGACAGTAGATCAGGACCACCAGCAGGGTCAATCCAACACCACCTGAAACACAGCACAACACATATACATGTCTGTTGTATGTTTCTGTCTGAGCTCCACACTCACTGGGTGACACTGGCCTTCATTTCACACCACTCTAACCAAGTAGTTTTAATGTCCTTGTTGGGTTTTTGGACATCCTCACCAATAAAGCAGATGACTGCAGTGATGGCCAGATCTCGGGCGTACAGTTGAGGTTTCACGCTGCCTCTCGTCTCTATCCGCACTGTGATGTTCTGATTGGATGGGACACAGTTAGCATCAGTCAGCTCCAGCACTGTGGTTACGGCCGGGTTGTCAGCGCTCACACACACCATCCTTCGGCCGTTATACAGGGTCTGTGGTGGGAAAGACAAGAAGCTTAACTTATTGACTCATTTTGCACTGCTTCATAATATGTTGTATTTCTCCTTCACCTTGTCAGGCTGCTGGATGAAGGTGGAGAGGAAGGCAGCCAGCTCCAGCAGCTGGCAGGAGCAGTTCCATGAGTTAAGGTCCAGGTTGAGGTTTGTCAGCCAGCTGAGGTAGGAAAAAGCCTCAGCGGGAGCAGAACTCAGGCGGTTTCTGGAAAGATCTAGATCCTTCAGGCTCACCATCCCATTGAATCTATGACCACAAGACAGGACTGTACTACATGTGTTTGTGATTTTCTTTTTTAAGTGTAGTTAAGTACTGACGTGTTTGTGTCCACATGATGAATCAGATTCTCTGACAGATCCAGGCTCTGCAGCTCTCTGAGGTCGTTCTGAGGGAAGGATCCAGAATCCAGACTGGTGATCAGGTTTCCCTCCAGCTTCAGGCTTCGCAGAGCTGTTGTTCCTTTAAACCAGTCAGCCTGGACCTGAACAACAACACATGCTGTTGAATTATGGGGGAACAGTGGAGTGAGAGACTGAAACTCAATCTATACTCACCATGCTGAGGTCGTTGTGGCCCAGGGAGAGGACCTGTAGCTGGGTTAGGTTTTTCAGAGCGCCCCCCTGCAGAGCCTGATTGGTCAGCAGGTTGTGGTCCAGCAGTAATGTTTGGAGGAAAGGCAGGTTTCTGAAGGACTCGTTGCTGAGCTCTGAGATGTGGTTATGACTGAGACCTTAGACGGACACATTGGAAGTTAAACATTACATTAACATTATCTGGTTTTCTTCTTCTTTGTCTCTGGTTTACTTGTTTAGTTTCTTTTCTCCTCCCCATGTATTGTGTCAGTTTCTATGTTGTATACACTGTCCTCTGAAGACGATAAGTAAAACCACCGTGCCCACTGTAAATGTCCTGATTCTACAATGTATGTCTTCAGAGCTGTGTGTAGGTGGTGGCATGGGTGCAATGACACACATATCTTCATCATCCGTAAATAGAGATCCACATGTGCTGACCTATAACCGTAACATTGCTGAGGTCAGACAGTGAAGCAGGCGGCACTGCCGAGATGGAGCCTTCTGTTAGCAGCAGAGCCTGTGTTGAATCTGGAGCATCTGGTCACACAAACACACACAGCAGCATCAGCACATGGGGCCACACAGATGCAAATTATTATATCCTCTCTGAGCATTGCTGCACATTTGTAATAATACTAGTAGTGTGTGTGTGTTGTACCTATAATGTGAGCCAGTCTTTGACAGATGACAGCGTCCTCAGAACAAACCACACAGGAAGCGGGGCATGATGGGACGAGGGAAACACGCTGAGCTCTGATGACTGGCAGCAGCAACATCAGCAAAACACCTGAGGACACAAAACCTCCTCAGTACCTGGTCTGAGAGGACCAAAGGGTCCCTGCAACAAGATGTCCACTGATACCTTCATGTCTTTGTGATGGTGATGCTGACCGACTGTACTCACTGTTCATGTTGTGTCACAGAACAAGCAGCATGGTGATGAGGCGGCATCTCTTCCACAGTAAGGCTGTAACCTGATACAGCTTCATCATCACCATCATCGTCTGTCCGACCTATGAAAACACACGGCTGCATAATTGGGCAGTTGCTGTGTGAGCCACTCGTCATGTTTTTATGAGTAGCTAGGCGAACAAGCAGTGATAAATGTGTGATGGTATCATCCGGGGAGGTGGAGGTCCCCAGAGGGTGCTGACTGATGGATGACAGCCAGACACTGAAGCCTATCATGTTCCTGATGAGGCTCTTTTACTAATAGACTTTCTACTCCTGAGCTGTCCTCTCTGATGAACAAATGTGACTTATATTCATGAACCAAACTGGCTCATCAGGATGACAGAATATGGTGACTATGATGGTGTTATAATAAAAGTACACAGCCTCAGTCTAGTATATATGTAGTTTGTTAGAGTCTCTTTGGAGTGTGTCTCTTTATGTTCTTTGTCCATGCTTGTCTCTGTACTTGCTTGTACGTTCGTCTTAGTCTTTGGTGTTGATCTTCTTCCCTCTACTGTCCCATAGCTGTCAGTATACATGTCACACATTTCATTTCATTGTCACACTCAGTATGATCCCCTCATCCTGTGAACAAGGTTCACTCAACCTACACATTGACCGATAAATAATGCTTTACCACTGCCAGAGCCTCATCATCATCATAATCTGAAACACACTGTTTACCTGGTGAGCAGAAGCCGGTGGTCCACCCCTGCCAGTGACATGGTACGATCCTTTCACATAATAATCCATAAGAATACTGTGTGTGCAGCTCTCCCTCAGAGCGCCATCATTTACTGCTTGCTGCGGTGCTGCAGCATAGACTGTGTATGCATGTGTGTGTGTGTGTGTGTAGCTTAAGTTACCGGGCTGTGTACAGCCCACTGTCACCCGAGAGGCACAGATGTCTGACTCAGTTTTCTGAGTCAGACATGAAACTTTAACGTTAAACGCTTAAGCTCAATTCTTTTGTTCTTATCAGATAGTATTACCGAACCAGTGACAAATCTAAGTAAAAAAAAAATACAGCATTTGTTTTTTTATTTCATTGATTTACAAAACTTGAGTGATTTGATTGATCTGAGTTTCTGAAGGGTTGTTTTCTTCATCACTGACTAGCTAAGAGCTGGTTAATCAACAATATACAATAAAACATTTCCTCAATAACATGAGTTATCGTTTGATTTTGTCACATATTTTGCATTTCTTAAAAGCAACGAGTTGAAGGGGTTAGAAAAATCTAGCTTTAAAGATGGCATCAGGGTATGAATTTGTTATTACTGAAAAATGTAGTATAACAAGCACATAATGAGTTAAGTTTGACTTATATCAGTATCATTGCAATCATAGAACCTGCACTGAGGCTACACGTCTGTAGGAACAACATAACCTCATACTGTACAAGGCAAAGCAAATACAGCTGTTACCAGAACCTATGATGTTACTCGGCTGCACAGGCTCATGGTTTATTTATTTACTTATACCTCTGATGTTGTTATATTATGTTATATATTAATAACAAGTCTAATACAGCTGTGTGAAATCGTAATTCAAAATCATCTTCCATAAAAATGAATCAACTTGAGGAAACACATCATTTGTGATTGTCTGGAGCTTCCTGGGTGATCCTGTGTTCAGTGACCTTTGACCTGTGATATGGTAAAATCATCACATAGTCAGTACAATTTTCCCAGCAGCCCCAGGAGACTCAATGATGTCATGATGTGCCTGGGCCGCCTTTTCGAGTGGATACTGAGGACCAACGACCGGACGCAGCCAACCAGCCTCCATCCCTGCACAGAGAAACGCTGCACACTCCTTCTTCTCCTCCTGAGGGAGCGGAGAGAAGACAGGTCCCGTCAGCGTTCTGAATAACTGGGTATGCAGATAGTTAAATCCAAGTTGTACATTAATGTAATAGCTTTAGGTGATCCACAGGCTGTAGCTGAACTGCACACAGCTACAGGAGGCTATATGAACGTTTTTGTGTGGGGGCTTTTAGTAATGCTGCTGCTTTGTACCGGTGTCGCGAAGAAAACAGCCACTCCTATGATGCTGCTCTCCTTGGCCATGGTGTCTCTGGGGTTGATCTCTATGGGGCCTCTGGAGCCGACCACCTAAACAAACAAAGGTGAGTGTTTGTGGAGTCTGCAAACGAGGGCTTTTCATTTACAGTCTTCTGCTTGGCTGCAGCATGGAGCTACAGACTGTACTGACTGTGACTCTCCCTCCGTAGGCCAACATCTGGAGGTCTTTACTGAGGTTGACGTTGGACAGCATCTCCACAATCACATCAACACCTCGTCCCTGCGTGGCTTCCTGAAACACAGAGTGCATATTTCTGTAATGTCTGCCGTTTGAAAGGCCTTCCTTTAGTCTGCGTCTGTGTGTGAATACCAGGATTTTGTCTGTGTATCCTTCCTGTCTGTGATTAAAGGCCAGGTGAGCCCCGTTGTTGAGAGCCAGCTTCATCCCTTCTGGTGTCCCTGCTGTCCCTAAAACTTGGAGGCCCAGAGCGCGGGACAGCTGGCAGGCTGCTACACCCACCTGTGGGAGGACACATCTTAACATCAGAGCATGATCCCATCTCTACTGAGAAGCTGCTTATGAGTCCTAACTCGTTAGATTACTTCTTTGTGTCTTCTCGGACCATCAACCACCATCAGTCTGTTTACATTATTTGACACCTCCAAAGATGTTTTACTTGCCATCACATCACTGTTTGTCTTTCATTAATAAAACTCACCCCTCCGCTGGCTCCGTGGATGAGGACGGTCTCTCCAGGCTTGGTGTGGGCTCTGCAGAGCAACAACACAAAATCTCCCATCACCACCTTTTGTCTCTTGTTTGCTTCTACTAACACATCACAGAATCTCAGTTGAGCAGTGTCACAGCCAAGTTGACCTTTGACCTCTTGGTCATCGTTCTCACTTTAACATAGTTCTTTTTTTTTGCAATTACAATCTGTGTAACTTTGCTAGTGATTAGTTTATCCTTACATCTATCTATCTTCTATCAAACATCAGCATCACTGTGAAATTACTGAATTACAATGACTAATAAATAATATAACAATAAAGCACAAGTCATACTTGACTTATGACTTTAATTTATTATGTCCTCTAATGATTTCAGTGCTGCACAGATTATTAGACCTCTGACTGAGCAGTAGACTGTGCAGCTGTTTTTATTCGTATAGACTCGTCTTTCACTAAGGAAAGAAGAAGAAGAGGAGGAAGAGGAGCACTTACTTGTGAAGCAGTGCTCTGTAGGCGGTAAAGTACGGGATCCCAATGGCTGCTCCCATTGTGAAGTCTAAAGCATCAGGCAGCTTGTGGACGCAGTCATCAGCTGCTACTGTGTACTCTGCATAACCTCCAGACTCAGTAGCTGTGGTGAACACGCGATCACCTGCCTGCAGACGCATTCACACTGTTCTAAAATGAGGACTTTAAGTCACATGTTCACACAGCTTTATATACACTCACTTGTACCGCAGTGACTCCTTCTCCAACACTTTCCACCGTTCCTGCTACATCAGTGCCCGGTGTGTACGGCAGGGTGGGCTTGCGGGCGTACGACCCTGACCGGATGTAGGTTTCCACAGGGTTCACTCCACAGGCATGGACACGGATCAGCACCTGCAAAGAGGGCCAGAGATTCCATGAGTTGCCAGAGGTGACAATGTCACGAAGAGCCCGTCACAAGTGTATTCATGTATATTTCAGTTTATGCAGACAGAAGTGTCGTGAGTATTCTAAATACACTGTATAGCATGAAGTGGTGAGAAAATGTGGGTCACCTACAACATCTACAAAGTGGAATTAGTATTATATTATTTAATTTTTTTTTACTGATTACCCTCTATATATATATATATATATATATATATATATATATATATATATATATATATATATATATATATATATTGTTTAAGGAAGGTTTGTTGTTACATTATGTTAGACACATTGTTTGTGTATCAGTGAAGTGACCTTAGCCCGACAGTGATCACAGTAAACACGTCAGCAGTGGTCAGGCCTGTGTCTGTCTGCCACATGTGGACACGTTATGTCCTCAAGTGTCATTGTTTTGAAAAGACAAGTGTTTATTCAGACCTGCAGCAGCTGCTCTGCACGTTGTGTTTTATTGTTGCAGTTGTTTTCACTGTGGACTGTTGTCCACCCGGCAGCGTGTGTCTCACCTGTCTGTGTCCGGGCTGAGGGACTGACACATCGGAGCACAGTTTGAGGACTGACGGAGCTCCAAACTCACTCACTCTGATGGCCCTCATCAGCCTGCAGCCTGACATGTCTGCACACAAACACACAGTGCAGACAGCTTTAGCCTTTAAATATCTCGCTCTTTCACACAGACAGATAACTAAGAACAGCACTCCTTCCTGTGCAGCTGGTCGAAGGGCTCATATGTGTACGGAAGCCGAGAACGAACTTCGTGCCAATTTTAAAACCTTCCTTCCTATTTCTTCTTCTTTAGTTTATGGCAGACTGGACGCGTCTATAGCGTATTGCTGCCCTCTAGTGTTCCCGTAAGATTATTGTCCAGTTCAGCTCTTCTTTCTTATTTATTACACTCATAGGCGTTACTATGGTAACGGACCTAACAAAGCCAGTGGCTTTCCTTCACGGTTCACCGCAAAGAGAACCGTCAGTGCTGCTCGAAGCTGGAGGAGGTGACGTCAGTGTCATCCCACAAAGTCCAGCTCATGCTGAAGCCTGACTGATTTGTCACATTAGAAAAGTTGGGAGGAAGCTGCTGTTTACTTTCAGTTACAGTAGACGGTATTATTTGTCTGACGACATGTTGTCGGCATTAACCCATTTTGTAATGAGGCCAGGTTAGCTCTGGTTAGCCTGCTAGCATCAGCCTCACCTAGGCATTATATGAACAGGGACACACTGATGCAGCAGATGAGGCAGGGCATCATTATAAACACATCCACAAGGTTTGTTGTGAATTGAGCAGTTTCATAAGCAAGTGAAAATAAAGAGTTAGTATTTGTAGTGTTTCGGTATTACCTGCATTAAGCAGAGTTTGGTTCATGGTCCAACAACTGTTTGGAAATCAGATGATGAGAAGTCCACTGTGTTAAATCAACACATGCTGATGTTATTTCAGTGATGATATATATATTTTAAAGCTCACTTATATTGGTTTTTAATTGAAAAGTAAAGCACAGTCTCTCCATCTATATTTGAGGTTGGTACTGAGTCAGAGGCAGGGCCATCATGTAAGTTTTATTGCTGAGGTGAGTGATGACGGGAAAACTATATCAGGTGGACATGAGGGACATTTGCCAGTGTTTTGTCTCTGTAAATGGGAGAAGGCCTCAGATATGGAGGCTTTGTATCATCTGTTAGTGCAGTGCCACAAGTATGTTTGACAAAACTGTTGTTTCACTTGGAATTAGTTCTGTATATGTCACTGTTTTTAAAGAAAATGAATTTTTGTTGAATTTGTCTCTGAAATAGTCATTAAGTGTTTACTTCTTTAGGCAAAATAGGTGTTTAACAACCTGTTAAAATCCGCAGGAAATTGCAATTACTTCATATTATATTATATTTCATAATATGCTAATATCATTTTTTCACCACCCAGGTGAGACGAGTACCACAAAGACAGAAACGAATAAAACACTTTGGTAGATAAATCGAGCATTGACTGCTTTTGACTGCCAGCATGGCGTCACTTCCGGTTACGCAGGGCTGATTCCTACATGAATGGATGAGCGTTGATATGATGAGCACGGGACACAACAGATCATCCATATGATCAGGGGATCACTGTAACCCGGGACCGGGGCACCAAAACGCGGAACCAGGACCAGGTGAAGTGACGGTGGCACCGTGCCTTCTCTGACCCGGTCAGCACGATCAACTTCTTCACGTGGGGCTGTGCTGTGTTTGCTGTGTTTACATCCACGGCGTTCACCACAGTTTCCTTCACGCAGACCTCGTAATGACTCTGACAGCATTAGAAATGTGCTCCTGAGGCTGCAGCTCCACTTTGTGTTTCTAATCATGGCAACAAAAAGCAGATTTGTGCTGCACAGGCTGCTCGGTGGACTCCGGGCTCACACTGCTCGCTATCAAAGCTCAGCTTCGACCTCATGCCAAGGACGCTTCCCGAGGAGACCTCAACTCAGACATCTGAGCTGCTCACACACACTCTGCAAGGCTGCCTGTGCCTCCACAGGTAAACACTCTGACCCATGATACTGATGCCTCCGTATGGGTATGTACTGAAATAATCTGCCCTGACTGTGTCTTAGGTCCCAGCAGTCTGTCCTTCAGGAGTCACACCTGTGGAGAACTGAGATCAGATCATGTGGGAGAGAGAGTCACCCTGTGCGGCTGGGTCCAGTACCTCAGGTATTAACACTCCCGTTGAAACAGAACCACAGCAGCAATTATGAAATATGCAAACATTAGAGTGTTTAAAACGTCATTGAGGATCATCCTCTGGGGTTCATGAACAGAGTGTGTTTTAACAATCTACGGTCATCTCCTGACAGACAGGACCTGTTCGTCATCCTGCGGGACTTCAGCGGCCTGACACAAGTTCTAATTCCTCAGGAAGAGGTAAGAACCCCACAATACAAGACTGACTTGGATATAATAATGACACTAAAGCTATAAAATGTACGCTGTGACATTTCTGTCTCTGTTTTAAGTCTGAGAGTAATTTGAAAGCAGTGCTGCGTGACCTCACAGCCGAGTCTGTCATCAAGGTTACAGGAACAGTCAGACAACGGCCAGCCGGGCAGGAGAACAAGGTTTGTCTGCCAAAAGCAGATTATTCTTTTATTCATATATAAACACTTAAGCACTTAAAGCACTTTTTGTATTGGAAGCATAACAATGTATATGTATGTATAGGTGTTTTTATTACTGCTTTCAATGCCATATGTGCACATATATACAGTATGCGTGTGCCAAGTCTGCGCAGACTAAGCAGAAAGGTCTGTATGAGGACGTCTGTGCAGAGATACAAACTCACAATCACTTATCAAAAAAAAATGGAAAGTACAATAAACATCTGTAAAAGACAAATATATTCCATTGGTTGCAGTCTGCATCTTCACCACTAGATGGTACTAAACTCTACACAGTGGTCCTTTAAGGGGTAAAGCAGCAGTTCTCACCTCAGTAGTTGAACCCAGGCTGAAAACTAGAAATCCTAATCACTAGACCACATGGGAATACACACGTTCTGATCATGTTCTGCAGTCATGTAAATGAGATGTGTGTGTGATTGGGGTTTTTTAACTGTTACACTCTGTTGTGTACAGGGGATGCCAACAGGAGAGATAGAAGTCCTGGCTGAGAATGTGGAGGTGTTCAACATGTGCCGGAAGCTTCCTTTTGAAATTAAAGACTTTGTCAAAGTAAGTGACTTCTGTCTGTTACATGCAGGTGCATTTGGGCCACTTTGTAAATTCTCTTTTGACTGTACAGAAATCGGAGTCTTTGCGGATGCAGTATCGATACCTGGACCTGAGGTCATCGCAGATGCAGAAGAACCTCAGGCTGCGGTCTCAGCTGGTGATGAAAATGAGGGAGTACCTCTGTAATATGCATGGTATGTTCATTAGTCACGTTTGCTTAAAGATCACAGGATGAATTTCTAAGCATGCTGCCCCCTTTCTGATCTTCACTCTGTCTCTCATGTGTAGGCTTTGTGGACGTAGAGACTCCCACTCTGTTTAAAAGAACACCAGGGGTATGACGTTCCTTAGAGCCTCTCATGATTTCATTAATTATTAAAAACAGCACTTATCAACATGTAAACATGGCAGCTACCTAAATGAGTCCATGATGTTGTACACTTGGTGTGTTACAGGGAGCCAAAGAGTTTGTGGTTCCATCCAGAGAGCCGGGTCTGTTCTACTCCCTACCCCAGAGCCCACAGCAGTTTAAACAGCTTCTCATGGTGGCTGGTGTAGACAGGTGGGTGCACACTGTTAGACCTCCCACTGTCTGATAGGGACATTGTTGCCCTGCTGTGTGTGCATCACAGTTTTACAGCTGTCCTTCCTGCTAGACAGACACTGCACACTCAACAGCTGGCACACATCAGGAACATTTAGCAGCAAAACAACCAGACGTTTCCCTTTAGGGTCCAAACACCGAGCAAAAAAACACAGTCACTCAAAAACAAATGATTAAAAACTCACTTTGAACACTTGAGTGTGTAAAAAAAATTTAATCAAACATTTGATCACATCAGCCCGAAGGGAAAATGCTCATCAGTGGAACAATTTTGGGGAAATCATACCCTCCTAATAAAACTTGAAATTCCTAAAGGAAATAAAATGTTGATCCATAAAAATAACATTAGCTCAATTGATCTCTAATAAGGACATAAGTGTTCACCACGTTGAGCTGCAGGTATACAGTCAACAATTCTGTTTTTGTTTCCTGTGGCAGGTACTTCCAGATAGCTCGCTGCTACCGAGATGAAGGCTCCAAACCAGACAGGCAGCCTGAGTTCACCCAGGTAAGATGGAGGAGGAGCTGCTTTTCTTCACACTGCAGTCTCAAGGTGTATTCATCTGGTTGCAGTCTGCAGATTCACCACATTACACCCTACACACTGGCCCTTTAAGAATGCTGCTTGCTAAAGATGAATTTCCATACATAACTGCTTTGATTGCTGTGGCTAAAGTGGGCTGATCATGTCTTATCATGTCTCCCAGGTGGACATAGAGATGTCATTTGTTGACCAGGCAGGCATCATATCCCTCATAGAGGGTCTGATGCAGTACTCTTGGCCGGCAGAGAAAGGTCCCATCAAGGTCCCTTTCCAGTCTTTGACATATGAAGAGGCAATGAGGGACTACGGTGTGGACAAGCCTGACACCAGGTTCAGTATGAAGGTGGGCTGTTATGTATCAAGAATATGAAATGTATGTGAAAAGGTTTCAGCAAGAGACCTGTCAATCACCCGTAACAGCCTTATATCCCTGACCTTCTACTCGGCTCTCTGTCTGTCCAGCTCATGGACCTGGGAGAGGTTTTCCTATCCACAGAAATTGAATTCCTCAGATCAGCTCTCAGCCAACCAGGTGGCTCCATTCAGGCCATCTGTGTCCCCAGTGGAGCAGTAAGAACACAACCACTTCCTGTTTCAGAGTGCTTCAGAATGCACACTAAATGTGGAAGCTTTGCTACAATGAAGGGGCACGCTCTTAATAATGTTCTCCATGTTTGGCTGCAGAAACTTTTCACTGGGAAAGATTTGGAAGACCTGAAACAAACAGCTAGGACTCAGTTTGGACAGGTGTGTATAACCACAGAAGCTTAGCAGAAGATTTATTTCTACAGCTCTGTTTTAATTTGTGTGAATTCTCTGTGTTAAGGAGCTGAGCCCGGTGCTGGTCAGAGCGGACGGGACGTTGAAGTCTCCCCTGAAGAAGCTCCTGTCTGCCTCTGTCACAGACCACCTGCTGAGGACGACTGAGGCCAAACCTGGAGACCTGCTGCTGATAGCAGCCGGCTCGCTCCACACTGTGGTGGGTGGGACGTCAGATAACACTGATTATAACATACATGTATGTTAGTTTCTAGTGTTTTGTCTTTGCTCTGATCTCAGAGGCCGTTGCTGGGTAATCTCCGCCTGCAGTGTGCACAGCTCCTGGAGTCTCATGGCGTTTCAGTGCGGGATCCTGCAGCCTTCCACTTCCTCTGGGTTGTGGACTTCCCTCTCTTTTTGCCTAAAGAAGATGAGCCAGAGGAGCTGGAGTCAGCCCATCATCCATTTACTGCTCCGCTGCCTGAGGACACACAGCTGCTGTACACAGATCCACACAAGGTGCCCATGTACTTAGTGTTTTTACAGAGTTTGTTTGCACCCAGGTGGAATCATCCGTTTGCTATTTACATGGTTTGTTTACTTATAGACACAATGAGTACCTGGTTAGGTTTAGAGTGGATGCAAATCGCACCCGTGACCCAGATGAATGTGAGAATGTGTGCGTTCTTTCGTGGATGTGTGTGCTCTCAGGTACGTGGTCAGCACTACGACCTGGTGTTAAACGGTTGTGAGATCGGAGGAGGCTCCATTCGCATCCACAATGCCTCAGAGCAGCTGTACGTCTTGAAGAACATCCTTCAGGTCAGTGAAGTGTCCATAAACAGTCTTATCCCTTTCCAATCTGTGTGTCAGCATCAGACATGTATTTCCGTGTGAAAACTGTCCGTTGTTGTCAAGATGTATTGCTGAGTGGTTTCAACACGCTCCTGTTGCAGGAGGATCCCAGTCTCCTCTCCCATCTGCTGGAGGCTCTGGATTCAGGAGCTCCACCCCACGGAGGCATTGCTCTGGGTGAGGTCAACAACATATTAGAGAACACAATGTATACTGTAGACATTTGATTTTGCTCTTAAAATTTTTGGGGTAAATGTGAAGCATGAGACAAACTCAAGTCATCCTATTACTTCTCTGTACTTTTAGGTTTGGATCGGCTGGTCTCCATTATGGTTGGAGCTCCCAGCATCCGTGATGTCATCGCCTTCCCCAAGTCATTCCGTGGTCACGACCTCATGAGCCGGGCACCCGCCTCAGTTTCCGAGGAGGAGCTGAAGCCTTACCATGTCTCTGTTAAATGGCCAGCAGAGAGAGGAGCAGGACAAGGAGGAGAGACAAAGTGATTAAAGACATAAAGAGACATGAGAGGAAGCAGTGATCCTGACATCAAAGGATGTGCAGACAGCCAGAAACTCAGACACCGAAGACTGTAAGATCTCTGCCAGCTGGCCAACACCAGATGAAGAGGAGAGCATGTAAGGAGGAGGTTGGAGGAGGAGGAGGTGTTATGGCTGATTTAAGCAGGAGGTTTCCCTGCCCCGGGGCAGATTTCCTGTTATTAATAATTAGCATTGAAAAAGGGAGGATATGTTGGATCCAGAAAAAAAGTCAACTCGAAGATGAAAGCTGCTGTCCTGAGGAGAGAACATCTTACATAGTTCTCTCTTTTTATATGATGTTTTAACATCATCAGGGAATATGTGTGTGTGTGCCTTCAGAATGAGGTGGCAGTGTTCTTTTCATATGGTCCCCACTGATCTCCCTCTGTGAGCCTGTCCTGTGTGTATCTGGTTCAGAATGTGTCTTCTTTCCATCCATATGTACAGTTGCAATTTATAATTATTCAGCCCCCATTGCATTTTAGGCTTATTGGCAAAATGTAAAAAAAAAACAAGTGTTTGCATAAAACAAGTTACACAAGAACAGTTTAAATAACAAAGGACGTTTTCACAAAATCCTACTTACAGTGACTACTGCGGCTCAAAATTATTATTAAATAATTATAATTATTCAATCCCCTGAAGAGAATGCGTCATGAGAGCACACAGTTCCTGTTTAATTAGTTTATTGTAAACAGGGTTGAGTCATTTTGATGGCAACTCTGCGCTGACTTAATAACTCAACCTAAGATGTGAAGCTCTTATTATAATAATAATAATAATAATAATAATAATAATAATAATAATAATAATAATAATAATAATGTATTTTTTAAGGTCGGGCGATTAAAAAATATTGGCATACCGTTACAAGGCAACTGTCTAATTATTTTTCAAGCGGACATGTCATGTTTTTTTTGCTTACGTACAATGATGACGACAGCAGCGATAACCCGGAAGAGAAGTGGCAGACGCGACCCCTGCACGTAGAAGAAGAATGACTGAACAGAGGTGTGATTGTTCTGCTCGCCTTCGACAGCACTGAACACTCGGCTTGTGTCAGCGAGTTAACGGAGGACAAGCGGGACGGTCCGACACACGGAATGTCCTTAAAGACGGAGACGACAGCCGGCTATTCGGTGAATTTCGTCAAGAAGACGTCGGACGATGCAAAGCAGCCTGCCAGCTGAACAGTTAGCCCGTGTATCGGGGGTTACACCTTCGTTTTAGTCGCTCGCTGTATGACAGTCCACGTATTTATCAGAAAGTGTACACGCAGGTGTGAGGCAGCACGGTAACACTCGGCGGGGTCGGCCACGTCAGCTTTCTCTCTGTCCTGGTTTACACGGAGCTTTTCTCTGCTCTGGATTCAGGTCCTTATATTTTCCGAGCTGTAAAGTAGTCTTCCAGCGGCCATGGCTCCGATGGGTATCCGGCTGTCACCGCTCGGTGTGGCGGTGTTCTGCATTCTTGGAGTCGGTGTCATCTACCACCTGTACGCCGGGGTCATCTCCAGCCGCCTGGCTGCTTTCAGGTCAGACTCTTCTCTCATTACTGTGTCACTTTATCTCTCAGTGAACAGACCCATCAAACAATGCAGTAAATATTATGAATAAATAAAGGAAGTGTCTGTTGCCGATACTTTTTGGAGGCGGGGAGGTCCTCTGTGGAGTCCTGGACTGGGCATGTCAGGGCTCAGAGTTGGAGGAGCTGTTTGTTGCTGCACTTGGGTCTAGTCTAAAGTTTGGTGGCCTGTTCCTGGAGAATACATTTTGGGATAATGTAACATGTGACCTGGCTGAAACCTTTGTGCAGCAGTGCAGAGCAGTGCTGCTGCAGAGGCCACTGCTCCAACAGTCCTGTGAAGAAGACGCTGAATACTGAGCAGTTACATCAATAGTTCTGTTCGGCCGGTGAGGACATACAGAATTCTGCCATCATTTGATGTGACGGTGGTTTTAGGCTTGTGAAGAACTCACTTTCTGAGCTTTGTAAAGCTGTGCAGAAAGGGTGAAGGGCTGACCGGCCTGTCCTCTGCTGTTTGTGTCTGTGCAGGCAGAGGAGAAAGGTGGATCTGAGGGAGCTGCTGGCTGCCTCCGTGGAGGCTGCAGTACTTGGTGGTAAAGAGGTAAAACTCAGTTTTTTTTTATTGTTCTCAGAGGTTGTTGGATTATTTTGATGGTAGATGACAAGTCAAAACTAAGTTGTGTTTTTTTTTCTCTCCTTAGGTGAAAAGGGTACGAGAGGAAAACGGTCTGAAGGAGAAGTCGAAAGGAAAGACGAGGGAGGGAGCCAAAGAGCTGCTGACTAGGGGTGACCTGCAGTCTCATAGGAAGATGTTTAACCTCTTAAAGAACACGTTCCCCGACGTTACGGTGAGCACAGCACTGCTGCACTGGTTCCTTTGGATTCTTTGCTTGTACACTTTGGTGGGCTGCTGTCTCATAATCCTAAAGAGACCACAGATGTTGTTAATCCAGAATCAGTGTTTTAATCTGTGATGTTTGCAGGATGAACCAAAGCTGCAGGGGCTTCGTTCACTTTTGTTTGCTCACATACTGTTGAAGGTTTAGGTTCATAATTATCTCTGCATGGCAGGTGTACAGCGAGGAACAAGACAACACGGTGGATAAGGCAGCCAGCTGGAGCCGGGACATTCCAGCTGACATACTCGACAAGATCGAGGGCGGCAAGTTTGTTCCTGCTGACAGCGTCACTGTGTGGATTGATCCTCTGGATGCCACGCAGGAATACACAGGTGTGTATGTTACTCAGTTTGTCTTAAGACCTATTATGGGAACATATGGACAGTATACCATAATATAAATAACGGCTGTGGGGTGGCTGTGTTATTGTCGTAGTGCGTTGACTGATCATAAAATGTTCTCTGTAGCCGCCGCAGCCTCTTAATATTTATCCTGGGAGCGCCCAGAGAAGCTGCTGTTTACTTTCTGCCTCAGCCTCTCCTCCTATAGTAGAAGCACTGTGCTGGAGACAGCCTGAACACAAGACTCCATAGTGCATTTGTGCAGCATTTTGTAGTGCTGTCTGGATACACTCCACTCCAGGTGCCAATGCATCATTAAAAGTTGTGAGCAATGTGAGCAATGTGATTAACGGAAGAGTGTAGTGTCTGGGTCTACCACATGGTAAGTATGACTGACTGACTGCACAAGAATCCTGGTTATTTACAGAAGTCATTACAATGAAATGCATACAGACTGAGCATATTTACAGCAAACATGGTTAGTGGATTGGCCAAAAAACAGTTATGAGTTTTACATTTATGTTGTTTATTTTTGAGTTTTTGACTAAAAGTCAGCAAAAAACCACACTGGAGGATATAATCAGAGACTCTGAGAAACTACAGTGCAAGTAATAATGCAGATGTTATCCGTCTCCCTCTGTGCTACTGTCTGTCCACAGAAAACCTGGTCAAGTATGTAACCACTATGGTATGTGTGGCAATAGATGGTAAACCTGTCATTGGGGTCATACACCAGCCTTTCACTGGGTTTACTGGTAAGTTTATGGACCTCTACAACTTCACTGCTCCACGTTTAATGCCACACATTTTCGATGTTACACATACTGTCCCATTTTAGATTTGCAAGCCCACTTTTTTATGCATTTATTCATGTACCAAAGATATTAAACATCGTCCCCGTCTCTCCCTGTGAACCCTCCTTCAGCCTGGGCCTTTGTCGGTCACGGAGGAAATGTACAATCCCGATCTTCCTACAGCCTCAACCCTCCAAACGTCATCGTGTCACGCTCACACGCCGGACAAGTGAAAAATTACATTCGTGATGCTTTTGGAAACGGCACAACCATCCTACCAGCTGGTGGAGCCGGTGAGTTGCCGATAATATTATGTTAAAGGATGAGTAGTTAATGTTGTATTGTAGGATTATGAATTACAAAGTAGAAGATAAAAATGTGTACGTGGATATTCACTGTCGTGGCAATCAATCAAGATTCTGAAGAGATTCTGAAATGATTATTGAAAAGTTATATTACATGCATGGCGAGAAGTACATTGATCAGATTTGACAGTTCTCCATGGTTCTCCCTGCCAAGCAGGAGGTGGTCACAACTTTTAAATCCTGCATGTGCGCCACAAAAGAGGAGTTTAACCGTACACTTATCTCATCCTGGGACGTTATCCTCTGCTAGCAAACCTTCAATATTCATCACACATCATACCAGACATCTTGGCTACATGGTGACCTTCTACAAGTGCAAGGCAGGCACAGTTCCTCTCTACCACTTACACATTTTCAGTCACTTCAGCATAAACAAGATTATACATGGACAGCAATGGATACAGAAAAGAGTGATTCAGTAATTTTCTACTAGTTGAATGCATTAATTCATCAAATGCACCAGTCTAATGTTATATGTGATGTTATCTCTGTTTTTAACAACTTTGCAGGACATGAACCTTGTCAGCGTTGTTCTCCTAACCCTCTTGATGAGGACGAATGTTGATTTTTCTCAGCCTGTCGGGGGAAAAAGATTAATCTAAACACCTTGAGTTCTATGATCTATGTAGTATTAGATCATTTTCTTTATTACATAAATGACAAAGTGAAACATTTCAGTTTGATTGGATTGTACTTGTTCTACTTTGAGGACCTATAAACCTGATGATGTTTTGGGTCATGTTAAAACACAAATATACAAAACTGTAGAGGGCTCCAACCTTCAGAGCAGCACTGAAGATGGTGTTGGAGAAACAACCTCTCCTGTCCATCATTTAATGAAACTATGCTCTGTGTTTCTGTTAGGTTACAAGGTGCTGTCACTGCTCAAAATGCCTCCAAGTGACTCCATAGACCTGGCAGATATTTACATCCACATCACCTTTATAAAGAAATGGGACATCTGTGCTGGTGCAGCACTCCTGAATGCACTGGGTAATGTAACGACTGTTATTTTATTTGTTTAATTTCTTTATTTGATAATCTGCAGTGTCTGTAGACAGCAGAGATTAAACCTTAGAAAAGGTGAAACATTACCTGCAGTTGTATTATTATAACAAAATGTCTGTATTGGCTGTAGGAGGTCACATGACGACTTTAAAAGGAGAGGACATCAACTACAGTGGAGATCCACTGAACAAAGGAGGACTGGTTGCCAGTGTGGATGTGGATCATAAGGCCTTGCTGGAGAGACTACCAAACTGGGAGCCCGACAAGCACTGAGAGACACCACACGGAGCCGTTGGATTAAGGTGACATGTGGCAGTCCTTCTGACAGAGCAGGCTGTATCCATACCCCGCCCTGCTGAACATCTGGGGTCGCAGTGACAAAGCAGCACTGTGGAACCAACATGGCTGCCACCGGAATCTGCAATGGCTCTGAATGCGCACTCCTATTAACTGTTGCAGCTTGGAGATCATCGTTCTTTCCTCAGACACTTGCACTCACTCACAGGGAACTCTGGGCAACCATGGCCCTCCTTCAACCTTCAAAGGCTGAAGGAGGTCTATAATGTGAAACATGAAACTAAGAAGCACAATGCTGAGCATCACAGCGAAACATCCGTGGCTTTCATCACCTTAAATCCACATCTTCATCACATGAACACCTTGCACTGCAGACAGGCACTGTAGAATAACATCAACATGACTTGATTCCACATAGAGAAACATCTTCATCACTCCTCCTCCTCCACTCCAGGTCAGATTGTTCTGTTTCATAATGAAGAGCGGAGGTCATGTGGAACCACATTAGACCAGCAGGGGGCCCCCATCCAGTATGTACAATCTCATCCATGACCATCACAAGAAAGCCATTTGTGTAATATTGTGAAGATTGAATGTGTGTTTTTAAAATCTTATGACCTGCGTTTAACACATGTGGAATTAAATTAACCGGAGACAGACTGATAACTCCCCTCCCTGGTACTGGTCATATTTTTACTGGACTGTAAGTGTACCTGCATGGTTTTGTATTCAGATCAATGTAACACATCCTACTCATAACAACACAGGCTTGGGGGACCTCTTTTTCTACTCTGCAATAACTCGGTCTGTTTGAACTGGCAGCCAATCAAGTTGGACTTTTCTGTTGCTGTGAAATAATTTAACTTGTAAAAAAAAATACAACAGCAAATCTGAGTGTGTCAGAGCCTTGAAGAAGATGTTGCAGGTGACCTGTTTTATGTTCAGTTAATTTTCTGCACTCTTTGTGTTAAGATAAAGTAGTAAATGGTGTGTTCAAAGACACGCTGAATATAACTGTAATCCACATTGACTGGTGTGAACATTTCCAGACAGACTGGTCCTGCCTGTGCTAAGTGTTCGTTTTTGAGTTGAGTGCCTTTGACCTGCATGAAACAACACTGGCAGTGGGTGTTGCTATGGTAACGATGGTTGATAAGCTAAAGGTAATTCTGCAAATCATTACAGTGTAATCACAATGGTACTGTTTGTTAGGATGGACGTGTCTGTGGACACCTTTGGATTCTGCTGCTGGGGTTATGAAAGAAACAATAAGACATTAAAGGGAAACTGCTTTTACGCGTCAGAGTCTGTGGAGGTTTTTAGGAGTGTTCTTTGTGTGTGAACAATGTTTCTAAGTTCTTGTAGCGTCAGTGTGACATTTTAAAGACTGCAGGTTTAAAATGATACAGCGTGACCTCAACAGATCTGTTGTCTGCTCATCATTACACAGCCGGGCCTCCAACCCAACTCCTGCTGCAGGCTCTAGTTCTCCTTTGAGGAGCAATACTCAATACAAACCACAGGGAGGCGCTGTGTGCTCTGCTGTACTACCAAAAAAAACATACACCGCATGTTAAAGTGTTCTTCATGTTCTTCATGCCATTGGCTTCACATTGGAGTGTGAATGTGATTATTTTTCTATCTTACCTGACTCTCATGTAGGAGTCTTAACATGTTTTCAGTTCATGAAAATGATACACAACAAAGTAAAAAGCAAGCACTAAAAGCCAACATGGGATGTGCCGTACTACTAGAGGATGTAGACTGAGACTGTTATATGATCAGGCTGTAGAGCTACACTGCAAGTGCCTCATCCTGCTTCTGCTGCCAATTTCTAACAATAATTAATCCAAAAAGGGATTAATTCTTGTTTTTATTACTTCTTCAGCTCTACTGTCTGCCTGACTCTATAGTTCAAATAGATCCTTTTTTGTTGCAACATTCTGAGTTTTAACACAATCTGCGAAGCTGTCGACCCCTTGGTCAAGAAGTCACATGTGGCAACTTTAAAAACTTTAAACTGCTTTAACTAAAAGTTTTTTGAGACATCTGACATCATACTGCATTGAAGAAGGAGAATGTCTCTGCTTGTACACAAGAGGTCAACAAAGCTTTTCCTGATTAGCACAATGTAGTGTTTTCCCCTTTTTCACTTCTATGCCTATGATCTGTTTTTAACACAAAGAGAACGTCAGGATGAACAGGAGACCTGCAAATGGAGTAGAAGGTACAACAACATGTCCCTGACAAAAAGGAAAACCTTGCCTGCACTGTGTTTTCCATTGCTTCCTGTCCTTAGAGTTATTTTGTTTTGCTTCATTTAATGAATGATGAGGTTGATGTGGATGGAGTCTGCAACACAGAAAGAATCTTTGCTTTCCTCTGTGTCTTTCTGTGCTGTGTCAGATCCAGGCAGCATCATGCTGCTGTTTGAGAGCTGACATTTTGGATAGAACAACAATAATCTGAAGATTAATGGGTGAAGAAAGGGAGCTTAGTGAAAGTTCAATCAGGAAGACCTTCTATATTTCTTCTTCTTTTACTCTCTCCCCTTTCTATCGCTTTAGTCAGCTGGTTAATAGAAGCACCTACTTCTCCTATCATTGACTATATCCCTGCTCATGCAGCCAATCATGTTCAAGCATCATATTTAAAACTTGGCTTTTCAGATCCAACCCTCAGCCCTCCTCCTCCCCAGGCACCACCAGTTAGAAGCCCAAGTTATTTGAAGTAGTAATTGGGTGAAAATTAAAGACAGCATTCATCATATGTGTTTATTTTTTAAGTGCTGGACTGAGCCCATGCCATAGAAAGAAAAGTGCTGGAGACATTTGCATTGTTTAAAACATAAGCATCATGAGACGAGTTTGTCCATTTGTTGAACTGATGTCCGTTTATTATTAAGTGTTTGATGTCTTTTAGTTAGTTGGAGTGCTCGTGGTTCAGTTGTATGTCCTCTGCATCAGAACTACTACTCTTGATGTTTAGGAGTCCTAGACCGGGCCTCCCAGGGCAGTACCAACTGGGCCCCAGGCGGTACCAGCCCTGATAGAGTCCCCTCCAACTGAGACAGCCTAGAGCACCACCTAGCAGCTGGGTAGGGAACTGGGGGAAGTACGCCAACAGACAGAGCAACAGAAAAATCCAGAGCCCAAGCAGGAGGACACAGAACAAGAAGAGGATCCTCAGAGGAGCGTTTGAGATCCCCCCCAGGCTCAGGTACGGGCCGAACACGGCTGTTTCCTCTGCCAGCAGCAGGCAGCAAAGACAGAGGAGGAAGACATCCTCTGAAACTTCATACCCCCTCCACAGCATCCCAGCTTTCAGGCACTCGGACTTGGTCTCTCCCTCTCTCAGCACCAGCAGAGGCTGCCCAATGGCAACATCTGGTGTGTGTAAAGGTTCATAGCAGCTCCCTGTAGCATTTTCCAAGAGGTCCAGGAGTTTACAGAAACCAAGCCAGAGTGCGCCGGCCACCCCGAGCCTGGAGAGGTGACGGGCTGAGAGAGAGAGGGAGCGACGGATGGAGAAGGAGAGGAGGAAGATGAAAGAGCCAGCGAAGACACAGGTCCAGCCCCACCCAGAGCGCAAGAACGCCCTGTGGGAAGACATGTAACACTGTAGTTCTTGTTCATTATATCATGAGTGGCTCACTTGTGTTTTGGATGAAACTGAAAGAATAGGACTGATGCCCCTGTGGTATAGCAATAAAAAAGCCCAGATAGATTTTCACAGATTATCATAAAGACAAAGGTCTGTCCAAAATGGCTGCTCATTGTTCTAGTGTCATTTTTTGGGCTGGTTTTATTGCTAAAGTGCATCAAATGCTATTTGACTAACGCACTGTAACTATCTGTTGTGAATTCATCTGCCAGCGAGGTATTAAGGTGGTGTTGTGTCTGACGTCCTCAGACAGCTCCTTTGTCTTCACCATTTTGACAAAGAAACAGGGAATAACGTGGCTTTTTAAAACACTGAGGTCATAACTCATCAGTTAATCAATGTCACAGGGGCACTAACAAATTATTACAAGTGAGTCTCAGTGTGTTTCCATATTGATTTGTAGGAAAAGCTGCCAGTGTCTCAGCAAGTGCATCTGGCTTTTCCTCCCATTGTTTTCAATCATTTTCTGTTTTGTATCAAACGTGAGTTCTCTATGCAAAAACAGCTGTTTCACTTTTGTCAGGAGATATTCCACATTACATAATTTAACTCCATGTGTGCCAGTAATAGTGAACAGGACTGCACTTTAGACAGAACCATGCAGCCTACATATCGAACTTATAGTGGCTGTTTCAAATATAGCCTTTGTAATTTATGAGGCAAGTTACACCAAAGCAAAGCTAAGACACACGTGATTTGTGTCATCATTAATGGAAACAACCACATTCCTTAACAATTTAGCAGAGAGGAGGAAACGTATTCAAAAAGACATATACTGTGCATTTACCACTGCAGACAAGAGTAAACAGGAAGTCATCTCACCTGTACAGGAAGTGGCTCCTCTTGGCAAAGACACTGTGTGGAGACACCCAGAGGCTCAGCGCAGGGCCGAACATTACCACGGCTGACAGCAGCAGGTGGAAGTGCTGCCGGACCCCCTTGTTACCCAGAAACCTGGCTGCCAGGTCCGTCAGGACCACCAGAACCGCGTTGAAGAACATATGGATCGAAAACTCACAGGCTGGGCTGATACATAAAAAAGTCAGCTGCTGCCGGCTCTGAATGCAGCCGTGTGTTTGCCTAGATTATCCCAACAGCTTTCCCTGTTTCGTGTGGTAAGGCTGTAATCCTCCACAGAATGCACCCAACATACTACTAACAGTGCATTACCTCTGTTGGAAATATGAGCCACCAGGCATCTTATGGAGTCCAAGACCTGCTGTCCACATGCACCAGACGATTGCTGTGATCAGTCTGCACAGATATAACTGCTGTAGTCCACTGCTGTTAGCTGCTACGTTTATGCATCCGAGCGCAGAGCATGCACAGCATGAATAAAGTGACAACTGTCTTCTTGCATTCCACGGGCTCCAAATATGTGCACACCCTGAAAGTCCTTGGTCCGGTGGACAGTTGTGCTGACTCGGAGCGGTGTAGTGTATCTGTGTCTCTGTGTTTGTGTAGTTCTCTCTGCAATACATCCACAGCCGTGTTTCAACCAGAGATGTCTAACGGCGTCACAATGTTCTTCCGACCATCTCCATTGTAACTGCTGCGTCCTGCCCTGTCCTTCCCTCAACACCACCTTCGGCAACACAACTCATAAAAATAGAGAATGTTCCTGTCAAATGTAGGCCCTGAACGTGTCACATTGCTGCTGCTGGGGTGACTGAAGGTCAGCCCAATGACACCGAGTCCCTGCTGCAGGCATGGAGGTGACTGACTAATTTTACATGAATGCACAGCAGAATTAGAGGCTGACAGTAACCTGAACTATGCTGATGAGACTAAATTAAAAGTGTAACCAATTAGCTGTAATGTGGCACATTGTGTGTGTGTGTGTGTGTTTGTATGAGTGTTAGTGTGTATTAATAGCAGTAACCTTTGTACTGTATCTGGGCTGAGACTCAGCTGTTGCAGCAGTCTGTCCCTGTCAGTCAGTGAGTGGGGACAGAGTTTAAACTGTGTGATTACTCTTATCTAAAGTGTTGCTTTTAATTGACTAACTGATCAAGGTAATCCTTTTAAGTAGCCACTTCATCACCTGAAATCCACCCAGCTCTGTGCAGATACATATACACCCATTTCATGGGTACTACAAAAGTAAAGTAGCCTCTAGAATCTAGAGTCTAGATTATCTGGGTTGGAGACCATTAGGGTGATCCAGGGCCTTCTGGAAGAATGACACCTTCCATCTGTGCCAGAAGGCTGGAAACTGCTAAAGACTAAAAGGTCTGGGCGTCTCTGCTCCACCTGTTGCTAGAAGAGGGTTTCTCGTGGGTTAAACTGAATTGATGTGGCAAATCACTGTGGGTGATTTTAATCTGGAATCAGCACATTATCATAGGTGTTCCTTCTCCTCCTCATAACTATATACACATGGTATTCCCTGTTACTGCTGAGAAGGTTGTAACAGGCTGACAAGTGCTTGTAAAGCATATGTGAGTCTTTTTATTAACTCACTACCAGCTCTTGGTGTGTTATCTCCTAACAGTGTGACTCAGCTGGATGCCTGCTGCCCGTACAGAAGTAAAGGTCGGCCTGCTTTCTACGTGCTACATTTCTGCCTTCTCCTTTTTACAGGCACAGGCTGAGAACTTGAGTAGACATGTCTTACGTTACAGACTTCAGCACTGACCAGTGATTGTTGTGCTACCTCTGAATACTACATGCCAGTGTGTTGTCCACTCAGGCAAAAATTTCAGGACGCAAATGATCACTTTTTCTCCATTGATACGTTCACTGCAGACAGAACAGTAATCATTGATCAGCATTTTAAAAGCACATCTGAAATGTGTATGACTTGTTGCCATGGAAAGAAAATAGTCATGATTAAAGTCCTTTTTATTTATCAAGAAAACAATATTTTGGGCCCAGCTCCTCCTGATTCTTCATCCAAATAGTAATTTTTAAAAAGATGTGATTATTTTCAGAACATCTCTAAAATGGAACAAACTGCATCTCACAACGAAAGAATTAGTTGAATGATGATGCCTAAGCCGTCATCATCTCTGGTTGTTATTCCTACTAGAAATTACTATTTGGATCCATAGAAATCCAAATAAACAGAACGATTTGCTGACAATCAGACTAATATATTTTGCTTCAGCGTGGTTCTAAATGATTCATCTTTAGTACAACAGCACCTCCAAGAGCAACACTGAGGTCTAGGCTCATACAGTGTGGGACTGTGATGAGACGTATGCACTGCTGCTGACATCTAGAGGCATTGAGGTCACATTATAATACAATGAAGGAAAACAGGACAACCAGGCAGATGGGAAAAGTGCAAGGAAGTTAGGAAAATCTTTTTCAGGGTAATTTGTGTTATTTTCCCCATTTGTGTATTGTTGTGTACCTCGGATGAAAAACATGTAACTTTCACTGTGCCATTATTATTATTATTACCATTAAGGGAAAAAATGTGTCTAATACTAAGTCTTACTGCTTCCATAGGATTTAACTGTGTGAGCTGCAGCAGGTGCTGCTGATCATCAGTCCTCGATGAACTGATCCTCAGCAGGTGTACAGACCTCTATAAAAACAGGTGTTTTGACAGTTTGCTGCTCTGGAACTTTCAGGTGTGTGTTGATGACAACAGAGAAAGACATAAACAATGGTGTTAGAGAAGCACCTGTCAAACTATTTGGAGTTCAATGTTCTATGGCAAGAAAGATTATTCACAAGTGCAAAGTATTCAAGAAACAGAATCTAAACAAACACAGATAAGACCAAAGTGGACTTGTTTGGCCTTAGGGTTACAAACCACCTCACTACACATGGTGAGCATGTGTAGTGAGGTGGTTTGTCGTCCTCTTCTGGACTCTTTTTGTTCCCTTTCTTTGTGTTTCCTGAGGTGCACTGAGGAGGCCGCTGGGGCTGGGCAGACGCATATGCATCTAATCTCTTAATTCCGGCTGCTCTTTAGGACCTTTCAGTGACTCCTTGCAAGTTCTTCAGTTTACCTCAGCAGTAGTGTTTGCCTTGTAAGCCCTTTTTGTAACTATTGAAAGTTTTGCCTTGAAATGGAGCTCTTTTACTCTCTCTCTCTCTCTCCCTTTACTATCGCTCTAGTTAGCTGATTATTGGAAGCACATTCTCCTCTTATCAGTGACTATGTCCTTGCTCATGCAGCCAAACATATTCGAGCATCATATTTAAAACTTGTCCTCTCTGCTGTCAGAGTTCTTTTCATATCCAAACCTCAGCCCTCCTTCTTCCCCAGACACCACCAGTTAGAAGCCCAGGCCAGGCCAGCTTCTGATCCTCCCCTTCACCCAGCTCATTGTAAATCTCTTTCATCATCTTCATCTCCCTATCTTCTCGCTTCTCAGATGATGTCACTTCGGGGTCTAAATGCAAAAACACATTTGTATTTAATCAAATATATCTTTTGGATCCTCTATGAAACCCACCACCCGACACCATGTCTGGCAAAAAGCATTTCAGCAGAAACGCCTCATAACCACTGTCAAGCACGGTGGGGGAGGGTGATGATTGGAGCTTGTTTTGTAGCCACGGGACCTTTCAGTCATTGAGTGGTCCATGAACTCCTCGGTTTACCAGAGTATTCTAGGGGAAAATGTGACTGTGTGTGACAGTTGAAGCTTGGTGGGAATTGACATACAACAACACAATGACCCAAAGCGGAAAATCTACATCAGAACGGCTGAATAAAAGAATCAAGGTTTTGGAATGGACTAGTCAAAGTACAGACCTCAACACAATGGCTGTCATAAGACAATGCCCAAAAAGCCATTACAACAAGTTAGATCTACAAGTTACTGAATCATGGGAGGCACTTAGTATTGAACTTATGTATTGAACACATGTTTTTTGTTTTATTTTGGCTTCATTTTTGCTAAATAAATAATGGCATGGTGAAAAAACGTAGTTTTTTTTTTATCTACGATTGTATTTGCTTAAGACCCAGTACACATCACATGAAGTCCTGAAAAGTCTTGAGTGACCATGGACAGAAAACACTGCCACTTTGTGGATAACTTGATATTGCAATTAGATGCAACAGATGGGGGGAGGGACGTAGGGAGTACATCAGATCCCTTATTCCCTGCTGTAAAATATGTTAGGAGCAGTTTGTGCTGTCTGAAAATGTACCACAGTGTTTAACAAATTAAAAATGAGAAATACGTTTTGTGCCCAGTGATCTATCAAAGTCTAATATGATAATGTTATACGTGTTGATAAAGATTCTCAGTCATCCAGGTCATAATAATAGTCGTATCAGAGAGTGTCAGGAGTATCAGAGAAACTCCGCAGGATCTTCAACAACCATGACATCCTGGTCCATTTCAAACCGATGACAACACTGAGACAGAGACTGGTTCACCCGAAGGACAAGATTCCCAGGGAGAAACAGCAATGTGATATATGCAGCCCAGTGCAGTGAGGAATGCTCTGATCTGTACATTGGAGAAACTAAACAACCACTCCATAGAAAAATGGCTCGGCACAGGAGAGCCACCTCCTCAGGACAAGACTCAGCTGTTCACCTCCACCTCAAAGACAAAGGACACTCCTTTGAGGACAACAATGTTCACATCCTAGACAGAGAGCCACATATAAACCATGTTTCCCCACCAAACAGAACTGATGAAGCTGCTTGGATGAGCAGCGAAACGTCTCCAAGAAAACTCTACAAGTCCAGACGCCTTGCTTCAATCTTCTCTATGTATTATAATGTGATACGATACCCACTATGTATAATAACAGCTCATTGTGATGGGGCACAAACTTATTTCCTCTCACATTTGTACTGATTTATACTTAAGCATAATGCAAAAAACTGCATAGATTCTCTCTGATCACTCATCATACATAGCAATTATGAGAACCTTTGAGTGAACCAGAACACACTGCAGAGCTATACATTGTGAAATGTCAGTTACACAGTGGCCGTTCTCTAAAGCTAAACCTGCTTTGACCTATTCATGTCCTTTTTATGACTGTGACTATCATTTACCAAATAAACCACGGCTGTATTGAAAATGACCCAAAACTAGTAAATGAGGCCATAAACTAATCAGAAATATGTTAGATAACAGGTCTCGAGGAAACAGAATTTTCTCATGGACTTCTATTTTTATTTTGCAGTCAGTGATGCTGCCACCTGCTGGCCAATAGAAAGAATACAAGTTCAAGAAGCTTCCACATTAGGATCATTTTTCAGGCTTAGAGACTATTTCTATAAAAGCCTATGTTTATCAACATAATGTGTACATCCACTAAATTTAGAATAACATTAGAATGCACTTGATCCTGATCACCTGATGATGATGTGTCTCCTTTCAGCTGTTTCCTGGCCTCCAACAGCTCCTGATAAAAATATCTCCTTTGTCCAGACTGTGATAATCACATTTGAATACTGAATTTAACAAATTATACTATCAATGGTAGCATTGTGACTATTTATTATTTTGGACAATATGCAGTGTACTGTGTGAGTTTATCTCTTTGTGTCTTTTTATGTCTGGTTTCTGTTTCGTCATTCATGATTTCATTTATTATCAATTAGCAGGTTGCAGTAGCAGGTACTCACCCCTCCCTGTGCTCCAGATCTATTACAGGGACTGGTATCTGTGTGGCGTCCATGCAGTCAGAGGAACTGCCAGCTGTAGGATCTTGCCTCTAATCCTCCATAAACATTGACTGACAACACAAACAGCTGCCTGTCTAAACTTCTCTGTCCTGTCGTACTGCTGAAATGGTTCCAAAGCAGAGAGCCAGAGAGGAAGGACACGGATGGACATGTGGAAACCTCATGTTCAATCCTATCAGAAGAAAACAAGATGTGTGTTTTTTTTAACTCTATACTAATCAGACAGTGTTTACTGACTGTACTTAAAAAAAAATCAGAGCTGAATAGTGCATGGGGACAACACACATCCAAAATACCAGACAGAGAATATACAGTTCAGGTTGTTTGCCAAGTTGTGGTTATTTTTTGCTCTATGAGTAAGTCTGCCCTGCATGGCTCAAATCAGCAGTTGTAAAAATGAGCCTTTATCTCCTGTGCTGCTATCAGAACATGCCACTGATAGTGTGGCTAGTAAACAGGTTCAAACACAGTTTGTGTTGTCTGGGGCAGGAAGAGGGGTCATTTAAGGTAACAAACAAAAGCTCTATTAATATCCATCACACCCAGAGTATTAATAAGGTGCTTAATTCCTAAATGATGAGGGAACAATGGTGGGCATAGCTTTCTATAGATGACTCTTAGTGTAATTAGTAGCCGCACAGATTTCTTTAGGTATATACTTATATTAAAACATGTTGACAGAACAATGTTTGAGAGCCTTATAGGCCCCACAGGACTCTTGACCCCACCCTGTTGCATGTATATGCCATTACTGCATATTATTACCAATGTGTCTCTGCAGTAGTTTGTCCTTTTAACTTTCCCTCACTCTCTTTGTACCTGTTTTAGACTTCTGCGTGATCTGCAGTTACTAAAACAAACATTTATTAATATGTATCTGAATAAAATGGATATATAATGGCTCGATCATACTACAAAGAGGGGTTCATACCAAACAGGATGTACTTCTTTCACTCTGTAAATTAAGACTAAAACCCTGATGTTTGATTGGTGCACATAGGTCTGTTGCACCACCTGAAGTGCAGACTGCATTTTATCTGGTTTGGGCCATTTTATTGTCAGCCTTCTTATATTACATGTATTGTTTATTTCTTTAGATTTTAAGGTTAAATGTTGCTACTGAAAAGTAAACATAAGCTGTTAACTAGCTGATCCTAACAGCTTTTCTATAAATTCTCAATGACCACCCAACACCATGCAAAATGCACCACTATGCACTTATGCCCATATAAAAGATATTTTGTTTAGTTAGTTGAACCAAATGCCTTACAAATCTCTACAATTCCATACTTAGTATAATCAGCACCTAATGTCAAGTGAAAGACCTGAATCCTGAACCTCCCCCAACCTGGTGTAGTGAACATGAATGTTGAAGCAGGCATTGTACTCAAGTGTTACTGTTCTGCTCTTCGACAGCTGCTGTGATGAGTATCTGGTTGGAGACAAAATCACATTTTCATCATTCAGTCTGCACATACTTTGGAGTCTGTCCACCATTGTCAGCTGTATTTCATCCATCCTTGGGGATTTATTCAGGAGGTCATAAGAGCCTATAGAGAACTGTCAGCAGTAGTTGCTGACAGGATGCCAACCACATGTAGCTCTACCAGCCTGAAGTGTATACATTAAACCTGAGCAAGGCAGGGCAAAAAAAATGCTGTGATGAAAGAAGTGTTAATTAAAGATATCTACCGACCCTTTGCTCAACTGTCATTAAGTGCAAAGTGATGCCTGGTTACAGCGACAATATCACAGCTAAGGCAGAAAGAAAGCAACTCTACAAATATTGATTGAATTCGTTTGTTAACACTAAGGGTATAGGAAAGCTGTAGATCTTGCCTTGGCTCAGTCAATTGCTCCTACATTGCTGTAGGTTTGAGTTTCTTCAGGAGTTGCTAACTCACCACCATCATAATGTGATCTTACCAGACAGTAACCTCTTA